>NC_088680.1:67849877-68509581 GCF_950023065.1 Planococcus citri
TCTCTATACAATTACGATTAAAAGAAGTAGTACATTTCTTTTGTGTCGCGAATCTCTTATTTGATTGACAGGTCTAATTGTTCCGTTAATGGATACATGCACGATACATGTATCTATTTAATTCAAAAAAAAATTCTAATACCGATTAAAAGAAACGCATATGTCGCTTCTTTTGTGTCGCGAATTTCTATTTGATTGACAGGTCTAATTGTTCCGCTAATGGATACATGCACGATACATGTATCTATTTAATTCAATTAAGAAATTCTAAAAAACCTGTGTATTTTCCTGTGAGCGTGTGCCTTTTCTTTTGTTAGAAGAAATGGATTAAAATAAAAAAATCTAATCCAATCTGCAGGGGTGGTGGTGGGGAAGCTGAGGTATACAGACTCGTGGGAGCCATCCTCTCGAGCTATTAAAAACATGTACTAAGCCATGTTTTTCTCCCTTTTTGAAAAAATATTTTTCTTGCCTTTGATTTAAAAAAGGAAATTGAGAAGAGATTTAAGGGTTATCAAAATAATTGATTATCGCCGAAAAATAAAGGGGGAAATTTAGAATAAATTTTGATAGAGAGATTATTAAAATTGAAGGCAATCATACAGACGCTACTGTATCATTGAGCTTTTCTAATACCCTATTCTATGAAAAAATTATTCTAGGTGCGTTTTGGGGATTTTTTCACTAGTTCGTTTTCGTGAACCAACAACCTTTGTTTTATCGAACTATTCGCGAACCACAAAAAAAAGGTTTTAACTAATTTTGATACTCCAAAGAAGATTAATCAAAGCACAACTTTCTAATCTCAGGCATGGTTAGGCATAGAGCTGCATCATTGATCCTTTCTTTCTTATAATGTTATCAAAACTACTTGCCAAGTAATTCGTAGGCGTTCCAAATTACTGGCGCATTTTTGGGGTTAAAAATCTTCTCAATTTTGAAAAATTGGAAAAGCAAACGAGATTATTATTCATCATGTTTTCATGGACAGTCGTCCATAAGAATTGAATGAAAAAATGATTCGTTGCAAGAACCTACTAAAAGTTTATTTTTTGGGCACAGGCGCTCGAATTAATGACTTGTGACTTAATTAATCGAATACAAAAGATTGTTTTCCTACACAGAGCTCCGCAAAATATGACGATTATTACTTTAAAATAATCTCAGCGTAATTTTTTAAAATCGTCTCTACTTATTGGGTGTGTAAAAAAAATTCCTGTATTTTTAGTGGCTCTTAAGTTTGATTGATTTTAATGACCTAATTATTTAAATGATCGTCATGTTCCATGCAAATACATGGAAATATGATCGATACATTTTTTCCTTTACCTACGTTTTTTTTTTAAGATAAATTCACTGTCGCCAACAGATCGTCGGATCTTCATCCTCGAATCCATTAAGAGACTGGCGATTTTTTACCTGCTTTTTTTTTTTTTTTTGCTAAGTGGTTGTCTATACATTTCTAAAGCATTGTATTTCGCGTCAACGAAATCAATTAAATGGAAAGGAATAGTAAACACCTATCTATATTTTTTTTTTTTTTGTTGGTAATAAAATATTTTTAGATCTTATTATTTTTTTTGTTTAGGATTAATTGAAAGTGAGATGTTGGGGCGTTTCGTGATTTGTAATTTTTGACATCGAAATAATTAAGTAGTATTCTCACTCATCAATTTTGCCTCTATTCCCCTAAACTTAACCACACATACGCCAAGAGGTGTTGGCAAGCACACATACGCCGAGAGGTGTGGTTGAATAGAAACAAATTTCAGAGTGAGTTTCCTATCTAATTAGTCACTTCTTGGAATATTGATTATGATATATCTAAAAAATTGTCCGAGAATAGTTACTCATGGTTGAGTAGTAGGTAATTTTGACATCGAAATAATTAGGTAGTATTCTCATTCATTAATTTTGCCTCTATGTTCCTAAACTTAACCATACATACACCGAGAGGTATTGGCAAGCACACATACGCCGAGAGGTGTGGGCGAATAGAAACGAATTTCAGAATGAGTTTTCTATCTAATTAGTCACTTCTCGGATTATTGATTAAGACATTGAATTACGAATCACTCAACTGTGAGCTAGTTAACTTTGAACCATCCTAATTTTTTTTATGTTATTTTTTATGTGATCTAAAAATATTCTATGTAAGGATAATTAGGTATTAATTAAGAGGCCTTATATCAACTCTGGAAGGATCGTAGTTTTTAATTAAGTAAAACTAGGTCCCTAACTTAGATCTACTTCCAGAGGATCGTAGTTGATAAATTAAGTACACTATTATGTCTACATTCTATTTATTAGTTTTTTATTCACGAGTCATTTTACTAACTAAATTAACTATTTACTGAGGATTTTTGGGAAAAGTTGGTTTTCGAAAACTTATCCAAGTAGGCGGGCATGCCACCATAAATGGATAAATGAGTGTTTTCGTGAGAAGTAGCCAAAAAACGTATTCAAGTAGGCGGTCAAGCCACCATAAATGAGGGTTTTTTGACTAAGGGATGTAGTTGAAAATTATTCCAAGTAGGCGGGCAGGCCACCATAAATGAAGATTTTCAACAAGGAAAAGACGGAATTTTAGACTCTCAGAATAATAAAAAATTCACATTAAGAGATAGACCATTACTTCAGGTCAGCCGGGGAGAGTGCCCCGTTTCTCTGTGAATAAGATGATTTTTCTGAGAGGCAAGGATTGAGGAATTTAGTCGAAAATGGTCTCAAGTAGGCGGTCAAGCCACCATAAATGAGGATTTACGACTTGAGGAAGGAATTTAAGGAAAGAATAAAATTAATTTGAGATTAATTTAGATCGAACCTAACAATTAATAACTCGTGAAAAAGACACTAATGGTTCAACTTTTCTGATTAAATTAGTTATGTTAGTGGTGTTCCTACCTAGGCCTAATTTCTAGTTATTTTTCTATCTTGGTGGTGAGATTGGTGTAATTCGCAACAAACACGTTCCTCATCTACACTCTAGAAACTTAGGTTTTTCGGCCTTTGTTTCTCGTTGACTCGAATCAATAACCAGCAAAAGACTTTCGTGATTATAAAAAATCCACATTAAGAGATAGACCATTACTTCAGGTCAGCCAGGGAGAGTGCCCTGTTTCTCTGTTGGATAAGATGATTTTCACGAAAGGTTTTGAAGGTATCAATTATGAGCCAACCAATGAGATAGAATTTTGTCACGTATTTTATTGCGAATTACTAAATTTTTCTTAAAATGTCAATTTTATACGCGAATAAAAAATGCAAAAAATGGAGTTGCACAAAATTCCAGTTTTTGACTTAGCCACGCATTCCTCAAGAGGTGTTGGTATTTAGCCATACAGTCCTCGAGAGGTGTTGGTATGTCAGAACCGGAATAAAATACAATCCAAACTCGCACTTGTATTTCACAAAAATCGTCAACATTTTTCGAAAAGAAGATAGAAAAAAATAGACTTACGTGATTTTCAGATGGAAAAAATATGCCGAAGAGAGATTTTTCCTTAGTCACACTAATATTTCTCTGTACTTTGACAACCATTCGAAGTCCAAGAAACATTACGTAATCGTAAAAATGACCTGATTAAAACACCATTAAAAATTTTGAAACTATTCCTAATTTCTTTTCCATGCACGATACATGAAAAAGAACTCTGAAAAAATTCTCATTTTTTCACACTTACAAAAAATATGAAAATTTTTAGATTTCTATGGGTGGGTAAGAGCTTAGGTTATTTCTGCTAGTTTCATACAAAACTAGAAGATGCCTTACGTGCAGGGCGCCAAAATATGATATATAGAGGATGAGAATGATCGGTTAAGAGAGGAAGGGTTCGAAGTTTCCTCTATGTGATTGTGATTAGAAATATTCCTTACGTGGGGAATATTTGCCTTCATCCCAGACTAGCTCAATGAGGGAGAGGCTGTGTCATTCACTTCTCTATATCGATATTTCCTGATACTAATTAGAATAAAAACACACCTTACGCCTTTCAATGATATTTTTATTACAAATTAGTTCAAGTACTAGAGACATTTCTGTACATCTATTCTAAACTATACACAGGTACGAGTAGATGCTCGTATATGTTTAAATAGACAGACAATAGATGAGTTTTTACTATTAGCATTATTAAACATGCGACGCGAGTTTCTCCACTCTTAATTGTAAAAATATTTATATTAGGTAAAATTCGACAACGTTACAATTCGACACTAATTAATATTTTTACGTTATGAGAAATATTCATCCGGAAAAGGCCCTTATGTCCTAAGTATCCATTCACGAAATGACGCTTCACCGTGGACATTCCTATCCCACCCTCCCAGGAGTGACAGATAGGTCGTGGGTTTGAGAATATGTTAGAAAGTTTCTTTGATACCGTATGAAATAATTTTAAAGTTATTTTTAGCACTGTTTTTAAAGAGATTTTCGAGTTATTCAACCAGATAATTCGCGTTTGTCCGAAATTGTACGAAAACTGCGCGAATCAACTAAATATGGTCAACGGTAACGGATTTAATCAATTACGTTAATGACTTACAAATTTCCATGCCGAAAGTGGTACAATTAAAAATGAGATGACATGAGATGGAAGATCTCATGCGATCATAATCAGATGAGGTAGCCGAAACCATCTCATCTATGCGGAACTAAAACCAACTTGTCGCGAACTCGTCAAAGTAATAGAACAAGCTAGCAATGCCTGTGCATCGCTTTATATAATGTAAGGGATGTAGACAGGGTGCGCTGAGGAACAGGTACAACCCTTTTATGCGCGATGCGCAATCTATCAAACCAGACATGATCGATTAATTCGCATCACACAATAAAGGAAAATACACACGGACAGTCGTCCGTATATATGTGTGCGTATGATTGACGTTTTAACCCTTATTTCCCCTACAAGATACATATAAATTGCGTCTGTGTGCGTATGAATTAACTCCACCCTCGCATTAAATAAACATGACAGGTGAGTGATCGGCACTTCCCCTACAATAGACACACGAATCGTAGCGTGTGTCTCTGTGTGGGTGAATTGAATTACGACGATCCTTTTTATGAATGATCGTATATCTAGACTAGCAGTTAACACATTACCGCAGCTTCCAGCATAGGGGAGGAAAAAGAATGTACTTTGTGGTACATATAATGTGTACCAGTATTTCGACGTATTTTCCTAAGAAAGACTGATACAAAATACTAGTAGAGTATGTAGGGCAATCCTTCCCATAACAGATTTTTCTGAATTTCTTGGATATCGAGACCTGTCTGGAGTAATTCGTATTGTCCTAAGGACACTATCACGTGTTTTTTCTTAAATGTAGTACGTTCGATAGCTTCCAGCAGGTCGGTTAGTTCAATTTGATTCTTCAAGTAAGGCATTTCTTTGAAAGGTTGACGAAGACATCTCGTAATGAAGATAGCTAAGGAATCTCCGATAATTTCGTATTCATCGAGTGTATGTTCCGGTGTATCTGATGCTGTTACGTTAATCGAATTTACTGTTGGTCCTCCACCTGAGTGGAGGTAGCTGGCAAGTTTTTTGGCTTCGTAGCTTCATCTTCGTTCTCGCTTTCATACGTCTCCGCGTTGTCATAAATATCATCTTCGAATTCCTCGTTGTTAGGATCTATATGAACTTTATTTAGGACGTTACGATTAGTACGTGTTCCAGTTCGACCTTGATTTGGCCAAGCTTGCGTGCCACTAGGACCTGCCCCAGCATTTACATTCGTATTAGGAAACATTTGGTTTTGCTGCATATTAGCGTAATTCTGTTGAGCAGGTTGACTGCTCATTCCAGTAAAGGTATTGTTGAGATTACGTCGACGATTCGTAGATTTATTTTGAGGCGCCGTCGTAGGAGTCGTGTTTATAGGCATATTAGGTTGTTGAATTGCCTGTTGCATTGGCTGTTGTGGAAAAGGCTGTTGTTGAAAGGGCTGTTGAAACTGTTGGAAGGGTTGCGGGAACGGTGGTTGATACTGATGCTAGAATGGCTGTAGGAATTGCTGCTGGTACAGTTGTTGAAATGGTGCTTGAATTGGCTGTTGAATTACTTGTTGAGCCGTATTTTGAACTTGTTGTTGAATTTTCTGCCCTTTAGCTTGATAGGGCGAGTTCAAATATTCCTCAAAGCGAGTCATTTCATTCAAACGTTTTATGAAGGCACTTCTGGTAGCTCTGCACGTAGAAGGGAAATTATATTTCAAATCTCTTGGTACTCGTTGATAAATAGCACTTATTAGCATAGCATCTGACATGTCCGTATCCGCAAGTATATTATACCATTTTAGCAATTGAGAGGCTAATCGGACTGAGGATGAATTGTCGAGTTGAAGGTTGAGGAAATGCTGACGAGTGTTTTCTTGTTGAACATCGCTCCACATAGTTTCCACAAATGATTCTCGGTAGTCGATATAATCCATGATTGATGATGCGGTGGTTTTCCAACAATTTGCTTCGGTACTTTGCACAATTTGTTCGAACAGATTGCGATAAGTATATTCGTCTGCTCCATGTTTATACATGTAGGCTTCGAATTTTTCAATAAAAGCCAATACTTCGTATTTATTAGAATCATTGAAATAAACGTTGAAATCTTTCAAGTGCTTCAATTTTATCTGGTAATCGCATTCGTCAGCAAAGTCTATATCGTAATTCAGCTGTCTCTGGCGGGGTTTTGAGAGATCGTCTTCCACTACATCGTGTTCTCCGTTTTGTTGATTAAGAGGTAGCGTAGTACGTAAAGTTGAATGGGGGTTAGGGGTACCTTGCCCCTGTGTTAATCCTTTATTCCATATAGGGCCAGATGCTGTACAGCGATTACGTAAATTCTTCGCTAATTCTTGCCTTTTTTCTTCACCAGGATAGTGACCGTGAATGTTGAAGTAATAGAAGTCCTGAATTGATTTCTTCATTTCAATCGTTACATCGTCGTGGTTTTTAACCATTTCCATTGTTTTAATAACGTCAGTTTGAAGATTTTTTAGCCATTTATCGTAAAGTCGGAATCGATCGGCGAAGATGCAGAATTGTTTACTCAAATATTTATTCAAGGTAGCATGATCACTGAAACGATCGGTCTCCACTCGTGTTATAAAATCCTTAAAGTTGGATCGAGTACAAGTAATGGCTCGTTCGATTTCTCTGATTCGTTCCTGATGATCGTCATTATTTTCGAAAATTGCATCTCTTTCCTTTTTGATCCATTCAACTAAGTCTCATAACTCATTAAGTCCTACTTCCCCAGCTTCTGGTACTATAAACGGATCCGCAACTGGATTTCTCCGAAATTCTCTTTCGTCATCAACGCGTCGAAAGCAATAAACTTCGCGGTGTCCATTCGGTTGATTGTTTGGAGGTGGATTTTGTTGAATTTGGTTTTGAGGAATCGGAGCACCATTAGGTTGAACACCATTCTGCTGTCCGTTTTGATTTCCGTTATTTCCATTAGCGTTCGCATTTCCGTTTCCAACATTCTGTACGACTTGATTTTGATTCTGGTTTTGATTGACTCCATTTTGGTTATTTTCCATGTTATGGGCAGTGTTCAAAATGTCGCCTTCTTCCTCCTCTTCATCGACGTCGTCTAAATCTGCATCATTATGCATATGTTGAATGATTGGCATAGGAAGGCGCGCATTGTATAGGCTGCGAACTCCAAACATATCATCGTCCCAAGCTAGAGAAGGGTAGCGTTCTCGAAAGTAAGGTTCAGGATCGATAGGTT
This sequence comes from Planococcus citri, assembly GCF_950023065.1. Lineage (NCBI taxonomy): Eukaryota > Metazoa > Arthropoda > Insecta > Hemiptera > Pseudococcidae > Planococcus > Planococcus citri. The sequence goes on from NC_088680.1 coordinate 67,857,617, forward strand.
CACCGGTGGAAATTGGTGAAAGATCTGCATTCGGTGATTGACGTTGAACAGAATCTCGCATGGTTGAATTGCGTCTAGATCTATCCAAGTCATATCTATTTTCAATAGGTATAACTGGCATTCTGGATTCTTGCCGGATAATAGTACGAGGTGTTTGAGTAGTTTGAGTAGGAACGGCTTGCGTAACTACAGGATTCGTAAATTGAACACTAGGTCCAGTGACGTGTTGTTGACTGGGTCTACTTTTCGTTTGATGATATTGAAGTAATTGATCGATATAGCGATAATTAGCGTGAGGTTCAGAGCTACGTAATGGGTTGGCGGCTGAAGCGTTAGCTAAGGCAAAATTCCGAGTCCAACGTCGTTCAGTAGCTGCAGCTTGAGTGGTAGCTTGTTGAGGTTCACTGGTAGCTGGCTGAGGTTCCTCAATGTCTTCAAGAGTAGGTCTGATTCTTCCTGAGTTGCGTGAGCTTCTTCCTTGACCTCTTCGTCCGCCTCGGAACATATTTAAGCGTGAATGCGAAGCTTTGATTTTATTCAACCGGTAGGTTAAGGTTGAATGAAAATATTTAATGGTTTCGCAAAGTAAAATACGTGAAGATCACAATTTTAGCGTACAGGAATCCGATGAATAGCGGGTGTTCGTATGCAATTTGGGAAAGCGTTTTGTTGCAAAAACACTTATCGTCGGTTAATTCCCAAAAATATGCGAAGAAAAAGTAGGTAGTAAGGAATAGGAATAGTATAGCACAGATTAATCGTCTATCCGTCCAAAGGAGTATCCACATAAAGTGAATGGAATGGGCGTTTTTGGATTATCGTTATAATTTTGAGTTCCAATTTTGACACGTGTTGATGCGGTAAAGCTAGAGTTGAATAGAACGCGTGTTTAATCAGCAAAAAATAGAACACGTATTCAGGGAATAGAATAGGTGTCGAATCAGCAAAATTAAAAGCGTAACGCTAAAGTTGAATAAAAAGCGTAATTAATTCAGCAATTTAAGGTAAGGGTTAAAGTTGAATAGAAATCGTACAGTAAGGTTAAAGTTGAATAAAAAGCGTAAAGTGCATCAGCGTGTCAAATTTCAGAAAATCCAAAAATTGTCATAAAATCCAAATTTGAATAATCAAATTTGAAAAGAATCCAAAAAGTCCCAAAAATGAGAAAAAAGGGTACGACAGGATAAAAGCGTGGTTAGAATTCGAAAGCGTAAGTACTAGAGAGCGTCCTTATTGCAAGGCAAAAAGAGGAGTTGAAGGTAGTAGAAAGCGTATACGAATGAACTGATCCACAAGAGCTTATGGGTATTCTGGCTATAATTCCCATTTCATGGTCATAGTGGGAGAAAATGCGTAGAGTGGGAGCATTTTCTTACATAGAGAGGGTAGAAAACATATGCGCGCGTCATAATTAGGGATGCGGAATGGCGTTGAGGGGGAAACGTAGTCCGCCTGGAAGGGTGCGTGATTAGCAATCGTTGTGCAATGCATAAGAACTATGATGACGTCATAGTGGTTGAAAAGATGACGAAATAATCAAGAGCGTTGCGTTCGTTGCACAAATCTTCCATAAATTGCATTTTCTAGGCCTAATCGTAATTAGCCTAAAAATTTATGGCACGTACTTCCGCGTGGAGGTAATTAATTGCGCATAGTTTTTGGTTCACTTCGTAGAATCTGAAGATAACAGGTGCATAGGTGTGTGATAATAAATGTGCAGTGTACGTAGCGTATCGTAAATAATTACCATGGTATCTGTAGAGATATTATGTCAGTGAGAGAAAGAAAGACTCTTAGATTGGTGGAAGCTCCGTCGATAAAAAAAAAGGATCCTTCGCGATATCAGTGGGGTTTTTGTCCAGAGTTTTCCTAACCATGTAAAAAGCACTCAACGGTCGAAAGGACCTCATGAATTTCACAATAAGTACACACCCTAGACAAAAAATCCTCACCGGGTCAGCAAAAGATTAAATCAAAAGCGTTCAAGAGTCTCGTCAATCTCGTTACTGTCATAAAAATCATCGGTAATATTCCTCGACAGTAATAGTGGGTTGGAGAACATACACCGCCTGCAAGTTCAGATAAATGCACTGCCTGTAAAGAAACACCTAACGGCTATCTGAGCCTCATGAATCTCACAAACAGTACAAATTCTTCGTACGAAAAACGTGATTCTCCGAAAAACCGTGAAAAGTTGGAAAATTCCAATTCTATCGAAAACGTATTCAGGGCGTTCATACGAGTATTTTGATACGTTGTAGTGCATATTTTCGAGTAACGGAAGTATTTTTCACAAAAATTGGTAATTTTTCCAAGAATTCGAAAAAATTGAAAAAATCCAACTTTGTGAAAATCAAATAGAAAGCGTAAAAATATGCATTCTGAATAGTCATATGATAGGTTTCCGTGTGATAGAACTCGCATTTCTAGAACTTGGAAATTTTTTCAAAAATCGTGAAAAATCGAAAAATTCCAATTCTCGCAGAATCGTGTAGAGGACGTCAAAATACGCATTTTGAATGGTCATACGTCGTATTTCCGTGCATCGGAACATGATTTTCCGAAAATTGAAAACTTTTCAAAAATCGTGAAAAATTGGAAAATTCCAATTTTGGTATTTTCAGATAGAGAACGTAAGACTGCGTATTTTGATAGGTTATATGCTGGGTTTACATACACTGGAACACTTGTTTCGTAATTTTCAAAAATTTATAAGTTTTTGAAGAGTTGCCCCGGTCATCACAAATTCGTAGAGTTGATGACTGGAAGTGATTATTTCGTGTAAAAATTGCTGACAGTGAATAATATTAATTATTCGGCGTTAATTAAGCGAACGTTTGGGTTGAAAATAATTCGTTGTCGATTTATCACTGAATATAGAATACGTATGTCGACTTACGTATAATTATCCGGACCAAAGGAGTGCGTTTTATCTTCAACGTTGGCAGGAAAGAGAATTCGTAAAAATCAGTTTTAGCTCAATTTATCGAATTCGTAGCTAATCAGGATACTTTCCTCACCTATGAGGGTTCGGTTCATAGGTATTTCGTAATTTTGAAGAAATAAGTAATAAAGTTAATAAGGTAATTAAAGATGAAATTTGGTTAAGAGATGACATAAATGCGTAATTTCCTTACTGATGGATCCGTCGAAATCGTAAAATAGGTGAAATTCAGCCGGTCATAAATTTGAAAATTTATGGCACTTATGGCATCGAGCCCCACGTTGGGCGCCAAAATGTGGGGGGAGAAAGTAATTACAAGGGCATTTTCTCTGGTTGTCTATGGTTGTAGTCATAAAATGCACGAATTACTTTTGGTGATTCTCGATATAATTGCACTTCTTCGCATAAGTACAATTATCCACCAACATTATGTCCTCTGACTCTTTCCTAAGGAGCCTCGTGAACCGGATTAAATACACGATTTTAACGGGGAACTTGATATCGTGAAGCGCGAAGTCATAAATGAGTAGAATACGTTATAAGTTGATAAGTTGCTCAGGTAGGAGACCTGATGGTAGATTTTCTCGGATTAAAGCGTATGAAGGAAATTATGACATCTCGATTAGCCAAAATAATAAATTCATGTATTGGTTTCGTAACACGTAATATCACAGGTTGCTCAAATCGTATACATGAATGAGACTTCTATAATTAAATGATAATTATAAACTTCTAATAGAAAACGTACAAAATCGAATGCGTAAGATGGTGACAGGCTTTCAACGTTTTTAGTTGCATATTGAGCCCAAAACCGAAAAGCTCATATGCAACCCCCGAATCCCTCGAGGTCGTGGTTGAGGACATTGTGTTCTATGGAGTGCAGTGTCTTCTGACGAGCGTTATAACCCCAATGCCCGAGTGCTAGTTACATTCCACGGTTCCTCATTTATGATCCTTTATGACTTATATCCCACGGTACTGTGGAGATATAAGAACGCGTGCGTGACTCGGTATGTTGGTCCGTAAAGGATGGATAAGTTCCATGGGTCCATAGAAAGCGTATCCGCGTCATAAATTCGTATTTCGAAGTCTTGATCACCGAGGTATTCCACTGGGCAGCAAGAAGTCGAAAGCGTGAGGAGGAATGCGTACAACAACTAATCAGCTAGCAAGGTAGGTTGAAGGAACTAACAACTGAGGAAAATATGCCCGTGCATGAACTTATAAAGGCGAAAGTTCAACGCAAAAGTAGCAGGGATGACGGATATTCTTATGTAGAAGTAGGGACATAACGGCGCGCGTCGCGTAGGTCTTATTGGTGGTATAAAATAGGTGGTGGAATCGCGTAAGGGATGATGAAATCGTAAATATTTCCATCACCTGACGTCACGAATACCATAAATCGAATGCGTATGACGTCACGAGTACCTTATACTTACGAGGAAATTTTCATTTTCTACCGCTTATAGTGGAATAAGTGGTCATTTCTACCGCTACAATTTTACAGGCTTTTGATTGGTTCTTTTTTAGTTGCTGTTTTGAATTTGATTTCAAATTGTAACCAGTGTTTTTCAAACTGCTTTTTACCTCAGAAGAAATGATCAGTAAAAGTGATATTATAAGTGAAAGTATTCCTAAAACAATAATGTAAAATCCCAAGTATTCAATTTTTTTAAATTTTCCATTATTCATTATTTTATATCGCTTTTTCTGACTTACACCCTAAATTAGTGCTATGGGGTAAGTCAGAAAAGTGAACATTGATAATTAGGATTTGACTTCATCGATTGTGTAATACGTAGAATGATATGTTTTCGAGGTCGTAGAATCCGAATCTGGAGTTATTTTTTTTGTAGGAGTGGGGGGTGAGGCGTGGGGAGGGGGCAATTCCAAATTTTTCCTACATTATTGTGTAATATGTCGATTGATATGTTTTCGAGGTCGTAGAATCCGAATCTGGAGTTATTTTTTCTGTAGGAGTGGGGGGGTGAGGCGTGGGGAGGAGAACATTTCAAATTTTTTACAAAATTATTGTGTAATATGTCGAATAATATGTTTTCAAGGTCGTAGAATCCGAATTTAAAGTTATTTTTTTGGTAGGAGTGGGAGGTGAGGCGTGGGGAGGTGAACATTTCAAATTTTTCAGACATTATTGTGTAATATGTCGAATAATATGTTTTCGAGGTGCTAGAATTTGAATCCGGAGTCATTTTTTGTGGTGAAGGTGGAAGGTGAGTCGGCCGCATATCCGAATGTCCGAATTAGTACAATATAATAGAACCACAGGGGGTAAAAACTGTATCTGAATGTCCGAAGCGAAATGACCGCGAATGTCCCAAAAGGTGTGTCCGAATATCCGAAGTAAAAAAAAACTTGTATTACTAGGGATTCCCAAACATATCTGGGTTTTGACAAATATGGAAGCCAATGGAAAGTACAACTACCTTGCATGTAGCATAAAAATACCTAGATATTGTGTAAGGTCGATGAAGATTGAAGATAGGCTCATGAAACCCAAAACAAAGTGAGAGGCACCACTCCCAATCCTGGAATTATGATCGACTGTACATCCTAAGCCTTATTGCATTTTTACTTCAGGAAAATCAGGCTAAAAACCATTGATGAAGGCACAAAAATCTACTTTTTTACAGATGAAAAGTTGAAATCCATAAAAGGCATATCTAGGACCCCATCCAAATGCACATGCAAATTAACCAGTCTTTCAAGTCGATTTGTGAGGTTTCTCTTCTCCAAATTGCTCTAAAAAGTGGATTTTGATTTTTTTGACCTTTTTCACCTCCTTTTATTTTTCCCTCTTAAGAATTTGAACACACCTCAATTTTTTAGCCAAAGTAATCTCCACTCATATTTTTCAAATCCAACGTAAAATCACAAAAAATATGAAATGCCTCTGGCTAAAGATGAAATGCTCTTATAGTCCAAGAAGAGGGGGAAGGATGAAAAAAAAATGTTTTAACAGTATGTGCCTATAATCAATCTTGATTGAGAACTGAAGAAAATTCTAAAATATCTTTCTTGATCTTACAATTACGAGTAGATCTGAGTATTAGGAATACCTTTTTTCTGATACATATCTAACATTTGCCTATAGGCTAGTACGATTCATTTTAATAATCTCCAAATTTTCAAAACGTTACCCTGGAAGTTCTTTTCCAATTTCGAAAAATCAAAACAATTTCACAGGTAAGTTTTCAACTATTTTTTCAAATTTTTGAAATTGGCAAAAATTATTTAAAAATTGGCACCACTGCCCAACAAAATATTTCCCCGGTTTTAGGAATGATATCTTTCTACAATTTAGCATATTAATTAATGCGAAATATTTGCCAAGAAAATTTTTTTGAACTATATTATATTCAACAGAAGTACTTACCTACTTTAGAAACCCTTGTAAGCGCAAAAATCCAAACGGACATTCAGATACACTTTTTGGGACATTCGCGGTCATTTTGAAACGGACATTCAGACACAGTTTTTACCCCCATGGTTCTACTGATAACCACTAATCGGTACATTCGGATACACACCGGGTGAGTCATAGGTTCGTATGGGTGGGGGATTTCAAATTTTGCTTGTAAAAAATTCCAAATTTGGTTTTTATTTATCTCAATGTTTTCTTATACTACTGATTTTCAAAGTTGACAGTTTTTTTTATGTAAAATCAGAATTCAGAACATGTTTTGAAAAAAAAAGTGCTATACAATCAGGCAATATCATGTGTTCTTTTCTGCAGGATGATGTCAGATGTGTATTTTGGAGTGGTGTTACTATGTTTTGGGGATTTTTTGTTTTGTTTTCTCAGAAGATGATTATTTTTTCTCCTAACATGAGTTTTTCAATTTTTTACAAATACATTTTTGTACTCTACAATAAATTGTCAGATGAATTGTTTTTCTGAAGTTACCACAATGACAGCCAAAATGCCATAATAGGTAGGAGGGGGAGATTTCTACAAATCGCCATTTTCATACACATCCGTGTATTTGAGCGGAAGTTATTTCAAATAATCATTAGTTAGCTCATTTCATTACTATTCCAACTTGCATGGGGCACAGTAGGCCACAACCCCCCTCTCCCCAAACGTACTTGAATAGCACTCAACCCTAAAAAGAAAAACTAGCTCAAGAATTGAATTCTGCGACCTTGAACACATATCAATCAACATGTTACACAATATTATAGGCAAAATTTGAAATTTCACATCTCCCCTTGCCTCACCTCCTACCCCTGCAAAAAAATAACCCCAGATTCGAATTATACGACCTCAAAAACATATCAATCGACATTACACATTAATATAGACAAAATTTGTAATTTACTCTCTCTTCCCTTGACTCACCAACCACCCCTACAAAAAAAATAACTCCAGATTCGGATTCTACGACCTCGAAAACACATTACTCGACATATCACATGATAATGTAGGAAACTTTTGAAATTTTCACTCTCCCCTTGCCTCACCCCCCACTCCTACTGAAAAAATAACTCCAGATTCGGATTCTGCGACCTCGAAAACATACTATTCGACATATTACATGATAATGTAGGAAAATTTTGAAATTTTCCCTCTCCCCTTGCCTCACCCCCCACTCCTACTACAAAAATAACTCCAGATTCGGATTCTACGACCTCGAAAACATATTATTCGACATATTGCGCATCGATCAGGGTCGAATCCTAAAATCACCAATTAATTTTGTAGATTTTCTGACTTACCCCAAAGCGGGGTAAGTCAGAACAAGTTACATTTTATTCGATTGTGCGAAAGCTACTGCGACATTCGCGCTGAAATTTTCACCATAGGTTAAGAACCCTTATGGGAACCTACATACCAAATTTCAACCATATTGGTTCATTAGTACGAGAGTAACAGCTGATCAAAGTTGAAATTGTGAAAAAACGTTCTGACTTCCCCCGTGCACCTTACATAAACGAAAAATAAATTAACAGCATTCGTCGTCTCGGACGTCTGAGCTGAGAGTGAGCCTAAAACGCAATATGGCAGTTTATGAAAAGTAAGATCAGGGTTGCCACAGATCCAGATCTCAATTCTGCTCAACAAAAATTTTGAATTTGAACCGGCTAGAAAAGAATATGCACCTAATGTGCCTTTATAAGTGCTGAATTTCATTTTTATCTTTACTTATTTCAGCTTTAGGAAGTTTTTATTGATAAATACACTGGAGGCTTCAGATCAGTTCTAAACCAACACCAATCGTTTTTGGAAATTTTAATTTTGTGAATAAATTTGTCGCTTTTATCATTATGTAGTCGTTCATTTCTTAAAGTCGTCGGTCGTCGATGCATTTCATTCAATTTGTCGGGCATGCGCTGGCGTTCACTTGATTTTATTGGCTTGCACTTTAATTTTTGCTGTCGTGCAATGGTTCAAAACTGTTTTCGTCGTTAAAAAAGTGGTTTTGGGACGTTAGAATAATCTGCCATGCCGTGCCGATATAATGGCACCCCTTGAAAATTGCTGGAAAGAGCTGAGGCTTCGTGAAAATAAAATACAATTAGCAATCGATATTTAATACTATAGTATCTCATCTTTTGAATAAGATAAGACCCGCATAAGTTCGCAACTTTTCACAAGTAATTTTGCATGTACTTACATGAATAATAATAAATACAAACGTGTGGCCATGCGATCTAATAAATAATTATGAGTTATTCCATGTGGTTACAATTTGAGCATAACAGAAAAGATATTCGAACGAAGATCAGCTTTCAGATCGTAAAACTTAGGGTAAGAATTACAACAACCATCAAACAAGCAGAAAATGATAAATACTCTACTATTCGATGTATTTTTAACCATTCAGTTTGAGATTTTTTCATCAGTGATACTGGAGTATTGTACTGGTCATCAGTTGATGGTATGTTGTCTGGTAGTACTGTATTCATCCTGTAATTTTCACACATGTTTTCTTCCAAATTTCTATCTTCCTAAATTTGAAAGCATACAAAAGAAAAAAATCATTGGTAATATGGGGGCTATCAAAAAGTAATGCCTCCTAATACTGGCAACTCCATTTAAAATACATTGGGCGTTTTTGTCGCAACAAGAGCGCTATCTGAGCGGCTTGGCAAGTAAGTAATATTCATGTCAAGGGCTGTGATTGGTCGATTCAAATCTCGCGGCTATCAGTACCACATAACAAACTAAAAAAACAACTGATAAAACATCATAATTCCGCAAAATTCAATTCAACCAATCAGAATGCTTCTGATAGGATTTAGTTACTTGCCAGGCCGCTAGGAGGATTAAACATCATTTTTTAACAGTGTTGCCAGCATTGTTAGTTGATAGTATTTGCTCCTGTGTTCTGGCGGAGAGCATAATTCACCAGGTATTGAACCCCGGTTGGCAAAACGGCATATTGCAGACAGTCAGATGAACATAATACGATTGCAGATACCTTTATTTCTGATCAAGATGGCGCTGACTATCAGAAATTCAGTCATACTTATACACTAATAGGTATTTGCAGTCAATATTATGACTGCATTTCTGACATTCGGCACCATCTTGAAACATCATGAAATACTGTTTGTGATTAGTCAGATAGGAAATAAAATGACAGTCAGTCTGTCATATTTTTCACCAAAAATGTGCCAATCGGGTGGTGACCGAATCAAAGACTTTTGATTTGGTTGCCAAGTTGCCTCTTATGTAGCTTCCACCTGAATGATGAATATTATACCTGTTCGTTTACCATGATCAGGGATGGATGATACAAGCGGGATTTTCTTGCAAATCGAACTATGGTAGCTGAAACGCAGCCAGATATTCCCACAATTGATAACAACAGGACAAATCCGATCACTAAAGAAGCAAACATACGAATCGACATAAAACAGAACATGTATCTAGACCTATGAATAAAACTTTTATATCGCACCTCGGGAGTAATAAGGTCACATCTCAAAAAAAATTGATTTTGATGTTTTTGCATTTTTGGGGTTTGTATGCAGGGTTGCGGAACGATACCGATACCGAAAAACCAATACCGGCAAAACCACCTAATTTTTGAAAAAAATTGAAAAAACCGAAAACCAATACATACCAATAAGTTGACAAATGAAAAACCAATTTAGAAAATACCGATATAATTTCAAAATCGGTACAAAATACCGAAAACCAATACCAAAATTATTTTAAAATCTGTATTTTGGTACTCATTTTTGCATATTTCTGCAAATGAAACAATTCCAACATCAAACAAAATGAGTTTATTCATTTCAATGATCACTTTTCTTTGTTGATTTTCCTCTCATTTCAACTTTTATACTACTACTCTCTCAATTTCTGAATTTTAAGCTAAAGTGTTCTGTAATTAGCTTGATTTTTGGGTGGTAAAATACCAATACCAAAACTGAAAACCGAAATAAAATTCACGAAAATTGGAAAAACCGATACCGAAAACCGAAATTTTGAGGTAGAAATTGATGAAAACCGAAAAACCAATACCGTTTTAGCCACCACATTTGAAATACCAATACCACATACCGATACCGTTTTGTTTTATCGTTCCGCAACCCTGTTTGTATGACCCCCCTCAACCAAAAATAACACTTTGAGTTGGGTACATTATCTAGATCTTGTAAAAAACGCAAATGGCCTAACTCAAAATCTCAACAACATTGCAAGTTGTTTGGAGTTATAAGGCTCCATCTCAAAAAACTCCACCTTTTTTGAGCAAATTTCATACATACAAAGTGTTAACAAACAGTTTTGATTGTTTTGAATGTTTGTCAGTTAGAAATAGTCACAAGGAGTGCATTTTTTATTGGTTTGTACCAAATAGAATTTTTTTTTTAAATTGATCACATTTCAGGAAAATGAATTTGCACATATCATGAAATTTTAGTTTTTTGAGAAAAACTCAAAAACTAAGTACTTTAGAAAAAAACTAACGACATTATGTCGATTGGAAATTTAATTCTCTACAACTTTGTTATCATGAAATTTTTTTTGGACGCTTTCTATCGCCTCCACATCAACTTTAATGAAAGGTTATAACTCAAAATGTTTTCCAAACATTGAAATATTTCCTGTTTAAGATTTTATTTTTCAAAGTGTTCTTATGCTAAATGAAGGTAGGATACCAGATCTTTAAAATGAGGTACTATTCATTCCTCACAATTAATTATAAGTTGATAAAAATAATGAATCAAGTTTTTAAAAAAAAGAAAATCACTCTCCTGTAAAATTTCACTTTTTTGAGATGTGACCTTATAACTCCCGAGGTGCGATATGTACATACATTACATACATAATTCATTAATTTTACTTACAGAAATTAGACTGTATTTCGGTAAAATGAGGAATTGAATTCATCAACATTACCAAATACATTGCAAGAAATAGCAAAGATACCATTTTTGATGCCTGTTTAATCCTATTTCCAGGGGATATCAAGAATGACGCCAACATTACTAAACTAACACCTGTAACATTTGTTAACAAATTAGGTATTCACTCTTTTTAAATACAAGCACAAGCTAGTATAAACATCATCATCACTTGAAATGAAGTCTCTAGCATTTACACTATAGACAGTAAAGGGAAGACTACACACTCAAAGTGTGACCAGTCGCGTTTTTTCAGTGCAGGTTTTGTTTTCCAAAAGATTCAAATCAGTTCTTGGATTCGAAAAATTGATTCGAATCTTTTTGATAGATTAGTTTCCATAAATTTTTATCATGAGCACGATCGAACAACTATCGATTATCAATATAGTATATTTGGCAACAGTGCCATATGAAGGAAAGCCAAAACAAAATTGTAATTTGCCGAATTCCGAATAAAATGATGAAATGATTTGTGTGATTACTAATTTTTGATTAATTATTTAAAATATTTATTTGTAGCTCGCAAATGAGCTTACGAGGTGGTAGCAGAGATAATAACGATTCATTTAAACTATTGTGCGATTCTGTACGCTATAAATTCACCTTAAGTGATGCGTATATATATCGGCAAATTAATCGTACGGGATCAGTGAATGTCAGCAGATAAACATTCTGCTAATGAAAACGTTGAATATCGCCAACATTTGAGATCATACGAAGGCACAAAGACGTTTGTATCACTCAAAATAAAAACCCAAAATCAGCAACCTCAAAAACTGGAGGGTGTCGATCAAACAGCCGCCGGAAAATCTACCTACAAAATAAATACCAACAGAAGCAAAAATCGCCGAACAAACCATTGATGAAAATTTTAAAAACGCATCTACTTCCACAACAAGTAATCAAGTTGAATCTCTTGATTACAATGGTGCAGTGAATATCAACATGACTGACACAACGCTCTATCATGAAACTACCAGTGATGAAAACGTAATAAATTTGTCTACTGGAAACAACGCCGAATTTCTCAACAAAAATATAAAAACTTCAAACAAGGTACCTGATACTGAAATTGTTGAAAATAATGTAAAATTCGCATATACATTGTAATCGTTTATTTACTTTGTAATTACTCGTAATTCGTTGTATTATCGAGATACATTGTATGGTGTACATTTCCGAGAAGTCAACAAACATCAATCGTGACTTTTCATATTTTCTATTCGAATTCTCCACCATCTATTCGAATTATTATTACCGTTTTACGTTTCCGTTCGCATTATGACGATTTTATTCCGTTTTATTTTTGTGTATATATCTTTGTATTAGTGTTAATATGTTCAAATACATTTTTATTTCGAATGTGCGCATCATATTTTATTAGGTTATGGGCTACAGACGCATTAAACTGTGCCTATTCGAGATAAAACACTAATCCAGATGTATTTCGTTCGTAACTTTATCTGAATTCGTATTTGAAGGTTCATGTTCGGTTGTATTATTTGAACATTAGATCGCAGTTGCTAGCTGTTGATATCTAATCGTGCGTTATCATTCAACGTACAGATTTTGGATCGCAGTTGTGAGCTGTTGATATTCATATTAGCCTAATTGTATCATGGATTATATCAAGGGTATAAAGCCTCTGTCCTGTTCCAGTGATTGGCCATCATGGAAAGATAAAGTGCTCGACGTACTGGCCTTATTTAATGCCGTGGACATCGTTGAAGGTAAATCAACCTGCCCCGAAGAACCAAAATCGACGGATAAAGCCAATGACGCAGCGGAAAGACGTAAGTTGATTGCAACATGGCAAAAATCTTCTCACTAAGCGAAAATAATCATTTCACAAACCGTTTCCAAAGAGCTACACAGTCGAATTGCTGGTAGGCTTTCTGTGTGCGAAGCATGGCTAGTGCTTACAAAGGAATTTGATGACAAGGCAGAAGACCAAATATTCCGCGAATGCCTGAATTTCTTTAGTACTGAGTGGAATGATTACGAAGATGCGCCATCTGTTGTTTCGCGAATCAAAAATCAACACTGAGAATTTCAAGCTGGTCTGGAAAATTGTAAAATTGAGACAGTTGATAAGCTGTTAGAAATCTTATTCATTTCAAAAGTATTACACATTCTTCCAAGTCGTTTTGAAGCTTTTAAATTGAGCTACCTTCTCAATGCTCAAGCTGATAAGTCACTAAGCAATTTGTCCGATTTGCTTATCATGCACGAGCATAACGTTACACCAGTACATAGTTCAACGTCGTCTTCTTCATCAGAAGCTGTGTTCGCTAAATCTGGTCAGAAGAGTAGTTCGAATGTCGTTGTGAAAACGACTGGTGATCAGTTCGTTCGAAATCATGAGAGAAACGCTCAAGTGTGTAAATACTGTTCTGGGAAAGGGCACTGGTTCAAAAAGTGCTCGCAGTGGATCAATGATGGTAAACCACCCTTTCCTGCTTGTGCTAACGATACTTCAGACGTTTTTCATGTTCATACAGAGCAGTTTTTATTTTTGCTTGATAATTCTCGAATTAGGGAAAGTGTTGAAAATAATGTAAAATTTGCGTATACATTGTAATCATTTATTTACTTTGTAATTACTCGTAATTCGTTGTATTATCGAGATACATTGTATGGTTTACATTTCTGAGAAGTCAACAAACATCAATCATGAATTTTCATATTTTCTATTCGAATTCTCCGCAATCTATTCAAATTATTATTACCATTTTACGTTTCTGTTCGCATTATGGCGATTTTATTCCGTTTTATTTTCATGTATATATCTTTGTATTAGTGTTGATATGTTTCGAATACATTTTTATTTCAAATGTGCTCATCATATTTTATTAGAAATAATCAACACTATCAACGACCTTGAAATCAACAAAAAATTCCTGTTTTCTGACGATCAGCCAAGCAGCTCAACTAGTAAAATGGATAGTTTTGAAAAAATCCAATTTGATATGTATGTCGAAAGTTTGAATGATGATTTTGCAAAATTGCAAGTGCTAGTTAACACAACTGAATGGGATCCAGCCGAACTAAATGAAGCAAGGGCCAAAACAATCAAAGATTGTGGAGCTACCGAAAAATTGCAACCAGCAGGGACAGCAGATGTTGACTACAATTATGCTGCAATTCTACCAATGATCTTCAAAGCCAAAAAATTGGCAAACCGTGCTTCAAGATTAATGCCTAATCCAGAAGCATGAATCGAAAACTGACCAATGCAACCTCAACCAACCAACAGACTGATCCTGGAGATGCCCATCAATCCATTTGACAGCGACATTTTGAGGTATGCATCGTTTATTGAGTCATTTAAAATGGAAATATGACGACTTACCAATAACTCCACACAAACGACTTCAACACTTGAAGAATGCTTTAAGAGGTGAACCATTAAAGCTCATTGACAAGTTGGAGCTTAAGGATGAAAATTACAATAAAGTGTCGGATCAATTAAACAAGAATTACGACAATTCTGTGGACGCCATCAAAGCATTGTGTGCAAAATTAAAATCAGTACCACAATCGTCGAGTAATCCAGAGTAGCTGCGGTCGACATACCTTGAAATTGAAAGTTTCCTCTCCGCGATAGAGACACACGACAACACGTATGACAACTGGCCAGGATTCCGAAAAGAAGTGTACTACAAGTATCCTTCATGGCTTATGCATCAAGTATGTGGGAAACAAAAGCTCACTGTTCTTCAGTTCCAAACCGAAGTAAATGAACACATTAAATTGAGAACTGGAATGCAAGGGCCACCAAAACTGAAAGCTACAATGGCTGCGCTTACAACAACAGCTGAAAAAACAAAATCAAACGAAGGATCAAAGAAAAACGATCATCGACAAAACACCAACAGTCGTCATTCGGGATCAAATAACCGAAGTCCTGAAAATAACAACACTGGCAGCAAATCCAATACTAACAAAAAACAACCACCGTGCTGTATCTACTGTGGACAAGGACATTACAGTGCATGTTGTGCAACACACGCAACAGTAACTGCTCGTCAAGCAATACTGAAAAACCAATGTACAATGTGTTTCAGTACTAAGCATACCAAATCTCAATGTAACCCAAACGTCAAGTGTTGGTACTGCAGAAAAGTAAAAGAGCACCACTCAAGGCTCTGTCCAGACGAATTTGGTTTGCCTACTGCATCAGCAATGCCACCAGGGACAGAAGAAAAGAATGCAAGGTCAACAAACTTCATACAACAACATGCCGGAGTGCATTGTACAGCAATGTTAACCATCATCAATCTGTCCAACAACCATAAATTTCAACTGAGAACGTTGCTAGATAATGCTCACCTTTTGGGACTTGAGCTGTTAGCATTTTCAACGATCAACGTCAATGTTTTTCACCACAATCAACCAGTGCAACTGAAATCTGAGTCAACATCATGCACTGTATCAAACAATAACGCCTTCAGCTTAAATGTAATCGCTGACACCACTCCCATGCTGCCACAAAATGTACAGCTATTCGATATCGACAAATTCCAGCTAACACACCCGCAGTACCATGCAACGAGCTTTGTCGAGCAAGGAAAGGATCGACCAATCAAGTTACTCATCGGTTCCGATTATTTCTATGATTTCATCCGACCAGAACAACGAATCGTCGTCTCAGAAGGATTGTTTATTTTTGCAACTCCATTCAGCGCAATTCTAGTTGGAAGAAAAAACAACAGAACAACTGATAAAGCGACAATGTATATGTTAACGCCAGCAAAAGCAGTAGCAGACCTCTGCGCAATGGAATCAATCGGTATACGCGACATACCAACTACTGAAATCGCAGAAGAAGAGAAAGTGTTGGAACAATTTTACTCTAATATCAAAATGGAAAACAACCAATACAAGATCCAACTACCATGGAAAGAATACCCACCTCCAGTAAAAACCAACTTCAACCTGGCAGTTGGTAGACTGAAATCAGTGTTGAGAAAATTCACACCGGCGCAAGTTGACAAATATGCTGAAATCATTGAAAAACAAATCGCCTCTGGAATTGTTGAAGAAATTGATGAACCCAGTGACAAAGAAAACAACCGCCATACCTACCTCATCACACTGTACTTTCATGTAGTATCTAGATATATTCGTTAAATAAAATAGTGAGTTGGTAACCCTGCCCAACTATTTCATCATCTTTTTCTACTCTCTGTTTATCAACAGATTTGTACGTATTATATAGAATGTAAATACAGTTCTAAAATGATTATTAATTAATCCTTCGTATATAACAATTTGGTGACGAGGATAAAGTAAAAGACACGTTTATAATGTAAAGTATCCGTTTATAGTTGGTACAAGTGTCAAATTCGCGCTTCCGCGAATATATTTTATACATATTATTGTGTCGCGAGTCAACAGAGTCAACAATTCAACATGGCAACATTTTCCGAACATCAATTCGCTAGATTATTAGCGGCACTCAATCCACCGCCCACAACAGTGTCAAGTACTACTTTTGTACAAAAATTCGATCCATTTGACAAGTCAAAAGAAACTTTCACCCAATATTGCCGAAGATTCGAAAATTACATGGATATGAAAGGTATTAAAGATAAAGCTGAATTTAAAAAGCATTTCCTTGACAGTGTTGGCGTGAATGAAGCGGAAGCTATCATCACTCCAAAAACATTTTCGGAATCATCGTATGATAAAATAACCGAAACTATCAAAAAGTATTTATGTCTGAAACCTAATGTTATCTTGGAGCAACATCGTTTTTTCTCACATATTCAACTGCCAAATGAAAAAATCTCAGATTACGTCACTGCATTACAAAAGTTTACCCTGACCAGTGACTTCAAATGTGAATGTGGAAAGTCTGTTGCGGATATGATATTACGAGCACAGTTCATTTTAGGATTACGCGAATCAAATATTCAAGAAAAGTTATTAGCTGAGTCAAGTTTAACTATACAAGATGCTATCAATACTGCTCTAGCAATGGAGTCATCAAAGAGTGGCAGTTCAGAGATGTCAAATAAGAGTCAACCGAATCCAGGGATTCCATCAGCAGTTAATCATCTATCCAGAAATAGAAATCGCTCAAATTAAAGAAATCGAAATGAGCAAGACAATCGTCATCAGTCGCGTAACTGTACGGCGTACACCTTATCGTAGTAAATTGCGTCGTAAAGGTGTTGATTTTAAAAGCCTTGGTATCGATGGGCTATGTATTTGTTGTGGTGGCAATAATCATATGGTAAAAGAGTGTTGTATTCCGAGTCAAAAAGCGTTTTGTAAATCATGCAGAAAAAATGGTCATCTAGCTCGTGTGTGTATTTCTACTTTGATGAAAAATGAAAACTCTGATCGATCTGTGAAAAATGTCGAGCAATCGAGCGATAATGATGATACAATCAGTAATTTATTGTTTTTCAGTGATCTTAATTGTGTCAATAAAATTGAGATTGCTGATTTATTCGAAAATAGTGAAGTCGACACCGTTGATTTATTTGATATTGAAGACTCCTCTAAATATTACGCAAATGTGCACGTTAACGATAATGAAATTAAATTCAAAGTCGATTCCGGTTGCGGTTATACGTTGTTACCTGAAAGCAAATTTAAAAGAATGAAGCCAAATCCACCCCTCCAGAAGTCACCGTTGCAGTTTCGTGATTATTTGAAGAAAATTGTAAAACCGTTGGGAGTATCTACTGTTTGAGTCGAATTCAATGGTAACCAGTCAGAGGAACGTGTTTTCGTGGTGCCTGATAATTATGTGGCGTTGTTGGGTTGTGTGTGGATTCACCATCTGAAAATCCGTTTAGAAGATCTCGACAAAGTAAACAAATCAAATTTACATGATATTCATGCTGTTCAAGATCACATACTTTCTGAAGACGAGTTAAAAGCTAAATTTCCTACTATCTTCGAACAACGAGTTGGTAAAATTCCTAGCGTAAAATGCTCGTTAGAACTTCGAAAAAATGCTCATCCCAGATACATTTGTCCTCGCGAAGTACCCTATGTGTTACATCCAGCTGTAGACAAGGAATTGGATGACCTTGTAAGTGACGATGTTTTAGAACCAGTCGAAAAATCAGATTGGGGTTCACTGTTAGTTCCAATCAAAAAAGCAGAGGACAAAGTTCGATTATGCAGAGATTACAAAGTTGCTGTCAATAAACAACTCGTATCCGATCACTTTCGGATTCCGAAAACAAACAAACTTTTTCACCAAATCAAAGGAGCCAGATCGTTTTGTAAAATTGATTTATACAAAGCCTATCTACACGTTGAAATGGATGAAGAAAGTGCCCGAATTCAAACAGTGTCAACTCATTGAGGTTCATTCAAAGCAAAGTGGCTCGGTTTTGGCATTAAAAACGCTCCTGCCAAGTTTAATCAAATTTTGAAGCATATTCTAGCCGGATTAAAAGGTGTTATCATTTATTTTGATGATATTTTGGTTTTCGGAAAAGACAACACTGAATGCCAAGCCAACTTATTAGCATTGTTACAACAACTTGCAGAAAATGATCTCCACTTCAATGCAGCCAAATGCCAATTTTTCAAAAAGTGAATCGAATATTTGAGCTTCATCATCAAAGGTGATAGTATCAAGAAAAACCCAAATAAATTAAAGGCAATTGTCGATGCTCCGCGTCCAAGAAATCCAGATGAAATTCAACAATTTATTGGACTGATTACGTATTATGCTAGTTTCATTCCAAATGCCAGCTCCATTACATACCCACTACATAATTTAACGTGCAAAGGTGTTCAATTCCATTGGTCAGCTGCGTGTGGAGCCCCCTTCATAAAACTGAAGAATATTATTACCAGTGACCAGGTACTTGTTCAATATGATCCAGATCTTCCAGTCATAGTAGTGTGTGATGCCAGTCCTACCTATATTGGAGCGGTATTATCGCATATTATCAACGGTGTCGAAAAGCCTGTCACATTCGCTTCCAGATCGCTGACCACAGCTGAATCAAACTACAGCCAATTGGACCGTGAAGCCCTTGCCATTATATTTGCCGTAAAAAAGTTTTTCGTCTACTTATATGGCAGAAAGTTCACGCTGTACACCGATAATAAACCTTTATCGAGAATTTTCCACAAACAAGCTAACCAACCTGCAATGACAGCTGCCAGATTGTTGCATTACGCTGCTTATTTGAGCATGTTTGATTACGATATAAAGTACAGCAAGAAGGAAGACAACGTAAATGCTGATTATCTATCCAGAGCTCCATTAAACGAAGCACCAGATGGCGTTATCGCTGCGCTAGAATGGGAAATCGCCGAATTACAAGAAGAAACGCTACATCATATCACTTCAACAGCAGTTACAAGTGCTATGATTGCTTAAGAAACGAGTACTGATCCAGAATTGTCAAAATTATTAGCCAATCTTCGTTCAGGTGCATGTGTTGACGAAAAATTCACCATTTCAAACGGTATCATCTTACGTGGCGATTGAGTTGTCATTCCGAAGAAACTTCAACCTGCAATTATGAATGAATTGCATATGACCCACTTGGGTATTGTCAAAATGAAGCAGTTGGCGCGTAATTACTGCTATTGGTCCGGAATTGACGCTGATTTAGAATGTTTAGTGAAATCCTGTGTTCAATGTTCAGAATACCAGAAACAACCAGCCAAGGTCAAAGTTCATCACTGGGAAATTCCTGAAAATAATTTTGATTGAATTCACATTGATTTCTCCGGTCCCAGAAAAGGCTATCAGTTTTTGATTGTAGTTGACGCAAAATCAAAATGACCAGAAATTAAGATTTTCAACAAAGATCCAACGTAGTTGTCAACTATGCTCGCACTCGAAGAACTATCCTCGGTCGACGTTTGCGAATTAGACTCGATGCTATCAAACCAATCACCTTGAAACGTAATCCAGCCTCTACAGAGAAAATTTGCCGTTTCAACATGGGTGATCGCGTCAATGTTGTCGTTCAAACCATACTTGGAAAACCAGTTTGGAAATTCGGTACAGTTCAATCCTGTTTGGGTCGACTCCATTATCAAGTTCCATTAGATAATGGGAAAATTATCAAAAAACACGTTGACCAACTGAAATCTACCTGTATACCAGAAAAAATTTGTCCAGAGCCAGCTTCTCCAGTTCAACAACGTAAGGTTACGTTTAATATTCCTACAGAACATGTTGAAAATCAAATTCTACCTAGTGTTGGGCAAATTCGCAAATATTCTTTTTTTGCTTGCGCTTGCGCAAGAACATGCGCATTTTCTTGCGCATATTCCGCAGATTCTTTTCAAAAAATCAGAACATTATTGCTTAGTTCAGAGATAATAGGAAACTTTCTATGAAAAGGTTTCAAATTATTAAGGAAAATTGGAAATTTATAAAGAAAAGTAGTAATCAAACTTGTAAAATGTGAAAATTTGTAGAAAAATCTTTAAATTTTTTGAAAAAAGGTCATGATTTTTATTTTTTTGAGAGAATATTCTCCAAGCAGTTGTGAATATTCGCGAATATTCGCGAATATTCTCAGATTATGCGCATTGAGAATATTCTCAGGCCAACACTAATTCTACCCGAGGAGAGAGTGGCAACTCTTCCACCAGTTCTTCAGCCAGAGCCTGCTCAGGCTCCAGCTCCTGCTCCAGCCAGACCTAGACGTTTGTTGAAGAAACCTGGATGGCTCAATGATTTTGTAAATAAATAATTACTTAATTAGTTGTATTCGATTATATTATACCTATAGTATTCGATTATTTTTATGTGGCGAAGATTGTAGTATCTAGATATATTCGTTAACTAAAATAGTGAGTTGGTAACCCTGCTCAACTATTTCATCATCTTTTTCTACTCTCTGTTTATCAACAGATTTGTATGTATTATATAGAATGTAAATACAGTTCTAAAATGATTATTAATTATTCCTTCGTATATAACATTTCACCTGAACAAAGCACTGCAGTAAGAATGGTATTTGACAGTTCAGCAAAACAAAAAGGAGCCGTGAGCTTAAACAAAGCGATCTACAAAGGAATAAACCTCCGGACACTCAGCACCTCAATCCAAATTTGATTCCCCCTACAACCAATAGCAGTAGTCAGCAACATTGAACAAGCCTTTGCACCAACTGCAAGCGATACACTGTGTGACCTTTCAAACAACCTGACGAATCTTTGTTACCAGTATTTAGGCTCACGGATAAAGCAGTACTGTTTGAGCAAATTGGCATTGATACTTTATTCAGACCTCTCTACGTAAACAACGTTAAGAGGTTTTGCCTAATCGCCACCGATCTTGTAATACGAGCTATGGATTTAGAACTTCTGGAAGACATGCAAGCAGACACAATCTTCCTAGCACTACGACAAATCATTGCGTGCCAATCAACACCGAAACTAGTGGTATCCGACAATGCACCACAATTGGTCACAATACATAAATTGTTCACAGGAACATACATGCACGAATTCCATTGGAAATTCATTGTAGAACATGCCCCATGGATGGGAGGAGTCTACAAAAGAATGATCGGTATTGTAAAAAACTCACTTTTCTGAACATTCCATCATCACAACCTTGCTGAACCAGCAATCTGTACCACATAAGCCGAAATAGCATCAATGATGAACAGTCGACCTCTGACTTTGTTGGTGCAGACAAAGAAGAAGAAATCATAACGCCTAATCATTTCCTCAAGTCGTTTTTTACTGAGGAAAATGATGACGCAGCACTCGCAGCAGCGATCGATCGTTACTGGAGCCAGTGCAATCAAATATCGACAAAATTTTGGACAATCTGGAAAACATCGTACTTACAATGGTTATGCAACCAGTATGTCAAACACACAAACAAACGATCCGCAACGTTGACACCAGCAGTAAATGACATTGTAATCATCGTAGATAATTTATGAAAACGCAACCATTGGCCACTTGTAAAAATCAAAAGCCTGAACTACAGCAACAACAGCAAAATTTGAAGCGCTCAAGTCCGAACAAAAAACGGATTACTTCGCCGCCCAGTGTGTGAACATTGCCCAATTGAAACAAATATTTCAGCAGTTCCACCTGGAAACTACAAACCTCAAAACGAGCAACTAACTCCGTCGCACGTACCAATGGCAGAAACTGAAGAACCAACACAAGAACCTGAAGAAGAGATAGACGGGTGGTTCAATCCTGAAATCACGGTCACCATAACTGATGACATCGAATCAGACAAAGAAAAATCGACAGCTGCCGACGATTGGGATGAAATATCCATCTCAGTACAGACCATAGATGAGGATGAAGTCGCGGAGGACGGCGAAATCACCGGTCCCCAGCCATAATTGATGAAACTTTACATGAAGCAAAGTTGTAGAGAATTAAATTTCCAAAAACCTTAAAGAGGTTTATTTTTCTCCAAAATGCATAGTTTTTCCGTTATTCTCAAAAAACAGGAATTTTATGGTAATCATCATGAGGTTTTTGTTTTTTGAGAAAAATGGAAAAAGTATGCATTTTGGAGAGAAATAAACATCTTATAGGTTTTTGCAGAGTTCAACGGGTACCCGGATAATCGGGTTTCCGGGTTCAACCCGGAAAGCAGCCCGGTTACCCGGATACAGAACCGGGTAGTGAAAAACAATGAAAAATGCGACGTTGCCAAATCAAAGTGACGAAAAAAGTTCATCTTTATATAGCGATCCTAGCGATATACAGATGAACTGCTCAAAATGACGTCATTTTCTAGAATTTTTCTACCCGGATAATGAACCGGGTAGACCCGGATAATTTTTGGATCCGGGTAATACCCGCGGATCCGGGTACCCGTTGAACTCTGGGTTTTTGGAATTCAATTCTCTACAACTTTGCTTCATGTATTTTTCTCGTAAAACGCTTTGTGTCGCCTCCAGATCGATTTAAAAGTTGAAATAATGAAAATATCAAAGTTCTGACTGGATTACCCTGTATAGTGTATATGGAGCTATGCAAATCATAGGGACTTCTGGGTGGTTTTTTAAAATGATTTTTGAATGTCCAAGTACCAAAAATCTATCAAAAAGTGAAAAATAATTTTTTAGGTCCAAAGGTCGATTTTGTCTCGTCACGTCTGACGTCATGTTATTGATTGTTGTTCTGTCCACTTCGCACTTTGGGGTGGCAGAACGTTTAAACCATCTCGAGGACCCCCATTATTTTATGGCTCAAAATTGTAGAGAATTTTATCCCCTTTCCAACAATACTACATTTCTTGAAATCCACAAAGGTCTTCCTCTTCCTTGAGAAAATTGACTTAACGAGCTGAAAACTGAAAAGTAGAAGTGAACAGCATTGTTTACAATTAGACTTGTAAGGTTTACCCTACTATTCACACGGCGTATGTATGCAATCTGAAATACGCTTTTTGCCCTAACTCAGCCCTAACCTAACCCTGTGCTGGCTTACCTCGGCATGGCAAATGCACGAACTACTAGTTTGTACACTTCCCGCGCTGTAAATCATAGTGGCGCTCGCGCATGCAACTTTTTGCAAAACTACGCAAAAGCTATGCAAAAGCAAAACTACCGAAACCTGCGGTACGGAAAATGTATACATTTTTATAACGCACAGTGCATAGTCTTCCCTTTACTGTCTATAATTTACCCGAACCTATGAATGCCAAACATGATACAATCTGGGACGAGCGGCTATTAATTTCAAAAGTTACTTCAATGTTTAATATGGGAAAATTACGTTCGATTTTGACGTTGGTGATTGTCCATAATGATGTCACTTCATGTAACTCCGGGTCATGCTTCAAATTAAGAATTACAGGCATTATAAATACATACGTACAACTTATTTAGCCCTTTGGAAATTCCCCAGGTTCCCATGTTGGGAAAACAAATTGCTTTGATGAGTGTAATAGGATAGTATCCTACCAAATTGACTAAATCACAAAAAAGTTGAGCTTTCAATGAAAACTCGTTTTGGAAAAAGAAAGTGTTGAAAAAGAGGAGTCCATCTTGACCGGAATCGGAGCACCTTACCGATGACGTCATAACACTATTTCTCGATGTTTTTTTTTTCAAAGTTTCATTAGAATTAGAAGTTTTTTGGAGCCATAACACTATTTCTCAATGTTTTTAAAAAATTTTTTTCTGTTTTATTTTTCGCTTCATCACTTGTATGGGAGAAAATCGTTTTTCGACTGGAATAAGTGAATTTACGTAAATTTTGATGAGGACTTTTCTCAATTGAAATGAAATTTCTCGTCAAATGGTTTGTTTTTGTGCAGAAAAAACGACTTAACGAAGTATTTTCATTCACAGATTGTTATGTAAGTATATTTTGAACTGAAATTACGAAATCTCAAAATTTCTAGTGAACACAACACATATGTACCAAGGTGATACCAAAATGTTCAGAATTTTATTCTGTTCAAATTCAAAAATCAAAATAGTTTTTTATCCAAAGGTGCTAGCGTTTACCATTTAGAATTCATTAAAGCTCAAGCCTCAAAGTTTGATTTTTAGATTTTTACTCTGCATCACAGGTTTTTACAACTTTGAACTTTGAGCTTTAATGAATTTTGAATTTTGAAAGGTAAACTAAACTAAACGGCGAGCCTTTGAGTATAAAAACCCATTTTGAACAGAATAAAATTGTAAACATTTTGAAACACTTATGTGCATTGTGCTCATTAAAAATTTTGAGAAATTAAAATTACATACTCAACTCAATGAGTTTCAATATCAAAGTGTACTTGGACTTACATTACTCACAGTCATAGCAATCCGTAAAGTAGTTTGTTTCTACACGAAAACAAAAATTGTTTACACCATTCGACGAGAAATTTATCAAAATTTACATAATTCATTTTATTTCTACAAGAAGTTGAAAAATTTCTATCCTATTAAAATTTAAAAACTTCTATTCTAATTTCTAATAATGAGACTTTAAAAAAAAAAACATCGAGAAATAGTGTTATGACGTCATCGATAAGGTGCTCCGATTCCGGTCAAGATGGACTCCTTGAAAAAGCTCAAATCTTTGATTTCCAACAAAACAAATTAATATACTTAGGTAAATTGGAAATTTAAAAAAAGATGATAATTTAAAGAAAAACATTTGCTAAAAGCACTACTTTCTGAAAATTCTGAAGAAATTGATAAGAAAAAAAATCGTAATAACGACAGATAAAAAAGGTCATCTGGCAGTTTAGTTCCCAAGTTGAGCAAAAATAGAAACTTGGTGTGAAAAAACAAAAATCCATAAGAGAGGATTTTTTATCAGACGGCGACGCAGGTACTTAAAACCTTGTCAGTATAACTAATTGGTAGAGCTGTACAACAACCGGTAATCGGAAACTCGGATGTTTCCCTACTTCTGCAACCGGATAACCGGTTGTCAGCCGGATTCTCCAAATCCATTGTTTTTATTTTTTTTATTAGCCAAATTTTTGTAAAAAATGATGGCTATTGCGGTAGGCCCAACTTTGGATAAAAAGGTCGGGGATGAAAAATTTTGATAGTTCTCAACGTTTTAAGCTCAAACTAGACGATTCCCGGTGTGTCAGTTTTTATATATATATAGGTATTAGTATCCAGACATGTCAACTATTGAATGGGTTAATTTTACTATACAAGTGGACTGACCAACTTCTCAACTATAGTTGACAAGTCATGGGTTAATTTTACTATACAAGTCAACTATGAGTTTTCAGAAACTTCCACCAGAGGGCGCATGGCTTAGAAATCAAGGCGCGAGGACGAACGCAGGGTCTACAGTCAATTTGTAGTGAGTAGAATGTGATGTGCTGGTGGAGATGTTTGCAAATACATCGATCCTGAGTGTACACGACAACAAATTTGACTTGAAATTTTTCAGTATTTTATTGGCCTATGGAAAATTTGAAAACATCAAAAATTTTTATGCTGTTTAAGCTTTCTTTTGGTGTCTTAACTTTCTCAAAATTCAAATTACTTTGACTCCATTTTCAAAAATTTTCTTCAAAATTTAGCCTAAAAATCTGATTACTTTTTTCAAAACATAGATTTTTTTAATATTAGACTGAATCTGCAAATGAAATTTTAATAAGTGATTTAGAACAGAAATTATACCAATTTTAAAATTTTGTTCACTTTTCTGCATATATGCCAAGCATAGTTGACATGTCTGGTCGCAAGCAAATATATATATTTATTTATTTATTTATTTATTTATTTATATTTATATAGAAGTTTCACCGAAACTTGAATTTTTTACTTTTTAAATCAAGAGACGTTCTAATGAATGAAATGGGATAAAACTTGGACAATAGGGTTCTTTTGGGAGCTAGAGTTGACCCCTGCAGTGGGGAGGGTCAAAGTTCAAAATTATAGAAAGGTCATTTTTTTGGAGGGGCATAATATGGCCCCAAATGAACGAAAAAGGTCCAAAATCATACCATAGGTCAATACCTTCATTGTAATCAACATATCCAAATTTCAGCTTCCTAGGTCATCCCCACCCCATTTTAAGTGAGAAAAACCACATTTGACCCCTATTTTTGACCCCCTCACCCCTAAAATTGACCTTAGGAGTCCAAATTTTCAGCATACAATGAGAGAGTGCCCCTTGAGTGCTTTTTGCAGGTTTCAACCTTCCAACCCCATTTGACCCCTCTCCAGGGTCAAAAAAGTGGATTTTTGCGTGTTTTTTGACGTTTAGCCAAGCCTACAGCCCCTCCAAATTGACCTAGAGGGTCCAAATTTTCACAGTACATTGGGAGGATGTACCCGAAGTGCCTTTTGCAAGTTTCAACCTTCCAACCCCATTTGACTCCTCTCCAGGGTCAAAAAAGTGGATTTTTTCATCAATTTAACGTGTTTTTTTGAAAATTTCAACATTTAGCCAAGCCTACAGCCCCTCCAAATTGACCTAGAGGGTCCAAATTTTCACAGTACAATGGGAGGATGTACCCGAAATGCCTTTTGCATGTTTAAACCTTCCAACCCCATTTTTACAGAAAGGTCATCTTTTTGGAGGGGCATAATATGACCCCAAAAAGATGAAAAGCGTCCAAAATTATACCATTGGTCAGTACTCTTATTGTGATCAACATATCCAAACTCCAGTTTCCTAGGTCATCCCCACTCTGATTAAGGTGGGAAAAACCACATTTGACCCCTATTTTTGACCCCCTCACCCCTAAAATTGACCTTAGGAGTCCAAATTTTCAGCATACAATGAGGGGGTGCCCCTTGAGTGCTTTTTTCAGGATTCAACCTTCCAACCCCATTTGACCCCTCTCCAGGGTCAAAAAAGTGGATTTTTGCGTGTTTTTTGACATTTAGCCAAGCCTACAGCCTCTCCAAATTGACCTACAGGGTCCAAATTTTCACAGTACATTGGGAGGATGTACCCGAAGTGCCTTTTGCAGGTTTCAACCTTCCAACCTCATTAGACCCCTCTCCAGGGTCAAAAAAGTGGAGTTTTTCATCAATTATACGGGTTTTTTGACAATTTTGAATTTTTTTTGACGTTTAGCCAAGCCTACAGTCCCTCCAAATTGACCTAGAGGGTCCAAATTTTCACAGTGCATTGGGAGAATGTACCGGAAGTGCCTTTTGCAGGTTTCAACCTTCCTACCCCACTTGACCCTTCTCCGGGGTCAAAAAAGTGGATTTTTGCATGTTTTTTGACGTTTAGCCACACCTACAGCCCCTCCAAATTGACCTAGAGGGTTAAAATTTTCACAGTACATTGGGAGGATGTACCCGAAGTGCCTTTTGCCGGATTCAGCCTTCCAACCCCATTTTACCTAAATCAGGGTCAAGACCGGTTTGTTACCACATTTTGCGAAGGAGAAAAAAGAGAGTTGGGCGAAGCCCGAGGGGGGTGCAGGGGTGACAACGTCCCCCCGCGAAGATGAGAAGGAAACAGCGGAAGGAGAGAGTTGGGCGAAGCCCAAGGGGGGTTCTTGTCCCCCCACAGGCAGGCGAAGCACGGGAGCGAAGCGAGGGTGCGAGTAGTCCAAGAAAAGCGCAGAACATGAAAAAAAGCATGGACAGGAGGTAGGTGGGGGAAGCCCAAGGGGGGTGCAGGGGTGACGGAGTCCCCCCGCGAATATAAGAAGGAAACAACGGAAGGAGAGAGTTGGGCGAAGCCCAAGGGGGGTGTGTCCCCCCACATGCAGGCAAAGCACAGGAGCGAAGCGAGGGTGCGAGTAGTTCAAGAGCCCTCAATGTTTCTGGCACAAAAATTTGGCTCTTACGTAGCGGCAGACTGCTACGACTTTTTTTTCAGTTTTTCTGTGACTTTTTTTTGAAATTAAAATCTCTGCGTTGGAAAAGTCACAAAAACAGTAAAAAAAACAATGGATTCGGTGAATCCGGTTATCATCAGGTTAATCGGTTAAAGCGGTAACCGGATGGCATATTCCGATTAGATTCCGATTCCGATTATCCGGTTGTTGTACAGCACTACTAACTGGGCCGAAATATGAAACAATATTTGGCAAAATTGCAAGCTTCCTGGTGAGGATAACTACTTATCTTATCATAATAATAAAAACATTTTCGCTTTGAAGCCCGAGATCAGAGATGTAGCATAGAACTTTCTTTCATTTTGAAAAAAATCTGATGCTACGCATCACAAACTTTCCAAACAGAACGTAGGTATCGTAATTCGTGAAACCGTAAAATCATGAAATTGAGAAATACCCGCCAGCAGGGGTGCGTTCACTTTGCATGTAGAAATCGGGTATACTCGATTTCGTTAGGTATTAACAAACTTTAGAATGCACCATCGATATTACACTAAATGGATACACAGCGTATAGAGAGGCGGGTGGGAAATGCAGTGCTTACGAAATTCACAGGGGAAAGGTGAGGTTATTGAGGCGCATCCGTTCGGCGCAAGTGATGCCCATCGAAACGTTTTGCAAGGGGGAAGAGGCGATCAACTTCAAATTTACGCGGATCTACGCGGCCACCAAATTTGAATTCAAAATCAAAATTAACCAATCAGATACCATGCGCAGAAAAAAGTCGCATCAATAACCAAATACGCCCCTAAGCTTCGTCGTTATTCATTGACGCGGGGTAAATGGACTTGCTGGGTATCCATTTAGTGTAATATCGATCATCGATGGAATGCACATATTAGTTCAAAATTGGAAAATTAATTGGCTAATGATAGGCAAATTTGTCCGAATAAAATGAACACGTTTGGAATTTCATTAGTCAACAGAAGACAACCAACAATATTTCTGTTTTCTGAGGTAAAATCATCGATCGATGGGTAAAATTGACGTTTTGTTTATGGATCCAAATCTTTCAAAGAACGAAAAATGCTGATTGGCTAAAGGCTAAGCTAATGCATTGCTTATACCTAATGAAATAGAGTATAGGAACTTGACAGAGGTGCGCCGCGCTAGTGTCGCCTTGTTTATGATTGGCTGATGAAAGGTCCCAGTATAAACATTGGAATGTAATGTTGTGAAAATTGAAGGAAAATTGTTGAAAATTGCTGATAACAAATTAACAACGGGACCTTTCGTTAGTTCCCGTGTTTTTGACTACCATTTCCTAGAGCGCGACAGTTGTCTTGTCAAATCCCTATACAGTATACCCGATTTCTACATGCAAAGTGAATGTACCCCCGTGATGGCAGCGTTCGCGTTCATGAACGACAAGTTCGGACCAAAGTAGGTAGTGCCCATAGTAGGCAAAGTTCACCCCGTTCACCCGTTCATGAACGCGAAAGTTCGCGAACGCGTTCAATTTTTGGTGGACGATATGATGAACGAACTGATTTCAACATGCGTTTTCGACTCATTTTCATCACTTTGAAGCTTAAAAATAGGCATTTTTACGAACGTGAAAGTGAACGTGAATGGCTCCTGATGAACGTGAGCGCGAACGCGTTCCCATCTGGAAGCGTGAACGTGAACGCGTTCACAGTTTCCGCGAACTTTGCCATCTATGCTTTTCAGGTATGAAAAGCTAGCCGAAATCTTAAAGCCGAAAGCTGAAAGCCGAGCAAATTTTTGCACTAAGCCAAAAGCTAAAAGTTTGCAAGTTTCATTTTTTCCAAACCAAAAGCTAGCCAAAAGTTTCATTTTTTTGGCTTTTTTCTAAGGCTTTTTTGCAGAATTGAATTCTCTAAATTCAGAAGAAACAAAAGAATGAAAAAAATTTCATTCAATTTTATTTTTTAATGCGATTTAGTGAAATGGAAAAAAAATGGAAATAAAATAAATTGTAGCAATGAATATTCTCCACTATCACTAATTATGATTATGAAATTAATGTACCTGACCTAATTTTTATAATTCCCAGTTTTGTAAATTGATGGCGTATTAGCTAAAAGTTCAAAGTCAAAAGCTTAAAGCCAAAAGTTAAAACCTAAAACCTAAATATACAGTAGCTAAGAACTGTTAAATTGAAAATATAAGGGAAAGTCATTGGAAGCCGAAAGTTTGGCTAAAGCAAGCCTTAAAAATCGAGATAGCCGAAAGCAAAAGCCAAAAGTTTCAATTTTGAAATTTCAAGCTAAAAGCCAAAAGCTGAAGTTTCATTTTAAGGCTTTTCATCCCTGGTTCTTTTTTGCAAGAACGCGAATGTGAACGCGTTCTTTTCAAAAGAACGCGAACGGCGTTCGTTTTGATTGAACGCAAATTTCGAAGTTTGAAAAATCAAATTATTTTGCAACACAAAAAGTATCAACAGGTTTTGTTGAGGAGTCTTTTGTCGCGATTTCCGCGAACTACCTGACATTGAAATCTCTATCTCACAACAATACCTACAGAAACTCATCTATTTAAAGCCGCCCACAATGCTGCAATTCATTAATCATTGTCTGCTAAATCATGCATTCTGTGTTCACGTTCGCGAACGCCGTTCATCTGAAATGAACGCGAACGCGTTCAAAATTTTTGCGAACGCTGTCATCACTGCCCGCATCAGCGCACTGGTTTTCTGACGTCACAGCTGGAGGCGATTTTGGCTTCCTTGTCTTATAGGAGATTGCCCGATTTCTGAGTTTTTCTTGAACAATTTTTGAATGGTTGATACTACAGATTCGAATTAAAAACCAGCTTGTACAGGAGAAAGAGTAGATCATTTTTCATGGTTCAAACACCTATGTGCTCGATCAAATTTTTTAATTTAAATGTAAAAAAATTGCAACCTCGAAACTTTGAATTTTGATAAATCGAAAATTTGATCGAGCACATAGGTGTTTGAATTTGAAACATGAAAAATGATCTACTCTTTCTCCTCTACAACCTCGTTTTCCCCCCATAGACTATAATCCATACACGAAAAAGTGCTCTAGAAGTTGATTTTGTATTTTTTTTTCGGGGACCAAAAAAATGCGCTGCCAAAATGAAGGTACTACCTGCCCCATTTGGAAAAGTGCAATTTTGAAATTTTTTCCCCGCACAACGAGGGGGTGGACCCTCAAAAAGGTGATTTTGGGGACATGGTCGGGACCGAAAAAACTCGACGGGGTTGTGTTGGGGGACTTCTCCCGATACCAAATATGTAATTTTTTTCCGTGAAACCCTGCACAACTGCATTCTATGGCACTTTGAATGCGATTTTTATGCATTTTTGGCCATTTTTGATGGTAAAATGGCTCTCGTGTCTACGATATGGCTGAGGACCGAACAATTTCTTGGACGTTTGTTAGACGGGGCTATTTGAAGCCGAACTGCGCAAAAACGGCGAAAAAATACTTGCACAACGCGATTTTATGAGCACTAATAGGCTTGTTACCACTCCCCCGCCCCCCCGAATTAAATAATGCATTGTGAATTCGATAATATCGATGCGGCCCATCAAAATGGTATAAAATTTCGCGCCGAACACAAAAATCGCAATCATTTTAAATTCTGACCCCCCGCGGTGGAGTTTTTCCCCCCAAACTGAATATAACGATGATATTGAACAAACTTTGCACGTTACACGTCGATACTGAGGATTTATACGTGTACGCAATCAGAATGAATCTCATATTCGTTGCTTGGGAATATTTTTGCTTCAAAATTTTTCATTTAATCTCCACCCCCTCCCTTCCCCTTTAAAGACTATTTTTGAACATGGATTTGAAAACTTGAACATGACCTATCAAAATGGTACAAAATTTCGCGCTGAGCTTGGAAATTGCAGTCATTTTTCACTTTGGCCCCCTTGGTGGAGTTTTGCCCCCCTCCCTCCATAAAGTCAACTATGAAATTGAACACGTTGCACATTACGTGTCTGTATATAAGGATTTATGTAACAATGTGACAATTTAAAAAAATATTAAAGGAAAAAAATACAAAAAAAAGATGAAAAAATGAAATGAAAAAAAAAAGAAAAACAGAAAAATATACAAAAAAATGGAACAACAATGAATGATTCAAAGAATGCAAATGAAAAAAACGAGATGAAATGAAAAAAAATAACAGAAAAATAAGAAAGGGAAAAAATACAAACAGATATGAAAATTGGAACAGAAATTAAAGATGAAAAAAAATATAAATGAAAAGAAATCAGATGAAATAAGAAATGAAAAAAAACAATAAAAAAATTACAAACAAGAAAAATGGAATAACAATGAAAGATGCAAAAAATGTAAGTAAATGAAAAAAAAAAAAATAATAAGATGAAATGGGTAAAAACAGAAAAATGAGAAAAACGAGAAAAAAATGAAACAACAATGGAAGATACAAAAAATACGAAATGAACAAGTTGAAATGAAAAAAAAACAGAAAACTAAGAACGAGAAAAAAATACAAAGAAATAAGATCATTGGAACAAAAATAAAATATGAAAAAAATATAAATGAAAGAAAACGCTTTCCCGAGCTCCATCGTTTCCAAACTTCATTCCAGTCATGAGAAAAATAGTCAATCGAATGTGAGGAGCGAGAGAAGGGGATTAAAAAGAAAATTGATTCCAATTTTCGAGTTCAGCGCGAAATTTTATGTCATTTTGATAGGTCGCGTCCAAGTTTTCAAATCCATGTTCTGACTTTATGGAGGGAGGGGGGCAAAACTCCACCAAGGGGGCCAAAGTGAAAAATGACTGCAATTTCCAAGCTCAGCGCGAAATTTTGTACCATTTTGATAGGTCATGTTCAAGTTTTCAAATCCATGTTCAAAAATAGTCTTTAAAGGGGAAGGGAGGGGGTGGAGATTAAATGAAAAATTTTGAAGCAAAAATATTCCCAAGCAACGAATATGAGATTCATTCTGATTGCGTACACGTATA
This sequence comes from Planococcus citri, assembly GCF_950023065.1. Lineage (NCBI taxonomy): Eukaryota > Metazoa > Arthropoda > Insecta > Hemiptera > Pseudococcidae > Planococcus > Planococcus citri. The sequence continues at coordinate 67,891,136 of NC_088680.1, forward strand.
AATCCTCAGTATCGACGTGTAACGTGCAAAGTTTGTTCAATATCATCGTTATATTCAGTTTGGGGGGAAAAACTCCACCGCGGGGGGTCAGAATTTAAAATGATTGCGATTTTTGTGTTCGGCGCGAAATTTTATACCATTTTGATGGGCCGCATCGATATTATCGAATTCACAATGCATTATTTAATTCGGGGGGCGGGGGAGTGGTAACAAGCCTATTAGTGCTCATAAAATCGCGTTGTGCAAGTATTTTTTCGCCGTTTTTGCGCAGTTCGGCTTCAAATAGCCCCGTCTAACAAACGTCCAAGAAATTGTTCGGTCCTCAGCCATATCGTAGACACGAGAGCCATTTTACCATCAAAAATGGCCAAAAATGCATAAAAATCGCATTCAAAGTGCCATAGAATGCAGTTGTGCAGGGTTTCACGGAAAAAAATTACATATTTGGTATCGGGAGAAGTCCCCCAACACAACCCCGTCGAGTTTTTTCGGTCCCGACCATGTCCCCAAAATCACCTTTTTGAGGGTCCACCCCCTCGTTGTGCGAGGAAAAAATTTCAAAATTTCACTTTTCCAAATGGGGCAGGTAGTACCTTCATTTTGGCAGCGCATTTTTTTGGTCCCTGAAAAAAAAATACAAAATCAACTTCTAGAGCACTTTTTCGTGTATGGATTATAGTCTACCAAAGCTCTAGCACTTTTTAATCAAAAGTTATAGAAGCTCAAAGCTTTGAACTTTCACAACTTTTGATCGAAAAGCGCTGGAGCTTTGGGGAAAAAACGAGGTTGTAGAGGAGAAAGAGTAGATCATTTTTCATGTTTCAAATTCAAACACCTATGTGCTCGATCAAATTTTCGATTTATCAAAGTTCAAAGTTTCGAGGTTGCAATTTTTTTACATTTAAATTAAAATAAATCGAAAATTTGATCGAGCACATAGGTAGCTCTGAGTGTTAACAAACAGTTTTGATTGTTTTGAATGTTTATCAGTTAGAAATAGTCACAAGGAGTGCATTTTTTATTGGTTTGTACCAAATGGAAAAAAATTTTAAATTGATCACTTTTCAGAAAAATGAATTTGCACACACAGGGTGTTCCAACTTCGAATGGCAAGCGGGCGTGTAGTGATAGTACTCGGCGAGACGAACAAAATTCGGATTTGGGGACAATTTACCTTGCGCAATTTACCCCGCGCAATTTACCCTGCGCAATTTATCTCGTGTGAAAATTTATCTCGTGCGAAAATTTACCGGGCGCGAAAATTTACCTCGTAAGGTGATTGATCTCGTGAGAAAATTTACCTAGTGTGAATATTTACCTTGTGAGCAAATTTACCTTGTGAGAAAATTTACCTATTTGGAACATTTAACATGTAAGAACAATCACGACAAATTCAGGAACACAAAATGGTAAATTTATATTTAAAAATAAAGTATTAAAATTGCACAGCCCGGCACAGGTGATCGATTACTATTGTCGAAAGGGGAGGAGAAAGCGTAGTACTCAATATGTAATATTATGGGCAACTCCTCATAGGTACTCCATAAGATCTTCATCTTTTGTTTCTGAAAATTTCGAAACCACACAGGCACACATTTTTCAGCTTCTGGGTGGCATCTCTGTAAACTTTCTTTTTTTTCTGAGGAGGTTCACCGGCAATCGTTTGCTCATACTGAGCCTCGGTTATACACTGCTCCTTTTTTAAGGCAGCTGCAAATCTAAATACATTAGCGTGAATATCTATCACTGAGAGTTTGAACCGTGATTTGAGAATTATTTCATGTCATTATGAATGAAAACTTTGATAATAAAATAGTGCATGTTTCAAATGGTGTTTCCTTACGCGGTAAATTTTCTCACAAGGTAAATTTTCTCACAAGATCAATCATCTCACGAGGTAAATTTTCGCGCGAGATAAATTGTCTCTGGAGGTAAATTGCCTCTGGAGGTAAATTGTCTTTGGAGGTAAATTGCGCAGGGTAAATTGCGTGAGGTAAATTGCGCGGGGTAAATTGCGCAAGGTAAATTGTGCGGATACCCAAAATTCGTTATGTACACAAGTAGTCTATCTTGTAAATTGAAGGAGCTAAGTGCTTCGCAAAACTAGAAATTTACCAATTTTGAGAGGATTATCAAAAATAAAGAAATGTTTGAATCATTCAAAATGATGCCCAAAACCCATAGTACTCGAGTGGACGAACAAAAAATGTTTTTATGATAAATTGCCTATCTTTGAAATTGAAGGGACAAACTTGATTCAAAATTTCCAAATTTGTCATGCCCTAAATTTTGAAAATTCTGAATTTTCAAATTGTGTTTGCGCCTTCAATTTTGAAGATAGGCAATTTGTCATAATAACTTTTTTTTGTTCATCCATTCAAATACTATGGGTTACTGAAGTGACCTAAATGATCTAAACATTTTCTCATTTTTAGCAAATTTTTCAAAATTGGTCAATTTTTGCCAAAAAATGGTGTAACTTCTTCAATTTACAGATAGTAAGAAAATGTCTGCATAATTGTAATGACTTCAATAACCCATAGTGCTCAAATGGACAAACAAATAACGTTATTATGACAAATTGCCTATCTTCAAAATTGAAGACGCAAACACAATTTGAAAATTCAGAATTTTTAAAATCTAGGACACGACAAATTTGGAAATTTTGAATCAAGTTTGCCCCTTCAATTTCGAAGATAGGCAATTTGTCGTAATAACATTTTTTGTTCGTCCACTCGAGTACTATGGGTTTTGGGCATCATTTGAATGATTCAAACATTTCTTTATTTTTGATGATCCTCTCAAAATTGGTAAATTTCTAGTTTTGCGAAGCACTTAGCTCCTTCAATTTACAAGATAGACTACTTGTGTACATAACAAATTTTGTTTGTCTCGCCGAGTACTATCACTACACGCCCGCTTGCCATTTGAAGTTGGAACACCCTGTATAATGAAATTTTAGTTTTTTGAGAAAAACTCAAAAACTAAGCATTCTAGAAAAAAACTAACGACATTATGTCGATTGGAAATTTAATTCTCTACAACTTTGTCAACGTGAAATTTTTTTGGACGCTTCCTTTCGCCTCCACATCAACTTTAATGAAAGGTTCTAACTCTAAATGTTTTCCAAACATTGAAATATTTCCTCTTTAAGATTTTATTTTTCAAAGTGTTCTTATGTTAAATGAAGGTAGGATACCAGATCTTTAAAATGAGGTGCTATTCTTTCCTCACAATTAATTATAAGTTGATAAAAATAATGAATCAAGTTTAAAAAAAAAGAAAATCACTCTCCTGTAAAATTTCACTTTTTTGAGATGTCACCTTATTACTCCCGAGGTGCGATATGACATACATATTCGCACACATCATTACATACATACATACCTACATACTTACACACATCATCTCAAAATTGCTCAAAACAAAGTTGTGTGAAGTCGAAATTCAAAACCAAGTGTAAATTCTAAAGTTCATTTTCCAGCTGAAAACAACACTTAATTCCTATACATCGCTTCGCGCTGTTCGGAAAAAAAAGAAGTACCTACCTAAGTACTTCACCAATTACCACTTATTCTGATGTTGCAATATACATATGAAGATGAACATGAGAAAAGATGAATACATTTTTGTTCACTATTTTCTCTATATCTCTTCATTGTGATCTTCATATTCCAACATCTGATTAATAGTCCAGTCATTTCAAGTTTTTTATTTGGACTAATTCCTACAAAAGGGTTTTTTGCGGGATGCTGTTGTGAAAGGGGTCCTATTTAACATACTAAAAGTCTCGCCTCGTACCTCGCGTGCTAGAGCGTGAAGTGTCTCGCCGCAGGAATGGCGTTTTTCAACTTATTTTAAGCTTTTTAACAATAGCAAAAATTGAGGGGGCTAGTGCTCTAGAGAGGGCTAGATGAGTGTAGCAAAAAATCTGACGTCATATGCGTGCTCAGCGGTATCGAATCATAAGAAAACGACACCCTACTCATTAATAATTAGTTATTTCCCCCAAAATTCCCATTTTACCCCAACCCCCTCCAAGACACATTGTTACACCATTTTGAGTGGTAGATATGAGGGGGAGGGGGTTGAAATTTTTTGTGGGGATATCTACTAAGGATATACATACCTATCATACTGATAAATTTTAAAAATCGGTTAAAATGGGGCTGAGAAAAGTGTTATTGAAATTTCAGAAAAGGGAAGGTGGTGTGGATCTGAAATTTTTCAAGCGCAAGTTTCTCGATGGTGCCGGCCCACCTTCCATGCTAGTATCAACCCGAACGCTCTCGGGGGCCATTTCATCCCTCATATGCGCCGATAGCTGTTCTGTGTTTTTTTGGAAAACTCCTCTCATTTGAATGGTTCTAGCCTCACCTCTCCTTGGGGGTAGAAGGACAGTTGATCTATCAATAGATCGGAAATTTGACATAGAACACAAAAATAAAGCTATTTTCGATGTTAAATCAAGCCCTCGCGATAAAATCGCAAAGCGCGTGGGGTACAAGGTGAGACTTTTAGTATGTTGAATAGGACCCCTTTCACTACAGTATCCCGAAAAAAAACCTTTTGCAGGAATTAGTCCGAATAAATCTTAAATCCTCTCATTTCATCTAAAATGACAAAAAAATGGACTATATAAGTGGTAAAGTACTTTTTTTTTCAAAATGAAAGAAAGTTCTAGATAAATGCTACATCTTGGGTTTCAAAGCGAAAATGTTTATACATACACATGAAAAGTGGTATTACGCAGCCCATACTAGATAAACCTCAGACTTTTTGCGGCCCAGTGCCGGGCTGCAAAAAGTCTATTCTGTTTTCACTCGCTACAGACATTCAAAAACAAGCCAACCCAGTGTGTATATGAGGCAGAATACCACTAAAGACCTGCATTATCCGATTTTATGAACTTGGCGTTACATGCACGAGCTATTTGAGTTCCTCACCTCTCTGGAAGTGAATAAAAACATTTTTTTGATAGTGGAAAAAGTCTGAGGAATATCTAAAAACCATACACTTGAGTGGGGAGCCCTCCTTAAAAATTGAAAATTGAATTACAAGCCTAAATATAAGTCTTTCTCCAACCTGATAGAGTATATACCTTCTTTTCGTGGCCCAGCAGTGAGCTGCTTTGAGAACACATGGAAAAAATCAAGCGCGCCTCTGGTAGTGCAAACCAAACGTCGGTCCGTAAAAAGTCAGTGAAATGTCATGGGCTGCGTAATGTATGGGGGCAATCTATACATATGTATATGTATTACATCGGTACGATAGTTATCCCCACCACGAAGCTCGCAATTTTGCAAAATTTTGTGTTATATGTATTTTTTGGGTTTGGCCCGATTTTTGACAAGGTTTTATAACATGATGAAAAATTCTCTCTTAGCGGCCTGGATTTTTGTTTTTTCAGGCATTTCTTTCACCAAATTTTTATTTTTGTTCAACTTGGGAACTAAACTGCCAGATGGCCTTTTTTACCTGTCGTTAATACAATTTTTTTTCTAACTTATCATTTTCTTGAGAATTTTCAGAAAGCAGTGCTTTGACCAATGTTTTTACTCGTGTTTTTAAATTACATATTTATCTTTTTTTAAATTTCCAATTCAACTACCTACCTATATTAATTTGTTTTGTTGGAAATCAAAGATTTGAGCTTTTTCAACACTTTCTTTTTCCAAAACGAGTTTTCATTGAAATGAAAGCTCAACTTTTTTGTGATTTAGTCAATTAGGTAGGGTACTACCTTGTTACAGGGTTGTTACACTTTTCAAAGCAATTTTTCCCCAGCATGGGAACCTAGAGAACCTCCAAAGCGGGAGTAAGAAATATAAAATACATAGATGGGTGTAATGGGTGCATAAGGTAAATATAACCTACTGCTTGGAACACGAAAGGGTCCATGCCATCTACGTTGGTTGTGAAATTCAGATTACACGTTTGAGAACCCCATGGCCAACTATTGGAGCTAGGGTGGCATTTTGTGTGGGCATACATTGACGTTCTCCATCGCATTCGGCCACTCCACTGAATCTCTACCAAGTGACCTCCACCAAAAGTGTTTTTGTTGAAGTAATTTTTTCGAAACATATTACTGAAAGTTTTTGGAATGTCATATTTTGCTTCTTGATATTATGTAATAATTATTGAATAATCTGTTTTTCCAACAAAGAATGTTCATCACTTGTTTAAAATTAAACTTGGCTTCCACACTGAATCTGGTGACACATCTAAGTAAAGCTGCCCTCCGAATCTTGTATTGTGCCATCGCACTTGTTCATTATACCAATCCTGTCAAAGGCAAAGAGAGCAGAACACAATTGGTGTTTACGCTTTTGACTTGGCAATGGTGCCATAAAGATTAATTTGTAACCCTAAGGAATGTACTCACCATTGCAACCTCCCCAATCAACAGAAACATTCCGCTTTCTATATTCTAATAAAATGGATCACATGAATAGACTTTTCATCTGCACTTACTTACAAATATGTGGTTAAAAAATTAAAAATATCTGCATAACTTACAAAATCGATGTATGAGATACGTAAAATTATTGAAGGAATATCACTATCCATACGAGGTGACTCCACTTCAGATGGAGGTAAAAGCAAATTGAAGTTTGAAAACAAATAGCAATGGATTTCATCTTTATAGCTACCTGTTGAAAGATTTCAAATACAAAAGGAAGCAAGACTTTGGAGTGAAACTTTTTAATCATAGCCTATTTAGTTTGTAACGGTACTTTATCACTATATGTACATCAGCCACCCTTTTCCCCCTGTCTATGTGCTCTCTGTACTAACGGTACTCGTATTTGTTGTTCATAGGTACCAAAATACCCATTACAAGTTTCGTAGATCTAGCTCAAAAAAATTATGTAGGTATATAGAGTATCGATACATACTTGGATATGAGATACATTGTGTGGATTTATAAGGACCCATGTTTCTGTGTAATTCCACCTCAATTAATGTCAAATTATTGGACAATGTGTGGTTTCCATCTATTGATGCTACCTTTCGAGTTTTATTGACCATCCATGGTGATTTAATGTTTGAATTTACCCACTATGAATATTGAATGTTACTCGTTAAAATGGAATTTTGAAAGTTGTAAGTAAATTATTGTGTACAATATTATAGATAGGTAGGTAGGTACTTACAGTCGTATTTTCCAAAAACTGCATAGATGTAGATTCGTTCGTATTTGTAGAATGAACGGTGAATAAAAATTTTGATGAGCTGGTTTCAAAATATAGCTGACACATTTGGTTGACCCATGGCCTGCTTTTTATTGTGATCTGGCAACCAACTTGTATGCTGATGTACCTTGTCCAAAACATGACCGTTCCATTATGCCAAACTGTTGCAATATAGTCCTCTGAATCGAGCAAAGATTTATTATTCCGAAATGCGTTGCTGCAATGAGGTTGTAATGCGATGTAGTTATGATATGTTATGTTTATGAGGAAAGGGTATGTTCGAATGAAATGGGCAACACGAAAGTGAGCATTTACTTGATCAATATGAAATCCGGTTTCCATATCTGATGAAAATAATCCCCAATATCTAAAGAATGTGTATTATTATATTCATTTGGATACCAGGACAGTTGGTCATCTTTCCAGATCTAAGTAGGTACATTATAAATTTTAGAAATATCCTTGTGTCGAATGGATATATGTACTTACGAGTAGATAGTTACAGGCAGATTTTCCTTAAAACAAATTAAAGGAAAAATAAGCCTTAGGTGTATATACATACAGCCTATCATGATTACGGGGTACCTTATGGGTCGGTACCAATCACAAAATCACGTTTTGGGACCGCAGGAATCCGTTTCCATCAATATTTTGTATGTCTGACATTTTACGTACACGGTACAAACATCTTGGTAGGAGGGATTTCAAGTTTCAACGAAATTCACTCAAATTCAGTGATCAGTAGACTGGCAGACTTGCTTTGGCTTTGCATTGGAGGGGTTTGAGTGTGGAAATTTTGTCCACGTTTTTGGGAGCGTAGGTATGAAGAGGAGTGAAAAGGGTTTTTAAGTCAAAGTAAAAGAACAAATCGATAGGTGATAAAGTGAAAAAGTGTGTAAAATTTAGAAGAAATTTTATTTTAAAAAAAGAGTAGGTAAAAAAACGTGCAAACGCTAATGTTAAGACTAAGAATACGATCCTGTAGAGGCAAACTGGTCGAAAGTTTTGTAAAGGAATTTCCAGCGCACCTTAGTCGAAAGTTCCGAATCCGAATAAGGTACATATGAATTGGGCATTCGGACCACGTAAGTAAGCGACAAGCGTTATTATAAAGGAAAGTTTTCGTTTTCCTCAGAAAAAACCAAAAGAAAGAGGATAAAATGACGAATACTTTGCTATAGGTAGTTAGGTACCTATAAAAACACTTATGCGTTTGCTGACAATTTTAAGTAATTTCAATTCCAAGTATGATTTCACAACTTTTAGATTGAATAGGTAATTTTTGAATGGTAAAAACTAGAATATAGACACTGGCCAGGTGCAGTGTCTATAAACTAGAACTTTCGACGAACAACCAATTCAAAGAGAATAAAATTCTGAATATTTTACTTTCGGCTACGAGACAAACTGACGGATAAAATTCTAAGCGCTTTAAACTGAGTAAGGCCGGCTGCTGCCTAAAACTCAAAATTTGCTGGAAATCACACATTCAGAAAGTATTCATGTCACAAATGGCAATAAACCTTAAATTGTCTATTATTCCATTTATGACACCGAATAGCATTATAAATCAAAATGAAGCTTTCTGAGGCATCTGATATTTCAAGATGAAAGTATTGGTAGCAAGCATTTTTGAAAATAGAAAAAAAGATGAACTAAAATAAAATAAGTTTGAGTAAAAAAAGGAAATTATTGAAGAAAAACAAGGCATGCGACTTCAGATAGTTATTCAAACTGCAGATGTTTGAAGGTGTTTGCTTGTGGGAGGATTAAAATTGATGGAAAAATCTTTGTGTTATAGACAGCATTTTTCAAAATTTTGAAAACCCATGTCACAATTCATCGCAAATTTTCAATGAAATTCTGAAAAATATGTATCATTTTCATCTTCTGACACATACATCTCTCTTGAGATGATTTATTTTGCTTGGGTGAGTAAGTTGCCTCAGAAGATGACTGAGTAAACTTTTACAAGCATTTGAATTTTATGATGGATACTGTGTCATAAACACTGCGCTCAATAAATTCATTATCTATAAGATGACTTCTAAAAAGTGATTCCAGTAATTCCACAACATGACCTACGTATTTTATTTTTATTATCTCCTTATGACAAACAGATTGAGGACTGTATTATGACACAGTATCTATCAAAAAATTCAAATGCTCGCAAAAGTTCACCTAGTCATCTTCTGAGGTAACTTACTCACCCAAGCAAATCACCTCAAAAGAGATGTATGTGTCAAAAAATGAAAATTATGTCATACTTTTCAGGTTGAATTGTGACACGAGTTTTCAAAATTTCAAAAAATGCTCTCTATAACACAAAGATTTTTCCATCAATTTTAATCCTCCCACAAGCAATCACCTTCAAACATTTGCAGTTTGAATAACCATCTGAAGTCACATTGTAGTATCTAGAGATATTAGTTAGATAGAATAGTGAGTTGGTAACCCTACCCAACTATTTCATCATCTTTTTCTACTCTCTGTTTATCAACAGATTTGTACGTATTATTATAGAATGTAAATACAGTTCTAAAAATGATTATTAATTATTCATTCATATATAACAATGTTATCTTGGAGCAACATCGTTTTTTCTCACGTATTCAACTGCCCAATGAAAAAATCTCCGACTACGTCACTGCATTACGAAAGTTTACCCTGACCAGTGATTTCAAATGTGAATGTGGGAAGTCCGTTGCAGATATGATATTACGAGCACAGTTCATTCGAGGATTACGAGAATCGAATATTCAAGAAAAGTTATTAGCTGAGTCAAGTTTAACTGTGCAAGATGCTATCAATACTGCTCTAGCAATGGAGTCATTGACAGGGTTGCCAAACGTTCGGTATTTTACCGAACAGTTCGGTATTTCCCTGATTTGTTCGGTAAGATTAATCAACCCTTACCAAACAATAGAAAAGTTCGGTATTTTCAAAAAAATTGAGAAAACCCTTCAAAAAAAAGGAAATTTAAGAAATATTGTCGGTATTCTCAACAAAAAAAACTAAAAACAGCACCCAAAAAGCACTTTTTGTGGGGTTCTTTCATTATTGAGCACTTTATTCTTCAAACTTTTGACTTTTTTATGGATTTTTGGCAAAAAATTTCGGAGACTTCCTGTTTTTTTTTTTTTATTTTTGCTTTTCAATTTGGTGTTCGGTAATTCCAAAATTTGGATTTGGCAACCCTGGTCATCAAAGAGTGGCAGTTCAGAGATGTCAAATAAGAGTCAACCGAATCCAGGTATTCCAGCAGCAGTTAATCATCTATCCAGAAATAGAAATCGCTCAAATCAACGAAATCAAAATGAGCAAAATAATCGTTATCAGTCGCGTAACTGTACCCCTTATCGTAGTAAATCGCATCGGAAAGGTGTTGATTTTAAAAGCCTTGGTATCGATGGGCTATGTGCTATGTATTCGTTGTGGTGGAATAATCATATGGTAAAAGAGTGTCGTATTCCAAGTCAAAAAGTGTTTTGTAAATCGTGCAGAAAAAATGGTCATTTAGCTCGCGTGTACGTGTATTTCTACCTTAATGAAAAATAAAAACTCTGATTGATCTGTGAAAAATGTCGAGCAATCGAGTGATAATGATGATACAATCGGTAATTTATCCTTTTTTGGTGATCTTAATAATGTCAATAAAATAGAGATCGCTGATTTATTTGAAAATAGTGAAGTCGAAACGGTTGATTTATTTGATATCGAAGATGTGTCTAAATATTACGCAAATGTGCACATTAACGGTAATGAAATTAAATTCGAAGTCGATTCCGGTTGCGGTTATACGTTGTTACCTGAAAGCGAATTTAAAAGAATGAAGCCAAATCCACCCCTCCAGAAGTCACCGTTGCAGATTCTTGATTATTCGAAGAAAATTGTAAAACCGTTGGGAGTATCTACTGTTTGAGTCAAATTCAATGGTAACCAGTCAGAGGAACGTGTTTTTGTCGTGCCTGATAATTATGTGGCGTTGTTGGGTCGTGTGTGGATTCGCCATCTGAAAATCCGTTTAGAAGATCTCAACAAAGTAAACAAATCAACTGTACACGATATTCATGCTGTTAAAGATCACATACTTTCTGAAGACGAGTTAAAAGCTAAATTTCCTACAATTTTCGAACAACGAGTTGGTAAAATTCCTAACGTAAAATGCTCGTTAGAACTTCGAAAAAACGCTCGTCCCAGATACATCCGTCCTCGCGAAGTACCCTATGTGTTACGTCCAGCTGTAGACAAGGAATTGGATGACCTTGTACGTGACGATGTTTTAGAGCCAGTCGAAAAATCAGATTGGGGTTCACTGTTAGTTCCAACGATTATGCGGAGATTACAAAGTTGCTGTCAATAAACAATTCGTATCCGATCACTTTCCGATTCCAAAAACAAACAAACTTTTTCACCAAATCAAAGGAGCCAGATCGTTTTGTAAAATCGATTTATACAAAGCCTATCTACACGTTGAAATGGATGAAGAAAGTGCCCGAATTCAAACAGTGTCAACTCATTGAGGTTCATTCAAAGCAAAGTGGCTTGGTTTTGGCATTAAAAACGCTCCTGCCAAGTTTCATCGAATTTTGAAGCATATTCTAGCCGGATTAAAAGGTGTTATCATTTATTTTGATGATATTTTGGTTTTCGGAAAAGACGACGCTGAATGCCAAGCCAACTTATTAGCATTGTTACAACGACTTGCAGAAAATGATCTCCACATCAATGCAGCCAAATGCCAATTTTTCAAAAAGCGAATCGAATATTTGGGCTTCATCATCGAAGGTGATAGTATCAAGAAAAACCCAAATAAAGTAAAGGCGATCGTCGATGCTCCGCGTCCAAGAAATCCAGATGAAATTCAACAATTTATTGGACTGATTACGTATTACGCTCGTTTCATTCCAAATGCCAGTTCCATTACATACCCACTATGTAAATTAACGTGCAAAGGTGTTCGTTTCCATTGGTCAGCTGCGTGTGAAGCCGCCTTCATAAAACTGAAGAATATTATTGCCAGTGACCAGGTACTTGTTCAATATGATCCAGATCTTCCAGTCATAGTAGTGTGTGATGCCAGTCCTACCGGTATTGGAGCGGTATTATCACATATTATCAATGCTGTAGAAAAGAAAAGCCTGTCACGTTCGCTTCCAGATCGCTGACCACAGCTGAATCAAACTACAGCCAATTGGACTGTGAAGTAGAGCCCTGCGCCGACGACGAAATGATCGGCAGCGGCTATGGTGAGCTCAGCGTTGTGGCTGGCGACGTAGCCGATTCCAGCCGACGTTTTCGGCTGCGGAAAAAATTTTACTCGGCTGCGGCTCAGCCGGCTTCAAAGGTTGAAATTTTGAGTTAATTTTCCGTAAATCGTAAAATTACCTCAAAATACAAATTTTTTGTGAAAATTATTCAGCTTCTCAAATAAGCATTTAGCATTTTTTTTCCAAGCTGAGAAGAGAAATTATTCTAGGTAGTGTGTGGCAAAATTGAAAAATTTAGCCACTTGAAAAAATCCAAAATATGGGGAAAATTTCCGTGAAATTTGCCATTTAAGTGATTTAAATCGGCTCAGCCGAGCAAGGCGGCTTCAAAAATTTTTAATGCGGCGGCGGCGGCTTAAAAAATGTGTAAAAAATTGGTGGCGGTGGCGGCGCGGCGCGGCGGCGCAGGGCTCTACTGTGAAGCCCTTGCCATTATATTTGCCGTAGAAAAGTTTTTTGTCTACTTATATGGTAGAATGTTCACGCTGTACACCGATAATAAACCTCTATCGAGAATTTTCCATGAACACGCTAACCTACCTGCAATGACAGCTGCCAGATTGTTGCGTTACGCTGCTTATTTGAGCATGTTTGATTACGATATAAAGTACCGCAAGAAGGAAGACAACTTAAATGCTGATTATCTATCCAGAGCTCCATTAAACGAAGCACCAGATGGCGTTATTGCTGTGCTAGAATGGGAAATCGCCGAATTACAAGAAGAAACGCTACATCATATCACTTCAACAGCAGTTACAAGTGCTATGATTGCTTAATAAACCAGTACTGATCCAGAGTTGTCGAAATTATTAGCCAATCTTCGTTCAGGTGCATGTGTCGACGAAAAATTCACCATTTCAAACGGTATCATCTTACGTGGCGATTGTGTTGTCATTCCGAAGAAACTTCAACCTGCAATTATGAATGAATTGCATATGACCCACTTGGGTATTGTCAAAATGAAGCGGTTGGGGCGAAATTACTGCTATTGGTCCGGAATTGACGCTGATTTAGAACGTTTAGTAAAATCCTATGTTCAATGTTCAGAATACCAGAAACAACCAGCCAAGGTCAAAGTTCATCACTAGGAAATTCCTGAAAATAATTTTGATCGAATTCACATCAATTTCGCCTGTCCCAGAAAAGGCTATCAGTTTTTGATTGTAGTCAATGCAAAATCAAAATGACCAGAAATCAAGATTTTCAACAAAGATACTATGCTCGCACTCGAAGAATTATTCACAGTCCACGGATATCCGAAAATTATAGTGAGCGACAATGCATCAATTTTCAAAAGCGACGAGTTCCAGAAATACTGCGAAGAATGTGGTATTTTTCAAATGTTCACTGCTCCAGCGCATCCGAGTACAAATGGTCTTGCCGAACGGTACTTTCAAATACTGAAATCGAAACTCAACAAGATGGACCACGAAAACTTATCAATTCAACTGCTACTTAATAAAATTCTACTCCGTTTTCGTGCTACTCCCTTATTGGATGGGAAAAGTCCAGCAGAACGATACCTCGGTCGACGTTTGCAAATTAGACTCTATGCTATCAAACCAATCACCTTGAAACGTAATCCAGTCTCTCTCTACAGAGAAAATTCGCCGTTTCAACATGGGTGATCGTGCAATGTCGTAGTTCAAACCATACTTGGAAAACCAGTTTGGAAATTTGGTACAGTTCAATCCTGTTTGGGTCGACTCAGGGATGGAAACCGTAACCGAAATTTTTAACCGAAATGAATTTTAACCGCTAAAATGAGGCAAAATTTGTAACCATAACCATTACCGTAACCAAAATTATAGATTAAAATTTTTTTAACCATAACCTTAACCAAAATTATTGGTATTTATTTTTTTAACCATAACCGTAACCGATTCATTTTATTTCGGTTACGGTTATTTTTTTTGGAAAAATTTTCATTTTTTTTCTTTTGAAATGCAGCATTTATGACGATTTCAAAGGCTGATTTTTTCAAATTTTTTCAAATTTTTGAAAACAAAATAATACATTTTTTATCGGTGTTGAACAAAATCGCATTTAGGCAAGTATAAATAATGTTGTTGATTGCAAAATGCACTTTACTTTAGGAAGTCGACAAAATTTTGAGTAATTTCTAATTTGTTGCAAACCTTTACAATTTTGGATATTTTTTTAAAATTTGAGATTAGTAAAAACATAATTTTCCATTTCATCGCTTTGGATTTGGAATTCACTTTTTGTAATTGATTCAGAAGGTTCAACTTATCTTATGACAGGATTTTATTTTCAAAGTAGACAAAGCCTCGAGTAATTCGTTGCAAAAATTACCAATTTTTGATTTTTTTGTTTTGAATTTGAGATTTGTAAAAACATCATTTTCAATTTCATCACTTTGAAGTTTGAATTTTCGAGTAAGTGATCCGTTTTATTAATTCGTTGCAAAAATTGATGATTTTCAATATTTTTTTTTTTGAATAGGTAATGAATTTGAGATTTGTAAAAACATCATTTTCCATTTCCTCACTTTGAACTTTTGCTGGAAGCTCCAGCTCAGCTCAAAAAATGATGACATTTGATTGGGTGGTAGGGGGGGGGGGGGGGTAAACTTGACAATATAGACAACGCTTTGAGTAATTCGTTGCAGAAATTTACGATTTCCGATTTTTTTTTTGAGTTTGAGATTTATGAAAACATCCGATGACATTCATTATACAATCGAGTAAACTTTTATGATCTGAACTCAAAAAACGAATTCCTGGCTGTAAAATTGTAATTTTTTTGCTTTTATGAATTTTCCTATGCATACTTTAACCCAGGGGCCTGGGCCTGAGCTGCAGCTGCAGCCACAGTGGTGTATTTTTTGAAATTGAGGAATAAATAAGTTTGATTTTTTGACAAATAAAAAAAAATAACCGTAACCCTTATTTTTAACCGTAACCCTTATTTTCTTTGGTAATAACCTTAACCCTTAACCGTAACCTGATTTAATAATGTAAAAAAAGAATAACCGCTAAAAATTAACCAATATTTTTATGCTCAAAACCGAAATCTCAAAACCGTAACCGATATTTTTTTCATTTCGGTTTCCATCCCTGGGTCGACTCCATTATCAAGTTCGATTAGATAATGGGAAAATTATCAAAAAGCATGTCGATCAACTGAAGTCTACCTGTATACCAGAAAAAATTTGTCCAGAGCCAGTTTCTCCAGTTCAACAACGTAAGGTTACGTTTACTATTCCTACAGAACGTGTCGAAAATAAAATTCTACCCGAGGAGAGAGTGGCAACTCCTCCACCAGTTCTTCAGCCTGAGCCTGCTCAGGCCCCAGCTCCAGTTCCAGCCAGACCCAGACGTTTGGTGAAGAAGCCTGGATGGCTCCAAAATTTCGTGTAAATTCGATTATATTATACCTAGTATAGTATTCGATTATTTTTATGTGGCGAAGATTGTAGTATCTAGAGATATTAGTTAGATAGAATAGTGAGTTGGTAACCCTGCCCAACTATTTCATCATCTTTTTCTACTCTCTGTTTATCAACAGATTTGTATGTATTATTATAGAATGTAAATACAGTTCTAAAAATGATTATTAATTATTCATTCGTATATAATATATAACACACATGCCTTGTTTTTCTTCAAAAATTTCTTTTTTTACACATACACAAACTTATTTCATTTTAGCTCATCTTTTTTTCTATTTTCAAAAATGCTTGTCATCACTATTTTCATCTTGAATTTGAAATATCAGATACCTCAGAAGGCTTGATTTTGATTTATAATGCTATTCGGTGTCATAAATCGAAAAATAGTCAATTCAAGGTTTATTGCCATTTGTGACATGAATACTTTCTGAATGTGCAATTTCCAGCAAATTTTGAGTTCTAGGCAGCAACCGACCTCACTCAGTTTAAAGCACTTCAAATTTTATCCGTCAGTTTGTCTCATAGCCGAAAGGGTTAATTCATCAATGATTTCAATTGAATTTCTAAGTAGTTTTCATTTAAAGTCAACCTACTTACACTAAAATCCAGGAGGGAAATGTTTGATAAAACGTTCATAAGTAAGTATACCTACACGAAATTCATAAAACTTTATACCAATCGATAGAAAATGTATCTAAATACCTGCAATTTATGTCTTCATTAATAAAATTCACCAAAAACTCCTTCTAATTTTATTTGTTCACAATGCGCTGTGATGAAAATTTTTCCTCCAGTGAGGTAAGAATGCGGGGAACTGTTTGTTTCGCCGCGGACGTTTCGCCGCCACAGTGAAACATTACGTGATGATAGTAATAGTACATTACATTACTAGATTCATAATTACACACTTTATTAATCGCGTAATGTAAGGTGCTTTACATAATAAACACTCGTAACCTCACCATTACACTTCTGTTGTTTAGATGAAAAAAATGTGCGTCTTTACGAGTGACCAAACTAACCAAACTTCACCAGTTAAATTATGTCCAAACGTAACAACGCGTACGTAATGAGGAGTTTCGCGGTGTTGCCACATAACACCACGTACATAATACGGCTATTATGTACGTGTTTGACCCGGCATTAGGTCGCTCATAATGACGTACATTTTGCATCTAGCGACAGAGGTGTAATGATGAGATTACGAGTGTGTATTACGTAAATGAAATTATGTTTGATAAAATTATAAGTAGATATGTAATTAGAAAATTATTCTCATTTATGACGTTCGGGGATGAGCCTCCAAACGATTTTTTTTCAGGTTCTGGGTTTCGGAGCTTGGGCTTTCAATCAAAAATTTATTAGGTCTTGGGCTTGGATTGGGGCCCAGGAAACTTTGGATTTGGGTTTCAGGGCTCAGTGTCCAGGGCTTGAATGAAGTGTTCAGGGCTATTCCGGGGTTTTTTCAGGGATTGAAATTGAGGGGTTCCTTGGAAAAGGGGCCTTGGTCATTTTTTTTTCATTTACAATTTTGAATGTATGAAAAATTATTTTTTATATTAACTATTAATTTCACCATATTCAGTGATATATTGAACTGTCTTCCATGAGAAAAAAACTTGAAACGAATTGGGAAATGTTAGCTTGTAATAAAATTTTGCAAGTCCATTTGAACTTATAAAAATCAGTGAAAATAATAAAAAATTGACCAAGGCCCCTTTTCCATGGAACCCCTCAATTTCAAGCCCTGAAAAGTCCCAGAAATCCCTGAACACTTCATTCAAGCCCTGGACCCTGAAAGACCTGGACTACTGCCTTCATCACAGAACATCTCTCATTCAGCACGTACTTATCTACTTCTCATTCAGTTTATTTCATGTATGAACAGCTGTGTATTTTGTAATACATCACCGTGGCGGGGGTACCTATTGTTTCGCCGCGGACGTTTCGCCGCGGACGTTTTGCCGCAGATCGTTTCGCCGCCGCTGAAAAAAGGTAATTTTTGAAAAAGCGTTCATTTCGCCGCCACAGTGATATATTACGTAATACACATCTGTTCATACATAAAATGCAAGTGAATGGGAAGTAGATACCTATGTAATATACATATGTTCATATGTACGTACATGAAATGAACTGAATGAGAAGTAGATAAGTACATGGTGAATGAGAGATGTTCTGTAATGGCTGCTTATTTCATCTGACTCTGACCCAAAATATTCAAAAACATGTCTCAAATAATGGTCTTGGATCCGAATACCGTAATGATTCTGAGTTCCGCTGCAAAAATGTGATACGCGATTTTCATACACGTCAACTTTAAAAGCTCCTCAAACACGTTCGCAAAGTTGTAGACTCACCAAAATTTGGGCACAGAGTCAGGGGGAAGTGCTATTCAAGTTATTAAAATTTTTTTGAAATATACCTATGCATTTTTTAGAATGTTTTATGGCTTTGGTCTCAGTTGTTTTTGAATGCTCCTCCTACGTACCTACTTATAATTTTATCAAACATAATTTCATTTTTCATCATTACGTAATATTTCACCCTGGCGGCGAAACGAATGCTTTTTTAAAAATGACCTTTTTCCTGTTTTTTTCGGCGGCGGCGAAACGTCCGCGGCGAATCGTCCGCGGCGAAACGTCCGCGGCGAAACAAACGGTTCCCCCGTGGCGGCGAAATGAACGCTTTTTCAAAAATGAGTAATGAAATTGAAAAATGACCTTTTTCGGCGGCGGCGGCGAAACGTCCGCGGCGAAACAAATGGTACCCAAGAATGCGCGCGCTAGTGATGGTAAACTATCGATAGTTTTCTTCAACTATATCGATAGTTTGTCCGATAGTTTTTTTTTTTTTTAAATATTGGATTGTAACTTGTAACCAAAAGTAATAATTTTTTATTGTTGTAAGAGTATATAATCATCAGGGCTCGGATTTTTATGCTGGAGCATATTTTTTGTATGCATAGAGGATAGGGAATTTTTCAATTATCTCCACGATTCATGAAATTTCAAGTAAAATGAGCCTAATTCGTTAGAGCATATTTTGGCATATTTCGCCATAAAAGCATATAAAAGCATATTTTGGCATTTTTTAGGGAATATTTTGCGTTTTTAGAGCATATTTTACATTTTTAGCAGTTTTTAGGGAATATTTTGATCAATTTCAAACTTTTGCATTTGGCTATTTTTCATTTTTTCCCCGCAAAAATTGTGAAACTGCGGTAGCTCTCTTATACTTCCTTTTTTTTTCTTGTTAATTTTATTTGTTTTTTATTCCTTTGATAATGGAATTAGAATTTACTTTTTTGTAATTTTAAAATGCTCAGTTTTGCATTTTTGTTCGTGAATTTTTGGTATTATACAACAATATTAGTAAAATCGTATAGGAATTAATTTTTCCTGTAAAACAATGCCCATATCGTTAAGGAATATTTTTACTTTTTAGAGCATATTTTGCCATTTTTTAGGGAATATTTAAGCGCATATTTAGGGTTTTTTAGGGAAAGAATATCCGAGCCCTGATAATCATTCAATAATTCGAGTAAATTTAAAATGAAAAGAGATGATTGTAAACCTGCCATTTCCCCTATAATTCCGAATGCCCAGTTGGGTTCGATTTCGAACACCGGTGTGCCACGGTTAAAAGTACTAAAAAATTGTAAAATCAGTAAATTCGAGTTGGATTTGACAAATTGAGCTTGAATTTGGTTTCAGAAATCATTAAGGCACCATCCACTTGGATGCACTAAAAAAATCAGTTTATGTATAGGTACCTATTTTCGACCGTAGTGCGCCGGAAAAGGTTCAAAATCATTAAATCAGCATTTCGGTATTTTCGACGGTGGTGCACCGAAAATAGCATGCGACTACTCGAGGGAACTGAATAAGCTAAGAATAAGGAGGAGAGAATATGTGGAGCGAGCCAAAGGACAATAGAAAAACCACATAGGGTGGAAGGAGGAAGTATTCGGGGGTGAAGGATGTGAAAGACGGTTTAGTGAGTAGACGATGGAATGCTGTAGGAATGCAAGATAACATAGAAAATGGCATAGTTATGATTTTTTCCTGTTCGGAGAAGTGACTTCAGTATTCATTTTAAAAACCCAACAAAATTAAAATTTTGAGAAACAATCACTTTTTTCACAACAAGAATTTTGCAAATTCGGTTCTTGTTCCTTCAATTTTTAGATTGAAAACATTTTTTGAAAAATTAAATATTTCGAGCAGGTTACTACAGGTTACCTAGGTACTTATACAATGTAGACTACATCAAGTTTGAGACGATGAAAACACAAATGTAGTTTACATGAGAGTATCTTAACCCCCTCGTCCTCCTCCTCCGGCCACAAATTTGCACCTATACCTATCTATGATAATTAATAACTATAAGTATAGGCGATGTAATTTACTACGTTAAAATTTACTTACTGCTTTTGCATCTCCAATCAGCTGGAATATTCCTGAAGCATCCTGTAAAATTTATTTTCTTTTTTAGCAAAGGCCCACTTATCTACGTACTTACTTGTACATAGGTTATACAGTAACGTGCAAATGACTGGTACAACAGCAAAATCGTAACAGTACACTGTTTTTCGATCAAAACCTCCCTAGAACAATAGGTACCTACTGCTGAAAATGTTGAAAAAAAATTATTGTGGTTAAAAGTCCTATCTTTCAAGAAAATGTCGATGTGTCTGAATCAAAACATTTTTTTTTCAATAGCTCACAAAAACTTGCTGAAATAAACGCGAGAAAATGTCCAAGCGAACTGTACGTCCTGACAAAAATCTGATGACAGTAATCTGAAAGAGAATTTGTCAGAACGTACTGTTCGTCGTTCGGTATACCCATGCGGAAAACTGAAAGACTAAAAATTGTTTCATGTTTATTTCAGTAAGCTTTTGTGAGCTTTTGGAAAAAATATTTTTTGTTCGAATACATCAACATTTTCTCAAAGGATAGGGCTTTCACCCGCATACCCGAAATAAATTATTTTTTTCGAAATTATTAGCAGTATTGTTGTAGCGAGGTTTTGGAAAACAGTGTAATGTTGAGAGTAATTTGCACCCTACTGTAGAGTTTTAAAAGACGGATTAAAAAACTTACTATATCAGCGTAAAAAGTTCTAAAGTCAAATTTCTGAAGGTAATCTTGAGAAATTGTGTTTGAAGAGATCGATAAATTATAATTTGAAAATAGCCGACTTCTGAGTTCTTCTGAAAAGCTAGCTGTTAAAATGGATATTTTGCAAGATATAGCATTATCTTTCATAGTTCATCTTTCCCCAATTAGGTACCACTTGAAGTTTTGGAGGGCGTCGAGGTAAACATAGCTACCTACGTCTACGAGTGAAACGTACAAAAACAAAATTACAATTTTCTTACCTGTTTTAGCTTCGCAGTGGTATCTTTTTGTGTAAGTCACGCCAACCAAAATTTGAAAAACCACAAATTTTATCGACGTTTGTTCAAAAATCATTTTCACAGTTTTGGTGCACTCGTATGCGAAAACTAAATCATTATTTTTATAATGTTTGACGTGAGATGAGTTATACGTATCATTGGAGTATCAGAAACTACGGATATGTAGATAACAAACAAACGGCGGAAACCGAAGTTCTTCAATTTTGGCGTCAGCGGATGCATGTTAGATACACCCAACCTACGTATTTCCTTTAAATATTCAATCAACATGCAGGATTGTTCGGATAAGATATTATGAGATACCTACTTTACTCAACCCATCATATTCTACACAATACACATTGATAGAGATATAGTTACCTACTTAGTATAGGTACCACACGTAATGTGTCAGAAAAAGTGAATTTTGCCTCGAAGATTGTTAGATAATTAGGTTATTTTTAGCCAAAATTTTTGTAAAAAATATTGGCCATTGCAGTAGGCCCGATTTTGCAAAAAATGAGGGGGCAACCATTTTGATATTTCTTGATGTTTTGAACTCAAAGTAGACGATTTCCAGTGTGTCAGATCTTATGTATGTACACTGTACAGTATATGTATTGTCGTCGTCCTAATTGAAATAGTTGAAAAAGCTCGTATCTCCAGTTCTGAGGTCACATCTCGTGTAAACCGTTCTTTTTTGACTGAAGCGCTCCATATTGGACTTGAATGCTCAACTTAAAGGTAGGTAACAGAAAGTGATAATGAGTACCCTTTTTATGGTCTTGCTTCAAATTCGGGAGCCGGAGTTGGAGTTGGAGGCACCAACCCACCCTCTCCGCGATCCCTGGTTTTGGTTTGGTTGTCTGTGTCCTCAGTCCTGTCTGTATTCTGTATTTTTCTATACTGTACTTACCTACTCGTAATCAAATTTACAAAAAAAAAAGGCTTGCTATGCAGGGTTTATCTTATAAAAGTAGTAACTTAGTTGTTATGGTGACTCGATTGCATTGGTCCTTCTGCCGGTGTAATCGCAAAGGTCACCATGATGCTGGAGCTGGAGTTCTGACACAGTCTCTTCGCAGTAGAGAACGGCACGCTGTAAGAGTACACGTCAGAACAAACGTGAACGGGGCGACGATGTATTAGGCTATTTTGAAAATTTATCTAAAACATGTTGATGCGCAACCTGACATTTATAGCAATTTTTGAGTTTTTGACCCCCCCCTCCCCTTCTTCAGGAACCCATTTCGGCATTTCGGGGCTCACGTCGAAATATTATCAAATTCTAAGATCTTCGAGAACATGCATTTTGATATGCTACATAATATTTGGGCTTTTTTCTGAGTTTTGAACCTCTTCCTCTAAAGCCCCTTGTGGGATTTTTGCCGAAATAATATCAAATTCGTGTTCAGAAACGTCAAATAAAACATGTACATATTTTGATATGTCGCATGATATTTAGGCCAATTTTGGAACTTCGAACCTCTTCCTCTGAAGCCCCTCCTAGGAGTTCCTTCGATATAATATCAAAATTCGAACTCCGGAGCCTCAAAAACATGTATTTTGATGTGTCGCACGACTTTGAGCTCAATTTTGAGTTTTGCCCTCTCTCTCATGAGGCTAATTTTGAGTTACGCCTGAAAATTACTTTAAACTTGTATTCAGCGCCTTCAAAAATCTCTACATACCGAATTTGGGCTTGATCACTTGCATTTTACTCGCCTAGCTCGGAAAATAAGGTAAGTGTAAAAATGAGTTTTGTGCCTTGTTTTGCAAAAATATGCAACTCACTTGACAAATGAAAAAGCCAAAATTAGGTTTTCAATTTCTGACTTGATATGTTTGGGTATGCAACCCATTTGACACGGCTAAAATCGTTGAAAAGCCTTTAGAAGGATCTGTTAAATTGAAGCGATGTAGTTCGTTTTTAATTCGGAGTCAACGAACATGTGTTGCACTCTGGCGGTGAAATGCATGAAACACATGTTATCATGCTGAAAGGGGGACATTTCCATACTCACGCACACTTACACACGCGCACACATGACTTGTCGAGATGTGAATAAATGCGATTCTCTGCAAAAAGTCCCCCTGGCCCCTTTCAGCAAGTCGATGGTGGCGCCGCCACGAGATGTTAACGCCGAATCGCATAGATGGCGCCACGCATCCGTACGGAATTCATTTTTCAATTAAAAATTGATTACTTCATTCTAGAGTCGAATTTTTTCGTGTTTTCTAATGATTTTAAATAATTATCACAATTATTCGAATGCAAGACAGCCGTAATGGTTTATTATTTATAATACATAAAAACACAATCATCATCAATGTACGCTAAAAATAAATTTCAATTTTTTTTTTTTTGTTTTCAGGTGCGTTCATGATTGTCTGTAACTAACCGTAATAAAAGTTACGGTCTGTTACAGAAAAGTAAAATACAAGAATTCTTATGGCGTAGTTCACGTTGTCCGTAACCGTAACTTTTTGTTTTACAGAAAAGAACAAAGAAAATTACAGAAAAGTAAAAAATTTTTTACTTTTCTGTAACAAGCCGTAAGAGTTACGGACAATCATAAACGCACCTTTCGTAAATAATACTTAAGGGCTACACCTCGACGACGAGAGAAATTGCGTAAAATTTTTACAACATGTTCGAATAAAATCAGTTTGAAAACATACAATTAAAAGTTAATGAGAGACAAAATAAATAATTATTTACAAAAGTATATAAATAATATCACATAATCTGTAATCGTACAAAATTACAGCATTTCGTAGGCACCTTACCATCAAAGTACACGTTTGAAAAAACCTCGAGTACACTTTGGTTATTGGCGGATCAACTTCAAGTCGAATTTCTAACACACTGTTCTGAGAGGAGAGAAAGAAAAAAAAACATTTTAATAATCTTACTAGATAAACTTGTCGTGTCTCTAATATGTCTTAGAAAATGAGAAAAATAAATAATAAATTACACGCGCTCTCTGCAACCTTTAATGTAAAGGTCGTATTTTAAACCAAAATTTCATCAGTGACTACACTCTTACACAATACAATAGTAAAAATTGGTACAAAAAACAAAAAGAAAAAAACAAAAGCAAACTGGCCGATAAAATACACTATTTTTCAAATGATGAGAAAAACCAAAAAACAAAAAACAAAAATTCGCGTATAAAAAGAAATTAAATACCGATTGTGAGATTTTTTCAAAAATCTGGCCATCGAAAAACAAAAAAAAATATATTAAGAATTTACATACTCTATATCGTACAACCGAAGTGTAAGGGGAAAAAATGAGGGAGAAGGGGGAAGGAAGGTGAAAATTAAAAACGAACAAAAACAAAACTACGATAGCATAGGTAGGTATAGTATGTTTTGAGAAAAAAGGAAAAAAAAAGAGTAAGCTCTCTACTACGAAAAAAATCGCACGACATCGTAAAGCGTAATAACAAGGAGAACAAAAAAATGTCAAATAAATAAATAGTACAAATTACGAGGGTAGTAGTAGTAGTAGTAGTAGTAGGTAAGCTAGTAATAATTTCTACACAAAATACAAACGTTATTATTCATCATTTTGTCGAAATAATACGTTATAATATTAAAAAGGTTGGACTGAATTTCGAAAAAAATGGCTTTTGATTAAGAGATTTTGCTCAACCGTAGGTACAACACAATCAAAACACACACACGAAAGGAACTTCGTTCGGTATAAATATTACACGTTATAATATTAACAAATATAATTCTTAGCGATATTTTCCCCCATTACATGATAATATTAGTTATCACAATAAACGTCACCGTTCTTTGAATTTTTTTTTGTAAATTTTTTTTTATCACATACAAACATTTAGAGAAATTTAACAACTTCGTATAGGTATTATAATATCAATAATAAATAAATTCATTAACTTATTCAGTCGTACCGAAGTGATATAGACTTCTGATTTTTTTTTTTTTTTTTTCATCTTCATCTTCTTAGTTATCGTTATGGGTTTAAATATGTAGTACGTAGATGGGTGTAGACGATGAGTCTTGAAAATAAATAGGTATATTACCACCGGTAGGTATTGATTATTTGGACGCAGCTGCCGCCGCTGTGCTGACAACCACCATGGCGGGCTTCACTACTAGTTGATGACCGTTGATCGGTTGTAATCGACTGACTGTTTTTAGCAGCGGTGCAGGCATAACCTGAAGAAAACAGATAGGAAAAAAAATACGGATGAGTGAAAAATTCTTCCTTTAATATTGGAACATGTATTGGTACGTAATTACGTATAGGTACGTATTTTGGGCACTAGCTCCTAGAAGAGTAAATCAGTGTTCATTTTGAGGTCCAATGGATTTTAGAAAAAAATCAGCGATTTCTGGACACCACACTGTGGTGGCCTGGAGGGGTCAATTTCGATTTTAGGGCACTTGAAGTTCAGAATCATTAAAAACATTTAAGACTTCTGTTGGTAAGTATTCACTTTTTTTTGTTTTTTTTTTTACATACAAATTTACGAAAATTTTGATTTTTTTTTTAAATCATCAATTTTAACCAAAATGAACTTGAAATTCAAAATTCAAAGAAAATTGATTTTTCGATTTTATTCAAGACTTTTATTGATACTTTTTATAATTTTTTATATTTTTTTTTTACAAATTTAACGAAAATTCTGATCAATTTTAACCAAAATCAACTTGAAATTCAAAAAAAGGCAAAAAAAATTGATTTTTCGATTTTATTCAAGACTATTATTGATTAATATGTACTTTCTATGCACTTTTTTTTTTTTTTTTACAAATTTAACGAACATTTTGATCAATTTTATTTTAATTTATCAATTTCAATCAAAATTAACTTAAAATTCAAAATGCAAAAAAGATTGTTTTTTTGTAAAAAAATCGTTTTTTTTTTCACCTTTTTCAAGACTTTTATTGGTACTTTTTTTTTTACAAATTTACGAAAATTTTGATTTTTTTTTAAATCATCAATTTTAATTTAACCAAAATAAACTTGAAATTCAAAATGCAAAGAAAATTGATTTTTCGATTTTATCCAAGACTTTTATTGATACTTACTTTTAATTTTTTTTTACGAATTTAACGAAAATTTTAACCAAAATCAACTTGAAATTCAAAATGCAAAGAAGATTGCTTTTCGCAAAAAAAAAAAAAACGTTTTTTTTCAAATTTTCAAAAATTTTAATAATTTTTCTTTTAACTCATCAATTTTAACAAAAATCAACTTGAAATTCAAAATGCAAAGAAAATTGATTTTTCGTTTTTATTCGAGACTATTATTGACTAATATCTACTTTTTAAGCATTTTTTTTTTTTACAAATTTAACGAACATTTTGATTAATTTTATTTCAATTTATCAATTTCAATCAAAATCAACTTAAAATTCAAAATGCAAAAAAGATTGTTTTTTGTAAAAAAAAATCGTTTTTTTTTTTACCTTTTTCAAGACTTTTATTGGTACTTTTTTTTTTTACAAATTTACGAAAATTTTGATTTTTTTTAAAATCATCAATTTTAATTTAAGCAAAATGATACTTACTTTTAATTTTTTTTTTACAAATTTAACGAAAATTTTAACCAAAATCAACTTGAAATTCAAAATGCAAAGGAGATTGCTTTTCGCAAAAAAAAAAAGTTTTTTTTTTCAAATTTACGAAAATTTTAATAACTTTTCTTTGAACTCATCAATTTTAACAAAAATCAACTTGAAATTCAAAATGCAAAGAAAATTGATTTTTTGATTTTATTCAAGACTTATTATTGATTAATATGTACTTTCTATGCACTTTTTTTTTTTTTTTTTACAGATTTAACGAACATTTTGATCAATTTTATTTCAATTTATCAATTTCAATCAAAACCAACTTGAAATTCAAAATGCAAAAAAGATATTTTTTGCAAAAAATCGTTTTTTTTTTACTTTTTTCAAGACTTTTATTGGTACCTTTTTTTTTTTTTTTTACAAATTAACAAAAATTTTGATAAATTCAATTTTTTGAATTATCAATTTAGACAAAACTCTTGAAATTTAAAATTTTACGATTTTATTCAAAACTTTTATTGGTACCGATTTACCGACATTTTGATAAATTTAATTTTTTAAATTATCAATTTTAACCAAAATCAACTTGGAATTCAAAATGCAAAGAAACCTATTTTTCAATTTTATACAAGACTTGGTACTTTTTATACATTTCTTTTTTTTTTACAAGAAAATTGTGATCAATTTCAACCAAAACTAACTTCTAACTTGAAATTCAAAACTTGAAACAAAACTATGATTTTTTGGATTTATTCAAAACTTTAATTGGTACCGACCTTTTTTTTTTTTTTTTTTTTACAAATTTACTTACAAAAATTTTGATAAATTCTATTTTTTTATTTTTTTTACGAAAATTTTGATAAATTTTCAAATTATCAATTTTACCCAAAATCAACTCGAAATTTAAAATTCAAAGAAAACTATTTTTCGATTTTATACAAGACTTAATACTTTTTATACATTACTTTTTTTTTTGAGTACAAGAAAATTGTGATCAATTTTAACCAAAACTAACTTGAAATTCAAAACTTGAAAACGAAAATGTTGATGAATTTAATTTTTCAAAATTATCAATTTTACCCAAAATCAACTCGAAATTCAAAATGGAAAGAAAACTATTTTTCAATTTTATACAAGACTTGATACTTTTTATACATTTGAAGAGTGATATTCCAAAACTCGCTTTGTCCATTTTTATCAAAGTTGGGTTTTCAGTGGTACCTGGTAGATGAAGTATTAACTCACATTCCTACATCATCAACCTACCAAAATGAGGTGTTAAACTCACCTAAATAGCCAATTCACTAAAAATTAAAAAAAAAATAATGTTCCAAAACGCGCTTTGTCCATTTTTATTGAAATTTTTTTCAGCAGTATTTAGTGGATGAAATGTATACCTACACTCCTACACCATAAATCCACCCAAATAAAGTGCTAAACTCGCCTAAAAAGCCAATTTACCCGTTTAAAGGAAAACTGTTTTTCCTCTCTCCTGAAAAGTTGTGAAAATGGACAAAGCGAGTTTTGGAATATCACTCTTCATTTTTTTTTTTTAACCAGAAAATTTTGATCAATAATTTTAACCAAGAGTAACTTGAAAACTTGAAATTCAAAACGATGATTTTTCGATTTTATTCAAGACTTTTATTGCTGCTACCGCTTTTTTTTGTTTACAAATTTACGAAAATGTTTAATTTTTAAATGACTTATCACTACTTTTTATTCATTTCTTTATTCTTTTTTTTTTTTTTTTTACAAATTTACGAAAATTTTGATGAATTTAATTTTTTGAATCATCAATTTTAACCAAAATCAACTTACTTGAAATTCAAAACATAAAGGAATTTGATTTTTTGATTTTATTCAAAACTTCTATTAATACTTTTTATTCGTTTCTTTTTCGTTTTTTTTGTTTACAAATTCAACGAAAATTTAGATCAATTTCATTTCAAATTATCAATTTTCATCAAAATTAACTTGAAATTCAAAATTAAAAAAAAAAGAGATTTCTTGATTTTATTCAAGACTTTTATTGGTACTTATCAACTTTTTTTAAAAACAAATTCAGCGAAAATTTTGATAAATAATTTCATTTTTTAAATTATCAATTTTTAACCAAAGTTAACTAGAAATTCAAAACGTAAAAAGATCAGTTTTTTGAATTTAGTCAAGACTTTTATTGACACTTTTTTATTACGTATTTTTTTTTACAAAAATTTCAATTCAAATTATAATTTTTTTTTTCATTTATTGTTATAATGTCACAAAATTCAAAATTATTTTGAAAATTCAAAATGAAAAAATAAATAAAAATCGACCTTTTGATTTTATTTAAAACTTTTATTGGTAGATAGAGATATCTACTTTCTTTTTTTTTTTTTTTTTTTTTTGCAAAACCAACGAAAATTTTAATAAATTATTTTTTCAATTATCAATTCTAAAAATCAACTCGAAATTTAAAATGTAAAGAAAGTAATTTTTTTGTTTTTATTGATACCTACTTATTTCATTTTTTTTTCAACAGATTCAACGAAAATTTTGAAATTTTGATCAAAATTGACTTAAATTCAAGATGTAAAAAAAATTGATTTTTTTTTCTTTTTTTGATTCTATTTTCGAGACTTTTATTTTTCGTTTTTATTTTTTTTTTATGAACTTGATGAAAATTTTAGTAAATTTTATTTCAAAATCGTAATTTAAATTTTCAACTGAAATTGACTTGATGGCATTCCTTTTTACATTTTAATCCAATAAAAAAATTAAAATGCTGAGATTTTCTCATCTACTTTTTCTTTACATGCGTTTTTCTCGAAACGAGCTTTTTTAATACTGAAAGTTCAAATGCTTCAAGTTCGCGAATTGTAGAGATAGGCGACAGATACGATCAAAATTAGCGTCTTTAAAAAAATCATCATTCGATATTCTCTTGTATTTTTACTAATAAATTTTGGAAGTTTTTTAAAAATTTTTTTTTTAGATCTTGTGAAAAAATATTCACCAAATTTAAAGGACCCGGCTTCGAAACCCTAATCAACTACTCCAATACGTGATTTCAACCTGGCAGATTCGCTGATAATACATAATAAATTAATCGAATACAAAGTACACGTTGTACTCACGTTAGTTTGTAAGTGCGGTGACGCTGTGGTAAGTAACATTTGCCCAGATGAAGGTTGTGCCGCCACGACGAAGGAATGATTTACTACGTTACCGACGTTCGTATGTACCGGAACCGTAGTTAGGACAGAATTCGTACGTTCTCCTACGAATCAAAAACACAACACACTCGATTAATATGTACCTTATTACAAATTCATCGAAATTCACATCATCAAAAAAAGATTCACACAAAAGAAAGTGAGTCTCGTTTAGAGAATTAGTAGCTCTCTGAATAGCGAGCGGATACTCACCGAAACTAGAAGTAGTGATGGTACCATTAGTAGTAACTTGAGGGAAGCCGGATTTGACGGGTAAAGATACATTTTTATGATTCGCAGACACGGAGGAGGGTAAAGTGATACCTGAAAAAATGCAGAAAATTTTACACGGTTATAAAAAAACAGTTCACTTTGTTTCATCACTCATCAGATTCAGATAGGCGTATTCTACAAGGCTATAGTTACACTCACCGGTGGGGGTAAAATGAACTGGCGAGTTAGTAACTTTGCTACTTCGTACAATAGTATTAACGCCGCCGCTCGTGTTACCGGTAACGGCTACATTCGGGGTAGCAAGTTTTTGAAACGATTCGCTTATTATTGTATACGCGTTGCCTGCATGCACAGCCATTTTTGGTAATGTAGCAGATTCGGAAACTTTTTCGCCTGAAAATGAAGGAAAAAATTTAGGATTAAATTATTATAACACGAGTAAATCAATCATCTCATAAAACGCTTGATATTTTCTAATCGCTGCGTGTCCAAGTCTTAAAAATTTCTTATTATCAGAAATTCTAAAAAGAAATCAACTTTCTGCTCTTTTTTTCATTTGGTACAATTTTGTTCAAATTTCAACCTCCGAAAATCAGTCTGCTGGACACTCCAAAACTGCTCAAAATAGCTTTCAACTGATGTTGGAGACTTGGAGGCGGTTCAAGCCGTTCTGAAGCCTCCAGCCATATTTTGGAAATTATAAATCAATTTTCAGAAAATTCTACAATACTTGAATGAAATCGACTTTTCGATTTTAATTGATACAATTTCAATCTTTGAAACTCTGCTGAAGACTCCAAAACAGCTCAAAATAGTCTCCAGTTTCAATCCGTTCTGAGGCCTTGGAAATTTCGAATTAATTTTCAAAAAATTCTACAAAAATTGAAATCGACTTTTCAATTTCATTTTGATGGAATTTTGTTCAAATTTCAACGTTCGAAAATCGGCAGAAGACTCCAACAACTACTCAAAATAGTTTCCAATTGACTTTGAAGGTGATTTCAAGCCGTTCTGAAACCTCCAGTTATGTTTCGGAAATTTCATAATTTTCAAAAAACATCGAATTCAATAATTTTTCAACTTTATTTGGCACAATGTAGTGTCAATATTATTAATTCAATTATCAAAATCTGTTGAAGACTCCAAAACTGCTCAAAATAGTTTCTAATCGATGTTGGAAGCAGTTTCAAGCAGTTCTGAAGCCTCAGTCATATTTTGGAAATTTCAAATCAATTTTCAAAAAATTCTGCAAAAAAACGAAATTCATTTTTGTTGAAATTTCAACTTTTGAAAATTTGCTGAAGATTCCAAAACTGCTCAAAATAGTCTCCAATCGATGTTTGAGGCGGTCTCAAGCCGTTCTCAGGCCTCCATTCCTACTTTGGAAACATCAAATTAATTTTCAAAAAATTCTACAAAAATAGAAATCGACTTTTCAATTTAATTTCGCACAATTTTGCCTAGATTTCAGCTTTTGAAACTCTGCTGAAGACTCCAGAACTGCTCAAAATAGTCTCCAATCGTCCAATCGATGTTGGAGGCAGTTCCCAGCCGTTCTCAGGCCTCCATTCCTACTTTGGAAACATCAAATTAATTTTCAAAAAATTCTACAAAAATAGAAATCGACTTTTCAATTTAATTTCGCACAATTCTGCTTAAATTTCAGCTTTTGAAACTCTGCTGAAGACTCCAGAACTGCTCAGAATAGTCTCCAATCGTCCAATCGATGTTGGAGGCAGTTTCCAGCCGTTCTCAGGCCTCCACTTCAATTTTGGAAACATCAAATTAATTTTCAAAAAATTCAAAAAAAAATCGAAATCGACTTTTCAATTTCATTTGATAGAATTTTGTCCAAATTTCAACGTTCGAAAATCTGCAGAAGATTCCAAAAATACTCAAAATAGTTTCCAATTGATTTTGAAGGTGGTTTCAAGCCATTCCGAAGCCTCCAGTCATATTTCGGAAATTTCAAATCAATTTTCAGAAAATTCCCATTTACAAGTACTTAGTACCTACAATATTTTTTGTCCAAATTTTCAACCTTTCAAAAATCTGCTAAGACTCCAAAAACTACTCAAAATACTTTCCAATTGATTTTGAAGGTCGTTTCACTCCGTTCTAAAGCCTCCAGTTATATTTTGAAAATTTCATAGTTTTCAAAAAATTCCACACAAATTGAATTCAATTTCTCAATTTCATTCGGTACAATTTAGTCTCAATTTCAATTTTCAAAAATTTTCCAAAGACTCCAAAACTGCTCTAAATAGTCTCCAAATTGATGTTGGAGGCAGTTTCAAGCAGTTCTGAGGCCTCCAGTCATATTTTGGAAATATAAAATTAATTTTCGAAAAATTCTACACAAAACCAATTCAACCGTTCAAATTTAGTAAAAGAAACTGCTGAAAATACGTTCCAATCGATTTTGAAAATGGTTTCAAGCCGTTCTGAAGCCCTCGGTCACATTTTTAAATTTCAAATTATTTTCAACAAATTATACAAAAATACAAATTTAAAAAAAATCGAAATCCACTTTTCTAATTTTTATTTTGCACAATTTCGCCTAAATTTCAACTTTCAAAAATCTGCTGAAGACTCCAAAACTGCTCGAAATAGTTTCCAAATTGATTTTATGAAGATGGTTTCAAGCATCGACCTTTTATTCCCTATCTGGACAGCGATTCCAATCGGAATTCAAGCAAATATCTGATGCAAACCTCCCAATTTGAGTTTGTAAAGAATGCCTCTGCGCATTGCGCGAACTCGTCTCTTACCTTACCCCACTTACCACACGTATGATCCTAATCCATCATGATCGCGTGTGGAAGGAGATAACCACCTTCCACACGCGATTATGATCGTACGCTTGGTAAGTGGGGTAAGGTAAGAGACGAGTTCGCGCAATGCGCAGAGGCATTCTTTACAAACTCAAATTGGGAGGTTTGCATCAAAATGAACCCTTCGAATCGCGGTCCAGATGAGGAGAATAAAAGGTCGATGGTTTCAAGCCATTCTAAAGCCTCTAGTCCTATTTCGGAAATTTCAAATCAATTTTCAGAAAATTCCCATTTAGTACCATTTTTTGTCCAAATTTTCAACTTTCAAAAATCTGCTGAAGACCCCCAAAAACTACTCGAAATACTTTCCGATCGATTTTGAAGATGGTTTCAATTTCATTTGGTACAATTTAGTCTCAATTTCAATTTTTAAAAATTTTCCGAAGACTCCAAAACTGCTCTAAATAGTCTCCAATTGATGTTGGAGGCAGTTTCAAGCAGTTCTGATGCCTCCAGTCATGTATTTGGCAAATTTCAAATCAAATTTTCAGAAAATTCTACAGAAAACGAAATCGACTTTTCTATTCCATTTTGCACAATTTTGCCTAAATTTCAACTCCCGGATATTTGCTGAAGACTCCAAAACAGCTCAAAATAGTTCACAATCAATTTTGAAGGTGGTTTCAAGCCGTTTTGAAGCCCTTAGTGATATTTTTGAAATTTCAAATTATTTTCAAAAAATTCTACAAAAATCGAAATTGACTTTATTATTTTATTTGACACACTTTTGCCTAAATTTCAACTTTCAAAAATTTGCTGAAGACTCCAAAACAGCTCAAAATAGTTTTCAATTAATTTTGAAGGTGATTTCAAGCTGTTCTAAAGCCTCCAGTTAAACGTATTTTGGAAATTTCAAAATTTTCAAAAAATTACAGAAAAATCGAATTTAACTGTTCAATTTTATTTGGTTCAATTTTGTCTAAATTTCAATTTTAAAAAAATCTGTCGAAGTCTCAAAAAGTGCTTAAAACAATTTCCAATCGATATGGGGAGAGGGGAGGGGAGGGGAGGGAGGGGAGGGGGCCAATGCGAGATTTTAGGGGTGGGATTATATTTTCCAGATTAGGGCGAATTTTTGAAAACTCGATTTTAGGTTATGACCCAGAAAAATGTAGAAATTTGTTTGATCTCAAATTTGGGAGGTCCAAAATAATTGATTTTCAACTTCCATCTTATAAGTAGATCAATTTCTAATATATTTCCTGTGAACTCAAATAAATTCAAAAAATTTTCCACTATTTGAAAATTAAAGGATACGTCTTCTGAATGCTTTCAATTCGCGATTTTTTTTGTCCAAATCCAAAAAATATTAATTTTTGGATTGATTGATCAATTTGTAAAATCATTTTTTTTTTTCGTTTCAGTTTCAGTTCCCATTGTGAAGGACGCCTCGGACATCGCTGCATTTTTCATCGTAGCAAATGTTCAAAAAAAAAATGCCCCAAATCGACGAATATTTACCTCCATTATGTTGAACCAAGGCGATAGGTTCGGCTGAATCTGCGATCATACGGATCGTAGAGGAGGATAAAAATTGCAATGGACTAACTACAGTTGTACTGGTTAATTTATCAAGGGGCATTGAAGCTGATTCCACAATCTGTAAAATAAAATCGTCGATTATTTTCAATTCACACAGCAGATTCGTAAGATAGTACATAGGTAAAAATACTAACGTGAATTTGAGGTGGTAAACTATCGCTAGTGGTAGAGACGACATTCGGCGAAGATATGTGTAACGGTGAAATACTACACGAACCAGTCGACGAACTGCTTCCGTAATACGTATCGCCTTTACTTTTCACTTGGCTCGAATCGTCTGCGTCGCTCATCAACGCGATTTTATCCGCGTCACGTTCCATTTCGTAATCTCTTTGGTCAGTCCCGCCGCCATTTTCGATATTACCTGCGACACGAAAAATAAACACGTAAGCTCTCTAATGTCTCATATTGGTTGCCTAATCGTCCATTGGATGGAAACACTCACCATTTGGTTTTGATTCGACGCTTTCAGGTAACAGCGAATTGAAATCAATATGATCCCACTGAGCTGTAAGTTCCTTCTTCAACGTAGTGAGTCTTTGCTGATTGATTATCTTTTCTCGAGCCAATCTTTCGAGTTCGGTTTCCAATTCTTGTTCTCGTCTTCTCAGAATCTACGCAAAAAAATTAATAATAAAATATTAGAATATAAATTTCTACCGAGTTGGCAATAGCTCGACATAAGTTTAAACACACGTAAATAGTATCTGTGTTTACATAATTACACCATATACAAAGTGTGTATTTCTGTCGTTCGATCGTGCGAACAAGACGACGAGTTCGTAGACGAGCAAGAGAGGTACATACTACATACATACACGTAGAGTAGAGTTTATTTTATTTATTTTCATGGTCATCGACGAGTCGACGACGATGAAGCCGACGACACCAGAGTGAAAACAGAGCATCGATATATGCAAATCGTATATTCCATCTCGAATCCGTAATATAACGAACGACTAGAACCAGAGCCACAGAGCCAGCGAACGAAAATTAAATCGAAAAAATTTCGTGTATTTGGTCACGTCGACTTCGTCATCGTCATCATCATTATTATTATTCGTATTACTGTACAATAGAAAAAGACCACCGCCATCAGCAGCACCAGCATTTCACGCATTATCATCATCATCAATGTTCATTGGCTCAATATTCTCTCGATAAACAATCGTCTAAAGTGAAAGAGTGAGCCGTTGGCGATGGCGGGGGTGATGGTGGATTCAATTCGTAAGTACATATTTTTCGTTCCTCAACCTTGAACGATTTATTATTATGAGACACCTCGTCCGCTTCCTTGTTACAGACTAGTTATTTTCAACTTCCGTATATCCTGAATGCTGCTACCGTCGCCGCCGCAGCGATCGTATGAGTTTTTTTTCACTTGCTACCGAATTCGGTATGATTTTATGGTCTACTAGAAGACCCCTCCAGGGATGATTCGAGAGAAGAGGTGTAATAAAACAACATGCTAAAAGCAGGAAAAAAACAAGACTTTTGAGCAGGATATACGTATTTGTTCAAATATAACAATTCGAAAGACTGGTAGTATGGGAGGAAGGATTGGGGGGGGGGCGGCGGGAAAAGTTGTGAAGTATACATTTAATCAAGTAAAGATTCCAAGTTGAAGGGAGCTTCAAAAAAAAATATATTCAAAAAATTTCAGAATTTTGAAAGAATAAGGAAATAAATGGAAAATTTGCACAAGTTTCAAAAAAACATGCCAATTTTGATTTTTGACACAACATGACTTTTTGACCACTTTGAAAAATAAAAATTAGCATTTCGGAAATCTCGTGAATAAGTAGAAAATTTTTTGGTGACTCCACAAAATATAACTTTATCGACGATTTCATCAGAAATAGGACTTTTTTACAACTTAGACAAAAATCAGGACTTTTTTTAGTACTTAATTTTGCAAAAAACCGGTCATTTTTAGCAATTGCGAAAACAGGCCATTCGTTGGCAATTTTGGCAAAAACATGACATTTTTGGCAATTTTGGCAAAAGAGGACATTTTTGGCAATTTTGGCAAAAACAGACCATTTTTGGTCATTTTGGCAAAAACAGGCCATTTTTGGCCATTTTGGCAAAAACATGTCATTTTAAGCCATTTTGGCAGAAACAGGCCATTTCAAGTAATTTTAGCAAAACAGGCCATTTTGGCAATTTTGGCAAAAAACAGGCTAATTTTAGCTATTTTGGCAACATATGTCATTTTTGGTCATTTTAGCAAAAACAGGCCATTTTTGGCAATTTTGGCAAAAACAGGCCATTTTTGGTCATTTTAGCAAAAACAGGCCATTTTTGGCAATTTTGGCAAAAACAGGCCATTTTTGGTCATTTTGGCAAAAACAGGCCATTTTTGGCTATTTTGGCAAAAACATGTCATTTTAAGCCAATTTGGCAGAAACAGGTCATTTCAAGCAATTTTAGCAAAACAGGCCATTTTTGGCAATTTTGGCAAAAAACAGGCAAATTTTAGCTATTTTGGCAACATTTGTCATTTTTGGTCATTTTGGCAAAAACAGACCATTTTTGGCAATTTTGGCAAAAACAGGCCATTTTTGGCAATTTTGCAAAAACATTTTTGGTCATTTTGGCAAAAGCAGGACTTTTTTGGTCATTTTGATAAAGCAGGACTTTTTTTTGGCAATTTTAGCCAAAGCAAGACTTTTTTAACCACTTTGGCAAGAAACGGGACTTTTTGGTCATTTTTGCAAAAACAGGACTTTTTTTGGTCATTTTGGCAAAAGCAGGATTTTTTGGACATTTTGATAAAACAGGACTTTTTTGGCCATTCAGGCAAAAACAGGACTTTTTTGTAAATTTAGACAAAAACAGGACCATTTGACAATTTTGAAAAAAATAGGACTTTTTTAAGACAGTTATGGCAAAAAAAGAGAAAATCTTGGCCATTTTTGCAAAAACAGAATTTTTGGGCAATTTTAGTAAAACATGAAAGATTTTTTGGAAATTTTAAGCCATTTTGGCAGAAACAGGCCATTTCAAGCAATTTTAGCAAAACAGGCCATTTTTGGCAATTTTGGCAAAAAACAGGCCAATTTTAGCAATTTCGGCAACATATGTCTAGTCATTTTTGGTCATTTTGGCAAAAACAGGCCATTTTTGGCAATTTTGCAAAAACATTTTTGGTCATTTTGGCAAAAAAGCAGTACTTTTTTGGTCATTTTGATAAAGCAGGACTTTTTTGGCAATTTTAGCCAAAGCAAGACTTTTTTAACCACTTTGGCAAAAAACAGGACTTTTTGGTCATTTTTGCAAAAACAGGACTTTTTTGACCATTTTGGCAAAAGCAGGATTTTTTGGGCATTTTGATAAAACAGGACTTTTTTGACCATTTTGGCAAAAACAGGATCTTTTTTTTTGGAAATTTGGACAAAAACAGGACCATTTGACAATTTTGAAAAAAATAGGATTTTTTTTAGACAGTTATGGCAAAAAAAGAGAAAATCTTGACCATTTTTACAAAAACAGAATTTTTGGGCAATTTTAGTAAAACATGAAAGATTCTTGGAAATTTTTGCAAAAACAAAATGGTTCGATTTCGGCAAAAATTGTACTTCACCGGCAATTTTGGAAAAACAGGACTTTTCTAAATAAAAGTTCCGGCAAAAAAAGGCATTTTTTGAAAATTTTGGAAAAATTGGATACTTATTCTTGCAATTTTGATAAGAAAAAACATTTTTTTTTCTGGCAACTATGACAAAAACTGGACATTTTCAACAATTTAAGAGAAGAGAGGATCTTTTTTGGAGCTGTTTTGACAAAAAATAAGATTTTTGGACAATTTTGGCATAACGTGAGGATTTTGGAAATTTTTGCAAAAACGATGAATGTTATGATAATTTTGGCAGGAACGGGACCTTTTTTTTTAGACAAAAAATGAACTTTTTCAACAAACTTGAAAAAAAATGAGACTTCTTGGGCAGTTGAGGCAAAAAAGTCGGATTTCGCAAATATTTATGAGACTTTTTGGTCATTCTTGCAATAAAAGAATGTTTAAGACAATTTTACAAAAAACAAGATTTTTTAGACAATTTTAGTCAAGAACAAGGAAAGACTTTTCATTTAAAGGAAGAAGAAAAACAGAACTTTTTGGCCAGTTTTGGCAGAAACAGGGTCATCTTGGCAATTTTGGCTCACGGATGGTTTTTACAATTTTGGAATGAGTAGAATTTTTTGGCAGTTATTTATTTTTTATTTATTTATTTAATTTAATGGGTGCCATTTACAGCTACTAAGGCTAGGGACACCACAACATTAATTTTAATACAGTTACATAACAAACTAATAGATTAATAGATTAATAAATTAATAGTGTATGCCTACAATTATAATATAAACTATAGTTTTTGTCTTAATCCCGCGATATTTACAAAGTTCAGTATATTATTTATTGCAACTGGGTCATCTGATAGGATAGTATTTATTTGATTGGAATCTAGGAAGAGGGAGCGATTTTCGGTAAAAACATGACTGTTTTTGGCCATTTTAGCAAAAGCAGGACTTTTTTGTGCATTTTGATAAAACAGGACTTTTTTGACCATCCTGGCAAAACGGGACTTTTTTGGCCACTTTGGCAAAAACAGGACTTTTTTAAGGCAATTTTAGCAGAAAAACATACCATTTTTGGCAATTTTGGCAAAAACAAGGCTTTTTTGGCCACTTTGGTAAAAACAGGACTTTTTTGGCCATTAAAAACCCGGATATTTTTTGTAATTTTTGTTTCGAATTTTTTGAAAATTTTAGCAAAACGTGGCACTTAAATTTATTTATGCGAAAATACGATATTTTAGTCTCTTTTGGGAGGGGGGGGGGGGGCGAATTTTTTTGGTAAATGCAAAAAACATGATACTTTACAGGTGGTATTTCTTTGCAATTTTCTGCAAAAACAAGGCGTCCATTCTGAAAATTGAAGTTTTTAGCACAACCTATTTTTTTCCCAAAAATTACAACTTTTTCATTATAAAAAAACCAATGTGAAGAGAATTCATATAAATTTAAACTCTACCTTCCTAGGAAAAAAATTAATCCCACTTGATTCGCAAAAAATTCCATTTCCTACAATTTCAATTCCCCTTCCTCTTTACATTCAACACGCATTTTTTTTGGTTCTGTTTTTTTTTCTCAAAAATCAATTCATGATACAAAATCTACATATTTTCCTAGTAACAATTTCGTTCCAAAAATATTCAAATCCTCCGTCAAAAAAAAAATCAGTAATTCGAACGTAAAAATTAGCACTTCCCCTCCTTCTCCTCTTCGCCCACCACACCGTACACGTGTAACACCATCATCGACATCGTCGAGAGCTACACAGATAGGTAGTATGATTCGTACATAACTTAACGTAGTAAGTACGTATAATTTACGATGGCATTGATAAAAAGTGAATGGTGTAAAAACACGAAGGAACAAAAAAAAAAAATCAATCGAGGAAGGTTACTAACTTTCGAGTTCGAACACGAATTTATCGCCGAAAAACCCATCAGCGAAAAGGGCGAGGGGGTGGGTGGGAAGATGACGAACTAGAGACACTCGATTTCATAGACGAAGACAATAAAACAATAGCAACCAGTTTGAGTAGGTACATTAAAATTTAAAAATCACACACAACTATGATTGATGATGACTCATAATCTCATAAGCACCGAGCAGCACCTCTACCCACCTATCTTACTGCTTTCTGAGCAATATATCAGAAAAGAAAATTGAGCAGTGAGTACCCTTGAGAATGCAACTTTCCACTGTGCTGGGACTATTTTTACAATTTATAGACGCAAAAATAGAAAACCCAAGAAGTTGCAATTATTTTTACACACTAAGTACAAAAAAAAAATTGATTTAAAACAATATTCTCTATCCTTGATTATCTCGCTGGGGTTGTAAATCAGTCGTAATTTTTTTTTTACCCACCACTTTTCTCCCCTCGCAATTTTTTACTTCACCCAGACCCTGTTCCAAATTTTCATTATTTACCTAACCTATTCTAAAACTCGATAAAATACCACACTAATGTGCGTTCGATAAAAATAACAGCAGCTTCGATTGTTTTCACAATAATAATCGATAACACGAACACACGTACTCTACCTATATATTTTCCACATTGCACACGTTGCATACACGTCAACACGTACCTACCGCTCGTCTTCACAAATTTATCGTCAAGGTCGACGGTAATTGCTCCGAAGTTGTCTGTTTTGCTGCCTCTCTCGCTCTCTCGCTCCCTCACAGCCCTCTCTCATTGGCATAGCATCAGTCTCGAGTTCTTTCTCTTCTACAGTCCCTCGCGACTCGCTTCGCTCTGTTATCGATGCAGTTGTATACACTTCACGTAAAAAAAAAATACTTAATAACCTGGCTATATAAGTGAGCGTGTAGAGTATTAGATTAACTCGCGCATATTTTCAAATCATTAGCTGTGTGAGTAAAAAACTTCAACTTTGATCGAGACCGTGATATCGACAAATCGATATACGAGTACTAAACTAGAACCAAATTACAACTCGATATTTCAAAATAAACTTCACTTATCAACCATTACGATAACGTGAAATATTTTTGCGATGGGTTATGCGTAAAAATAGCACGCTCGTTTCGATATCTATAAATTTTTAAAATTAAAAATCAGAATCAAAAATTTAATTCGAATGATCAAACTCGAAGACTGGTCACCTAAGGGTTTCATTTCGGAGATTTTCTCAACCAAGGCAATTGAGATGGATCTCAACCAGCATTTTGTAATGAAGTTCTTGATAACTTGTCACCGAAAACTCACCAATTACACAAGGTGTCTAACAAAATTTCAAAATGAGACAGCAAGACTTTAGTAGGACGTTTGGTAGGATATTTTTCAAACACTTTACGACTTCTTTTTGAGGGGGGGGGGGGATATTATTTTACACGTCAATTTTTCCAACTGCGATTTTTTTGGAGGGAGGAGGGTGTCAAAAACACTTCACG
This sequence comes from Planococcus citri, assembly GCF_950023065.1. NCBI lineage: Eukaryota > Metazoa > Arthropoda > Insecta > Hemiptera > Pseudococcidae > Planococcus > Planococcus citri. The sequence goes on from NC_088680.1 coordinate 67,932,776, forward strand.
ACTCTGTTGGTGTTGGTGGGGAGGGGGGGAGGGGGCACAAAAATTTGGAAAAATGGACAATATTTTAACCATCTCGATTTTTTGTTGTTCAAAATTTTTCAACTTGTTTTGAGCATTTTTCATGAACAGAAGTGCTCTGAAAAAATGCAACTGCAAAATTTTCTTCAGCACTTCCCCCTCTCCCTTTCCTAATTATTTCAATGAGAAAAATCGGGTTTTCTGATGAATTTTACACATTTTCAAACAAAAATTTTTGAATGACCAACTCTCAATGGTTCAATTGAAGTACTTCGAAAAATTTTAAAAATTCCAAATTCGCGACTTTTTCTTTTTTTTTGCGACATTTTCAATTTTTTTCGCGACATTTTCAATTTTTTTCTGGCTATTTTTCAAAAAAATTACTTTTATTTAGCGTTAAATTTTTTTTGGTATCAAATCTGAATGTCTGGTCACTAAAAATTCAAAAATTCGCACTCTTTAGTACTTTTTTCGCATAGTCTCTCCCCCCCCCAAAAAATGAATCTACAGTATGTCAACAGATTCTTTGAAATTATTCGAATTTTTCGAAGATATTTTTTACCATATAGGCAGGGCTTTTTTAGTGGTGAGGGGGGCGGAAAGTTCAAAAATATCAAAAAAAAAATTGACATAGGTAGGTAAAAACTAAAAAAATATAAAAAATAAATTTTGACGCTTTTAAAAATTTGATTTTTTTGAATTGTGGAACATTGAGTATTACTTCAAGAGCAAAAAAAAGTGATCAAAATTTTCCATTTCAAAAAGGGTCAAAATGTTTCATTTTTATTTCAAAACACAGTGCCGAGGGGGGGGGGGGTAGAGAAAATATGAAAGTTGGGACTTGCATTTCAATTTAGCGTCCCCTCCCTCCAAAAGGAAGGAAATACAAAAAAAAGACCTGCATGTAGGCATATGAAATTATCCACTCTCCATCCCTTCCCTTCCCTTCCCTTCCCTTCCACAAAATTAGAGCAGCAGCCTTTTGAAAAATTTCCCATTTTCGGAAAAAAAACTACAGATTGAAATTAGGTATTTCAGATTCAAATAATATATTAGTCTTCCAAAAAATTCAAGTTTGAAAAAGCAAAACAATGCAAAAGAGCAAACACATTTGAAAATGTTCTTTCAAAACTATTATTTTTGAAGTAAAAAGTTGATTTTTTTAACCTAAAAAATTTTTATATTCAAGAAAATCGTTTTTTTTATGAAATTCAATTTTTTAACGGGGTGTCCAATAAAACTCTCGGACAAAAAATCACGACTTTTCTTCATGGCCTATTTTCCACATTTTTACCGCATGAAAATACCCCCTCCCCCTCCTCCAAAAAAACCACAAAAAAATCAAATAACTTGTAACTGCGAGGAAATCGAACAGGGTTGCCATTTTTTACAGGATCAAAAATTAGGTACATATTTCAGATTTTTCATTTTTCTAATTTTTCGAACAAATTTTTGATTTTTTTCATTTTATGGACATTTTAAAAATTTTCAAGTATATTTTGAGCAAAATTCAAAATTCAAAATTTATGACTTCTTCATAAATTTGGAAAAATCGCTACTTTGATGAATTTTTGGTCTTGTTCGGGACTTTTCGCAACCGCGGTAGACATCCTGCTCAACTTTTCAAATGTTTTTTCAAAAAAAAATCTGCATTCGCGTTTTTTAAAAATAACTTACAACGACGGAGAACAGAGAGGAAAAGAATATTTTTCGACAATTTTTGAATTTTTTTCATCTGCTAAAGATTATTTCTAGACAAAATGTTTTCATGTGGAAAATGAGATTTAAAAAAAAAAATTCGCTTAATTGAAAAAAGGCCTGATCGAAAAAAATAGAACTTCATGATGAAATTGTTAAAAAGCAGGACAACTGCAGGACTCATAACCAAAAATCAGGACATAGTTGTAGGACTGTTAGACACCCTGTTACAAAACACTCCTCACGTTCCTCCATCAAACCCCCTCACACCACCGCACACTCTCTGCCTAATCTCACACCAGATACCTACTCGAGCATTCCACGCAATACTCGTGTTGATAAAATTGCATAACTCAAACGCCGTAAAAAAAGACCATCTGACCTTACCATAATTTATATAGAAAACTCATCGTATCGATTACATCGTAACGACCACGACGACAACAACTACCAGGAGAGCAGGGACCGCTCACCAGTCACCATTGGGATCGGCTAAGAAGCGCGTAAGCGGAAAGGCAAGCGGAAAGAAGAGAAGGTAATTCTGGTAAAAATCCGCTCAGCGTTCCGTTGGCAATGGTAATGGTAATGATAGACGGTGCGGTACCGGTCGGTCGCTGCGGCTATGGCCAAGCAGCGAGTACTCGCGGCGACAACACCGACACCGACACCGACACATGCGAACGAGAAGCAGCAAAGACGCTGCACGCCGCCCCTGGGCCCTGGTATCAGGAAAATCCGACTATCTCCGCTTTTCTCACACAGCACAATACATACAGTATATCGGGCGCACGTCGACGTCGCACGCTGCACGCTGCACGCCACGCAAAAACCCATACCATACCGTATACGACGACCCAACTCCTGCTTCCACTCCCACTCCCGACCAGCACATGGTCGTTTCGCGAAAACGAGGTCATGACAACAATTTCCAAACACCGAGCTGCGGCTGCGAGAGCGAGAAGCAGAGAACAGAGAGAAGAAACATCCAACCAGCCAACGTGTACCAAAATGAATGTTATCGAACACACAAGAACAGTGATAATACTCTCACACAGTGAATCCCATTACCTATACATAATATTTGTACGTAGTACGTACATACATTGTATACACTGTATGCTACGTTAATGGACATATTTCGACGCACACAACACACAGAAATGTTATTTTTCTCGCTCAAGTACTCGAGACATCAGCGCCTGTGACAGTACCAGAGGCAACCCACCACCAGTACAGTCATACTGGACCAAAGTCAAGAGCTACACAGGTCCACGAAGGTTTTTCGAACTTATCGACGAAGTATTAGAGATTTTTTCACAATTTTTAATGCTGAGTTCAGGCATGATGATGAAACAGCTTTCTCACCAGTATTAAGGATCTATAGCAACCCCCCCTCCGTCGATCCACCGGGACAATTCAAGTTTTCTCAAAGAGAGAGGGGGTCTGTACTGAAAAAAAAGTGGCCCAGCCATTTTGATTAACAGATCAACCGAAATCGCAGATTTTGCTTTTCAACATCATAGGACTCGCACGGAATTTTTTGAACTGGACAAAACTAGGTTGAAAGAGCATGAAAAAATTCATCACAAGCCAAAATTTCAATTGCTCAAGTGAATTTTTGGAAATCAAATTTAGGCAAAAAATGAGGGGTAAAATCAAAATTTTACCAAATGGACCTAGAAAGCTGAAACTTAGGATTTACCCTACTTTCGACCTGTCAAATCAATTGAAAACGGTTTCAAACCGCTTTGAGCAGTTCTGGAGCCTCCAGCGGATTTTTGACACTCAAAATTCCCACGAAATTTTGTCAAATGAAGTTGGAAAGCCGAAATTTATTCTGCAAACTAATTTCAAAACGCTACGAAGTCGACTGCAGGTGGATTTTAAGTCGTTTTGGAGCCTCCAGTCACTTTTAGAAAATTACTGGAGCCTCCAGTAAATTTTTTAAACTTGAAATTTCTGCAAACTAATTTCAATACGCTACGAAGTCGACTGCAGGTGGATTTCAAGTCGTTTTGGAGCCTCCAGCGACTTTTTGAAAATTACTGGAGCCTCCAGTAGATTTTTGAAATCTGAAATTCCCACAAAATTCCATCAAATGGAGTTGAAAAGCTGAAATTCATTCTGCAATCTAATTTCAATACGCTACGAAGTCGAATGTAGGTGGAATTTAAGTCGTTTTGGAGCCTCCAGTGACTTTTTGAAAATTTCTGGAGTCTCCAGTAGATTTTTGAAAACTGAATTTTCCAAAAAGTTGCTAGCAGCCTCAAAACCATATGAAACCATCATGCAGTCGACTTCATATTGGAGTGCAGGGTAAATTTCGGCTTTCCATCTACGGTTAATTTAATTTTTGGGAAATTTCAAATTTCAAAAATCTACTGGAGGCTCCAGTAATTGTCAAAAAGTTGCTGGAAGCTTCAAAAGACACTAGTTGCAGCGTAAATTTCGGTTTTCCAACTCCATCTGATGAAATGTTGTGGGAATTTCGAGTATCAAAAATCTTCTGGAGGCTCCAGAACTGCTCAAAACGGTTTGAAACAGTTTCCAATCGATTTGGCATGTCGAAAATAGGATATATCTCAAATTTCTGCTTTCTTGGTCAATTTGGTAAAATTTGGATTTTTCCCCTCATTTTTGGCTAAAATTTTATTTTCAAAAATTCACCAAAAATCGAGAAAAGCACTTAAGCACTTGAAATTTTGGAAGGTGATGAATTTTTGCCTGATCATTCGATCTGCCTTTGTACGGTTTAAAAAATCACGTGCAAGTCCTATGTTGGAACGCAAAATTTGCGGTTTTGGCTGGCCTGTCAATCAAAATGGCCGCCATTTTGTAATTAGTGCCAGTGCCACTTTAATTTTGAGGACAGGGCTAGAAATGTTCCTTAGGACTCCCCCTATAAGAAAAAAGTTGTCCCGGTGGATTGACTGGTGGGGAGGGGGGTGCAATAGATCCTTATATGATGCTTAAAACTTGAACTTTTCATGATGGAATCCACGAATCTATGGAAAGGGGGGAGGGGGGTACAAAGCCTCAAAATTTCAATCAAAATATCAAAAAATGTCAAATATGATTTGTAACATATCGTTTCAAAAAACTTCCAATACTTCGAAAACGAACACATCGACCCATTTTCTCGATTCGACCCATCAAATGCCTCCTCCCACAGCTCCCCCTTCAATCATTCACTCATCTGGATGAATGACAAACGCAAATTTTCACCCAGTCTGAAAATACCTCGAATAAGCTAAAAACACGACTCGACGTTAAATTGAAAACGTCGAATATAATTTTACATTTTGGTATCTTTTGTTTGAAATATTCCGCCATTCATTCGGAGAATGCGAAGCCAAGAGTGTTGGAAGTAGCGTGGCATGGCGGCGTGCACTTGGAGCTTTTACACGGCGATGGGATAGACTTCGTGGGCAGTGGTTTGAAATATTATTTATGCCCACGCTTTCGAACTCCGACAGTCGACACTGACGAAATTGCGATTTTGAAATGCGAACGAATTCGCAGAAATGGTGACAGCTTCGCTTTGAAATAAGTGAGCCAAATTTCTATGTTGTGATAAGTTGGTGGAGGCAGTGATTTGAATGAATGAATGGTCGAGTGAACGAGAAACAGCAAATTTCGACGATTGACAAGTTGTAATACTAGGATGAGCAAATTTTGATAAGATGTCTCTTTTGAGGGGGGAGGGGGGAGGGATTTCTTTATCTGAAGAGGCTTGTACGCTGATTTCGGAAACAGAGATTTCTATATTTGAAATTTTTCACTATGAAAGGGTGTCTACCAAAATTTGATATTCAAAAATCGCGACTTTTCGCGATTTCAAAATTGCGACTTTTTTGAGACTTTTGCGACCTTTTCTCAAAATAGCAAATTTTTCACGACTTTTGCGATTTTTTTTCAAAATTGCAACTTTTTCATGATTTTGCGACCTTTTTTTCAAAATCGCGACTTTTTCAAGACATTCGCGACTTTTTCATTACTTTCGCGACCTTTCTCCAAAATTGCGACTTTTTTCAAATTCGCAACTTTTTCATGATTTTGCGACCTATTTTTCAGAATTGCGACTTTTTCATGACTTTCGCGACCTTTCTCCAAAATTGCGACTTTTTTCAAATTCGCAACTTTTTCGAGACTTTTGCGACTTTTTCATGACTTTTGCGACCCTTTTTCAAAATTGAAACTTTTTTGAGACTTTCAACTTTTTCATGATTTTGCGACCTTTTTTTTCAAAATCGCGACTTTTTCCAGACATTTGCGACTTTTTCACAACTTTCGCGACCTTTCTCCAAAATTGCGACTTTTCGAGACTTTCGCGACTTTTTCATGACTTTTGCGACCTTTTTTCAAAATTGAAACTGTTTTGAGACTTTCGCGATTTTTTTTTTCAAAATTGCAACTTTTTCATGATTTTGCGACCTTTTTTTTTAAAATCGCGACTTTTTCACGACTTTCGCGACCTTTCTCCAAAATTGCGACTTTTTTCAAATTCGCAACTTTTTTGAGACTTTCGCGATTTTTTTTTCAAAATTGCAACTTTTTCATGATTTTGCGATCTTTTTTTCAAACTCGTGACTTTTTCACGACTTTCGCGACCTTTCTCCAAAATTGTGACTTTTTTCAAAATCGCGCCTTTTTTGAGACTTTTGCGACCTGGTAGACATCCTGTATGAGTAATTGACTATCCTATCGATAATGGTACTTTCCCATTATCTCATTCAGTAGCCTTGAAATTCGCGTATACTTTAGTGGATCGAAAAAAAAGAAAGAAGGAAAGACATTAGCAAGGCAGCGAGACTAAAAATGCTCGTTGTTTTTCGTCCCTGTCCCTACAGCTGGCTTTTAGGCAAGCTATTTAGAAGTCGTCGGCGACGACTACTGCCGCTACGACCACAACAACGGGATTTTTAAGGTTATCGTCGTAAGCCACACTGTAGTAGTGTATCCGTTTCACCTTTCCCTTTATGTCTTGCTGTAGCTGTGTGAGAACAAGAGTATACCTACTCGTATGATGAGAGAGAAGTGAAGTACCACGATCGGATCGCGACCACGACCGCGTGTACAAAGTAATCCTTCTATGTACTCGTACGTGTTATGTACGCTGCTTTGCCACTACTCGATTCCACCGCCATTGCCCCAGTGTGGAATGACGATGGCGGCGAAGCGCAGTGAGCGCGGTGTATTGAAACGTAACGTGTGTTAGCCGGCCGTGCCAAGGTTTGTAATTGAATACACGTGCTAATGACGAATAAGTCGCAGCGACCGACCATCTTCTTCATCGCTCGCGTCAATCAAGGCGAGACGCCAGAGAGAGAGCGAGGAGAGCACGAGAGAGGTATTGGCAAGTGTTGGCAAAATTGCGCTATACCTATACTCGAACATTAGAGCAAAATGACGGCCATCCACGAGTCGAACCAAGTAGAAGAACTTGCAAATGAGATGATCAACGATGAAGGTAAAATAAAGTCGGACAAAATTAATGCTCATGCTCGTTTCGATAGCATGAAAAGATAGCACAGCGAGACGAAAAATGCTAAAAGGTTATCGTCGTCGATGGTCGATTAAATGACGCGTATCGTAGAACGCGGTGGAAGGATTGCAATAATATTACGGTTTTGTCGTATTCGTAAACATGTACTTTTTCCCATCAGTATTGTGAATTTGAATACACACTGATTGGCCAATAGTATATGTAGGTATTCGTGTACGAAAGGCTATGGCTGTCGTTGTTGTTGTTGCTGCTGCTGCTACTCCTGCGAAAACGTGTAATACGGTTCTTGGCGCGTACGTGCCGATGAGCACGTAAATGATAGATATGTTAATTGTAAACAATTAAACATTTCGTTACCACTAGACAAGGCAGCCAATCAGCCAATCGGTGATAGCACGGGCATCGCTTGAGCCCTGTGTGGTGATTGTGTGCGATGTAATCGTTCGATGGATGCTACCTGTCTGTATACAGTATGCTATATAGAGATGTCGAGAGAATGCGGAATTTAGAGCTTCTGCACTTTGGAAAAAAAATTGATGAGTCAGATGCAAAAATTTTCATTGTTGTTGAGGTTGAGGATAAATCGACGATGGTTAGTGACCTGAGAATTTCTCTCATTGATCCTGCAACCCCCCCTCCCTCCTCATTTGGGCCAGATTAAGTGATGTTTTTTTTTCAACATTGAAATTTCTCACTATTATGCTCAACTCTGGAGAATGAATTGCTTGGCTTGGCCTGGGACTACTGCAACTTCGGAAAAATTTGTTTGATGCATTTTCAAGTTAATTCAGAGTAGTTTCAACACATTTACCAAAACTTTCAAGAGTTCAAAGTAGAGTTCTTTTGAAAGCTCGATTTTTGGAGCTACCCATCATTTAAAAATTTGGAAAAAATACAGAAGACATAATTTTCAACGACAATGGAAGTTTTGGGATAACGTTTGCCAAATTATTGTTGGAAGGGGGCGAGGGGGAGTATAGAGTCCCAATACTGTTCAAATATTTGAACAAAAAATGCCAAATTTCGAACGAATAAAAAAATAATGCAAATTTTTTGAATAGAAATTGCCAAATTTTGAACCAAAATGTTAAACAATGCTGACTTTTACACAAAAATATCACCTTTTTTCAAAAAAAAAAAAAGTACTAATCTGCGCTCAGAAGTCAAATTTTTGAGCACAACCCAAAAATATGTAGGAAGATAAAAACAAATCGACAATTATTTCAATTACTCAACAAAAATACTAATTGGAGTTCTGAATAAAGTGATGGTTTTTAAACAAATTATGAGTGACCATTTATGAACACAGGCCGTTCTACTCGTCGAACAAAAAAGCCAATTTCTAACAAAAATTCCCACTTAAAAAAAAATGCCAAAATTCTGAACAACAATGACAAAATTTTCAACAAAGAAAGTGCAAAAATGGGACTTGTATAAAAATCTCCGAAAAATTGACCAAAAATATGCAAATTTTTAAATAGAAATCGTCACTATTTGAACAAAAATTCAAAATGCCAAATATTGAAGCAAAATACTAAATTTTGAACCAAAAAAAAAAAAATGCAAATATTTCGAACAGAAACTGCTTGAAGCAAAATGTGAAACTTGGAAATAAAATACCAAATTTTAAATAAAAATTCTAAATTTTGAACCAAAGATATACAAGTTTTCAAATAGAAATCGTCACTATTAGAACAAAAATGCCAAATTTTAAACAACAAAAATTCAAAATGCCAAATTTTGAACAACAAAAATTCAAAATGCCAAATTTTGAACAAAAATTCAAAATGCCAAATTTTGAACAAGAATTCAAAATGCCAAATTTTGAACAAGAATTCAAAATGCCAAATTTTGAACAAGAATTCAAAATGCCAAATTTTGAACAAGAATTCAAAATGCCAAATTTTGAACAAAAATTCAAAATGTCAAATTTTGAACAAAAATTCAAAATGCCAAATTTTGAACAAAAATTCAAAATGCCAAATTTTGAACAAAAATTCAAAATGCCAAATTTTGAAGCAAAATACCGAATTTTGAACCAAAAAAAAAATGCAAATTCTCGAATAGAAACTGCCTAAAGCAAAATGTCAAACTCGGCAATGAAATACCGAATTTTAAATAAAAAATATTCTAAATTTTGAACCAAAGATATGCAAACTTTCAAATAAAAATCGTCACTATTTGAACAACAATGCCAAATTTTGAACAACAAAAATTCAAAATGCCAAATTTTGAACAAAAATTCAAAACGTTGAATATTGAAGCAGAACACCAAACTTTGAACGAATAAAATGCAAATCTTTCGAATAGAAATTGACAAATTTTGAACAAAAAGCCAAAATTTGAACAAAAATGCTTAATTTTGAATAATAAAGTTCGAAATGCCAAATTTTGAACAAAAATTCAAAATGCCAAATTTTGAACAAAAATTCGAAATGTTGAATATTGAAGCAGGACAACAAACTTTGAACGAAAAAAATGCAAATCTTTCGAATAGAAATTGACAAATTTTGAACAAAAGTCAAATTTTGAACAAAAATTCAAAATGCCAAATTTTGAACAAAAATTCGAAATGTTGAATATTGAAGCAGGACAACAAACTTTGAACGAAAAAAATGCAAATCTTTCGAATAGAAATTGACAAATTTTGAACAAAAGTCAAATTTTGAACAAAAATTTAAAATGCCAAATACTCGTATTGAAGCAAAATACCAAATTTTGAACCAAAAAAAAATGTTAATTTTTTGAGTAGAAACTGTCTGAAGCAAAATGTCAAACTTGGAAATAAAATACCAAATTTTAAATAACTAAATTTTGTACCAAGGATATGCAAATTTTCAAATAGAAATCGTTACTATTTGAACAAAAATGCCAAATTTTGAACAAAAATTCAAAATGTTGAATATTGAAGCCGAACACCAAACTTTGAACGAAAAATATGCAAATCTTTCAAATAGAAATTGACAAATTTTGAACAATAAGCCAAAATTTGAACAAAAATGCCAAATTTTGAGCAAAAATTTAAAATGCCAAATTTTGAACAAAAAATTAAAATGTCAAATTTTGAACAAAAATTTAAAATGCTAATTTTTCGAGTAGAAACTGCCTGAAGCAAAATGTCAAACTTGGAAATAAAATACCAAATTTTAAATAAAGATTCTACATTTTGAACCAAAGATATGCAAGTTTTCAAATAGAAATTGTCACTATTAGAACAAAAATGCCAAATTTTGAACAACAAAACTTCAAAATGCCAAATTTTGAACAAAAATTCAAAATGTTGAATATTGAAGCAAAATACCGAGTTTTGAACCAAAAAAAAAAAAAAAAAAAATGTAAATTTTCGAATAGAAACTGCCTAAAGCAAAATGTCAAACTTGAAGATGAAATACCGAATTTTAAATAAAAAATATTCTAAATTTTGAACCAAAGATATGCAAATTTTCAAATAGAAATCGTCACTATTTGAACAAAAAAAATTCAAAATGTTGAATAGGTACCTAACCTAATTGATTTCGTTAATCGGGGTAAAACACGAGTCTGTTCTGTTCTGCTTTTTGTTCAAAATGAAAGCACACTAAACCCACTTGAAAATTCACAAATCCGCTCATTCAACTAAAAATATCTCCCATCAACTCCACAATTGTTTTATATGTAGAAACGATACTAAACAGACCAAAGCACCGAGCAAATCTGCATAATACAGAGGGTAGTCAACCAATACGCGGCTAGAACCACGTCATATCCGCGTATCACACCATCGCAGCGGCAGCGTCTCGCGCCTCGCGCATCTCGCAACCAAACTGGTTTCACTTTTGAATAAATATACAAAATTGTCCTTCTTCTATACTACGGCGTTTCGTGACCTCAGTACCGATCAGTGCTCAGTGATCATTGACGCGATGTAATCATTTGATCGGCCATAACTATCACCACTCCACCTACAGCAGCGAGTCGAGAAGAGAACCTCATCCTTCCAAAAACCCCAAAGAAAGAACAGACAATTCATTATGCAGGAGATACGACTTACGAGTATGGCGCATGGCGCGGTGGGGAAACCAGACAACGACGATGACGACGATGGCCTCCTAAAGGAACAGAGCTGAGGTCGATCGCGGCGACGACGTCGCATCGCTCATCGTGTCGCGTCTCACACAACACTGCAGTGCCGCAGCAAACATGCACACAGCAATACCTATACCTATATAAATGAGAGATAATTACACTCAGGTAGAAGAGAAATGGCAATTGGCAGTGATAAAGACAGAGAGAGAAAGACAGACAGGTCCTCTACCACAACAACAACAACCAGATCAGCAACGTTGGGGCACGAGCATGGGCAATGCACAATGGTGAAACACGAAAAAGAAAGGGAAGGAAGGGTAAAGATAAAGGCGAAGCACGGTATGCGGTTCGCGAGATTCTTCGTAATCGCAGTCGCATACAGGGCGATGGTGGCCGCGAAAGAGACGTAAAGGAGGCAAGGTCAGCAGCCTGTCTGTATTCGGCGGTACTGCCGGTGGAAGGTCGAAAGCCTGCGGAACGCCTCGCGCCTCTCTCGCTCTTGCAAACCGCACACACGTACGAGTACCTACACTCTTTACAACAGGTACACCACAACATACCACACCAAGTAGAGGTACCAGTACACGCAGAATGTACAAGGAACTTTTCCAACACGCCATCGCCATCATCCAGTCCATTCCATACCATGCCAGCGCCATACTGTTCGACAATGAAATCGTGTACGAACAGCACTTCTCTCTTACCACCTTCGCCTCACTCGGTCTAACTCACATAGCCTTAGTCAATCAATCTCTCCTTAAACAACACGATGGCGTACTTTGGTCTCTCTGCACTCTGCAGCCATCGTCGACCTCATGAATGGAAAATTTTCAACTCTTTCTGGCTGCTCGTGATAAACAAGCTGAGTCACAACAATCACCAAGTATATCGAATGGTTTGCAAACGTGAAAAACAAAGATGGCTACGACTACGTGTCACTCAATCGCCTCACAGTCTCTAAAAATATCGAGATAAATGGGAACAAACCTAAGAAAAACTATCCCCAAAGATAAATTCGTAGTTCAAAAGAAGCGTCAATTCGACACGTGCCCGTTTACATTCATTCGGCCATTTAGCAAATTACTTAATGGCAATGGCGACGCGACAACACAGGCACGAGCCAACCACGCGAATCCTTCGATTCCTTTATTATACTCGTTCGACGAAACCTCTAATCGTTCGCACAATAAATCTAGACCATACATACGTAACACGCACAGCATATGTGTATTTTCGCCAATCTGTTAGAATGTCGTTGCACAGTGTTATTTGTTTGTTTGGCTAAATGTGAGAAATAATTCCATCGCCTCCTCCTTCGGCTTGGCCCAGCACAACCAACCAACGTTACCACGCTAGTGAAAGTTTTGCAACGTATGGTACACCGCAAACACACCCAAACTTCGACATACTACACATGAATTTTTTCGCCAATCGAAAGCACAATATTGTTGACACGATACGGCGGCGGCCCGCCAACACCGCCGAATAACATGTCCGGTGACGTCATTACGCTCGAATAACTAGTAAAATTTCGATTCGAGGCACGAATTGAAACGATAAAAATTATTCTCGTTTTCCAACTCTTTCTGCCGGATCTAGACCAGGGATGGAGGAAGGAAAGTGAATTGTACGCGAAAGACTCGAGAAAAAGCTAATCGGATCACTGTTTTGATCGGATTAGAATTATTCAGACCTAATCAGAGCCAATAGGGAAAACCTGACGGATCCGGACATTCCCGGATCCAGTTTAATCCATTCAGATCGTGATCAGAGCCAACAGTGAGGATGTGATTGGATCTGACCAACTCTGAATAGATCTCACGAGATCTTAATCACATCATTCGACCTGCCAAATCGATAGGAAACGATTGGAAACGGTTTCAAATCGTATCGAGCAGATCTGGAGCCTCCGGTAGATTTTTGAAACTTGCCATATTTTTACCCAAAATCACCCTTCCGACTTCGTTTGACGTAAAAAGATTTGAAATTCAGTTTACACCTCGACTCAGGATGTCTAAAAAAATTTCAAAATGAAAAAGCAAGACATCTTTTTGACACTTCAGATTTCTCAAGAATAGAGTGGGAAGGGGGGGGGGGTACAAGCGAGGCAAAATTTTATATCCAAATTTTTCGCTTTTTTTTTCAATCTCTCCAAACATCTTGAGATTTTTTTCAATCGAGGGAATGTCGAAAATGTAATTTCATCATCTCAATTTCTGATTTTATTCTCACCTTCACGGTTCTTCTCGAAAATTATTAGGTATTTCAAGAGGTATAAAAATGAAGTTTCGGAGTGAAATGAATGAAGAAGTTTATTATATTTTTGCTGCATTAATAAAATTTAAATAACTTGAAAAATACAAGCAAACGAGCCCAAGTGAAGAGCTTTCAAAAATTCATGTTTCGAGAAGTAAAAAAAAAAAGTTTTATTTATTCAAGTAGGAGTTCATTTTTCTGATTTAAACTTTGAACATTTCTTAAACTTACACAATAAGTTTCCTATTCGGAATAATAAGAGCAAATGGGGATTTTGACTTTTACACACCTCCTTACTCCCCCCCCCATTCTCCTTCATACCCACATACCCAAAGAAGTCGATCATTGCATTTTTTACATTTTTTTCAAAATTTCAGAAAAAGGAGAAATGAATTTGATAATACATATTTGAAGTTTGACTGAAAAGTGGATGGCAGGCAATTTCAATCCATTCTGGAGCCTCCAGCAGATTTTTAGAAACTTTTGTTTTACAAAAAATACCACAAAATTTGTCCAAATTGACATCAGCGAGTACTGTGCAGAGTGAATATGGGTTTTTCAACTCGTTTGATGAAATTTTGTAGAAACTCCAAGTTTTAAAAATCTACTGAAAGCTCCAGTAGTTTCCAAAAAGTCGCTGGAGGCCTCAAAACGACTTGAAATCCACCTGCAATCGACTTCATAGCGACTTGAAATTAGTTTGCAGAGTGAATTTTGGCTTTCCAATTCCATTTGATGAAATTTTGTGGGAATTTCAAGTTTCAAAATGTTACCAAATTGACCAGGAAAGCTGAAATTTGGAATTATACCCTATTTTCGACATGCCAAATCGATTGGAAACTGTTTCAAACCTTTTGAGCAGTTCTGGAGCCTCCAGCAGATTTTTGAAACTCGAAATTCTCACAAAATTTCATCAGATGGAGTTGGAAAACCGAAATTTACTCTGCAACTAATGTCTTTTGGAGCCTCCAGCGACTTTTGGAAAATTGCTGGAGCCTCCAGTAGATTTTTGTAACTCGAAATTCCCACAAAATTTCATCAAATGGAGTTGGAAAGCCGAAATTTACCCTGCAACTAATGTCTTTTGGAGCCTCCAGCAACCTTTGGAAAATTACTGGAGCCTCCAGTAGATTTTTGAAACTGGATATTTCCTCAAAATGTCATCAAACGGAGATGGAAAGCCGAAATTTACGTTGCACTCCAATTTCAACACCCTCTGAAGACGACTTCAGGTAGGTTCAAGTCATTTTGGAGCCTCCAGCAACTTTTGAAAAATTACTGGAGTCTCCGCCATGATTTTTGAAACTTGAAATTCCCAAAACGTTTTTTCAAATGGAGTTGTAAGCTGAAATTTACTTCGCAAACTAATTTCAATACGATATGAAGTCGACTGCATGGTAATTTCAAATGGTTTTGAAGCTTCCAGCTACTTTTTGGAAATTTCAATTTTCCAAAAAACGCCATACAACCTTTCAAAAAGTTGCTGGAGGCATCAAAACGACTTGAAAGCCACCTGCAGGTGACTATGTAGAGTTTTGAAATTAGTTTGCACAATGAATTTTAGCTTTTCAACTCCATTTGATGACATTTTGTGGAAATTTAGATTTTCAAAAATCTACTGGAGGCTCCAATAATTTTCAAAAAGTTGATGGAGGCTCCAAAACGACTTGAAATCCACCTGCAGGCGACTACGTAGAGTATTGAAATTGGTTTGCGGAGTGAATTTTGGCATTCCAACTCCATTTTGATGAAATTTTGTGGATATTTCAAGTTTCAAAAATCTACAAGAGGCTCCAGAACTGCTCAAAACGGGTTGAAACCGTTTCCAATTCATTTTGCAGGTCGAAAATGAAGTATAATTCAAATTTCAGCATTTCAAGTCAATTTGGTAAAATTTTGATTTTTTTCTTATTTTTTGGCCAAAATTTGATTTTTAAAAATTCACCAAAAATCGAAAAATACACTTCAACTCTAGAAATTCTGGTTGCGGTGATAAATTTTTTCATGTTCTTTCGATCTAGCTTTGACCAGTTCAAAAAATGTCTCATGTTGAAAAACAAAATCTACGATTTCGGTTAATCTGGCAATCAAAATGTCCGCCATTTTGTTAGTAAGGTCAACTTTTTTTCGCAAGTTGGCTTTAAAATGCTCCTTAGGATGTCCCCTTTAAGAAAAAAGTAAATTAGATTAGGTTAGGTTATTCCTATTCAGGGTGTCTAACAAAATCTGAAAACTAAAAAGAAGGACTTTTTGGAAGGACATTTTTGAAATTGAAAATTTACTGACACCCCCCCCCCCCCTCCCATTCATTTTCACAAAATTGCCAACGAAAAAACTTTTAAGAAACAAAAAAATAATCAAGAAAAATACATTAAACAATGGAAATAATCAATTGGTTTCAATTTTTCGCTCAAATTTGACTAAATGACAGAATTATTTGAAAATTCTGAAAAAAGAGGTACAATGGGACAGAAAGGAGGGGTTTTTCCTGACTTTTTTGAAAAGAAGGACCCCTAGATCAGTTCAGACCGGATCACATACAATAACCCCCCCCCCCGGGTAGGGATTGACAATGCAACCTCGAAAGACCATCTTCCACTACTACGTATATATTGGCTGGTGAAACTGATAAAACTTGCACGAATAAATAAACAACAGCTCATGTACAACGATGATACACTGCATCTGGATACGTTCAAAACCAACTAACATAATTTACAATAATGTTTCATGTATGTAGTATGTACCAAAAAGAATACGAATCATGTCCGAGTCTAAAGTCACACGCTCGATCCACATCTACGAGTACAATCCACGGTCGCACACGAAATCGCAAATATATACTCGCGTTGGCGAATAAGAAAGCTGAAAAGTATAAGGTGAAGCATCGTGAAAGAAACTCACTTGAACGTAACGAATAGCTGTCCGCAGAATGGTAAGATTCGACGGTTTCTTTTCGTCTTGAATGGCCGGCACTTGACTTTTTAGCAATTCGAAACATTCTTTTAAATGAGCCCGTCTATTTTTCTCTAATTTGTTGTGCACCTCTCTAGTGCCAGATGCGCTGTAACAATCAAAGATCAAAGTAGACTGTTAATAAATTTGTTTTTCAATTCGCTATACCTACTACCACACATCAGGCACAAGATACATTTTATAAGCTAAGAGATCAGACTCCATAATCATCCAAGGAAATTGATCTGTACCTAAAAGGTTTCCATTGGAGGTTTTCTCACTCAAATTCACCCTTCAGAGGTATCACAAGTGGTCAAATACACTTCAAAATCCTCAAATCCATTCGCTCACAACACCCACACCCACGCACACAATGAAACAGCTCAAACACGTGATTGTTGCATGAGAGAATGATGAACAAAAAATATGCACAGTTTCACCTTTCGCACAAGACGGCGGCGACGTCTACTTCAGAGATGACGACGCTCGACGGGTCGTCCAATTCAACCGCCGCCAGCGAAGAGAGCAAAACTTAACGGGCTCATCTCTCATCATCCAACACTCACGCCAGCCATGGGAGATGGGAGGACGCGAGTTACTCGTAGAAAACGCATTGTATATAGGTACCAGTCGATACTGAATTTCAATTTTATAACTTTTCCGTTGGATTTGGAATGGGATTTGCTGCGTTACATACTCGAGTTTCATTAACAGGTATTGGTGCACAGAAACCGCACTCCGGGTGCGGCGAGATGAGAAGTGACACGACCATGTTTGTAACGGAATTGAAGATGTAATCGCTTTTTCCAGAACCAGCGCACACCTGATTGCTGCTACTGGTTCTCTCAGCTCAGTCACACGTGTTCTGGATGGATCGGTTAATAAACCTCGATGAATCGAAAACAATCGGAAATACCCCATTACATTTTTACCTTTTTAAGGTGACGCTGCTTAAATTTAGATCATGAGAGATTTCGAACATACTTCACAACAACTACTTACAATTAGAAGGCGATAAAAAACGAAAATTTTGTTAGAAATTACGAAAATTGATTCAAAATGTGATCAAATCTTGCAGGAATAACATACAATTTTATGAAACCGCTGAAAAATCACTCCAAACGTTGGAAAAACATCAAAATTTTGCAACATTACACGCAAATTTTCAAAATAGAAAATTGCAAAACTTGAAAAAAAGAACGAAAAAAATACAGTTGAAGTGCCATCAAATTACGCAAAAATCACATTTAACATCAAAAACCACTAAAAATGACCAAAAATCGTGATAATTGGGATCAAAAATTCCTTGGAAATTCCGTCGAAAATAGCAACAATTTGGTTAGAAAAACAAAAAATGGTTAAAATTTACCAAACCTTTTAAAACATTGTCAACATTCCAAAAAAAAAAAAAAAAAACAGAATTCAGCAAATTAAAAAAAATAATGAAGAATTAATTGGTGAAAAATTGCAAAATTTAAAAAATGAAAATTACAAAATATTTCTTTGTGAAAAATCAAACAAAATTTTCCAAAAATTACAAAGAATATCGTGAAAAAAATATTGAAATCGACCTTTTGAAAAATTAAAATAAAATTTACCAAAAAAATGGTAGAATGAACCAAAAACACGCCGAAATTTTTGAAAAAATCACAATTTGTACGAATTGTTGAAATTGCTCAAAAAAATTTTAAATCACAAAAACTGAAGAAAAACATAAAAATTTTGAAAGAAATTAAATGTTGCAAAAATTACACAAAATAGACTTAAAAATTCAAAATTTTTCAAAACTTGTTAAAAACTGCCTCAACATACCTTTAATTTGATGTAATGTTGAAAAATGTTGAGAAAAATTGATTTTAAAAAGGTAAAAAATCATAAAATATGGTCAAGATGAAGAAAATGTTTCAAAAAAGTAAAAAAAGTTTCAAGGATCAGTAAAAAAAAAAAAAAAACAATAAAACATAATTTTAAAAAGTTCATTCAACACAATTAAAAATTTGTAGAAAAAATCAAAAATCAAAAAAGTACGAAATTTCGTCAAAATGGAATGAAGCTTTGCGAAAACTCCGTAAAATTTACCAAAAATATTCAAAATTATATAAAACTCATCACAAAATAATGGGTAAGTAATTTTGCAAAAATACAAAAATATCCTTAAAAATATTGAAGTCGAAATTTTGAAAAAAGTTGTTGGAAAACGCAGAAAAATCCATAAATTGCAGCAAAAAAATTGTTCGAAAAAACCAAAGAACTGATTTAAAAAAGCTAAAGCTTTCAAAAAATGGCAAAAATTGAGAAAAAATTTCGAAAAATCGTGGGAAGTTGCAGATGAGAAAAGTGACAAAATATTGTCAAAATTTTCAAGATTTTCACTAAAAAAACATACAAAAACAGATTAAAACAAGCAACATTTTTGAAAATTTGTCAAAAAAAATCCGTGAAATTGATGAAAATTTGCACAAAAAAAATCGTTGAAACTGACAGATAAAAATTTGAAAAAATCGTCAAAATGATGAAATTTCACAAATACCAAAAATTCATAAAAAAAAAAAAAATGATTAAAAATTGATGAAAGTTTGATAAAATAATGGTTAAATTTGAAAAAACGATCCAAAAGTCTCAAAAATTAATAATACACATTGACAAAATATTGATGAAAATGAAATACACAGGAATCGTAAAAAACTTCAAAATTAGCCTGAATATTTACAAAAAAAAAAAAAAAAAAAAAAAATGAAATAACAATAACAAATATTTCTCAACATTTTTTTAAAAAATGACTATAATTTGAAAAAATTGCAAAATTTTGTGAAAAACTGCTGAAAAATTGATGAAAAATCCGAAAATTTAACATACAGTTGTCAAAATGTAGCACTATAAATTGACATAAAAATTGCTTAAATCTGCAAAAATTCATGAAATTTGTTAAATTTTTTGAAATATGACATGAAAAACTTTTCTGAAACGATTAAAAAAAGTTGGCAAAATAACTCAGATTTCAAGTAAAATCTTGTGAAAATTATGCAATCATTGAACATAGCAGCAAACTGATCTGTCACAATAAGTATGATCAAACTTCAGTACACAAACAATCATAGTAAACAGCCAAAAATTAAAAACGACCTGGCAATTTGATTTTCTTTTATTCGGGTAATACTTGATGCAAATTCTTACCCAATTTGAAGAAATAAAAATAAAAATCAGTTCAGTTGAGCACTGGGTGACCTAGGGGTTCCCTTGTTAGAACATCAAGCTCATGTTCATCATAAGGAGCTCTACTCACAACACCACCGAGGGGCTTCATCTTTAGCTTCAATTCTCAATTGCTTTTATAAGTCAGCATACACATTCCAGCACACAAACTCTGCCCGAAATCTTCTCAAGATCTATTATCGGATAAATTCGCGTAGCAATGCCTACTATAGTACCGATAATTTCAGGGTCAATCATCTCCACATCACTAGGTCTAGGTGGGACGGACGCGACGAACGCACCGCAAACCCACCAAATACAGTAGCATCTGCAGGCAAGACCAAGACCAAGACACGAAACAGTGATAAATTACCACATCGACTCACCTCATCTTTCTTTTAATATCGTTGACATTGGCAGTTCTTTCGCTATAACTTCTATGGGGCACGATGGCGATCGAGGACATGGAATTTTGATGCTGATGCTGCAGCTGATGGTGTTGGTGTTGCTGTTGTTGTTGTTGTTGCTGTTGTTGTAGCACGGTTTGCGGATGCTGTTGCGAGTTGAGTTGTTGTTGCTGTTGATGGTGTTGCATGATGGTGGCGGTGGCGATAGCTGCGGTGCCAGCGCCGCCGGCCGTGCTGGCGGAATGATGTTGAACGGTACGCGAATGAGGAAGCAGCGACGCAGTTGGCGGCGGCGGCGGCGGCGACGTGTTCGTCCGTTGAATCACCAACGACGGTGACCCGTGATGTCGAGGTAAAGACGCAGAAGGTAGTCTAGAATTACTCTGCGGCGGCATTTTCAATAACGAAGGTGTGTGTTGCGCGGTGGCCACCGCAACCGCCGACGACGGCGGCGTGAAGGTGAACGTCAACGTTGGCGACGGAGAGAACGAAGGCAGCGTAGATACGGCAGCGACCGGCGTCGCCGAACCAGCGGCCATCGCCGCTCCATTTGTCAGAGTCGCAACAGACGACGACGACGACGACGGAGAACGAGAACCACCGATGATCGGAGTTAGCGTGAAATTCGCCGCTGCCGTATTATTCGGCGTTATCGAACCGTTATTGATGACACCGGTGTAGTGGTTGTTCGCAGATGAAGACGATGACGTCGCCGCTGACGCTGATGCTGCTGTTGCAGCCGCAGAAGACGACGACGGTACGTCTGTGATCGTATACGATGCGATCGTCTGTGTGGTGACATTTTTCGGCGCGAATGTTATGGTCGGAGGTGACGGAGATGCTACCGCGCTCTGCACGGGTGTTAGAGAAGAGATCGATTCCGTCGAATACGAGCTTTTCTCCGAACTCGGGTATTCTTCTGTAACAAGAGCAAACAAAAACAATGTCATTAGTTCACATGTCGTCTCATTTATAAGTTTGTCAAGAAAAAACGTAAATCACATAGATCAGCAGTGGAAATGCCCACTTTTTTTGGGAATAATGAAATCTTTGGTTCAACAACTATCTTGATGAAGAGCTGCATTTCATGATGGGCTACAAGGGCCCCAAAAGGGAATATTTCAAGCACGGGAACCATTCGCCAAATCCCATGGAAGGGGCACAGGAGGGTTCAACTTCAAAGGGAGGATCGACTCCTCCAGAGGCATGACCAAGTGATGTGTCCAGAATTGGAAACAAAAATGTGAATAATTCCAAAGATTCAAAAAACTATGCTTTTATATGTTCTTGACAAAAAATTTGATTTATTGCAAGGTTGGTTGGTACTGAAATCCAAAATCTAAGACTCACATTTTTTGGTATTTTTTTTAGCCTTTTGGCCTTTGAACAAAAAAGAAAACAGAACATTTTCGACTTTGCAAGAACGAAGCGTAAACGACAGCTTTGAAAAATTTATATTTGTGAGGTACTTGTACATACAAGAAAGTAATTTTCAATATAAGAACTTTCAACGCAAAAATTTGGTGCTTTTTCAAGTATTTTTGAATGAAATTCTGCACCTCAAAAAATTCGCGACTTTCGCGACCTTTTTTTTGCGACTTGTTTTCATTACCACCTCATTTTTTGACAAAAAAAATCTTGACTTTTCGCGACCTTTTTCTCCAGTACCACCTCATTTTTTGACCAAAAAAAAAAGAAAAAAATCGCCAGTTTTTGACTTTTTGCGACATTTTTCTACAGTACTACCTCATTTTTTGACAAAAAAAATCTCGACTTTTCGCGACCTTTTTCTACAGTACTACCTCATTAAAAAAGAAAAAATCGCGAATTTTCGCGACCTTTCCTCGCACTTATTTTTTCAGTACCACCTTATTATTTACCAAAAAAAAATCGCGACTTTTCGCGACCTTTTTCTTTAGTGCCACCTCATTTTTTGATTAAAAAAATCTGGACTTTTCGCGACCTTTTTCTCCAGTACCGTCTCATTTTTAGACAAAAAAAAAATATCAATTTTTCGCGACTTTTTCCTCCAGTGCCACCTCAATTTTTAACAAAAAAATCTTGACTTATCGCGACCCTTTTCTCCAGTACCACCTCATTTTTTGACAAAAAAGAAGAAAAAATCGCCAGTTTTTGCGACATTTTTCTACAGTACTACCTCATTTCTTGACAAAAAAAATCTTGACTTTTCTCGAACTTTTTCTCCAGTACTACCTCATTAAAAAAGAAAAAATCGCGAATTTTCGCGACCTTTCCTCGCACTTATTTTTTCAGTACCACCTTATTATTTACCAAAAAAAAATCGCGACTTTTCGCGACCTTTTTCTTTAGTGCCACCTCATTTTTTGATAAAAAAATCTGGACTTTTCGCGACCTTTTTCTCCAGTACCGTCTCATTTTTAGACAAAAAAAATATCAATTTTTCGCGACTTTTTCTTCCAGTGCCACCTCATTTTTTAACAAAAAAATCTTGACTTATCGCGACCCTTTTTTCCAGTACTACCTCACTAAAAAAGAAAAAATCGCGATTTTCGCGACCTTTCCTCGCACCTATTTTTTCAGTACCACCTTATTTTTAACCAAAAAAAAAATCGCGACTTTTCGCGACCTTTTTCTTTAGTGCCACCTAATTTTTTGACAAAAAAAAACTTGACTTTTCGCGACCTTTTTCTCCAGTACCATCTCATTTTTAGACAAAAAAAATCTCGATTTTTCGCGACCTTTTCCTCCAGTGCCACCTCATTTTTGACAAAAAAATCTCAACTTTTCGCGACCTTTTTCTCCAGTACCACAGTACCGCCTCATTTTTTGAAAAAAAGAGAAAAAATCGCGAGTTTTTGCGACTTTTTTTTCCAGTACCACCTCATTTTTTGACAAAAAAATCTTGAATTTTCGCGACCTTTTTCTTCAGTACTACCTCATTAACCCTTTGGAGGTTCTCTAGGTTTTCGGGTTAGAAAATTGAAGTGCCTTAATGAGTGTGATAGGGTACCTCGCCCAATTGGCCAAACCACAAAAAAGTCGAGCTTTTGATGAAAAGTTTTATAGGAAAATGAAAGTTTCCAAAAAACACAAATGTGACATTTCCTAAAAAAAAATTGAATGTATGCAGAATTTTTTTTGAAAAAATGAACCAAAAACATGTGTCAAAAACATTGAACAAAAGCACTCTTTCAAAAAATGAAATAAAAATTGAATTGGAAAAAAATAAAAAAACAAGTTTGAAAAAAAGTCATCTGGCAATTCACAAATTCAGCGAGAATCAAATCTTGTTGGCAAAAATGCCTTTGTTTAAAGCATGAAGAGAAGAAAAATCTATGTCGCTAAGAGAGGATTTTTTATCAAGTCATAAAATCTTTTCGGAAATCGAGCCGAAATATGGGACAAAATTTAGCGAAATTGCGAGCTTTCTGGCAGGAGGTAACTAATTATAAAAACATTTTCGCCTTTATTCACGAGATGTAGCATAGAATTTTCTTTCATTTTGGGAAAAAATGAGTATTTTATCACTTATTGGAGTATAGGAATATGAAGATGAAGATGAAGAGAAATAGTGAACAAAAACACAAATCCACAGCGTAAACGAAATGAAAGACTGAACTCGTAGATGAATTTGGATTTTTATTTACTATTTTTACTATTTCTCTTCATCTTCATCTTCATATTCCTATACTCCAATAAGTGATAAAATACTCATTTTTTCCCAAAATGAAAGAAAATTCTATGCTACATCTCGTGAATAAAGGCGAAAATGTTTTTATAATTAGTTACCTCCTGCCAGAAAGCTCGCAATTTCGCTAAATTTTGTCCCATATTTCGGCTCGATTTCCGAAAAGATTTTATGACTTGATAAAAAATCCTCTCTTAGCGACATAGATTTTTCTTCTCTTCATGCTTTAAACAAAGGCATTTTTGCCAACAAGATTTGATTCTCGCTGAATTTGTGAACTGCCAGATGACTTTTTTTCAACCTTGTTTTTTTATTTTTTTCCAATTCAATTTTTATTTCATTTTTTGAAAGAGTGCTTTTGTTCAATGTTTTTGACACATGTTTTTGGTTCATTTTTTCAAAAAAAATTCTGCATACATTCAATTTTTTTTAGGAAATGTCACATTTGTGTTTTTTGGAAACTTTCATTTTCCTATAAAACTTTTCATCAAAAGCTCGACTTTTTTGTGGTTTGGCCAATTGGGCGAGGTACCCTATCACACTCATTAAGGCACTTCAATTTTCTAACCCGAAAACCTAGAGAACCTCCAAAGGGTTAAAAAAGAAAAAAACGCGAATTTTCGCGACCTTTCCTCGCGCCTATTTTTTCAATACCACCTTATTTTTTCACCAAAAAAAATCGCGAGTTTTTCGCGACTTTTTTTCCAGTACCACCTCTTTTTTGGAAAAAAAAGAAAAAATCGTGACTTTTCGCGACTTTTTTTTTCAGTACCACCTCATTTTTTTAACAAAAAAAAAAGTGTTTGCGATAAAGTAACACTTCTTTTCAGGGGTTTTTGGCCAGCTTTCAATACCATTTGACATGTATAAAATACATACTCTGTACTACAGAAATAGGAAAAAAATTGAAAACTTCATTTAATTCAATGAAATGAATTGTTAGGTATTATCAAAGTCGGAACGATTTTAGTGACTTTCTGGGGATTTATGGTAAAAATCGCGACCTTTTCACGACTTTTGCGACCTATTTTCATAATCATGACTTTTTCCAGACTTTCGCGAACTGGTAGACATCCTGAGGTATTAGGTTTGTTGTTTCTTGAATTTCTGAAGTTGATTTATCATGACTGAAAATTTTTGAACACAATTTCCTCCAATTTTTTCTAAATTTCTCTGTTTTTCCCATTTTTTTCTACAACTTTTTTCATTTCCCCTCCCAAATTTCCGTACTTTTTCCCACTCACTCAATTTTTCCAGAAAATTTCGACTTTTTGCCTAAATTTTTTATTTGATGAAAGGGGAAGGGGAAGGGGAAGGGGATGTTGAACTCCTCGTTCGTCCGTATCTGGGCACCTAATTTTTCAAAATTTGGTTATCCGTCCGTTCTTGAGGCCACTTCCATTCAATTCGACCCTATTTTTGAGTTTAAAAAAAAGGTCTCCGTCGAAAAATCTCAAATTTGAGATTCTCTTCTACCTCGGTTCTCGAAAGTAATGTAATTTTTGAGCTCAGCTGTGTAGAATTGTATGAAAATTGCCTCAAGAACGGCCCTATAACCAAATTTCGAAACGTGAGAATCCAACCCGTGAATCAAATAGAATCCAATCATTCACAAAGATATCAAAAAAACCACAAATCTGCGCTGAAATCCCCAAAAAAATCACCACAGTATAAGAACAGACTCGAATGCATAAAAAATCAATATTCGAATCCCACATCGGGTCATTTTTCTACGAACTCGTATTTATAGAAACAGTCTCAATTACACGTGAGAACCAGCCCTTTACAAAGTATAAAAACCAAGCCATGCCTCATTGCCCACCACCGTCTCACGAAAACGTAGTAATGTTAATTCGAGCGTCGAAATTCGGCGACAGAAGCGACCGCTCACCGCTCGCCGCGCCACGTCAGCGAATAAAAAAGAAAAATAATATGTAAAACCAGCCGTCTAAATATGTCATTAACCGTGAAAATAACAATACAGCCATATTGGCGGTGCGTCCCACCATTCCGCACCCTGCCCTTGCTAGCCTGATCTAGTCCCGCTGGTATCTCTTTTCGCCTCATACCGCCATAAGCATCCTGATGGGTGCAACTTATGGTTAGAGCATAGAGGCGTGGGCGCGTAAATTCGATTCACATTACTACATTACGACAAGTACTTACGTATACGTACACATATTCCTCGTCTTGTACACTCTCATACACACACACATACATACACACAAATCATCGACACAGGCCCAAGGACGAGCGTCGTAAATGATATACACGCGCATTCGGTACCGTATAACGCACGTGCGACAATTTTCCATTCCCCATTCCCCATAAAAAATGAGAACCTCGCACGCTGAGTGCGCTTCTGCTTCGTCACCTCCACCTCTACTCTACTCTACTCTACCTCTTCAAATACTCTGAAAATCTAAACGGTGCATTGTTACGTATCTCTTCACGTCCATCTACGTACCCAATTTTTTTTCTCATTTTTCCCTCACTCCTCCCAACTCCTCCTTCGCTCTCTTTGAATCATCGTCTAATCTAACACACCGCCGTTCAACGTCGCGTCGTCTTTTTTTTCTAAAGATAATACAATTATATAGCACTTCTCATCCCCGCTCTCCACTCATCTAATTAAGGACACATGTTACAACACCGCCACACCACCGTACTAATTGAATATTCGTATTACGTCTTCAAAAAAAAAAAAAAAAAAAAAATATGACGACGGTACCTGCTGCAGTAAGTAGTTGTAATATGGTAGTGTTTTAATTCTTTTTTTTCGTGATTACCTACGTTTCAGAAATTTAAATTTCGTAATTTATTCTCGAAATTTTTCGAAATTTTCCAACTTGAAAACCCCTCCGAATTTTTCATACAAAATACCTACAACACCTACGTGTTCGCTGCTGTATTTGGCATGAAAAGAAAAAAAAATTCTTGAAATTCGACTTTTTTTTATTCGTCACAGCACTGGGAGCGATATTACTTTCGTGACATGCTGTCGGCGGAAACATGACAGCGAGGAGAATTAGTGACATAAGCGAAACTTTCGTATAGAAACGAAGGTATCTTGTTTAGTAAAAGTGGCCACGTCCACCCAACACAACATTCATTTTATCAGTGAAATGACGTCGTAAATCAACGATGGGCTGGCACGAGCTTCACAGGTTTAGGTTTTCCATAAATCATAAAAAATGACAATTCAACTCGAATCGACAACATACCTCCATGGAAATTCTGCTTTTCCCCTAAATCAACCAGGTAATTCGAGAAAAAATTTCAACCAGGTAAGAATAAGAGTGTTTTTCAAGAAACCCGGAGGAGCAGGTCATCTCAAAGCAGTTCCGGCTTCTCGATTTTTCAATAACGAGTGTACCCAGCTTTGAAACATCCTTCACCCTCCATCCTTGTTTACTTCAGAGCCTCGCGGAGACAGGAGACTCCCTTCAGAGCAAAATGTTCATAATCTAAAAGTCGATGAATTTTGCAATTTTTCCTTAAAAAATCAAAGAATTCGGTTCAATGAAAATTGAATATGCGTCAGTTGGAGTAGTGGGTGGAGGGGGGGGGGGGACCTTGGATTTAGACAAAACCGCCGAAAAAGTCAACTTGAAGAGAGAGTTTTCCCACAAAACATGCAAATGTCTTTTTCAGATATGTGTCCAAAAACGTTGATCTCAAAAAAGCTGCCTCCCCCTCCAAAAAAATAATAATTATTCAAATAATGTTCATTTTGACCTACACTACTATTCCTTTAGAGAATTTGATTTTCCAGAAAAAATTTATCCTAGTCACCTGGTCTCTCAAGATGATTTTGGATTCCTCGAAATTGAAAAAAAATCAAGAAAATGGAATAAATGGAAGTCGATGTTTTTTTTTATAGATAATTTATCATTTTCTGAATCATATTTTTTCTAAACGACCCTTTTACAAAAAATCCTTTCCTCAAAACGCAAAGGAATGTTGGTCCCTTTGTACCTATTACCTCCAGGGTACCACAATAACTGGGGGGGGGGGGCAATGAGACGTTATTTTCACATAGAATAGGGGTTATTTAGAAGATTTCTGACGCAGATATGTTGAATTTTTGGATAGATTTGGATTTTTTCAATTTGCTCAATTTTTTAGAGGGAGGGAGGGATTTTAGAGGGAGGGAGGGAGGGAGGGAGGGAGGCATACCAAAATGCGAATGAAAAATACCCAGAATTTTTTACATAAAAAAATTGAAGACGGTTTGACCTTAACGCCAAAATTTTTTCAAGACCGTTTGACCCTTAAATCGACCCCCCCCCCCGAAAAAAATCAGAAAAACGAAAGGTTTCAAAAAATGCAATGAAAATCTGAACTTTAGAGGCTGCAGAATTTCATTTTTGTAAGTCAACATTTGGCCTGAAACTCCAAAAATGATGGATAAAATTCAAATCAGGGCTCTCAAAGTCCTAATTCGATACTTATATCAAGATTTTACCGACTTTTCCATGAGGAAAGTCAGGTATTCTTGTAATTTTTTTTGTTAATTTCATCCTTCCAATATGTTTTTTAATATTACCTAAATAATTTTTTTGCAATCAAAAATCAAAATTTTTCAAAATTTCTGGTATTGGAATCGCGAATTACAAATCAATAGTTAGTTATTTTTGGTCAATAACTGGTCATTTTTGTTTTTAAAAAAAACGTCAAGTTTTTAGTAAAAATAGCCAGTAACTTTTGATAATTTTTTTTTTTGGTAAATTAATATCTAGTAATTTTTAGTATATAAAATAATTACGTTATTTTTGGTGAATTACTCGTAATTTTTGGTAAAAAAAAAACGTGTAACTTTAGCTAATTACAGGCAACTTTTGATAATATTTTTGAAATGAATTACTGGTGCTTTTAGGTAATTGTACCAGTAGTTTTTAGTAAATTACCAATAATTTTTGGTAAATTACCGGTAATTCTTAGTAAATTACCGGTAATTCTCGGTAAATTACCGGTACTTCTTGGTAAATTACCGGTAATTCTTAGTAAATCACCGGTGCTTCTTAGTAAATCACCGGTAATTCTTAGTAAATAACTGGTAATTCTTAATAAATTACCGGTAATTCTCGGTAAATTACCGAAAGTATTTGGTAAATTACAGGTGGTTTTTGTGTAAATTACTGGTAACTTTTGAGAAATTACAGATACTTTTTGGTAAATTACCGGTAATTCTTAGTAAATTACCGGTATTTCTCGGTAAATTACCAGTAATTCTTGGTAAATTCCCGGTACTTCTTGGTAAATTACCGGTAATTCTTAGTAAATTACCGATGCTTCTTAGTAAATCACCAGTAATTCTTAGTAAATTACCGGTACTTCTGAGTAAATTACTGGTAATTCTTGGTAAATCACCGGTAATTCTTGGTAAATCACCGGTAATTTTTGGTAAATTACCGGTAATTCTTAGTAAATTACCAAAAGTATTTGCCGGTAAATTACAGGTGGTTTTTTTTTGTAAATTACTGGTAATTTTTGAGAAATTACCGATAGTTTTTGGTAAATTACCGGTAATTTTGGGTAATAATTTTTTCAAAATTACTTGATAATTTTGTAAAATTACTAGTAATTTTTGATACAATCAGTCTGCTAGGGAAAAGTCTGGTCTACGGGACAGATTGTCTAGTTGATGAAAAAATGAAACCTCGACTTTTTCAGTGAGTTGTGACAGCATAAGCATAAAAACCACTCCAGCTCCATCGTTTCGAATGGCTATAAAAATTGAAAAAAATCCTCTAGAAAACTAAAAATTTGAAGAAAATTACTCTTCTAAAAAAAACCCATCATCTCGATTTTTTTCAGACTTCGAATTCGCACAATGAAACCCTCATGAGCGCAATTTCTTGGCAATCTCGTACGGTGACGTTCACTTAGTAAAAAAATTAAAGAAAGAAAAGTGCAACTAATTATCGTATTCGTTGATTTATTCAAAAAAAAAAATACACGACCAACGATTCTGTTTAGTACTCGAACTACTACTACGTAAACAGACACGCGGATATTCCGTCAATGTCTTCTTGAAAAACGATATGACGCATCGCATCGCGCATCTAAAACGTCGTCTCACGATACGATGTTTACGTACAATAGTCGTATATTTCTTTTCACGATGAATAAAAAATACCCATGTACTTCGTATGCGAACTATCATCATCATCATCATCATCACTGGTAAATACAACAACGCGAATTACGTAAGCACCGACGACGAGTCTCATTTTCTTACAGAAGTATTTCCATTTCGCCTTATCAACTTCGTACTTCGTTCATCATACGCCAGCGAAAAAAAAAGATCAAATTTCCCACACTATATACAAGAAAAGCGCAAGCGCACAAGCCGAGATGCAGGTCTCTTCTTTTTCTTCGCAATTCAGTTCAGTTGCGGGTTAAGAAAATCGAAATTGCCGCCTTCTTACAGGAAACCTTACCACAAACAAGACTGAACATAATAAAATCTCTCCTTGCCCACCTCTTTCTGCGTTTTTTTTTTTTTTTTTGTAATTCATCGATTTTTGCTACACGCTGCGAGCCGTCTAAATACGAGTTGGTATAGAGAAGAAGTAAGGAGATGTTCGGCGATCATCGAGAGTTGCACATGCAATTTCATCCTCTTCTACAATATTAGAGGTCACCTTCTGTGGCTCCATGCATTATGCACGTCATTTATTCTTCTTCATAGTCGTCGTTGTGTTAGAGAACGAGGTAAACAAAGAGAGAGAGAGAGAGCAAACAAAAAAAAACAACAACTTCCCTCGAAAAAAAAATTCATTCGTGTATCTCATCCGTATACGTGAACGTGTGATAATACATACACAGTACACCAGTCAGAGTCACCATAAAAGACATAGTCGACATAGAGAAGGAAGACGAAAGAAGAAAGGAGCACAACAGTCGAAGAGGAGGCAGGCAGAGGAGCAAAGAGGCAAAACACGAAAAACCTTTAGCCTAACTCGCTGTGCGCGATAAACGAAACGAGTATGACGTCATACGGCACATGTGTTCGACGGCTTCCAAAGGGCCAATTACACGTAACAGCGAGGGCGGTGCGGCGGAACGGGACGGGACGCGCGGAAACCGCGAGTACAGCAGCGTGCTCGCGACGAGGAAAGAGAGAGAGAGTATACAAGCGCGAGCGCCGCCGCCGGATCCCGGGGACAGGGTGTCCCGAAAAGAGCACTAGCGAGAGGGAAGTGGTCGAGGTAACAGCAGAGAGAGAGGCGCAGGCGGCGTCGCACGACGTGTAACATAACGCGCGCTGTTGTACAGAGGTTACGTGACGTCATCATTGTCAATAACGCCACCGCCGCCGCGCCGCGCAACCACCGTCTCTGCTACCATGCCGTAGCTGCGAGCTAGAGACGACGGACGGGAAGAAGCCGCGTGGCTCGCGTCGCAAGGACATATCTGTCTCGGTCTTTTCAAATAGGTCAGGGTTAATTTTCGCCAAACTCCCGAAGCTGCCACTGCCATTGCCGCCTGCGTCGTCGTCGTCCTCCTCCTCCCCCGGCCCTCATTGTGTGGGCGAAGAAAGGGTCGGTATCGTATTATTTTTGCGACTGCGAGCGTTTCTCTCACTCTGTCTCTTTTCTTTTTAGAAGGCCCCGCCGCCGATCTGCCCTCTTCCTCCTATCCTATCCATACGAGTACGAGTACGTCGCGTAATAGCGTACATGTATTTTGGCGAGTACGTCGTCGTATATATACGTAAGAGTATAGAATCGTACCTACATCGTATCGTACACAACCAAAACACCGACTACACGCCGAGCTAAATTGTTTTTGAGATAGCGCAGCAGTGCGCCGAGAAAGAACCCTATAAGACCTTACAGGTTGGTCAAAGGTCAAAAGCAGAGCAGGGTGTGAGAAAAAAAACAACGATTACACCCAAACCCCCGCCCCGCGCTCGCCACCACAGCACAGATACAGGGTGCTAGGTATTGTAGGCGCAGCGTATCGCATCGCATCGCATCCCCCCATCAAACCCCCACCCACAGCTCACATCAGCCGGGTATTTTCATCGTCGTAAACACACTTCCCACCCTCCAGTACACAGACAGGGTGAGTGGGTGAGGGTATCGCCGTCGTCTCGCAAGAAAACGACGTTATTTTCGCACGTCAATTTTCCACCACCCAACAGTACACACAACCTTGTTTCGTTGTTTCCATAATATTTTTTTCACTTGTACTTTTCTTCAAACGCATCATCATCGCCGCCTACATCTTAATTCTTCGCCTAGAGAGATATCAAAGTAATCTACCGAGAGGATTTATCGAGCTATTTGATGTTATGTTGCATGTAGGTGGAAAAAAGCAACTATGGAGAATAATTTTTCAACGGGGTGAGAAAATTCGTGAAACTTCCTTTAATGCAAGCTGCATGCTTTGTTCCACCTTAGTATATTCTGTTTTCCAAAAACAACAACTCAAACCTTTCTTTCGCTGCCCACCAAACAATTGCAGATATCCCTGAAGAAATCTTTCCGTTCAAACCTGAAAGTTACCCCAAAAGGGAGGCACCACAACTGACAGGACAATTCTTCATCCAAACAGAGCTGAATTGAAAATCATGCTAAAAAAAATCCATTACTGGCCAAAATTTTGAAAGTTGGAGCATTTTTCGATTTTTTCATGCTTTTTTATCAATCACTAAAATTTGAGCCAAAAATGCGGGGAAAAATCAAAATTTCGCCAAATTGACCTAAACACCTGTAATTTGATGAGTAGGAACCTTCTTTTCTACCCTCAGAATCGATTGGAAGCCGTTTTAAACCGTTTAGAGCAGTTCTGGAGGCTCCAACAGATTTTTGAGAATTAAAATTTCCACGAAAGTAGTAAGAAAAAGCTAAAATGTGCTTCATACTCAAATTTCAACTGGTTGAGTGAAGGGGGAGGGTGGCTTTAAATCCATTCTGGAGCATCCAGTAACTTTTTGGAAATTTCAGATTTTCTCAAATTCTCCGATTTAGGAGAAGAGGGGGTAGAGGGGGTTCAAATGTAATCTGGCTCGATTTTTTTTTTTCATGAAAAATGAAAAAAAACTGGGCTTTATTTGTAATTTTGAAGAAAAAATAAAACTTGACTCGCAATTCTGGCAAAACAATCAGCACTTTTTAGACAATGTTGATAAAAAACGAGAATTTTCTGAAGATCTTGGCAAAAAATGAAACTATTTTTGACAATCATAAAAAAAACGACAATTTTTTGACAACATTGGCAAAAAAACAAGAGTTCCTTGACAATTTTGTCAATGAGACTATTTTTGGCAATTGTGTAAAAAGCGACATTTTTTTTGACAAGCTTGGTAAAAAATGAGACTATTTTTGACAATCTTATAAAAAGACGACAATTTTTTGGCAACATTGGCAAAAAACAGGAGTTCTTAGACAATTTTGTCAAAGAGACTATTTTTGGGAATTGTGTAAATAGGGACACCTTTTTTGACAATCTTGACAAAAAACGAGACTCTTTTCTGACAATTTTGACAAAAAAATGAGACCTTTTTTTTAGACAATTTCGACAAAAAAAATAGACATTTTCCAGACAATTTTGACAAAAAAAGAGACTTTTTTTAGACAATTTTTACAAAATAATGAGACATTTTTTAGACAATTTTGGCAAAACAAAAAGAAAATGAGATATTTTTGGACAATTGTGATTTTAAAAAAATGAGACTATTTCACAACAAAAGATAAAACTTTCAATATTGACAAAAAAAAGAGAGATTTTAATTTTGGGCAATTGTGATAAAAAACGAGAGACTTTTTTGAAAATCCAAGCAATTTTCTGACAATTCAGGTTAAAACGAGACTTTTTTTTAGACAAGCTTGGCAAAAAACGAGACTTTTTGACAATTTTGACCAAAAAAATAGACATTTTCTAGACCATTTCGACGAAAAAAAAAACAGTCATTTTCTAGACAATTATGGCAAAAAACGACTTTTTTAAGACAATTTTTACAAAAAAAAAAGAGACATTTTCTAGACAATTTTGGCAAAAAGAAATAAGACCTTTTTTTAGACAATTTTGACAAAAAAAAAAGGGCATTTTCTAGACAATTTCGACAAAAAAAATAGGCATTTTCTAGATAATTTTGACAAAAAAATCTGACATTTTCTGGACAATTTTGACAAAACGAAACGAGACTTTTTTAAAGACAATTTTGACAAAAAATGAGACCTTTTTTTGGCAAAAAAAAGAGTTCTTGGACAATTTTGTCAATGAGACTATTTTTGGGAATTGTGTAAAAAGGGACACTTTTTTTGACAATCTTGACAAAAAACGAGACTTTTTTGACAATTTTGACAAAGAATAAGACCTTTTTTTTAGACCATTTCAACAAAGAAAATAGACATTTTCTAGACAATTTCGACAAAAAATCAGACATTTTCTAGACAATTTTGGCAAAACAAAATTAGACTTTTTTTTAGACAATTTTGACAAAAAAATGAGACTTTTTTTAGACAATGTTGGCAAAAAAAACAAGAGTTCTTGGACAATTTTGTCAATGAGACTATTTTCAGGAATTGTGTACAAAGGGACACTTTTTTTGACAATCTTGACAAAAAATAAAATTTTTTTAAAACAATTTTGACAAAAAATCAGACATTTTTTTTAGGCAATTTAGACAAAAAAACAAGTCATTTTCTAGACAATTTTGGCAAAAAAAGAGACCTTTTTGGAGTTTTTTTAGACAATTTTTACAAAACAATGAGACATTCTTTAGACAATTTTTGCAAAAAAAAAAAAGAAATGAGATATTTTTGGACAATTGTGATTTAAAAAAATGAGACTATTTTACAACAAAAAATGAA
This sequence comes from Planococcus citri, assembly GCF_950023065.1. NCBI lineage: Eukaryota > Metazoa > Arthropoda > Insecta > Hemiptera > Pseudococcidae > Planococcus > Planococcus citri. Next base: position 67,967,372 of record NC_088680.1, read on the forward strand.
ACTTTCAATATTGACAAAAAAAAGAGAAATTATAATTTTGGGCAATTGTGATAAAAAACGAGAGACTTTTTTGAAAATCCAAGCAATCTTCTGACAATTTAGGTTAAAATGAGACTTTCTTTGGACAAGCTGGGCAAAAGCAAGACTTCTGAGGAAATTCTGAAAAAAAAACTGATTTCTGCATTTTCTCAACAAAGCGTTACTTTTCTGACCATTTCGACAAACAAAAAAACATGATAAAATTTTGTGAAAATTCCAACTTTTAGATGTCTTCTGGAGGCTCCATCACTGCTCAAAACAGTTTGAAACCGTTTCTGACCGATTCGGGGAGTCAAAAATAGGAAACATAATTATTAAAATTTTAGTTTTTTAGGTCAATTTAGTAAAAAAAAAAACTCATTTCTCATTTTTATACGAATTTGATTTTTAAAATTTCGCCAAACACTTGTGATGTATTTTTGCATGCTATTTCAATTAAGCTTTCATTCAACACGCTGTACAGTATACAAAATCAAAAATAAACATTGGGAATAATTGACAATTACACCTTGAAGAAATACTAAGAATATGAGAATAAATTCCCACCATTTCCAAAAAAAAAAAAAAAACAACACTCGACGTTCTCTGCGCATAAATTCAAAATCGTAATTAACAAATAACACAAGAAAGAGAGAAGGAACAAGAGGGTAAAAAAATGTGCTTCGATAACGCAACTATTAAAATACTCGTACACTCGACGAGAACACCACTACACAGTGATGAGATGGTTAGTAGTCGAGAAGAGAGAGACCAGGGTGGGCGAAATTTCGCTGGGTATATCGCTGCCATTCTGGCGACGAGCGAGGGTTTGGACGCTAGTCAAAATATTTATCTGGTCTCCGAGCATATAACTCTGGCATGCCTGGTAGTAAGCTCGCTGTGCTCTTCTCTAAAATATACAGATGGGGCGAAGGGGCGGGCGAGGGGACGGGGGTATGGGGCTCAAGTTGGATTCGAGTGATGAATACGTTAACCTAGATCGTCGCGGTGAGGCGGCGGCGTGCCACGACGGCCATTTATTTTGAACACGCGACTGGCTCTGGCGTTAGATTACGAATAATTGAAGTTATTTTTATTCGAGTGTAAGTAAGTTGTAAGTAGTTAAACAACGAGGCTGGTATTTTCAAAACAGTGTCGTCGTGTCCGAGTCAACGTGTTTTCTCGGTTGCGAAATTAACAAATCGCGTAATCTCTTCGAGTCCTGATTGATCGATACATACGAGTACATATGTACAAGGAAGACGAGGCACATGGTCCCAGCGATAAACCACCCTCTGCCAATATGACCCATAAAATAGAACCTAGCACGATTCACATAGATGAAAATTCAACGCACACAAAGCTACGAAATTTCGGTACACCAATCACGTAACACTACAACCATCATCTCCTCCTCTTCCTTTCCCCAACATCTCAATTTATCTCCACAATGAAAAAAGATAATAGCAGGAAAAACGAGGAAACTTTCCCGAAATACGCAGGACTACAATGGAAACGACGACGACGAGAAAAGAGAGCTTCGCGATGTGATGAAAAAAAAAACTACGCGCACATCTACTTCTATATAAGACGTCCTTGATCCGAAGGATGTCGCGTTCTAATTCTTTGTTTACGAATTTGTGTCTCTCCGCGCGACGTTTACGCGGTGAAATTTCAGGGCGTGGATCGACGCACAGATATGTGGGTGCCGGCGAAGAAAAAAAATTCCAAGACGAAGGGCAATCGAGGAAGGGGACCGTACACCGCGATTTTTCGTTAACGAGATAAAAGTAGTGCACGCCGCCGATGGAAATGGAAGGTTTTTCATGGTACAGCAGTCGTCTCAGCATCTTTTCCCCCTCTTTGGCAACCCCTTCGGCCTCGTTCCTCCACACAGAGCTGCGCTAGTGTAGCGCCATACCAAAGGATACGTAACTAACAACACGTCGCTGGCTGGAAAATGTGCCACGGCGACGACGACGACTACGACGTGGGCATCGAAGGGGTAGGGGAGGGAGGGGGTTGAGACTTGAACGCGGTTAATGGTGTCGGTATTGTCGGGGGTGTTTTCAAAAGCTGCTGGGCTACGAGATACGAGTAGAATTGAATGGTGAGCGGCGCGACGCGCGAGGTGTTACGTTCAAGCGGAAAATTCCCAGCAAACAGGGCCAAAACGTGCAAAATGCTGGCTGGAATGTATCTGTGTATTCCATTCGGCTGTAAAACGTAACCCTGGTCTTGGTTTAACCCTTCGCTGTTCCTTCGTCGAGGATCTTTTCACCGATACGATCGAAGGCGAACGAGAGAAAATACGAAAATTTTGCCCCACAAATAAAATTTCACCAAGGAAACAGCGCTGAGAATTTTCAAGTGGAAAATAACTCGAAATCATTTTTCAATGAATTTCGATCGCAACCACAAGTCGACGCGTGTTTTTCTTCGGTAAGTTCGATTAATACGTATTATTGTGAATCGTAACGAGCTACCTAAATATTACTAAAAATGTGATAACTGCAAGCACAAGGCTCAACGCTTATCGCTGGTTGTTAAGCGTGCATATCTATTTTACACTGTCGAATACCTACCTAATTTAACGACTTCGAGGGTACCGTTGTACCTATTTTCAGTCGGCACTCGATAACGCAGTATCGCTTCTAGAAATTATCAAAAGTGTATGTTCGTTGACACGTATCGATAAAAATAAAATAAATATTGAGAATTTGTTTCGTTTCGCAGAATGCCAACGCGTGATGAATACATATACGAGTACGATACAAACTATGCAACAATTTCCACATGGAAGGAGAATTTTCGATGTTGTTGGACTCCCCTTTCCTCTTCCAAAATTTTTTTTTAAAAAAGTAATTCGAATTTAGAATACTTGACATTCGATTTACACGTTCTCCCGTCTTCAATGTCATTCGTTTATACTACTTACACGTGCGAAGTGTTTACTATTCTCTATACCTCAATATTCAGAACCCCACGTGCGAAGTGTTTGCTGTATTCTCTGCCCCAATTCAGACCAGTGAAATTCCATGAAAATTGCAGCGAAGAAAATGATGAAAAAAAAACTAATTTTGCTGACTTTTAGTGAAAATATGTACTTAGCTGATTTTTCATGCTTCAAAGACTCATCATCATCGATCATCATATTTCAAAATCTACGAAATCCCGAAAAAATTCCAAAACAGAAAACGATCAAAATTCCAAATTTCGCTGATTTTTTTTTAGAGGCAAGTAGGGTGGGGTTGATAATTTCTGCGATTGAAATTTCTCCTTTTAATGTCCAATTTGGTAGTCTAATGGCTCGAGACTGCTGCAACTTCTATAAAATCTATTTGCAGCGTTTTAAAAATAATTCGGAGAAAATTCAAAAATGTTTTCCAAAATTTTAAAAGTTCAAAGTTGAGCTGTTTTTGAAAAACCAATCATCAGAAAATCGTTAAATTTTGGAGTTAACATTAGAATTTTTTTTTCAAAAACAGGAACCATAGATTTTCATAATATTCACAACGATCAACTTTTCGTGAAGAGGTTTTGCAAAACCAAAAAGGGGGAGGGGGTGGTTGGTGCCCCAAAATTTTGGCCAAAATGTAAAAAAAAACGTAAAATATTGTGTGACATTTTGTATTTATACGTTTAGGTAAGCGCTGAAAATGAATATCAACTTATTTTTCTGATTAGATCCCACCAAGGCCCCTATTCACTACCCCCCCCCCTCTGTAAGCCCCAAATCTCCTGAAAATTGAAAAATCGTGTGACATATGGTTTACTAGGGTTTAAGGCACGCTGAATACGAATTTCGACTCATTTTTCTGATTGGACCCCTCCCCTTCCCCTCACTACTTCCCTTCCTTATTTTATTGTCCTCCAAATTTTCTACAAAAATCGAAAAAATCGTATGACATACGGTTTCTATGGATTTTAGAAACGCTGAACACGAATGTCAACCAATTTTGTTCATTGACGACCCCCCCCCCCCCCCTCCACCAATTAGCCTCAAATCTCCAGAAAATTGAAAAATCGTGTGACATATGGTTTACTAGGGTTTAAGGCGCGCTGAATACGAATTTCGACTCATTTTTCTGATTGGACCTCTCCCCTCCCCCTCACTACTTCCCTTCCTTATTTTATTGCCCTCCAAAAATTTTCTACAAAAATCGAAAAAATCGTATGACATACGGTTTCTATGGATTTTAGAAACGCTGAACACGAATGTCAACCAATTTTGTTCATTGACGACCCCCCCTCCCCCAATTAGCCTCAAATCTCCAGAAAATTGAAAAATCGTGTGACATATGGTTTACTAGGGTTTAAGGCGCGCTGAATACGAATTTCGACTCATTTTTTCGATTGGACCCCTCCCCTCCCATCTCCTTCCTTATTACTCTCCAAATTTTCTACAAAAATTGAAAAAATCCTGTGACATACGGTTTCTATGGTTTTTAGGAACGCTGAACACGAATGTCAACCAATTGTGTTCATTGACGACCCGACCCCCCCCCTCCCCCCAATTAGCCACAAATCTCCAGAAAATTGAAAAATCGTGTGACATAAGGTTTATTAGGGTTTTAGGAGCGCTGAATACGAACTTCGACTCATTTTTTCGATTGGACCCCTCCCCCCTCCCCTCACTACTTTCCTTCCTCACTATCCTTCAAATTTTCGACAGATCGAAAAAAATCGTGTGACATACGGTTTCTATGGTTTTTAGGAACGTTGAACACGAATGTAAATCAATTTTTTTGATTGACGACCCCCCCCCCCCCCTATTAGCCCCAAATCTCCTGAAAATTGAAAAATCGTGTGACATATGATTTACTAGGGTTTTAGGAGCGCTGAATACGAATTTTGACTCATTTTTTAGATTGGACCCCTCCCCTCCCCACTTCCTCCTCATTACCCTCCAAATTTTCTACAAATTGACAAAATCATCCGAAATATGGTTTCTTTGGGTTTTAGGAATGTTGAACTTGAACTCGAATGTCAACCAATTCATTTGATTGACCCCCCCCCCCACTCCCCCAATTAGCCCCAAATCACCAAAAAATTGAAAAATTCGTATGACGTATGGTTTATACGGTTTCTAGGGTCGCTGAACACGAATATCGCCTCATTTTTTCGATTGGACCCCTCCAACGTCCCTATGTACCCTGAAAAATGATTCAGGAATTATCTCTGGTTTTCTGATGATCTCCAATTCAAAAAAAAAAACACTGACATTTCATGGGAATCGCAGCTCAGAAAAATATCAAAACCCCATAGTCTCACTTACATTCCGATAGCTTATTTTTACGATAAAGTGATTCATCGTTATTCTCTTCTGATGACCTTTGATCACTAATCTCACCTTGATAAACTTTCTTCACCAAACCATAATTATTATTCTCACTGTTTTATCACCTATATGGTGGGGATTCATTCATGACAGCATCACTTTCGCAGTAAAATCGTCGACAAACCGCGTCAATATTTTTTACCTCGAGGGAATCCCCGCAGTAAAATTTCCTTCATCAATCATACCACGCGTTCTTATGAGCTTTTAAAACCAAGGATTTTCTCCTCGATGACCCAATTTACACATAATTTTAGACCGGCGGCGATTCCCTCACACACAATACCACCATTTTGTAGGAAAATTATGACATAACATCGCACACAAAAGTTGACAAAAGGCAACACACACACATGTGGGTGCAGAAAAACAATACTTCCGAACCCGTAAGTAACAAGAGTGTATCGATTAGCTCGCCATACAATACTCGTCGTACTATAACGTTCAAACATATCGCGAAACGTTATCGCATATGTACATCGAATTCGATAATATTTACACACGATTTCTCGACCCTCGTGCCAATTGCCAAATATTTCATTCGAGTACAAATAACAATCGTCTCTCGATCGATGTCAGATCGTCCACGCTGCTCACGTAAACATGTATATTTGCACGATACATTTCGATAAATTTAAGCTCAATTTTCACCCGCCACAAATAGTCAGATTACATAGTAGACTAGGTAGATAGGTAGGTACCTGTACCTACATTCGTAATACAAAATGTACGATGTATAGGTACACATTACATTACACACACGCACCAATAGGGAACGGACTACATTAACCATAAGCACGTTAGAGTATCGCATCGTTATACATAAATGAGGTCGTAATCACGTTTTCGTTCGCTATATTTTTTCTTCTGTTCTCCACCAGCAATACCATTCGAACGTCCTCGTGCGTTGAAAATGAAAAAAAATATGAAAAATAATAATAATAATCGACGCGCAATCGCTCTACAACGACGAAGTTTTCGACTCGGCTGTTGCGATGAGACCATTATTATACACGAGTATTTGCGTATACAAATACAACATTTCGTAAAAATATTATCATTTGGAAGTGGTTCAATTTTGCGAGCTGAGCAATTTGCAGAGCAGATTCGAAACAGCGAAATTTTTCGATATGCTCTACGTACGTCTTATACTCGTAGTAGGCCGAGCATACGCGAAATTTTCGCACACTGCTTAAACTAGGTCAAGAAAATTGGCGGCTCGATTCGGATGCGTAAAAGCCCTGCCACGCAAAGGATTGCGTAGTAGTAGCTCCTTTAGCCCAATTTTTTCCCCATATACACCAACATTCGCGAATCGAACACCTCGTCAGTCGTCACAATGGCCGAAAAATCAAATATTCGCTGCGGTAAGAGCGTGTACACCGTTAGAATTTCTTCGTCCCTGACTGCTCACTTTTTCGAAGCTCTCTCGGCTTGTTTTTTAATTACTCGACGATATTCAATGTCAATTACACGTCGTCGTCGTCGCTGCGAACGTGTTTTTTCGTCGTCTCCTCTTCGTCGTACTACTACCGAAATAATATACCTACCTATACCGAAACAAAAACTACGTCGCATCGTGTTCCAATATTTTAATGACGACGTCGACATCGGTATCGTCATTTGGGTAGGTAAGTGTACAACAACACAATATGCCAAGTGTTGGAAAAAATAATCACGGACATGGAACCCTATATCTACAATAATACATTCAAAAAGTATACTCTCGCAGACGCGTATTGTACCTGTAGAGAGTACCTGCCTACCTACACGTACAGTGTACACTCCTCCATGTCGATGGAGATCAGTTCAAAAAAACACATTTCACGACTGACTTATACACGCAGACACAACGTACGTACGATAATATTGACATCATATTATTCAAGTACCATATTCGTCGTCATCGTCGTCGTACTACATCTGGCGTACACATACAAATTATCATCATAATTACATGGTATAGGTAATGATCACAACCAAATACACCATATTTTCGTTCAAATTTTTGGCCTACCTCAAAATTTTTCCATTATTTTTGGCTTGATCGAGAAACGAAAAAAAAAATTGCAAAAAAATGGGCAACAGAATACGAAGCTGATTCAAAATCTAAAAAAAAAGAGCTACCTCATCTAAAGAGTACTCTCTAAATTTGAAACAGTGAAATTTCACTGCTTAGCAGTCACGACATTTTGGCTTCTTAAAAGCAGTAGTTTTTTACTGCAAAACAGTGAAAAATCTACTGAATTGGTCAGTAAAAATCATTTTTACTGATCAATTTAGTAAATTTTTTACTGTTTTGCAGTAAAAAACTACTGCTTTTAAGAAGCCAAAATGTCGTGACTGCTAAGCAGTGAAATTCCACTGTTTCAAATTTAGAGAGTAGATAATTTAGGGCTGAGGCAGCAACAAATTCAAAGAGTATCTTGAAAATATACAATCCAAAATATTGTGGTGAAGTAAAAGGGGGAAGGGAATCGATTTTTTAGATTTTGGACAATTTTTGAAAATTCAAGTTCCACGATCATACAAATTTTCGAGGGGGGGAGAAGGGGAGAGGTAGTTCTTCAGATTTTGGAAAATTTCTGAAAATTCAAATTTTCCTATCTCAAAAAAAATTTTGAGGCAAGAAGAAGAGTGACGTGGTTTTTTAGATATTGATTTTTTTTTTTGAAAATTCAAGTTCCACGATCAAACAAAATTTCGATGGAGGAGAAGGGGATGGGTAGTTCTTCAGATTTTAGAAAATTTCTGAAAATTCAATTTTTATGGTCTCGAACAAAATGTTGAGGCAAGAAGAAGATTGAGGTGGTTTTTTAGATATTGATTTTTTTTTTGAAAATTCAAGTTCCACGATCAAACAAAATTTTGAGGGGGGAGAAGGGGATGGGTAGTTCTTCAGATTTTAGAAAATTTCTGAAAATTCAAGCTTTACGATCTCAAACAAAATTTCGAGGCAAGAAGAGTGAGGGGTGGTTTTTCAGATATTGATTATTTTTCTTCGAAAATTCAGTTCCACGATCAAACAAAATTTTGAGGGGGGAGAAGGGGATGGGTAGTTCTTCAGATTTTAGAAAAATTCTGAGAATAAAAATTTTACGATCTCAAACAAAATTTTGAAGCAAGAAGAAGAGTGAAGTAGTTTTTTAGATATTGATTTTTTTTTTGAAAATTCAAGTTCCACGATCAAACAAAATTTCGAGGGGGGAGAGGGGATGGGTAGGTCTTCAGATTTTGGAAATTTTCTGAAAATTCAAATTTTACGATCTCAAACAAAATTTTGAGGCAAGAAGAGTGAGGGGTGGTTTTTCAGATATTGATTATTTTTCTTTGAAAATTCAAGTTCCACGATCAAACAAAATTTTGAGGGGGGAGAAGGGGATGGGTAGTTCTTCAGATTTTAGAAAAATTCTGAGAATAAAAATTTTACGATCTCAAACAAAATTTTGAAGCAAGAAGAAGAGTGAAGTAGTTTTTTAGATATTGATTTTTTTTTGAAAATTCAAGTTCCACGATCAAACAAAATTTCGAGGGGGGAGAGGGGATGGGTAGGTCTTCAGATTTTGGAAATTTTCTGAAAATTCAAATTTTACGATCTCAAACAAAATTTTGAGGCAAGAAGAGTGAGGGGTGGTTTTTCAGATATTGATTATTTTTCTTTGAAAATTCAAGTTCCACGATCAAACAAAATTTTGAGGGGGGAGAAGGGGATGGGTAGTTCTTCAGATTTTAGAAAAATTCTGAGAATAAAAATTTTACGATCTCAAACAAAATTTTGAAGCAAGAAGAAGAGTGAAGTAGTTTTTTAGATATTGATTTTTTTTTTTGAAAATTCAAGTTCCACGATCAAACAAAATTTTGAGGGGGGAGAAGGGGATGGGTAGTTCTTCAGATTTTGGAAATTTTCTGAAAATTCAAATTTTACGATCTCAAACAAAATTTTGAGGCAAGAAGAGTGAGGGGTGGTTTTTCAGATATTGATTATTTTTCTTTGAAAATTCAAGTTCCACGATCAAACAAAATTTTGAGGGGGGAGAAGGGGATGGGTAGTTCTTCAGATTTTAGAAAAATTCTGAGAATAAAAATTTTACGATCTCAAACAAAATTTTGAAGCAAGAAGAAGAGTGAAGTAGTTTTTTAGATATTGATTTTTTTTTGAAAATACAAGTTCCACGATCAAACAAAATTTCGAGGGGGGAGAGGGGATGGGTAGGTCTTCAGATTTTGGAAATTTTCTGAAAATTCAAATTTTACGATCTCAAACAAAATTTTGAGGCAAGAAGAGTGAGGGGTGGTTTTTCAGATATTGATTATTTTTCTTTGAAAATTCAAGTTCCACGATCAAACAAAATTTTGAGGGGGGAGAAGGGGATGGGTAGTTCTTCAGATTTTAGAAAAATTCTGAGAATAAAACTTTTACGATCTCAAACAAAATTTTGAAGCAAGAAGAAGAGTGAAGTAGTTTTTTAGATATTGATTTTTTTTTTTGAAAATTCAAGTTCCACGATCAAACAAAATTTTGAGGGGGGAGAAGGGGATGGGTAGTTCTTCAGATTTTAGAAAATTCCTGAAAATTCAAATTTTACGATCTCAAACAAAATTTTGACTTGAGGCAAAAAGAGTGAGGGGTGGTTTTTCAGATATTGAATTTTTTGGAAAATTCAAGTTCCACGATCAAACAAAATTTCGAGGGGGAGAAGGGATGGGTAGTTCTTTAGATTTTGTAAAATTTCTGAAAATTCAAATTTTACGATCTCAAACAAAATTTTGAGGCAAGAAGAAAGAGTGAGGGGTGGTTTTTCAGATATTGATTTTTTTTGAAAATTCAAGTTCAGGGTGTCTACTGGATTTAAAAAATCAAATTCCTTGCTATTTCCTTGTTTTTCCATGCCATTTTCCTTGCTTAAAATGTAAGTTTAAAAAGACAACCCCCCCCCCTGTGTGTACTCGTTTTGTGGGAAATTTCTTGAAGTTTTTCTCAATCAATTTCATTCTGATGAAGCATCACGAAGAAAAAAATTGGCATGATTAAGAATGAAAAGTGTATCTACTAATAACACAAATACAACTAAAGTTGAGCTTCACAAAAATTCGACATGGAAAAAAAATCATGAAATATAATAATAATAGCAAGTGGCGTTCAGTAAACTGAAAAAAGGTGGAGCGAAATGTGCAACTCTGATACTGATACCCACCACCACATCCCCTCCCTTTCATTATTTTTTACTTTTGACATTAGCAGAAAGGAAAAACGAACAGAAATTCGTACATTTTTTCGTTTTTTTGTGATTTATTCAACTTTTGATTTTTGAAAATTGAATCTAAGACGAGAAGAGAATATTTTCTGCCCGACGAGGACGATGGTATAAACAATTTAGGACAGTAAAATCATCTTATTAAGAAATTTCAACGATAAATTTGAGTGCTTTTTGATGTTTTTGAAAGAAATTTCCCACCTCTTTTCGCTACTTTGTGCTTCATAATACAGTACAATTTTGAGTTTTTTGCACCCTCATAACCCTGTAATTTTATAACTTTTGATTTGAAAGCGAAGCGAGGGAAATTTTTTTAAAAAATTGGTAATAATTCAAGAAGTAAGAAGTATGACTATTATTTTCTATTAAAATCATTTTTTCAATTTTCACCTTTTACTTTCAACTGTTAGATTGAAGATTTGTCTAACAAAATAATTTAGGAAAAATAAAATAATTCAGCCCGAGCGAAGCGAGGGCGAAAGCTTTCGAAAATTCATAATTCAAAAAGTAGAAAGCAACAATTTCTAATGGGAAAAATCACAAGAAAAAAAATGGAAAATACATGTTTAATGAAATTGAAAATTCAAGAGGAACTTTTTTGAAAAATCCTTGCTATTACACAGAAATTGTCAAAATCCCTGCTATTTCCCTGCTTCCTTGCTACCTCGAGTGAAATCCCTGCTATTTCCTTGTTTTCCTTGATTTCCTTGCCAGTAGACACCCTGAAGTTCCACGATCAAACAAAATTTTGAGGGGGAAGAGGGGGTGGGTAGTTCTTCAGATGTTAGAAAATTTCTGAAAATTCAAATTTTACGATCTCAAACAAAATTTTGAGGCAAGAAGAAAGAGTGAGGGGTGGTTTTTCAGATATTGATTATTATTTTTTTTTTTTTGAAAATTCAAGTTCCACGATTAAACAAAATTTCGACATGGGAAGAAAGGGAGAAGGGTACTTTTTCAGATTTTGGAAAAATTTTAAAATTTCAAGTTTAACGATCAAGCAAAATATTTGGGGTGAGGAGAAATGATTCGGGGGGGGGGGGTTGAAAATTGAAATCTGATCACTTTTTGAAATTGAAAAGAAACTATCGAGTTGAAGAAGGAAATCAGAACGATGCCCAGAAAAACACCTCTGTGCCAAACTTTCTTGAAAAAAAAACAACAACACAGAAATCAAAGTTTGGTTCGTGAAAATACGTTGAAATTGATTAAAGCTCACAAAGGCACCTTTTGAGCTTGAATTTTCTGATTTGAATGAAATCAACAAAAAAATCGAATTTTGAAAAAAAAAGTATGTAAAAAATGAACACTCGAGAGGGTGCCCAAAACGCACAGACCAAAGTAATAGGTGCTCAAGTTCATTTTTGGGCCTTCCAGAACAATTTGAATTTTTTGGAAAAATTTCAAAACTCGCTAGAGGCTTTCAAAAAAGTCAAATTGCGATTGTTTTCGAGTCATTTGATTTTTTCATACTTTCGGAAATTTGCAAATTGCTCAAAAATAAGCACTAAACCAAATTTGTAGGGGCCAAAGTTCATTTTTGGGCCTTCCAGAGCGATCTGAATTTTCAGGGCCCAAAACCAACAAGTTGTCGATATAATAGGGGAGGTTGAATTTCGAAAAATTTCCAAGTTGGAACGGCCTCGATGAAATTTACAACAAACACAAATTGATCAATCGTATTTTGAAGACCTTCTGAATCCTTTGGTCACAATTTTTCAAAAAAATATATATGTATGTATTTTCTTCCTTCAAATCCATTTCATTTTCACATCTTCAAAATTTCCCTTCAGAGCTAAAAACAACTTTTAAAAAAATTCGAAACCCTAAAATCTGGCCAAAAGCTCCAAAATTACTCAAAAACAAAACCACGCCATCTTACCCCAATTAAACCAAATTTTTCCATTTTTCCTCACCACTCAAACCGAGAGCAGGTAGCTTTTCGAGCACATCACCGCGTTGATATACCTTTTATTTTTTTTCTACGCACGATTCTCGATTTGATAGCGTGCTGGAAAGTTTGAAACGAGGTAAACACGCTGCCAACACCAACGCATCTATGTATAGCGACCTTTTCCCTCATTCGCATCCTTTACCCTTCGCCCACATCGCGCATCGCATCGCTTCGCACATAGATACACGTACAAGAACAAGGTTGAATAAAATATTCGTATTTGGTCAAGGTTTGCGACGTTATTTTCGACAAGAAAACAACCCTTTCCCTTTCCCTTTCCCTTTCTCTCATCGTGGTCGGCCATTCCGTGGCATAGGTTTTTATTTCGGGCACCTACCTAATTCGCCAACGAGAGAACCCGCACATTGAATTTTCAACAGTTACAAGTTTTAGTGGTCCATTTTCAAAATTAAAAGTACCCTTACCCTTTAATAAAATTCTGGTGTTTCGAATTTTCAAATTAAATTGGCACCTTTCAATATTTTTTGAAAAAGGAAAAAACGAAAGAAAAACATATTTTTGAAGAGGCTTTCTGTCCCTCCCCCCTCCCCTCTCAGGGTGTCCACTCATTTCTGGAAATAATTTTCCCTGACTTTTCCAGGTTTTCCAGACCAATTTTTCCATTTTTCCAGACCATTTTTCTCAATTTTATATGCTCACCCCACACTTTAATTTTTAAAAAAATTTGGGGGGGTGAGGTAATTTTTTTTTAATAAGCTTCTCTTCGAACTGGATACTTCTTCGGATATAAAAAAACAGCTATAAATAAAACATGCATCAAGTTTGGCCAATTGATAAGATACCTACATTATGTATTCGTATAACTTATGAAAATTTTTCTTCTCTTTTTTTGATTTTTGAAGGCCTCAAAATGTGAAATTTGTCCATCTCAAAACGAGAGACAAATTGGCCCGAGCGAAGCGAGGGCGAGAACTTTCGAAAATTTTCATTTCAAGATGCCTGAAAACGAGTTTTTTTTTTGAATGCGAAGAGTGTTTATTTTTTGGTTTTTTAAATTTTAATATTGGAATGGATGTTTTTTTGAAGGAAGTTTACTCTTGAAAAAGAAAAGAGAACAGGCTCGAGCGAAGCGAGGGCGGAAGCTTCTGAGAATTTGAGTCTCGAGAGTCATAAAAACGAGGTTTTTTTATGTGAGGACGAGTAGCTTTTTTGGCTTTTTAAATTTTAGAATATTTGAATTATGTTTGGTTTTTTTAGTGAGGACGAGTAGCTTTTTTTTGGCTTTTAAAATTTAAGAATATTTGAATTGTGTTTTTTTTTTGAACGAAGTTGATTTTGAAAAATAAAACAGAACAAGCCCAAGCGAGGGCGAAAGCTCTTGTAAATTTGTATGTATTTCGAGATGCTTAAGAACGATGTTTTTTTTCGTGAGGAGTTCATTTTTTGGCATAAAAACTTGATTTTTATAATCTAGAAACTTTCATGTTGCCTTTGAAAAAGAAAAGAAGCCCGAGCGAAGCGAGGGCAAAAGCTTTTGAAAATTTGCGTTTCGAGAAGTGAAAAACAGAGTTTTTCTTTCATCACAGGTCCTTATTCAGAATTTTCAATTGATCGTTTTTTCAAAATTCCAGGGATTTTGCGTGAAAATCACGAAATTCCCTGACTTTTCCCTGACTTTTCCAGACCGACCAAATTCCCTGACTTTTCCAGGTTTTCCAGGTTTTCCAGACCTGTGGACACCCTGCCTCTATTTTGGGAGTGAGGACTTTCACAATGTTCATCATTCAAAATTTTTATTTTTTAAACCATTTATTTCTAAATTCAAAAATGATTCGAATATTCTCAAAATTGGTAAAATTCAGCTCAACGAATGGCATAATTTCCTCAATTTACAAGATCAACGATACGATTTTCAGAGCATTCTGTACAACTCCTTCATAGCGCAGAGAATGTCTAGACGTGGACAGAACTCGGATGATTGGGTTACGAAACAGTGTTGCAAATTATCATCAACATAATTGCGGAACACCCAGTAAAAATGCACAAATCTAGCTTCTCTCATTGTACAAAATATTATCGCCTGGGTGTTATCTCATATCCGGGTTGGCGAAGGCGTCCGGCGTATTTACCGTCCATGTCTCATGTCTGTCGAGGAAACAAATCCCATTCAACAGCAGGCGCCAAGATCACCTAGCGGCGAACAGAGTTTTTTTAAATTGAGCACTCGCCAGAGTCATGATTCTCCCCCCCCCCCACCTCACAAAAAAAAATGAAACAAAATCCATGTAGTCCTTCGCTTGTCAGACTCTTTGGTCAAAATTGCCCAAAAAAACACCACCACAACCATAAAATATCAAACTAATGGCACAGCTTACCCAAATAATGTCGTATCCATTTCTTTTTGGGAGGAAACGGTGCCCAATTTTCCGATTCGTAAACAACGACCACCATTTTATCGGCTTACAGTCGGAATAGGCTCTCAATTGAATAGAAAATTATAGATGTGAAAATATATCATTTCAATATTCGAAACAATCGAAATCAAAAATTGCACTCCAATTAAATGTACAAAAACAAAACGACACTCGAGAGAAAAAAAAAGGATTGAGCTCGAGCAACACACGTCACTATAAACGATACGCTCAAAAATAAAAACAAACGTAAGTATTACGTCGTCGAACACTACAGACTCGAGATTCCCAACGATATCGTAAAATTATCACTATTCCGTCGACCAGACGAAGTCCAAATTATATTACGACCTGCCCAACATTATCATCTGACTGGACGGATGATGCGGTAGAACCAAAGTAGCACTCGCGATCTGACACAAAAAAATGTCGAAATGAAAATGCAATCAAAATGCTCGACAAGAACACGAAAAAGGAAAAAAAAATTTCGCTCAAAAAATATATTATAGGAGCATTGATTCTCGAGTACGCGCACGTTAGCACATGGATTTTCGTGAAGAAGCACGCAGAGCTAGGAGCCAGCAGGCGAGCAGGCGATATTAAATTCGCGTTCGCGAGAATGTTGAACACTGCGCGGCTCGGCTGACGACGCTGAAGAAAACTCGAACTCGCCCAGCGCTACGCTATGTGGCGGTAATGGTAATCGCGAGGACCGCACAATATACGTAGTGTACTTGGAGGAGAGAAGACGGCGGCGGCGGCGATTACAGGTGCCGTGGAGGGGGGCAGGGGGCGACAATGACGGCGGCGCGAATACATCTACAAGCAACGTGGAAAAATGCGGTGGCAGGGATTACGATTACGGCTACGACTACGACAACCACGAGGATGGCGGCGGCGGTAATGTGGCATGAGGTGGCGCGGCGAGGTGGTGGTGGTGATACCATGCCATGCCGCCACCCCACCTGCGAATATTTACGTGCAGTACACAACACGTTCGGGCAGGCGGTAGCAGAGCTCAGGGCTGCAGGGCGGCGTGACAGCGACGGCGACGTCGCTCGTCGAGAGTAACACGTTGCTCATGTGCTGAAGAGAGCTCGAAATCTCGAATTCTCAAATTCAAAACATACTCCCACATTTCACTTTTAAATTTTCATCTTCGATAAAAAAAAAACTTCAAAAATACGAAAAAACTGAAAATATCTGAAACCAGGGTTGTAAAAAACAAAAAACCTGAGACCAAAAAAAAATCAAAAAAAAAACAGAAAAACAGTTGAAACTAAAGTTTTGAAAAAACGAAAAACAAAACTGAAAACAAAAAATTTGAAAAAGATGAACGAAAAAAAAACAGAAAACTCAAAAACCTGAAAACAAAACCAAAACGAAAAAACTGAAAACTTGAATTAAACAAAAACAAAAAATTGAAAAACTTCATTTTCAGTTATCATAAGAATGATTGTGGTTTTTGGTATTGGCAAACGACAATTCCAAATTCAAGGCTACACAATTGAAATAAAAATCAGCAATCAATGAAAATTAAATTTCTGCAGGGTGTCCATAAGACTGGAAAACCTGGAAAAGTCACGGAATTTGGTCAGTCTGGAAAAGTCAGGGAAAAGTCACGGAATTTCGTAATTTTCTCGCAAAATCCCTGGAATTTTGAAAAAATGATCAATTGCAAATTTTGGATAAGGACCTATGATGAAAGAAAAACGTTATTTTTTACTTCTTGAAAGACAAATTTTCAAAAGCTTTTGCCCTCGCTTCGCTCGGGCTTGTTAAAAATCATCATTTTTATGCATCTCAAAATACAAATTTACATGAGCTTTCGCCCTCGCCTGGGCCTGTTCTGTTTTCTTTGCCAAAATCAATTTCCTTCGAAAAAAACATCATTCAAATTCTAAAATTTTAAAAGCCAAAAAAAACTATGCTTGTCCTCATTTGAAAAAACCTCGTTTTTATGCCTCTCGAAATGCAAATTTTCAGAAGCTTCCGCTCGAGCCTGTTCTCTTTTCTTTTTCCAAAGTAACTTCTTTCAAAAAAACATTCCAATATTAAAATTCAAGAAACCAAAAAATAAACTCCTTGCATTAAAAAACCCTCGTTTTTAGGCATCTCGAAATGAAAATTTTCAAAAGTTCTAGCCCTTGCTTCGCTCGGGCCAATTTGTTTCTCATTTTTAAAAGAACAAATTTCATATTTTCAGGCCTCCAAAAATCCAAAAACAAAAGAAAAATTTTTATAAGTCATATATTGTATAAATTGGTCAAAATTGATGCATGTTTTATTTATTTATTTTTAATTTAAAAACTTAATAATCGAATTAGTTTAGCTGTTTTTTATATCCGAAGAAATATCCTGCAGTTCGAAGAGAAGCTTATGAAATAAAATTACCCCCCCCCCCTCATTCGTCTTTAATTAAAGTGTGGGGTATATAAGCATAGAAAATAAAAAAAATTGTCTGGAAAAATGGAAAAATTGGTCTGGAAAACCTGGAAAAGTCAGGGAAAACCATTCCCAGAAATGAGTGGACACCCTGTTCTGGAATATTTTTCTGATTTTACACTTCTTTACAGTCAAGGTTTTAAAAACCGAAAAATGAAACAAAATTTCAAGAAAAACGATGGAATGACAAAACGAAAACTGAAGACCAAAAAAAATCTAAACACGGAAACAAAAAACTGGAAACCCAAAAAATCCGGAAATAAAAATCGAAGAAACATCCAGTTTTCAAAACTCTGCTGAAAACAGCAGTGATGGAAAACCGAAACTGGTTAAAAACTGAAATTGAAACTGAATCAAAAAAATGAGCAAAACTAAAAGGAACTTGAGAAAGGAAAACTCAAACTAAAAACTGAAAATTGAAACTGAAATATAAAAGTTTTGTCTTGATACAAATAAATTTAAACTAAAATTGAAAAAAGCAAACCTGGTTTTTTATGGTTCATTTTTTCCAATAAATTTCCAAAATATTACGAATCTTATGGGAAAAACAGTGAACTAAAACTGAAACTGAAAAAAAAACTGAGACTAGAGCTAAAACTGAAAAAAAAACAGAAACTAAAAATAGAATTGAAAAAAGTAAAACTGAAACTGAAATGCAAAAGTTTTGTCATCACTGAAAAATCATGCCGAAAATTAAAAATCAAAAAAATTTCCACAGGTTTGAGAAAACAAAATAAAAACAAACAAACAAACAGAAAAAGTAAACGAAAAAAGAACGAAAAAATCGAAAATGAGGATGAAAACAATAATAAGAATAACAAAACCAAGACTTTTAAACTAAGAAATTAATTTTTCATTTTAATCTTTTCGTGGTTTTCCCTTTCGCGTTCACGTTCAATTGATCTTGATCGTGAAAGGACACAACCGTTTCAAATCACATAATTTTAAATATAAAGAATCAGTCTAGGATGAAATTTCAAACGAAAAACAAAGTAAACAATGTTTAAAATTAAAACACGTCATTTAAATAAAAAAAAATAAGAATCCAAACAAAAAACTTGAACTGAAAAACCAAAACATACTCCTTACAAACAATAAAATTGAAACGAAAACTGGAACCGAAGGAAAATAAGAACTAAAAACTAAAAAAAAAAAAAAAAAAACATGAAACCTCAAAAAACAAGATTTTAAAAACACGTCAAATCTAAAAAAAATTGAAAACAACCTGCAAACGAAAACCCAAACTGAAAAACCAAAAATTATTCTCCAAAATGAAATAACATGAAAAATAAAATTGAAAATACAAAAAAAAACAAAAACGGATATGAAAACTGAAAACCAATTAAAAATCAAGAAGAGGACCCATTTTTGAGAAAAAGTGTTAAGAAGTGTCAATTTCTGACACAATTGTCAAAAAAAGTTCATTTTCGATAAAATTGCCAAAAAGTGCTCATGTTTGGTAAAATTTTCAAAAAGGGAAAACAAAACCTCAAAAAACAAGATTTAAAACACGTCAATCTAAAAAAAAAAAAAATTGAAAACAACCTGCAAACGAAAACCCAAACTGAAAAACCAAAAATTATTCTCCAAAATGAAATAACATGAAAAATAAAATTGAAAATACAAAAAAAAATCAAAAACGGAAATGAAAAATTAAGAAGAGGGCCAATTTTTGGGAAAAAGTGTTGAGAAGTGTCAATTTTTGACACAATTGTCAAAAAAAGTTCATTTTTGATAAAATTGCCAAAAAGTGCTCATTTTTGGTAAAATTTTCAAAAAGGGCAAATTTTTGGTAAAATTTTTAAAAAAGGCAAATTTTTGCGAAAATTATCAAACAGTCCTGTTCTTGCCCAAAAAGTCCTGTTTTTGCCCAAATTGTCAAAAAATACCCGTTTTTTATGAAAATTGCCAGAGATTATTTTTTTGATAAAATAGTCAAACTGATCGTAATTTTTGCCAGAATTGCCAAGAAATTTGTGCTTTTTTTCGCCAAAACGTCCAAAAAGCATTGATTTTGCCTTACCTGTCTAAAAGACCTTCATTTTAAGGTCCTTTTCTTCACAAAATTGCTTCTTAAAAACAGTTTTTTGTCAAATTTCATTTTTCCTCAAATGGTTTTTTTTATGTTTTTATGGAAATTTTTCTATATCAAGTTTTTAAATTTTCTTCTGAGGTTACGCAATGCCCTGTAGGTGTCCCCGAAAAAAAAAGCCCTGGTTATGATAATTTCTATAAAATCGACTATTATAAATTTCAAGCTGCAATTTTTCACAAATGCTCAGCAAAAAAGTTTTGATTTTCTCGCAAAATGTTGACCAATTTTGATCGACTCATCGCACGACACAATTTTGGAAATTTCATAAAAATCAACCCCAAATTTCGTGTTTAAAACTCTTATTTTGAGCGAAGTTTCAATCCATTTTTTATGAGTTGTATGACATTTTTTTCAAAAGTATCGAAAATCGTGACCCAATTTTATTTTAGTTTAAAAATTTTCAAAAATGCCTGAACAAACTTTGAACTTTTTTTTTGAAATTACAACTCATTTTGACAAGTTGCAAGTTACTTTTGATCAATTCTACGACAGTTCGCTCTGACTCGAAATGGGGGGAGGGGAGAAGGAGAGCAACTTAAAATTTGATCTATTATGGAACCTGTTTTTTTGGTGAACTAAGGTTCTATATTGCACAATACTTCAATATAACACCACACTAAAAATCTTTCTGACGCATAGTCAATGTCAAACATTCGCAATTTACTCTCCCTTCATCACCGAGAGACTTCTAAAAATAAAGAAATGCAGACGCCGACAAAAAATACCTAATTCGATATCGAGAGAAGAAAAATACCATAGCCGAACTGACTCCATTGAAATTCCTTATACTTGCAAAATTGCTATACTTGATGCGACGAATTCGAGCAGCTACATAGGTATAAATTAATATCACACACAATCCTCACTATTGCTTAATTCATTTTCACCATACGATATACTATTTTGATGAACGCAAATCCAGAACCGAGAATCAGCGAAAAATGAAAGACGACGAATTCCTTAACCATTACGATTTTGCCTGCGTCGAGATCACTGTCGTCGACAAAAAATAAAATTTACGACGACATTTTACTGAGTGAATTTTATTCTTTTGTCAGCTTCATTTGCTCGGGATGGGCGACATGAGTGCGGCGGTGTATTTCCGGATTTGTTAGTAATGGTGAATCACATTTACATCGAATGACGACCGATAATTGGACGTATCATCACTCAGTTATCACTACGACTAAGTATCAATCAAGCAAAGCGAAGAAAAAGAGGATCTGAAGGGAAGAAGTCTGTAGCTCAGAAGTATGCAAACTTTAATTCCAAAATGGAATGCCAAACATTTACAGAGTATTCCAAAACAGCAACTGGAGGTTTCCTCAGTGAAGTCAGCTCGCTGGAGGTGGGGGGGGGAGGTGAGCAGGAAAACAAGCATATCTGCACGATTGAAAACACTCACATCAATTCTCAACTCATTAGGGGCAACAGGGGCACAAAACTGATCTCATTTTTCATCTCCACAGCTACTTAGAGTCTCAGTCGTCGATTTCTGTCCAACTTCCTAGTCAAAAAGATACAAAAACTAGCCACAAATATCCACGATTCATTCCATACGGTTCTCACTCAAGTCAAAACAAGTAACACACTGCACAATGTACATCTACCTACATACATACATGTACACAACACAAGTACAGTACAACAAAATCGAATAATCACGTCCACGTCGCTATTTATGCATAATATAGCCAAGTACGACAACGAGAGTACACCTTTGCACAAAGAATGCGGTTCAGAGAGAAATGTCGTGGACATCAGGGTTTCCCAAAGTTCACAGACCGATGTCACTATGTATTTGTCACATTGTCACCTGTTTTACATTATTCGTTCGATACGAAGGCATCGACCTCGCTTATTTTGCTACAATCACGTGTAATTTTTTCACTGAGAGGGCTCGAAAAAACTGCACCAGAAATCGTTAGAATAGATTTGAGTTTCGTGGATTAATCAGA
This sequence comes from Planococcus citri, assembly GCF_950023065.1. NCBI lineage: Eukaryota > Metazoa > Arthropoda > Insecta > Hemiptera > Pseudococcidae > Planococcus > Planococcus citri. The sequence goes on from NC_088680.1 coordinate 67,988,807, forward strand.
TTGGAAAATTTTTTCCTTCGGATAAATGGACAACTAAAAATCAGACAATACTGTACCAAAAATCAATTTCAGCATTTGACATCTCAATTACAAATATTTTAAACCACGTTCTCCTCCCCCCCCCCCCAATAAAAAATTTACCATCTCAAGCACCCCAAGTTCTGAACTTGAACCAAATTTCGCCCATCGTCAATCAATTCAATACCGCAGTAACCATTTCCAAGAAACAATATACGTCGTTCTCGTTTCAATTTTTATTACGACAGTCGCATCTGAACTTCCTCATCGATCACCCGTACTCGTACCTTAGGAAAATACGCAGAAATTCCAACCAACATGACATCAGTAGACTCAGTCCACATCGTCACAGCGGCGTTAAATTGCATATAAAACTAAGCAACTACTACGCAACTATACACTTATCATCGTCGTCGGCGTCGTTATCAACAATACATACTTCCATTCGTTCAAAATGGTACGTGTGGGAAAAAGAAAATTCGCCACGATGACGACGAAAAACACTCCGAAGCGTAATACGCGAATCGCGTGAAATTTCATACAATCCCCCTCGTCATTCCCCCTCCCTATCCAGCAACTAACAAGAGAGCGCGAGTCCGCCAATAAAAACGCATAAACATCTCGTATTCTGCGCGGTTTTTTTTCCTTCTTCAATACGCCGCTGTGCTGGTCGCCTTCTTATTTGCATGTTTTCGCAAAATAAAAAAAGAGAGAAAAAGAGAAAGACGCATTTTACATTTTTGAAACATAATATCGGATGTGGCGTGTAGAAATTCTTCGTCGTTCGCAGAGAAAATAACCAAACAATGAATTTATCAGCTATATAAACATAGAGATGGAGCAGATGCAGTTGAAGTGCAAACTGCAACAATCGATACACCTGTATATTGCAGCATCGTGGTGCAAAGTTATGCAATATGCAACACAACACCATTTCTCGATCCAATGGTCGATTTTGAGGTAAAGGTGGAGGGGGTGATTCGCATCGAGCACAAATTTTCAAGAAAAATCTGTGGTTTTTGTTAAAAATAATATAATAATTGTGTATTTATCAGTAATTATTTATTACCGCGTTTTTACTGGTAATTCTTCATATTGCTTGTTACACCAAAATCATCGACCAAATCAACTCCGAAAAGTTCACTGAAATCATCGAATAGTTCCTTGTTTGGGAATGACAAGTTTGATAACGCTAACGATAATTCCAAAGACGAGAGTCAAGATGATTCTGTGCACGATACAGACTTGACAAAATGGCGATTATTACTGGGCCAAAATCGTTTGAAACCTCCGATTCCCAACAATCTCACTAATTGAGTTGAAATCGAGATTTTTGTGGCTGAATTAGAAGCTTCACCAAATTCCTACGCAGAAGCTGTTTGAAGCCAAAACCATTCCAAATCAAAAAACACTATGGATACTTTGAAGAAATCCATAGTCGCTAATGACGAGCCAAATGTAGGTTTTAGACTTTGGGGAAAGCGATTAGACATCATTACATCTGATGTTCCCTATCAATCATTGAGCAGCAGTAGACAAGCTGCTGTATGTTGCCAGAGATACACCCCTCGATGTTACACAGTCGGCGTTTCATCAAAATCTCTGAAGAATTTTACCACCAAAGACATCAGCTGTCTTAAATGTGAATCAAAGACAGCTCAAACGTTCCAGCTATGCTTTTTGCTGGATGTCTGAGTATGTTTTACTTGACATCTGGGGTACCAATTGAAAATGCTAATGCGGCGATATTGTGGATCAATGTAGCTGATTCAAGTTGCTTATCCGAGCTGATTGCCACTAGCAAAGCATCTTTAACAACGACTGAATTTGAGGAAACATGATTGATGTTCTTAATGTTTATATGGAGCTGTTTTGCTGTCAAATTATTGCTTGATAATTCTTGAATTAGGGAAAGTGTTGAAAATAATGTAAAAATTGTGTATTTATTAGTAATTATTTATTACGGCATTTTTACTAGTAATTCTTCATATTATCTATCATGATACATTGTATTTGAGAAGTCAACAAACATCAATCCTAACTTTGTAATATTTTTATACTCGTGATTCCGATTTTCGAATATTCTAACTAATGCTCAGATCACGCTAACGTTCGTATTATGGCGATTTTCTATCTGTTTATTCTAATGTACATACAGTGGAGTCTCGATAACTCAAACTCCGTTAACTCGAAGCAAAGTCTGTTTCCCTTCAACTCTCCATAAGACTTATGTAAAATTCACTTCTTTACCTCGAAGTAACAAGTCCAAAAACTCCGATAACTCGAAGTAAAATTTTTGAAAAGGACAAGAAAAAACCTCTGTAAGTCGAACGTTGCCAACATTTTGCCTCTATAACTCAAATTTCTAGTTGAAAACACTTGTAAATTCTAATGTCAATTGATACAAAACTCTTTCACATTCACATATCGGTATCTTCAATGGTACCTATTGTACAATCTCATTCCATAGTTTAATCTTTTCAACCAGGTATAATATGTGTTTCCATTTCATTCTAGTAAAAAAAAACACTCATCTAATTCAAAACTTCGCTAACTCGAAATTAAGGCACTATAGCTTCACTCAGGTGAAATCGCTCGGCCATCTTTGGTACAAAATAACAATAGAATTTTTATGAAACGTCACTTGCCGAACAGCTGTACTGTGCTGTGATTATAGGTGACATCATCATTTTGCACCAAAGATGGCCGAGTGATTTCACCTGAGTGAAGCTATAGTGCCTTATCAAAATATACCAAAATTAACCTCCATAACTCAAACTCCAATAACTCGAAAACTCCGATAGCTCGGAGTCAACTCCTTCTCCCTTCAGCTTTGAGTTATCAAGACTCCACTGTACTTGTTCCTTTGTAAATATGTTAAATACATCGTTTTATTTCGAAGTGTGCATCGTATTTCATCAGAACCTGAGGATCCTCCTCTTCACGGGTCTCAAAGGGTTAACCCTCTCAGCTACGAGACAAACTGACGGATAAAATTTGAAGTGCTTCAAACTGAGTAAGGTCAGTTGCTGCCTAGAACTCAAAATTTGCTGGAAATTGCACATTCAGAAAGTATTCATGTCACAAATGGCAATAAACCTTAAATTGACTATTTTTCGATTTATGACACTGAATAGCATTATAAATCAAAATCAAGCCTTCTGAGGCATCTGATATTTCAAGATGAAAATATTGATTACAAGCATTTTTGAAAATAGAAAAAAAGATGAGCTAAAATAAAATAAGTTTGTGTAAAAAAAGAAATTTTTGAAGAAAAACAAGGCATGAGACTTCGGATGGTTATTCAAACGGCAAATGTTTGAAGGTGATTGCTTGTGGGAGGATTAAAATTGATAGAAAAATCTTTGTGTTATAGAGAGCATTTTTTGAAATTTTGAAAACTTGTGTCACAATTCAACCTGAAAAGTATGACATCATTTTCATTTTCTGACACATACATCTCTCTTGAGGTGATTTGCTTGGGTGAGTAAGTTACCTCAGAAAATGACTAGGTGAACTTTTACGAGCATTTAAATTTTATGATAGATACTGTGTCATAATACAGCTCTCAATCCCTTTGTCATAAGGAGATAATAAAAATAAAATACGTACGTCATGTTATGGAATTACTGGAATCACTTTTTAGAAGTCATCTTACAGATAATGAATTAATAGAGCGCAGTCTTTATGACACAGTATCCATCATAAAATTCAAATGCTTGCAAAAGTTTACCCAGTCATCTTCTGAGGCAACTTACTCACCCAAGCAAATTATCTCAAGAGAGATGTATGTGTCAGAAGATGAAAATGATACATATTTTTCAGAATTTCATTGAAAATTAGCGTTGAATTGTGACATGGGTTTTCAAAATTTTGAAAAATGCTCTCTATAACACAAAGATTTTCCCATCAATTTTAATCCTCCCACAAGCAAACACCTTCAAACATTTGCAGTTTGAATAACTATCTGAAGTCGCATGCCTTGTTTTTCTTCAATAATTTCTCTTTTTTACTCAAACTAATTTTATTTTAGTTCATCTATTTTTCTATTTTCAAAAATGCTTGCTACCAATACTTTTATCTTGAAGTATCAGATGTCTCAGAAGGCTTGATTTTGATTTATAATTCTATTCGGTGTCATAAATCAAAAAATAGTCAATTTAAGGTTTATTGTCATTTGTGACATAAATACTTTCTGAATGTGCGATTTCCAGCAAATTTTTAGTTCTAGGCAGCAACCGGCCTTACTTAGTTTTAAAGCACTTCGAATTTTATCCGTCAGTTTGTCTCGTAGCCGAAAGGGTTAAAAAAAAATACAGCCCACTTGATTGGCAAATTAGACGTTCAATTTACGATTTCACCATTCAAAGGATGGATTACAAACATACATAGAACGTCAGCTCAATTTCGAACACAAACAAACAATTGGTGGTTTAATGAATCCACAAGTTTACTACTGAAAAAAAAGTAGATCCCCTCACAGGAAAAAGAACAAGAAAACAACATGCACATCTCTCTGAATGTTGGTAAAAAAAAAACACTCAAGACGACGACCAAGTAAAAATACACTCGCCAATTCATCGTTGAATGACCTTTTCTTGTCTAGCAGGTACACAGAGTCTTTGTATGGAATGCTAAAGGTACACAGGTACAAGAGAGGGAAGATGTCAACTATATGGTTTCGGTTCTGAATACCAAAGCGTACTCAGCAGGGTGCTTTTTTGCAACCGCAGTGTCTTTTCAATAAAAATCCATCTTTGTTTAGTAGCCAGTTTTTATTATTACTTTCACTTCTACCCTCTTGCAAATTTGTAACATCATTCGAATCGTTATCAAAGACACTTGAATGGTCAAAATTAATTACATCATTTCACAGAATTGGACAAATCATCTTCGTACGAAGGAAGGATGCTAGGTGACTGAAAAAAGTGACACCATTTAGCATGAAATTACAAAATACACTTTTGGGCACATGGGCCTATCAGTTTACATAATTATACAGGCCTATTCATCGCATTTACAGGTAAATAAACACCTGAACAGCACGATGTGTTTGCCTACACATTGTACATACTCGTACAAAGTATGTACCTCTCGTATATTGTCACATATGTAAAACTACATTCAACAGGCACACTACGAAAACTAATACGAGTACATGCTACACATGTGTACACTACTTGGTACATGGAACATACTCGTACATGCATAATATACATAGATAGAGGGACGCTTTCGTACCAAGGTCTGCAGCAGCGTTTACGTGTGTAGGTCAAGTTTTTCGCTGTGTTTACTAACAACCTTGAAAATGCCGTCTCGTTTCATTTTTTATTATATTATTAACAATTTTCAAGTGTGCAACTCGTTACCCCCCTCCTGGCACAGTACACAAATCGTGTACTATATCTACCTATTGGTAGGGATATATATCACTCATTTATGTATCGCACGCAGCTCAAAAAGTGAGATAGAGAGAGAGAGATGTGCTGCGAAGTGCAAGCGAAACTATGGTGACTTGGTGACATTCGCATACTCGGGTTTTCGATAATAAAGTATAAATTACCTAGGTAACTAACGACTCGTATCGTTTATGTTTCGCTTTGTATCGATCATTTTTCATTTACATGGTGTAGAGAGACTTCTTTTGAAGTTGCATAGCGTCGAATAAGTATAATAATCCCCTTCCTATACATTATAGCCATGAAAATAATATAGGTTTGTGGCAAGAAAGTCTTTAGCAGTACTATTTACGTATTTCATAACGACAGAAGAAGATGAAAATGTTTATAACAGTTTCGGATTTTTTTTTTTTTTGGTAGAACTTTCAGCGAAGGTAGGTATTACTTACAGGGTATTCAAAAAATATCACGTACATAGAAGCTAGTAAAGCTACATCATGGAATTATTCTAAAATTATCATCACCTTCTTCCCTTGAAAATTGAAAACCATTTTCAAAAGTTGTGTACAGTTTTTTAACAAATTGTAAAACTTTCCTAAAAATTATCAAACTTTTATAAAAATTGAATCAATTTCTCAAGTTGAAAAATTGTTTAAAAATTGTAAAATGTTGAACATTTCTAAAAATTAAAAAACTTTCCTAAAAACATTTATTTTTCTAGAAATTGTGGAACATTCCAAAAAAATAAAATGGTTAAACTTTTTCAAAACTGCAAAATTTTCGTATTGAAAAATTTATCTAAAAAATGCAAAAATTTTCTAAAAACAGAAAAAAAATACGAAAAACTTTTCTAAAAACTGTAAAACTCTAAAAAAAAAAAGCAAAACTTTTCTAGAAACAGAAAGAGTTTTCAGGGTGTCTAACAAAATTTCTCCGAAGAAATGCAGTACTTTTACACTACCTTTTGCATTACCTTATTTTTTTATCCAACTTACACCGATCCCCCCCCCAGAAAAAAAATTTTGAACCGGTTGGAATTTGTCCATAAAATTTTTACAAGTACATATTAATTTAACAAGTGTTGCCATCTTTTGAGGTACAAAATTAACATTTTTTTTAAAATTTTCACCGACCAATTAATTCATTTTGAGGTTTTTAAAAAATTTTAAATCAATGATTCTGAGAAAAAATACAGTACTTTTCAGGCAAAATGCAGTACTTTGCAGTACTTGCAGTACCGAGGATTTCAATGCAGTACTTTTACAGTACTTGCAATACATGTTAGACACCCTGGTTTTTTAAAAATTTAGAATTTTTTTTCAAAAATTAAAAAGTATCAAAAACCCGACACTTTTTTAGAAATGGTAAAAAAAATTTAAAAATTAAGATTTTTCAAATAAAAATTGAAAAATAACTTTTCTACAAAAATAAATAAACAATATTTTCGAAAAAATTGAAAATTTTCTGGAAAACCGCTACACTTTTCAACAAATGGTCAATTTTTTAAAAATTGTGAATTTCTTCTAAAAATAATTCATTTTTTTAGATTGTGAAACTCACTAAAAAAATAAATTGTAGGTATAATTTTTCCAAAAACAATAAACCTTTCAAAGAAATGCAAAACTTTTCTAAAATTAGTCAAGATCTTTCAAAAATGTAAATTCTTTCTACAAATGGTAGAACATTCTAAAAAATGTAAAAATTTTCCAAAAATAATTCATTTTTTAAGATTAAGTATAAAATATCTTTAGATGAACATTTTTTTTAAAAAATTGAAAAACCTTCAAAATAGTAATGTTTCTCAAAAATTGTAAAACTTTTCCAAAAATGTCAACATCTTTCAAAAATTGTGAATTTATTCTAAATATTGAAAAAGTTTCTAAAAATAGTCACTTTTTTGAAAAATTGTAAAACTTTTTTAATAACTGTGAAACTGTCCAAAAAATGTGAAAATTTTCTAAAAATAGCTTCTGAATCTAGAAAAATTGCAAAACTTTCCCAAAAAATTAGGAAACTGAAAAAACGTAGAAACGTTTCGCAAAAATTGTAAAGCTTTCTTTAAAATGCAAAACCTTACTAGAAATGGTCAATTTATTTGAAATTTCATTCCACAAACATAAAAACAAAAAAAGGAAATTGAAAACGTACTTGCTAATTTTCTAACCATTTTCTGATTTTGTGGTAAAACAAAACTTGACTTACCTGAAACAAAAAAGAAATAATGATTGATTAATTAAAGCTCATCCTTTTCAAAATTATTAATTAGTACCTATACTTAAAGTAAATTCTACGTGTAATAATATAAAAATCGTAATTAACCAAGGAGGAGAGATGATCGGAGGGGGGGGCGGGGTGTCGATATGAAGGATCTTATTTTCGAGTTGAGCGCCAAGTTTTTTCAAATTGTGAGATTTTTCTAAAATTGGTCAAGTTTTCAAAAATAGTAAAAGCTTTCTGAAAATTGTGAAAAAATTTTAAAAATGATAAAATTCTCTAAAAATTATAAGATTTTTCTAAAACTTGTGAAAATTTTTCGAAAAAATGGTGAAGTTTGTAAAGCTTTCCTGAAAGTGGCCAAGTTTCTTAGAAATACACAGTAAAGCATTCCAAAAAATTGCGAAATTTTATCAAAAGTTGAAATGTTTTTCTAAAATTGTACATAGAACTTCATGAAAAAGAAAAAATGTCAAGTTTTTTAATAAATAAAATATAATGATGGACTTTAAAAAAAAAAAAATTGACAAGCTTTTTAAAAGTTGTACCCTATAATTTTTTGAAAAATCATAAAATTTTTTCTGAAAATTGAAATATGCTTTATTTTTTTTTAAATCGTAAAATTTTCAATGAATAGCAAAACTCAAGTTTTGGACGGTTTTCTGATCATTTCAGGCCATTTCAATGATTTTTCATCAATTTTTTCACCTTTTCGTACAATTATCCGAGATTTTCGAAACATTTCAAAATGTAATTTCCCCGAATTCTGGTTCATTTTAATGTTACTTTTGACATTTTTCTGTCAATATATGTATTAGACAATTTTGCAATGTTTCAAAGCAAATGGGTCTTTATTTAAACGCAATTTGTGCCATTTTATCAAATACTTTCTGCAGTTTCTGATGGTTTCAACATCAATTTTGCAACTTTTTTTTTGTGATTTTTGGCCATTTTTTGCTACTTTTCAGAAGTTTTTCGATAATAATGTATCTCAATTTCATTTTAAAAAATGGATATTATTGAAGATTTTCTAGTTAGAACGCACACTACGGTGAAAATCTTCGACAATGACTACATAAATAATGTATTGGCAGGCTGACGACATGAATACGTCATTTTTACAGACCAAACAACCGAATAACCGGACACACCGTGTCTCTTACTTTCTGACATGTCACAAAACATTTCTCTTCAAAAACTTGATGAAAATATTTTCAGCAGCGAGCTCCACATCGACTCGTACTTTGTAAAAAATTCACTTACACGCACAATATGCTGGCTCTTTTACATGTCTATACCAATCACCTTGACAATATTTTTCTTTCTCGCCTATTAGCGTACCTCCACCTCGCCTTCGCCGTCGCCATCACAGCCAACGTGGCCTCGTAATCTTCACACGAAATTTACCGTTACCGAAACGACACGACAACGTGATGTACGCGAAAACGTTACACTTAAAATATCTTGGATGTGGTCAGTTCAACTTTGTTGTCGCAGCCGCCAGTTTATCATCATTATTATTATATTTTTTTTTTTTTGGAAATTCGTTCCCAGTCACGTGGTTCGAGAGTCAAAATGGCCGATTGCCGAAATACTCGGTATCATCTGTTGTTGGCCGTCGCATCGTCTCTCACCATCTTCGTTGTCTCAGTATTTTGGCAAGAAGTGTGTGGGTACGCCCTCCATTCCACACGTTCACTTGATATATTTTCGTGTTGTTTCATTTTTAAGCCAAAATGAGCAGATTTTTGTATAGTTATGAGGCAGGGGGAGGAGAGCAACGGATGTGTATGTATATTGGTCGATTGCAAAATACGTACAACATACGGACGGTGTAATGATGCAAAATTTCATCATTTTTGCTTTGCAGATATGCTAAATGTACTGAAAACATATGAAAAGAGGAAGGGTGACCCCCCCACCCTCATTTAATCGAAAGGTCCAACATTCGTTCCTTCTCAACAGATGATTAACTTGATTTTTCAGAAAATTGCGAATATAATTGACTATCACACTCGAGCACATCAATCTTTCCAACTTTTACCATCCTTTTTCGATAAACAGTACTTCCTTTTACACTTTCACTATCTGGTTTTCCACAATGAACTGAAAATTGAAAAATACACACACTAGCAAATAATTCCCCCCCCCCCCCGACCATCGTTCTACAAAACTTCACATTTACTGGCCTGTTTGAACGTGCATATACATACACGCGACGTGAAAAAAAAAACAACACCATCGCCCAGCACGAGCCAATGAAACGAAGTACATAGATATAAAATTTGGCTAAGAAATTTTTTTCGACAATTGGCGTTGCCACTGTGGTGACGGCGCGAGGCGAGACGGAGCGTATCGTCTATTTTTAATTTGAAATTTCCGCAATAGCCCGATTAGTAGAAATGTGTCACCGTTCGGCGCGGCGTAAATCAATCCGTCGCTCGTTGCCATGTTTCGCAAACACATGCAGTGGCATGGCACACAAATTTATCTACATTTCTGCACATACTACATACTTTTTACAACGAGCGAGTATTGCTAGAGCCATATAGAACCTATACAAGTGAGGAAATAAGCCATCATTAATTCAAAATAAAAATGTAGGTTTTCAATTTGAAAAAAAGTGAATTTTTCGAGCAATTTTGAGTAGATACAGTGAGAATTTCGCAATTTCAGGCAAACAGACATTCTGGGTCAGCTATTTTTAGCAAAAAATGAGACTTCTCGGCAATTTAGGCAAAAAGCGAAATTTTTCTATACTTTTGGCAGAAAACAAGACTCTTATAATAACTAACATAAATAAAAGGTTGAGCTTTTCAGCAATTTTCCAGAAAAAAAGTGATACTTCTTGGAAATTTTTTCGCAAAAAAGTGAGACTAAGAAGCAAGTTTGTTGAAAAACGAGAATTTGCGTTAAAAAAGAAAGACTTTGACAATTTTGGCAAAAGGCAAGATTTTTTGCCAAGTATTTGCAATTTTTTGGTTATTTTTGGCAAAAAAGCACAACTTTTGAATATTTAATTTTTTGAAGGAAAAGTATCATTATTCAAAAATTTTGCTAAAAGGCGAGATTTTTGTCAATTTTTTATAATTATTGGCAAAGTAATATTTTATCGCAATCTTCTTAAAAAAGCCAGTACTGTTTTCCATTTTTGGCAATTTTTGACAATTCCTGACAAAAAAGCCAAATATTGAGGAATTTTTTGGAAAAAATGAAACTTTTTGGAACTTTTTGCAAGAAACCACGATTTTCAGCAATTTTATAGAATGAAAATAGGCTTTTTGAAAAACACGAGATTGTTACAGTTTTTGGCAGAATGCGAATTTGTTCTCGTTTTTTTTTGTTAAATTTGAAGAAATTGGATTTTTAAAAATACGAAAAAAGTAACTGAGAGCTTACAAGCGAACTAATTTCAAAAGTCTGCTGAATGCTCCAAAATCGTTCAAAACTGTTTTCAATTGATTCGGAGCCCTGGAATTAAGATTCAAGGTACATAAAAATCCTAACTTCAGGAGATTTCTAGGCCAATTTGGTAAAATTTTTATTTTTCTCAATTGTTTGAGCCAATTTTTTTTTCAAAAAATTGCCAAAAATCAAAAAATGCACTGAAGCAGGTATTTTAATCACTACAAAAAAAATTTAAACTGAACAAAGGGGAATTGAAATCGGACTTCAAAATAAACAACACCAGCAAAAATTTTAAATGCTGAATTTCATTTTTTTATTTTTGGCTCATTTTTAGAAATTTAAATTTGGGTTACCTAGTTCTCATGAAAAAAAAAATAAAAATTTGACCAAATTCACATCAAAGGCTGAAATTCGGTTTATATCCTATTTTCGACATGCCAAATCGATTGGAAACGGTTTCAACCCGTTTTGAGCAGCTCTGGAGCCTCCAGCAGATTTTTGAAACTCGAAATTCCACAACATTCCATCAAATTGGAGTTGTAAAACTGAAATTTATCCTAAAAACTAATTTCAATACGCTGCGAAGTACTGCAGGTGAATTTCAAATCGTTTTGCAGCCTCCAGCGACTTTTTGAACGTTCCTGAAGCCTCCAGCAGATTTTTGAAACTTTAAATTTTCACATTTCATCAATGGAGATGGAAAGCTGAAATTTACTCTACACTATAATTTTAACACCCTGTAAAGACAACTTCAGGTGGGTTCAATTCATTTTAGAGCCTCCAGCGACTTTTTTGAAAATTACTGGAGCCTCCTGTAGATTTTTGAAACTTATAAATCCCGCAACATCAATTCATCAAATCGAGTTCGACTTGAAATCCACCAGCAGTCAACTTCGTAGCGTATTGAAATTAGTTTGCAGAATAAATTTCGACTCTCCATCTCAGTTTACTGAAATTTCAAGTTCAAAAATCTACTGGAGGCTCAAGTAATTTTCAAAAAAGTCGCTGGAGGCTGCAAAACGACTTGAAATTCACCTGCAGTACTTCGCAGCGTATTGAAATTAGTTTTTAGAATAAATTTCAGCTTTACAACTCCAATTTGATGGAATTTTGTGGAATTTCGAGTTTCAAAAATCTGCTGGAGGCTCCAGAACTGCTCAAAACGGGTTGAAACCGTTTCCAATCGATTTGGCATGTCGAAAATAGGATATATACCAAATTTCAGCTTTCTTGGTCAATTTGGTAAAATTTTGATTTTTTCCCTCATTTTTGGCCTAAATTGGATTTTCAAAAATTCACCAAAAATCGAAAAACGCACTTTAGCACTTAAAATTTTGACAGGTGATAAATTTTTGCATGATCTTTTGATCTACCTTTGTCAGGTTTGAAAAATTTCGTGCAAGTCTTATGTTGAAACGCAAAATCTGCGATTTCGGCTGACCTGTCAATCAAAATGGCCGCCATTTTGTAAGTAAGACCAACTTTTTTTGGGGCAAGTTTGCTTTAAAATGTTCCTTAGGATGTCCCCTTCATTCAAGAAAAAAGTTGTCCCGGTGAATCGGCGGGGGGGGGGGGGTGCAATTACTCCTGTTGTCATATGCCGGACTATATTTAAAGTGTTTTTTTCCCACAACTGGAGAATTCAAAAATCTTCTGAAGGCTTCAGACCATTTCGAAGTCATCACCAATGATCTCGAGAGGTCGAAATTAAGATACAAACCAAATTCCAACCTTTCATGTCAATTTCGACAAATTTCGATTTTTTTCGTGAGGGATGGGCCAAATTTGAACTTTGAAAAATTCGCTAATAAAAATCGAAAAATAATTCCAGCATCCAAATTTCTGCTGATGGTGTATTTTGAGCTCTTCCGATCCCCCTCCGGTTGCTTTAAACATTTTTCTGCCAGTTTGGGTTAGCTCACTATTCAGTGACCTCCCCCCCCCTCATCACAGTTATCCACTTCTCCACAAAAAATAGGAGAGACCGGAGAGACATTGAAAGGTCAGATCTCCAGAAAAAGGGAATCATTGTAATTTGAAAAATTCGTCAGTAAAAATTGAAAAATGAATTCCAGCATCTAAATTTTTGCTGATGGTGCCCCAAAAAATAGGAGAGTTCGGACAGGCATTGAAAGGTCAGATCTACAGAAAAAGGGAATCATTGTGTCACACCACATCAAATAACACAATCATGGTGAGAGATTGGTTCAAACTAGGGACATTTCACACAAAAAGAGCATCAGACTATCCAAAATTAGATTCAAAAAACGAAGTAAAATTCAGACAGCCAATCAGGACGTTCCGTTGAAAAATCTTCACCCATAATTTACAACCGAGTCATCCAAAAATTCAAATAAAAATGAAACAAAACTTGAAAAAAAAAAGAAAAAAGAAAATTGAAATTAATGCAAAACACATTCGTTACATAAAATAATACACGAAATAGTAATCGATCCTGCTGCGTCAGTCAATGCCATTCGCCATGTCGTGTAATGGAATTTCAGCTTCGAAAAAATGCCGATCCATTACTTAGGGAAGCCGTTGTCGTCGTCGTTGTCGTCGTCGTAGCCATTATTATTAGATTCTAGCACCTTTCTCGCATCATGCATCACACAATCGAGAAAGGTCAAAACAACGTGAACGTTGCGTAGAAGTGTTCGAACAAGCTAATAAAATATCTTACACGTGCAGCGAAATCCGCGAATCAGCGAATGCTGCGTCAGAAACAAGAGAGAGAGGGGGGCAAAGCGAGCTCGTCGTCGCAGGTCGAAAACGACAATTTACCCAGCAGCGAAGTATATTTTCTGATCTCGTTACAGGCTCGACAATTTTGTCATTCGGGGAAAAAAAAATTTTCCATTTCAGTTACCTTGAGACAAGAGTTTCTAAACTTGACAACCTGAAACTTTTTTTTTGCAATGTTGAATTGTTGATCCATCCAGAATTACACGCTGGAATAAATTTATCGACAGATAACTCCATAAAAATAGGAGGAGCGATGGTAATAAAAACAGAAACCTAATGTATGAAACATGGCGGCATAAGCTCCCCCTCTTCCACTTCCTCTTCAAAAGCCACATTTAATCATTTCATCGTACATGAAAAAATTGACGAGGAAAAAAATCTCGCCATTTCATTCGTCTACTCTTCGCACCTTTTCTCAACCTGTGAGCCAACGGCACTCGCCAAAACATATCATTAAAAAGATACTAATACTTTCTGCTCATAAACACATCAACGAGAAAATAGAATTGTTCGAAAAGGAAAAAAAAAACGCCATAATTTTCAGAGCTCGTTTTTTTCTTCTTTGAGACGTCGCATCGCAGGTGTTGAATCGATGAGAATAAATTCACCGGTCACGATTTCCTTGCTCGATAATTTCGAAATCCATTATCGAAAAAAATCGCTCACGATACACATTGAGCAGTTCATGAAGTAGGTACCTCGGTACCGCCCATTTTATTGCGAACCAATTTTCTCGCGAATCGATCACCTTTTCGCTAAGCTGTAAAATACCAGCACAGCGAGGGTCGAGAAGATGAAGGTAGCAAAGTACAATGACGCAACACGCTGTCTTTTAAACAAATTTCACACATTTTACCTCATCGTATTTCCTTTCCGTCACAAACTCGGCGAAAAACATACAATTTCCGAAGGGAAAACGCGTGGGAAAATTTTTCTTTCCTAAACGACGACGACGACGAAAACAGCCAATTCCAAGTCGCCCCCGCGACCGTCAAATTATACGCCACGCATTTGCCACCTCTTCTCACCGAGTGCCGCGGGCGTCGCTGACGTGAGCTGTGCGGTGTCCCTTGTCCCCGATGCCGATGGTAGTGTAGAATGTAGATGGTGACCAGCGACGACAACGACGACGACGGCGTCGGGTTCCACGTGCTAGATTAACGCGTGCGTTGGGTTATTGTTATTACGTTATCACTACGTAATGTACGTAATGTACGTAAATGTATACGTAGTGGCGTCGAAACGCAATTTCACCTCACCTCGTCGTGTTCGCCAGGCTTCAGCTTAGCCATTCCCTCGCTCGTCTACCCTACCCTACCCTACCCTGTGCATGATATCCTCAAAAGCCGAAAATTTTTCCCAACGTCAATGCCTGCGCTTTCTCTAGGCCTTAGAATGTTTACACAACACGTGCCTGCTGCGATAGCGAAAGGTAACTCGCAGCGGGGAGCGACACGTATGGCAAAAATTGAACGGGAAATTTTCGATTACCTGTAATACGACAGTGTGTTTGAAAAATCCCAGCAAAAGCTAATGAAACTTAATTGACAGTGCATGGGGTAATCGAGTAATTATTTATGATTAGAGTACTAGGGTGGTCCTTATTTTTGAAGTTGGGATTTTTTCCGCTCCCACCCACGTAAGTGGTAACCTCTGGTGAGAAATTAATTCCCTATTTTTTATTTTTTCAAATTTCAAAAAATTCGGGCTGCGGTGCGTGGGCCTCTCAATTTTCAAAAATTTAAAAAAACCTAATTCTGTACGATAAATTCCTTCGAACTGGAAAATATCTGACTACTTGACATCAATAAACTCGAACAAATCGAATAGACATCGTACACAGAATTAAAATAAAAATATTTATTTTAAATTCTAGGTTATTGACCCGAAGGAAAATAACAACAACAACAAAGAGCTTTATGCTCGACTTTGATAACTTTACAACTCAACGATTAAATCAATAATAACGCGAACGAACTTAGTAACTAACGAAAACAACGAAAAAACAACGATAATTTAACAGCCAACAGTTTACGCGATTTTACGAAAAGGACAAAATTTCATTTAATACGTAACCAGCGATATTTAGAATTCGCGAATCGATTTTTATTTTTTATTAAAAATAAAAACTAAAATTATCGAACATAGTTCGTTACGGTTACGTTACCAATTTTGCCAACACCCCACCATAAAAATATTTTAACTAACACGCGTACCACTAAATAAAACGAAAAACTTGTTGCTTCTTATCAATACCGGTGTTTGTAAACACTACGATTAAAATAAAAATATTTTTACAGCAAAATTTAGCTTAAATAATACTAAAATCGACTCGAACACTAAAGTTTAAACGCGATACAATATTTTACACAAACGTTCGAATACCGTACGGGTAGTGGCTTTCGTTAGCAAATCGGCCAGTTGATCTATCGATGAAATCTTTTGAAGATAGATCACATTTTTCAAAATCAAGTCGCGAATATGGTGATAACTGACATCGATATGTCTGGTACGTTTTGATTCGACCGTATTCGCAACGGCAATCGCTGCATTCGAATCGCAATACACCGGTACGGTGTCAATACGAACTTCTAATTCGACAAACAGATTTCGCCAAGCCAAGACTTCCTTTCCAGACGTACTTAACGCAACATATTCAGCTTCGCACGACGAAAGACTAACACAATTTTGTTTCTTGACTACCCAGTCAATTACGTTGCCATAGTGCAGTACGAAAATTCCAGATGTTGACTTCCTATCTAAACTATCACCGGCGAAGTCCGAATCTACGTACACTCTTACAGAGTGTTTATCGACTACTTCAGGTATTACGTAGGTAAGTTTCACGTCTAACGTACTACGTAAATACCTTAAGATACGCTTGCTGTATTCGAATAGCTCCTTATTTGCCAAGTGCTGGTATCTGCTTAGGAAGTTTACAGCAAACGCAATATCAGGACGTGTTCCTCTTGCAATGTAACTTAAACTTCCTAAGAGACCACGCACTTTGGTTTCGAAACGTTTATCGAGCTTGAGATTTGTAATCTTCAAGTTCGGTTCCATAGGAGTCGAAATACTATTCGAATTAGACAGCCCGTAATCATTAACTAACTGTTCGATATATGAATTTTGATGAATTTCTAAACGATCTTTACTACGATTAATTTCCATTCCAATGAATTTCTTGCATTGTTCCAGGTCTCTTATTCCAAAACGTTCATTCAGTCGCTTAACCAACCACTCGATAAGACGATCATCACACCCAGTGATAAGAAAATCGTCGACATATACTACGAACACACACCGAAGAGGATTTTCCGAATCATAGTAGACACATGGATCTACTTTGCTTCTGGAAAAACCCAACGAAAGTAAGTACGAATTTAGCTTAGCGTTCCAGGACTTCGGACTTGTTTTTAGACCATATAACGATCTCTTCAAAACGTATACTACTCCTTTCTCTTCGTTAGTCCCTTTTGGTGGATTGAACATGACATTACGATTAATGTCACCGTTCAAGAACGCTGTGCTAACATCTAATTGGCGTAATTGCCAACGATTTACTACCGCTAAATTTAACATCGATCGTATTATCGGTTGGTTTGGGGTTGGCGCGTATATTTCGTCTAACTCGTAAAAATGACTATCTTTAAAACCTCGTAAAACCAATCGCGCTTTATACTTCACCCCACCATTCGAGTTGATTTTCTTTTTCAATACCCATTTGCTATCTACCTTTGAATAATTTTCACCTTTTACACTACTTTCAGAGACCGGATACCAAACGTCTTTTACTTTCATCGCCTGTAATTCTTCGTCGATTGCTACCTTCCAGTACTTCGCTTCTGGACCGTTCAGAGCTTCTTCGTACGATAAATCATCGACGCTAGCCAATGCAAAATCAGCAAAATCGTCGGATCGATCGTCGGTAGCTGAGGTATCAATCATACTACGATCAACGTGAATTTCACCGCTACGTTCGGCTTCGCTCAACTCATCTGGGTTTACCCAAGATGAGCACCCAGGAGCTGGCTCTACCGAACTACGTACATCTTGCTGATTCGTAGGTATGATATCTACGTCATTTATACTTACAGTTACAGACGTTTTAATCAAATGATCGTTGATGATATCGTGTATCTTACGCGTTTCATCGACTTCTACGCAACTCGAATTTGTAAACTTATTTCGTAAAACATCGTACAATACATAACCTGTCTCTGTAAAACCTAACAAAACCATATCTATCGACTTCTCATCGGTTTTCTTTCTCTTTTCAGGCGGTACAAGAACTCGTGCTACGCTCCCAAACAATCTCACTCTCGATAAATCCGGCTTTCGGCGATTCCACAACTCGTACGGTGACAGATCGTTCAAGGCAGAATGCGGTAAACGATTGTACACGTAGTTCGCCGTGTATGCAGCGTAAAGCCAGAATTTATTCGTTAATCCGCCTTCAAATAACAAAGCTCGCATTTTTTCTTGGATGGTTCGGAAAAAACGCTCGACGGTACCGTTGTGCTGCTTCTCGTACGGCTCACTGTTCTGCATAGATATGCCCTTTTCGTCGACGAACTCTTTAAAGGTACCTCCGATAAACTCGCTTGCGTTGTCGCACCTTATACGCTTTACTTTCGTACTCCATAACGTTTCACTAATATTTACGAATTTTTTTAGGTAGGTACCTACTTCGGCTTTACTTCTCATTCCGAACGTTACTCCCCATCTCGTACAGTCATCTACGAAGCCAATCAAATATCGCTCGCCTTCTAGTCCTTCAGTAATAGGACCCATTACGTCAATATGGACAAGATCGAGCGGATTCGGATACCTATACCTACTTGAATCGTAGGTATGTTTCTTTTGTTTTGCTTTACAGCAGATTTGACATTGATTAAAAGGTGGACAATCACATCCACGTAACTCAGGAATTTTATCCAACACCGTCTTGCTCGTATGAGCCAACCTACGATGCCAGATGTCACCTTCACCTTTCAACTTATTAACCTGTTTTTTATTTTTCAGATTTACATCACTGTCACTAATCGTACCGGTATTTCCTATACCTACACTTGAAACGTTCGAATTTCCAATACCAGAATCGTTACCTATCGTCGTCGAGTCATTACCTAAATTTGTCGAGTCACTAACATCACTAGAAACCAACGCAGATGAATAATTGGAACAAGAATACAAAAGAGGAGGTATATTGATCATAAATTGAATCGTATACAATCCGTTATCGTTAAGAACTAATCTAGATACTAAATTTCCCGCAGAATCTTCCAAACGAGGATCTTCATCGAAGAAGAAACGATAACCATTCGCTACGATTTTCGACACGGACAGAAGACTAAAAGAAAGACTAGGTACGTAGAATACCTCATTCAACCAATAGACGTTTCCGTCATCGGCGAGAACTCTCAATTTACCTACTCCCTCTTTCATCAGAGAGACCTCACAATGAGCGGATTGCAAACTCTCGTTTACTTTCCTCTCATCGATCAGGACTCCGGGATGTTTGAGAAAATGCGAAGTCGCACCACTGTCGACGACAAACGTGATGAAATCGACGCCGTCGTCGTCGTTTGTCTCGACATACGCGTTTTCTTCACCGAGGTTTAAAGCAGTCGATTCTCCCAAAAAATAATTCGACCCTATATTCACGTTACGCGACGTACCAAAATTAGAAATCGCAACACTGTCACCGAAATTACTACGACCGAACCTATCTTTCACGAATTCATCTACGATATTACACCTACGACCTTCATCTAACGAAAAATTTTTTTTTTTTCCAGATGTCGACGGAAAAAGACCTAACGCGATAGACGGACGAGGACCTGACGAACCGGACGAACCAGACGGACCAGACGTACCCGACGTACCATTCGACGAACCGTTACCACCGTTATTACGCGACGATTCACCGTTTTGAGGGCAGTTCCGGCCGATATGCCCTGTCTGATTGCATCGATAGCAAACGATACTTCCCCGAGGGTTGGTATCGTTTCTATAATTCCCTCCGGCGGATCGACAAGACTTGGCCATGTGACCACGTTTGTGACACTTATAACAGGTACGATCTTTGGCTTGAACGAAGCCATTACTACCACTACGATCACCGTTACCGTTCGACGAATTACCGGACGAGTTCGAATTACTATTACGCGACTTATTACGATTACGATTACGATTATTATTACTATTACCGGATTGATCGGACGCGGCCATCGCTGAACCGGTACTTGTCGAACTCTTCGAAGTCGAGGAGTTCTTCGAGGCATCTTCCAAACTCAAAAGCAAAGACGAAATCACTTTTGGATTCGGATCTCCAGCTGTGACGTGAACGAGTCCTCGAGCAGTCATACGCACTGACTCGTACTTCGGCGAATTGCCTAACGCGTTGATCAGATACGTATAGATTTCCGATGGAGTCATTTTCACGTCCAAACTCTCCATATCGTTGACGAGCGTATTAAATGCCTCTAGGAACTCCTTCGGACCTTTGTACATATCGATGACAATCTTCGAAATACGAGTTCGACAATCGATTATCGCTGCTTGGTTTTCCGCTTGGTACAAGGAGTTGAGCTCCGTCCAAAAGACGTACGGATCCTCTGTCTCCTTGACCAATCGGAAAACGTTCTCAGCTACGTGCCTAATTAATATTTCTAAAGCTTTCGCTTTTTTACGCGGCGATAACGAATTTACTTCAAGAATCGCGGTCTGAAGTCCTTTGGCTGCCAAAATAACCTTTATTTTTCTCTTCCAGGAAACGAAGCCCGTACCGCGAAAGACCATTGACTCCATTACGCGATTATCACCGGCACCGAACATATTTTCACTCGACGAACTATTCGAATCGGATTCTACAGCTGCGTCGTCGGACTCGTCGTCGCTACTTTCACTACCTTCGGACTCGTCGTCGGATGGACCAGGAGGTGGAGGAGGTGGAGGACCGGATGACGGATTAGACGGAGGAGGAACGGGATCAACTGGGATCGACGGATCGTTGGAAATATCACCGGAACCCGCGGAACTCGTACCAGCTTCGGTATCACCTGCTGACTCAGATACGTCTACGTTTACTTTACTCTTACTTTTCGACTTCGGTATACTTTGTTCTGGCTTTTCCTTTTCAGAAAAACCACGAAATTCAACGCTCGATTTACGCTTATCCACACTACTATCGTCGTCGTCTACGTTGACCGATTTTCCTGATCGCAAATATGACAGGACTGTCGACATTTATCGTCGAACACTACACGTACCAATACGCTGAAGCTACACAAGCCAGAAAATTTCCACACAGGACGTCGAATTGCGAAAACAGAGCTTTCACGAACTACGCTCTACGCTACCATGTACGATAAATTCCTTCGAACTGGAAAATATCTGACTACTTGACATCAATAAACTCGAACAAATCGAATAGACATCGTACACAGAATTAAAATAAAAATATTTATTTTAAATTCTAGGTTATTGACCCGAAGGAAAATAACAACAACAACAAAGAGCTTTATGCTCGACTTTGATAACTTTACAACTCAACGATTAAATCAATAATAACGCGAACGAACTTAGTAACTAACGAAAACAACGAAAAAACAACGATAATTTAACAGCCAACAGTTTACGCGATTTTACGAAAAGGACAAAATTTCATTTAATACGTAACCAGCGATATTTAGAATTCGCGAATCGATTTTTATTTTTTATTAAAAATAAAAACTAAAATTATCGAACATAGTTCGTTACGGTTACGTTACCAATTTTGCCAACAAATTCAAAGAAAAATTTTTAAAATTTCAAAATTTCGAGTTCCATCATCTCTAAAAGGTCCCTTTTGAGTAAAATAGGCTCTCATGATGATTTTAGCCCCCTCCCATGAAAACTAAACTGACCCCCCCCCCCCCCCCCCCGAATAGCTATAATTCATATATTATATGTCCTAAAATTACTTAGTTGTTTTTGGTCTTTCCTCCTCCCAATCCACAAAGTGGTGTCCTTTGGTGAGAAAATAATTCCCCATTTTTCATTTTTTCCATTTTCAAAAAATTTGAGCTGCGGTGGGCCTCTCAATGTTTAAAAATTTGAAAAAAAAACTAATTCAAAGAAAAATTTTCAAAATTTTAAAATTTTGAGTTCCATCATCTCTAAAAGGTTTCTTTCGAGTAAAATAGACTCTCATGACGATTTTAGCCCCCTCCCATGAAACCCAAGTTGACCCCTCAGAATAGCTGAAATTTGTATTTTAGGTACCTATGTGGGAAATCCTAAAATATGCTGTTTTTGGTCATTACTGATATGTTGATGCGAATTGTTCACTTGCATACTAGCAATGAATTAAAACAACACAAAAGTCCCCTCTTCCCCTTAATGATTCAATATCAATGGTCCTTTTGATAACGAGTTTAACCCTTTGGAGGTTCTCTAGGTTTTCGGGTTAGAAAATTGAAGTGCCTTAATGAGTGTGATAGGGTACCTCGCCCAATTGGCCAAACCACAAAAAAGTCGAGCTTTTGATGAAAAGTTTTATAGGAAAATGAAAGTCTCCAAAAAACACAAATGTGACATTTCCTAAAAAAAAATTGAATGTATGCAGAATTTTTTTTGAAAAAATGAACCAAAAACATGTGTCAAAAACATTGAACAAAAGCACTCTTTCAAGAAATGAAATAAAAATTGAATTGGAAAAAAATAAAAATACAAGGTTGAAAAAAAGTCATCTGGCAGTTCACAAATTCAGCGAGAATCAAATCTTGTTGGCAAAAATGCCTTTGTTTAAAGCATGAAGAGAAGAAAAATCTATGCCGCTAAGAGAGGATTTTTTATCAAGTCATAAAATCTTTTAGGAAATCGAGCCGAAATATGGGACAAAATTTAGCAAAATTGCGAGCTTTCTGGAAGGGGGTAACTAATTATGAAAACATTTTCGCCTTTATTCACGAGATGTAGCATAGAATTTTCTTTCATTTTGGGAAAAAATGAGTATTTTATCACTTATTGGAGTATAGGAATATGAAGATGAAGATGAAGAGAAATAGTAAAAATAGTAAATAAAAATCCAAATTCATCTACGAGTTCAGTCTTTCATTTCGTTACGCTCTGGATTTGTGTTTTTGTTCACTATTTCTCTTCATCTTCATCTTCATATTCCTATACTCCAATAAGTGATAAAATACTCATTTTTTCCCAAAATGAAAGAAAATTCTATGCTACATCTCGTGAATAAAGGCGAAAATGTTTTCATAATTAGTTACCCCCTGCCAGAAAGCTCGCAATTTTGCTAAATTTTGTCCCATATTTCGGCTCGATTTCCTAAAAGATTTTATGACTTGATAAAAAATCCTCTCTTAGCGGCATAGATTTTTCTTCTCTTCATGCATTAAACAAAGGCATTTTTGCCAACAAGATTTGATTCTCGCTGAATTTGTGAACTGCCAGATGACTTTTTTTCAACCTTGTATTTTTATTTTTTTCCAATTCAATTTTTATTTCATTTCTTGAAAGAGTGCTTTTGTTCAATGTTTTTGACACATGTTTTTGGTTCATTTTTTCAAAAAAAATTCTGCATACATTCAATTTTTTTTTAGGAAATGTCACATTTGTGTTTTTTGGAGACTTTCATTTTCCTATAAAACTTTTCATCAAAAGCTCGACTTTTTTGTGGTTTGGCCAATTGGGCGAGGTACCCTATCACACTCATTAAGGCACTTCAATTTTCTAACGCGAAAACCTAGAGAACCTCCAAAGGGTTAAACTAGACAGCTAAGCATTGCAAAGTGTGCGTAGCTAGCTGCCTTTTCTACATCTATAACCGTTATTACATCTAGGTAGTGCATAAGTGAATCAACCATGTCACAGTAATGAGAATTTTTGAAACTCTCACTGCTTCAAAATAATAATTGTTTTTCAGTGTTTTCATATTTTCCAAATTACAATAGGTATTTCAGAATAATTTATAAGCTTGTATTGCTTCTAAATTAAGAAATTTCTAGTTGTTTTTCATAGTTTGCATTGTTTTAAAATTTACAAAATTTCAAATCAATTTCCCGAATTCCCCATCGCTACAATTTCATAAAGTTTTCAATAAATTTTCAGAATTTTGCATTGCTGCTGAGTTAGGAAATTTGCAATCAATTTTTAGAATTCATATTGCCTCTAAATAGTCAAATTTTATTTTTCAGAATTCTTATTGTCTTTAAATTAAAAAATTTCAAATTCAATTTTCAAGTTCATATTGTCCACAAATTGTAAAACGTTTACTCAATTTTTGGAATTCACATTGCCTCCAATTTTTCAGAATTCTCATCTTCTTCATAAATATTACAATACTTATTTCATATAATTTTCAAGTTCACATTATCTGCAACTTACAGAACTTTTAATCAATTTTTGGAATTCTCAGCGTCTCTAAATACAAATTTTCATATTATTTTTTTTAGAATTTCCATTGTCTTCAAATTTATAAATTTTCAAACCAATTTTCAGAACTTGCTTTTTATTCTAAATTAAGAATTAAATCTTATAAAATAACTATGTTAAGAATTTGCATTGCCTATTACACGAAAAAAATATGGGTAATTTTTACAAAAAAATTTAACTAAATACTCACAATTAAGTACCAGATCCCATTCAATAATTTTTACTGTAATCGTATAGTAAAACTTATCATTTTAATAAATTTTGCTATAGGTACCAATAGTAAAAATCATTTTGTTTTAATAATTTTTACTAAATCATGATAATAAAAATTACATGTTTCAATTGTACAAAAATTAGTTTAATTTCTCATTTTGAAGTAATTTTTAAATTATAAGTAAAAAGTTAAAAATTATTCATGTCAAGTAATTCTTACTTTATACTTATGGTTATAGGTAGACAAAAAATTAATGAAATGAATTTTTAGTTAGCAAATTTACCATGTACTACATAGTAACTCCAAAGCATTTACCTATCCAATTTTCTTATGAAAAATCCGTCACCTACCTACTTACCTCACGGGGATTCGAACCTGGGTCCCTAAATTTCCTATTCCTACCTACATGCCCTAACCACTCAGTCACAACTTTGCTGCGAGGGTTATGGCATTAAAATAATATATTTGTTTGGTAAACGCCCCACCAAACCACACCCACTTGGAATTTACAGCTAACAGACTGGGGGTGTAACAGGGTACAATGAAACACAGCTGGTGATGGAATAGACTGGGGGTATAGCCGGGTACAATGAGCGGCAGGTGTTCTACAAGTCCCCTTTTCCCTTTTTTAGGATTTAATGCATTAAAATAATGAACTAAAATTGCAATTACTCAGCAATTACCCATCCGAATTGAATGAAAATTAATCTATTCCCTCCGCCTTAATGATTCTCAAATGGTGTCCAATAGGTACAAAAAACGGTTGGATAGCTTAAGAGAACATTCAGTTCCAATAAAATTTCATTTCTCAAAGCGAAACCAATAGTGTGCTACGCACACTAAAAATGTAAAATTGAGGAAATATCAAAGAAAAAAATGCCTGACACAGACAAAAAAATTATTGAAAATTACAAAGAATTTATCAATATTAGTTAAATGAAAAAAAAATAATCAAAAATATCATAAAAAGTTGAAAACAATAAAATCACTGCGAGAATCAATTAACTGAAAATTTCCAAAAAAATTAAATTCCCAAACATGAAATAGCATTTTAACTTGATAAAACTCACAAAATATCGTTCAAATGAAAAAAAATGTTGAAAAATGGGCACGTAGACGACCCTTCCGAAATTAAAAAATTCTTAGATCTAATTAAAAAACTTGACCTGGCCAACTCGATTTAAATCCCATACGACGGGTGTAATAATCAAGTAATTACAAACACCCAAAAAAAAAAAAAAAAAAAAAAAAAAAAAGATCACCAAAAATTGAACAGAACAGAGCGAAAATTACATAAACATTGTTCAAATTCTAGAAAATCATTAAAAATAACCAATGGAACCAAAATAGAATTCATTGAAAAATTACAAAACAATGTTGAAAACGCATCCAGGTAAAAAATTATCACATGTCAAAATTATTTTGGTGAATTTTTGAGAATCAAATTTAGGCCATAAATGACGAAAAATATCAAAATTTTACCAAATTGACCAAGAAAGCTGAAATTTGGGATACACCCTATTTTCTACCCACCAAATCGATTGGAAACTGTTTCAAACCGTTTTGAGCAGTTCTGGAGCCTCCAGCAGATTTTTGAAACTCGAAATTCCTACAAAATTTCACCAAAATGGAGTTGGAAAGCCGAAATTTATTCAGCAAACTAATTTCAATACGTTACGAAGTACTGCAGGTGAATATCAAGTCGTTTTGTAGCCTCCGGCGACTGTTTGATAATTCCAGGAGCCTCCAGGAGATTTTTGAAACTTTAAATTTTCTAAAAATTTCATCAAATGGCGATGAAAAACTAAAATTTACTCTACACTTCAATTTTAACATCCTCTAAAGACGACTTCGAGTGGGTTCAAATCATTTTGGAGCCTCCAGCAACTTTTTGAAAATTACTGGAGCCTCCAGTACATTTTTGAAACCTGAAATTCCCACAACATTTTATCAAAATGGAGTTGGCAAGCTGAAATTTACTTCGAAAACTAATTTCAATACGATATGAAGTCGACTACGTGGTGGTTTCAAATGGTTTTAAATGATTTTGAAGCTTCCAGCTACTTTTTGGAAATTTCAATTTTCCAAAAAACACCACATGACCTCTCAAAAAGTCGCTGGAGACTCCAAAACGACCAGAAATCCCCCTGCAGACGACTTCGTAGCGTATTGAAATTAGTTTGCTGAATAAATTTCGGCTTTCCATCCCCGTTTGATGAAATTTTTAGGGAATTTAAAGTTTCAAAAATCTCTTGGAGACTCCAGTAATTTTCAAAAAATCACTGGATGCTCCAAAACAACTTGAAATCCCCCGCAGTTGACTTCGTAGCGTATTGAAATTGGTTTGCTGAATAAATTTCGGCTTTCCAACTCCATTTTGGTAAAATTTTGTAGGAATTTCGAGTTTCAAAAATCTGCTGGAGGCTCCAGAACTGCTCAAAACGGTTTGAAACAGTTTCCAACCGATTTGGTGGGTCGAAAATAGGGTGTATCCCAAATTTCAGCTTTCTTGGTCAATTTGGTAAAATTTTGATTTTTTTCCTCATTTATGGCCTAAATTTGATTTTCAAAAATTCACCAAAAATCAAAAAACGCACTTTAGCACTTGAAATTTTGACAGGTGATAAATTTTGATTTAATCTTTCGATCTGCCCTTGTACAGTTTGAAAAATTTTGTGCAAGTCCTAGTTGGAACGCAAAATCTGCGATTTCGGCTGACCTGTCAATCAAAATGGCCGCCATTTTGTAAGTAGGGCCACTTTTTTTTTGAGTACAAGGGCTAGAAATGTTGCTTAGGACTCCCCCCTTAAGAAAAAAGTTGCCCCGGAAGATCGACAGGGGGGTGCAATTTATCCTTAAGTGAGCTCCCCGACTAAGTTACGAACCTGCGAACAAGGTATAGTTAGTATTCGTAGGATCGCAAGTTGCGACACTACGAACCTGTATATGAAGCGTTCGCAGGTTCGCAAATTGGCCAGTAAACATTTTTACAAGTTCAAGTTACAAACATGCGAACACAGCAACAGTGTAATTTCAAGTTCGCAAGTTACGAACCTGCGAACGAGGGTAGTACTATATTCGTAGGTTCGCAGGTTCGCAAATTGGCAACTGAAAATTTTTACGAGTCCAAAGTACGATAATGCGAACACAGCAACGGTGTAATTTCAAGTTCGCAAGTTACGAACCTGCGAACAAGGTATAGTTAGTATTCGTAGGATCGCAAGTTGCGACACTACGAACCTGTATATGAAGCGTTCGCAGGTTCGCAAATTAGCCAGTAAAAATTTTTACTTCATGGAATAAAAATTTTCATTTTTTCACTACCTTTTCAACAAAATTCACTACCTGTTATATACCCTGAATTCATATAATGGCTTGAGATTGCGATAAAAAAATTCAAAAAATACCAAAACTGTGTCAAAATAATGAATTATTATTGAAAATTACAAAAAAATTCATCAAAAAATTTGGATATTGGAATTTTTTTTGAGAAGTTACTAAGAAATTGTGAATTTGCGCTAAAAATTGCTGAAAATACCTACTATATATAAATAGCATAAAAAAATCATAAAGTATCCTTGAAAATCACGAAAAATTCATCAAAAATTGTTAAACATAGATAATAAGTACATACTTTTGTAAAAATTATGAAAAAGTTACAAAAAATTATCAAATTATAATTAGCTTAGCAAAAATTATTAAAAACTTACAAAAATTTCTAAAAAAAAAAATCTCTAGGTATAAAGATGGTTGGAAAAATTTTTCAAAATTATTCAAGAAAAGTCTATTTCAATAAAATATTGTAAAGTTACTAAAACTGAATAAATTCAATCAAAAAATGCATTAAAATCATGAAAAATGATTGAAAATTGCGTGCGGTAAAATCATCAAAAATTTCTCAAATTCAATGAAATTTTCATGAGAATGCAATAAAAATATGAAAAAATAGCAATATTGATATTGCACTGAAAATCACTAAGAATTATCAACGACTGAACATTCACCAAAAATCGCATAAAATAACATTGAAAATGGATTCATCAAAACTTGTATACTGCATATGTATTGAAGGTATCATGAAAAAATCAAAATCATAAAAAACTTCAAAATTGTAAAAAAAAATGATAAAAACCAAACATTGAAAAAAATTGATCAAAACTTGCATAAAATATTGAAAATTATAAAAAATTTGGAAAAATTGTCAAAATGAGCAACAATTTCAGAAAAATTGAAAAAAAAAGTAAAATTAAAATTGAAATAAAATGCAAAAAACCCGTTCAACATTACAAAAAAAAAATAGAATTCATCAAGAATAGTTGAAAGTAGATGAAAATTCGCAAAAACTTCCAAAAATTTGTGAAAAAACTGCAAAAATGCAATAAAAATAATCAAAAATTGCATGAAACATCATAAAAAATTGTTTAAAAATAGCGGAAAAAATGACAAAAATTTTGTACGAATGAAAAAAAGTCGCAAAACCAGGAAAATCGCAATAAAAAATCTAAATCATTCATTACCAAAAATTAATAAAACTCCAGAAACATAGAGCAAAATTCAACAAAAATCGTGCATTCCATACCGTTGAAGCTTTCTTTTAAAAAATAATATCAAAACAACTAAGAAATGACTTAAAAACATAAAAGGTCGAAAAATTCTGAAAATAGCCAGTAAGTACATAAGTATGTAATTTACTTATTCATCATTCATATTTCACATTTGGCAACATGGCAAAATTTTTTTGTTCAATTCACAGCGAAACGAAAGATAAACCTATTTAAAATTTTCCTTTCTTTAACGCCCTATACTTGAAGCGTTCATCTACATACTCGTACGAGTTAATACCACACCACATCGTTCAACTCAATCCGCAGCAATCGAGGTACAGTACAGCATTGCACGTGTATAAAAAATTTGCATTTTAAATGAAATTACGCGTTTGTTTACTTCGTCTCTGCCACACCCCCCCCGGCTCCCCCATCTCGCAGTCTTATACTCAGAAATCAATCGCGCTCGTCCATTCCTCCTTCTGGTCTCCACTCTCCATTCCTATACCTTCCAACGTTTAAATATACGAGTACTTGGTAAAATTTATTCACACACAAGCCAAACTCGTTGTTTCAGACAAAGACAAAAAACTCGAAACACTTGCAACTCTTTAAATACTCGTACTCGTACATCAACGCGCCCAGCACAACAACTACTAGAAAAAAGTCTTCTATTTCTCTTCACTATTATCTAAATTAGCTTATATCGTGTTTCGCTGCTATTTATGAACGTATGTACCATGCACCAGGACTTGAAATGAATCACCTTTGAGAAACCTTGATCAAACCGACGTTTAAATAATTAACCTTGCAACTCGCGACGATTAAAAATTAACTATTGTTATTTCTCTAGAGCTCGTAAAGTTGATACAGCTATACATATACACAAAAAGAAAAGAAAAAGAAAAAAAACCCGACCGCTAAGTCGAAAAAAAATTTCGATTATAATTTCAAATTATCGTACGTATACGTACGAGTAGCTGCGCGTAAACCGAGCTGGAATATTAAACACCACTACCACTAGCTATAGGTATATTCGTGTCAATTACCTTGTTATAATTAACATAGACACGTAGGTAATTCGTATCGTGTGTATGCAATTTATATCCTGCATGTAGGGTACACATCACGTCATTGCATCGTGACAATTGAATATCCGCATTCAAATTTTTGGCCAATTTTCGAAGAGCTCAAATTTGGGTCCACCTTATAATCAAGGACCGGATATGTATGAAAACACATATTTTTTTATGAGCATTCCTATTGCGCATATCGATGTTTTCTTTACGATTCATAAAATTTAGAGTAAAATGAGCCCCATATGTTCGCACATATTTTTGCATATTCTAGGTATAAATGCATATTTTTACATATTTTGACCATTTTTAGCGCATATTTGCACATATTTTGCCAATTTTGCTGGTTTTAGCACATATTTTCCTCATTGCACTGGATTTGACCAATTTTTCCATTCAAACGGTTGCGTTTTTACGATTTTTTTCAAATTTTCAATTTTTTTTGGAAAAAGAACGTATACCTTTTTTAGTGTTTTTTTCACTTCTTGGGCGATTTTGATCATTATTTTCCATTTTTTAGATTCTAAAATCAGAATAAGGACTATATTTGTACTCGGAGAAAAAAACGCTGCTTTTTGATACCCATATCGTTTCCACATATTTTTACATATTTTGAATTTTTAGCGCATATTTTTGCATATTTTTCTAGTTTTTAGCGCATATTATATGTACATATTTTGCCATTTTTTAGCGCATACATATCCGGTCCTTGCTTATAATAAAGAGTTGTATTTTAGTAAGGTCATTCTGTGTCAATTCGACCAAAAAAATGTGATTTTCGACCTCGTGTCTTTCGATTTCGTTCAAATTTTCACATAATCTAACCACTCAACAACTCACAAAAAACAAACACCTTCATTTAAAGCCCTCAACCCCCCCCCTTCCCTAAAAAACGTAAAATTCCAACAAAAAAAATCATTTGGGTAACGTGATACATGAAATGGTATGTTTTCAGAGGTGCTAAACACGAATATGATATATCTTTTTTGATTGGGCATCATCTAAGACCTCGAAGCACCCCCAACCCTGGGTCAAATTTGAAATAAAAAATTGTTCGAGGGCATTAGATGATGCCCAATCAAAAAACAAATATCATATTCGTGTTCAGCACCTCTGAAAACATACCATTTCATGTATCACATCACCCAAAATTTTTTTTGGAGTTTTACTCTTGGGGTGGGGGGCTGGGGGCTTTGGATGAGGCCTAATTAAAAACCGAGGTCATATTCGTGTTCAGCACCTTCAAAAATATACCAGTTGATATATCACGTGGTAATATAATATTTTATTGAAAATTTCGACCCAAATTTGAGGGGTCACAGCACCCCCCCCCCCCCATCGAAAAAGCTTATTTTTAAACTGCGGGATCGTGATTTTTCTGCACGATTTGCGCGGTAGTGCAGGTTCAAATTGGTGTTTTAATGGTTTTCCTAAAGAACTGAAGAATCCATGAGCCTGCTGGTAGCTCCAGCAGGGTGTCTCCGTCTTTCAGAGAAATAATTCTAACAAAAAAATCGAAATTTAAAATGTACTTGCTTATTTTCTAACCATTTTTTCTGATCGTGTGGTAAAACAAAACTTCACTTACCTGAAACAAAAAGAAATAAATGATTGATTAGTTAAAGCTCGCTTCTTTCAAAATTATAATATCTAAATTAAATTCTACGTGCAATAGAATAATAATCATTTTATAATTAGCAATTTCCAACTCGCTCGTTGGCAAAGTTTCTTAGCTGTCTAACTTCGATTTAGTTTGGGTGACAAAACTTCAACAACGAGGGAGGAGGGGGGGGGTCAAAATGAAATACGATTATGATTTTCAAGTTCAGCGCGAAATTTTAAAGCATTTTGATAGGTCGAATCGATATCTTAGATTCAACTTTTCAGTACTGAAATCTCAGGGAGGGGGGGGGGGGTTAAATAGTCCCATCAGCCAAATTTCAAATATCTATAGGAGGGAAGGAGGGAGGGAGGGAGGGGTGGTCAAAAATGAAATGAAAGCCAATTCTCAGCTTTCTAGCCTGATTCAATAAAAAATTACGATTTTATTCACTCGAAATAGAGTTTTGAGTTAAATCAAAAATTCAATAAATGAATTTCAGGGACTAAAATTTTGCATTTACATTTCATTTAGGTGTATTTTTGGATAATTTTTTGATTATTCTGATGAACTGGAGAAAGCTAAATCAAAAAAACATATTTTGAAGATCAAATTTCCACTTTAGAACGACTTTTACTTAAAATTACGTAGGTTTAAAAATTTCGCTTTGGTGGTTGATTTTTAAACAATTTTTCGCGCGAAAAAATTCCATTTCTTCAAAATTTTTCACGATAGACTTTATCATACCGAAAATATGATTTTTTTACGATTTTATTTCATTTCAAAATTTGACCAATTCTTCGTAATTTTCCGCATTTTTAGTGTGCGTAGCACACTATTGGTTTCGCTTTGAGAAATTGAAATTTCAATTGCAATGAATGTTCTCTTAAGCTATCCAACCATTTTTTGTACCTATTGGACACCATTTGAGAATCATTAAGGCGGAGGGTATAGATTTATTTTCATTCAATTCGGATGGGTAATTGCTGAGTAATTGCAATTTTAGTTCATTATTTTAATGAATAAATTCCTAAAAAAGGAGAAAGGGGACTTGTAAACCACCTGCCGCTCATTGTACCCTGCTATACCCCCAGCCTTATCCTTTCATCATTTTATAAACAGCTGCGTTGCATTGTACCCTGTTACACCCCCAGTCTGCCAGCTGTGTATTTCAAGTGGGAGTGGCTTGGTGGGGTGTTTACCAAACAAATATATTATTTCAATGCCGTAACCCTCGTAGTGAAGTGGTAGCTGAGTGGATAGGGCATGTAGGTAGGAATAGGAAATTTAGGGACCCAGGTTCGAATCCCCGTGAGGTAAGTAGGTAGGTGACAGATTTTTCGTAGGAAAATCGGATAGGTAAATGCTTTGGAGTTTACTACCTACGTAGTACATGATAATGGGGCAAAAATAATGCTGAAATTGAGTTATGAATTATGATATCATTTGCTAACTAAAAATTCATTTCATTAATTTTCTGTCTACCTATAGCCATAAGTATAGTAAGAATTACCTTGACATGAATAATTTTTAACTTTTTACTTATAATTTAAAAATTACTTCAAAATGAGTAATTAAACTAATTTTTGTACAATTGAAACATGAAATTTTTATTATCATGATTTAGTAAAAATTATTAAAACAAAATGATTTTTACTATTGGTACCTATAGCAAAATTTATTAAAATGATAATTTTTACTAAATGATTACAGTAAAAATTATTAAATGGGATCTGGTACTTAATTGTGCTAAATACCAGTATTTAGTTAAATTTTTTTGTAAAAATTACCCATATTTTTTTTCGTGTAATTTAGAGGCAATTCAAATTCTTAACATATTTTATAAGATTTAATTCTTAATTTAGAATAAAAAGCAAGTTCTGAAAGTTGGTTTGAAAATTTATAAATTTGAAGACAATGGAAATTCTAAAAAAAATAGTATGAAAATTTGTATTTAGAGACGCTGAGAATTCCAAAAATTGATTAAAAGTTCTGTAAGTTGCAGATAATGTGAACTTGAAAATTATATAAAATAAGTATTGTAATATTTATGAACAAGA
The DNA here is from genome assembly GCF_950023065.1 of Planococcus citri. Lineage (NCBI taxonomy): Eukaryota > Metazoa > Arthropoda > Insecta > Hemiptera > Pseudococcidae > Planococcus > Planococcus citri. Next base: position 68,022,519 of record NC_088680.1, read on the forward strand.
TGAGAATTCTGAAAAATTGGAGGCAATGTAAATTCCAAAAATTGAGTAAACGTTTTACAATTTGTGAACAATATGAACTTGAAAATTGAATTTGAAATTTTTTAATTTAAAGACAATACGAATTCTGAAAAATTATTCAAAATTTGACTATTTAGAGGCAGTATGAATTCTAAAAATTGATTGCAAATTTCCTAACTCAGCAGCAATGCAAAATTCTGAAAATTTATTGAAAACTTTATGAAATTGTAGCGATGGGGAATTCGGGAAATTGATTTGAAATTTTGTAAATTTTAAAACAATGCAAACTATGAAAAACAACTAGAAATTTCTTAATTTAGAAGCAATACAAGCTTATAAATTATTCTGAAATACCTATTGTAATTTGGAAAATATGAAAACACCGAAAAACAATTATTATTTTGAAGCAGTGAGAGTTTCAAAAATTCTCATTACTGTGACATGGTTGATTCACTTATGCACTACCTAGATGTAATAACGGTTATAGCTGTAGAAAAGGCAGCTAGCTACGCACACTTTGCAGCTAAGCTTTGCTTAGCTGTCTAGTTTTTTTCACCACTTTGCATTTTTGCAATGTTTTGCTCAATTTTTACGTTTCAACCATTTTCAGCCAATTTAAACAAATTTTTGGGCGTTATTTTTGACAAATTATCATTCAATTTTGAATAAATATTCGGTTATTTTAGGCAATTGCGTGTACACTGTACATTTTTCGATTTTTGACGAATTTTTGAAAATCAAATTGGTTTAAAAAATGGGAGAAAAACAAAATTTTACCAAACTGACTTTTGGACAATTTTATGGCCTTTTTTTTCAAAAGCTGGAATTTCCAAAAAATTGCTGGAGTCTCCTGGACGGCTTGAAACCAGCTCCAGGCAACTCAGCACGTTAAAATAGAGGTATAGAGGAAATCCTCCTCAATTTTCCAAAATTTGAAGAGATTTCAATTTTTAAGAATCTGCTGGAGACTCCAGAACGCCATGGCAACCAGCTCCAATCGACTCAGCATGTTGAAATTAGGGTATCGAGTAAATTTAAGCAACTCAAACTTCGTTGGGTCAATTTTTTTGGAATTTTAAAATTTTTTAAAAATCTGCTGGAGATTCCAGAATTGCTTGAAAAAGGGTTCGAAGCCGTTTTCAATTTAAACAGAGACTTTGAATCTAGGCACACATCAAATTTCAGCTCGCTAGGCCAATTTGTTGGAATTTTAATTTTTTTCCTCAATTTTTGGCCCTAATCCGATTTTTAAAAATCCGCCAAAAATCAAAAAATGCACCTTGCACCTGAAATTTTAGCCGGTGATGCATTTTTAAATGCCCTCTCGATTTAGCTTTATTCATTTTTCAGACATTTTTCCGCCACTTAGAATACCTTCCTTGACATGGTGATTTGGATTTGGGAGAGAGAGGGGGGGCGTATCATCCAACTTCATTTCAAAAAATTTTGAAGATTTCAGTTTTTAAAAATTTGCTGGAGACTCCAGAACGGCCGCTGGCAACCACCTGCAATCGACTCAGCATGTTGAAATTAGCGTATTAGGTAAATTTTATCAACTCAAAACTTCGTTGGGTAGAATTTTTCGGAATTTTACAATTTTCAAAAATCAGCTGGAGGTTTCAGAACAGCTCGAAAAAGGGTTCGAAACTGCTTCCAATTTATTCGGAGGCTTTGAATCTAGGCACACATCAAATTTCAGCTCGCTAGGCCAATTAGTTGAAATTTTGATTTTTCCCCTCCATTTTTGGCCCAAATTCGATTTTTAAAAATTCTCCAAAAATCAAAAAATGCACTTTGCACCTGAAATTTTAGTCAGTGATGCATTTATTTTTTATATGCTCTTCAAGTTTAGCTTTGTTCGCTTCAGAAATTTTTCTGCCACTTAGGATACCACCTTCCTCGCCAGGGTGATTTGGATTTGTAAAGGGGAAGGTGAGGGTATGTTGTCAAGCGCCTTAATCCCTGCAATTTCGGAGCAAAGTGCTTCCAGTTTCGGTTACTCCATTTCAACCAAAGTGTACCTCCATTTTCCAGCTGAGATTCTTCTCTGTTCGAGTAATTCGATTTCTGACCCGGGTTTGAAGGAAGGGGGGGGGGGGGGTTTCAAGGTCATCCAGTGCATCAAGCTCATCAATTTCGGCTCAAAGTACCTCCTCCAGCTCATCTTTCTCAATTTCAACCGAAACACCTCCATCTCCAAGATAACTTCGCCTAAAGAGAAGACCCTCCAACCACCACCTCCAACCCCAAACCACCATTTCTGACACCCTACACTCAAAAACGACCTAATCAACTCTCTCCTTCGGTACAAAAATTTCAAAAAATCGTATTTTTTTCCACAATCCGTCAACTCGTAAACGCTAGCGCCTTCTATGAGCCATACAGCAAAACACTGGCATACGAACAGCGCCGCCTTGTCTTGCGTTTTGGTAGGTTCGGCACGATAATTATATTCGCGTTCGGGACTCGGGTTCGCGTTTTCTACTAGCTGCGAGTCGGTGTCGGTGTGTCGGTCTCGGAGAAAGTACGTACAGTACGGGTACAGTGTGCTCAGTGCTGTTCGCGACTGACTCCGAGCTCGAGCTCACGAGCTGCACACAGCGTTGGTGTCACCATAAAAACCTACAAAAACTTGACGAAAGGCACGAAGTCGAACCGGAGCCGACCTCGTCTGCTCGTCGCCGCCACATACCGTATATACACATACAATGTATACGCAATTTACGAGTATGTGTGTATGCTGTATGTAAACCGATATTCCGTTCACTGTGCACAGTGCACGGTGCACGTCCACGTACTATACTATGTGTGGTAGACAGACATATACGCTACCGCCAGCCTAAAATGTGTTACACAAGATCAAAGTTTACAAACAACTCGATAACGTCCAGGTACGAGTACACTACACACGTACTGTAAATTGCTCGATGCTCGCCTCGAATCGTACACTATTTTATAGTACGATGAATCATTTATTTAAATACGAGAAGAAGAAGTAAAATAAGTAGGGGGGGAGACGCACGTATTAATTATACGACTCTGATACTACTCTTATGGCAAATCGCACCAGTCCTTACTATTGCAACAATTCGCGTAACGTTTTTAAAATTCATAAAAATAAACACAACTTTCCGATCATCTTACCATCATCATTCACAACACTCGCCAGCGAGTGTTTTAACCAGAATACTACGCATTTTACCCAACACCTCTTGCAACACCCAACACCCATCTTCACACCGATTACATATTACTATTTTACTATCCATCCATCCATGTGCATTGTGCACCACAACAACAATCCCAATCCTAATCCCAATCGAATTTCTCGCTCTCATCTACACGTACACGAACACGAACAACAGCAAAGCAACACAAACGTAGACACAGGGAACAGGGAAAACACTCGCAGCTGATCAACGATACCACGTGACAGCATAACAATGTACCACTTCCCACTCCGGCATGGCAACGTAGCCACCGAGACTTCGTTTTTTTTTCTCATTTTCTGTACTCCAACCCGTATTCCGAATGACCTCTAAACATTTAGAGGGGTTCAAATTCACATCCCCTGCAACCATTCCGACTCTTAAAGGCCAATTAAAACACCTAACACGCGGAGGAGATACGGGAAACAAAAACTGAAGAAGAAATCATCCCTACATACAACATAACGCGAGCTGGCGAAGGCGAAAAATTATACACAGCTCTGCGAGGTGTTTTTTTTTTTTTAGACGAATAATATTTCGAGAACCGAGAAAGACTGTTGCTTCAGCATATAATATTCGTTCGTGTGTTTCTGGATTAAAAAATTAGCAACCTTGGCGTTGGCGACACGCCTGGTAAAATTCTTCGTTCGCATTTCTCGTTAAATTGCCAGGTTTCTTATAAAACGAATAATACAACGGTTTGAAGTAATATTCGATTCGATATACTCGCTCACTCGTACCTACTAAATCGATATAGGTACCTAGCTTTCTGATATAAAAATATAGGTAGGTAAGTTAACTACCACTACTAATGTCATCCAATCTTTTGCAACGTTGGTAGATAGATACGAGGAGCTCGAACGAAAGAAAATTTTTTCTCCTCGAAATATCTCGTAACATAGGCTATAAATTTTTGTAGCTCGATTCGCCAAATCCCTCGCAGGCTATATAACTTTCAACATAGTAATACAATAAGCATTATGTAAATATTACAATAGATTGAATCGAACGACGCCAACGTCACAAAAATTTTATCAATTTCAAAAACAACAAACGAATGCTCAAGTTTATTGTTCACTAGTCATCGCACGAGTACACATAAATGAATTTTTTTCACTCTTATTTACACAAGCGTGATAAAATTAGAAGAACAGGGCATCTCTGGTTATCATTTCAGGGATGCACTGCTCAGAAAAAAAACCTCATGATCATGACTTTCTCTTCGTCTGGAGATTTTGATGAAACTCTTCCAGGTGGTAGCCCTTGGGACACATAATTACGATGCCATTAAAATTTCAGTTTTCAAATTCGAGTTTGAGATCTTAAAGTATGAGCTGTAAACTTCAAAACTGTGATTTGGAACATTTTTCCAATATCCCAAAACTCACGAAAAAAATTAAATAATGACCTCGAATATTTTGAATTTTTCCTATTTAAGTTTTGTTGAGGTCATTTGGCTATGATTTTTGGCTAGGCTTAGTCATATTCCGAAAATTAAAACACTGAAAAACAAAAATGATCCATCCTACTGTACACCTCTTGAAAAAAAACAAAACATAATTCTAAAATACCCTGGAGAGGGGGTGAGGGGAGAGAAAGCACTCAATTCTGACCCTCCAAAAAATGCAATTCCTTTTCGTGCCATTTACGCGATGAAGTAAAATGGATTAAGACAATAACAGCATTATTCGATGAGAACGAAAAATTAATTCTAAACAAGTTTTTAAGGTTCTTTTTCAAGAAAAAGGGGAGAGGACGATAAATCACGAATTACACAAGAAAATTAAAGCTTTTAGTCAGAAAAATGGCGGAAAATGAGGAAGGGAGATTGGGAAATGCTCAGACTCAGAGCCTTCCATCTCGTCCTTCAAAAGCTAACAAAGCCATGGCGTTACAATTTTTCCACCATTTTCGAACCAAAGAAGGGTACTTGTTGACTGCTCTAGGGATTCAGAGGGTCACATCGAAAAATGACATAGATTTTTGAATTCGACGCCTCCGAAACCCAAACAAACGATATGTCACATGGCATTACAATTTTTTCCCATTTTCGAACCAAATGATGGTGCTTGACCGCTGTTGCGGAGGTGGAGAAGGTCAGATCGAAAAACCAAGTCAATATTCAGACTCAGCACCCCCAAAAACCTAACAAATGATATGTCACATGATATTACATTTTTTTTTCATTTTTGAACCGGGGGGGGGGGGTGGTGGTGCATGTCTACTGCCGCAGGAGTTAAGAGGGTCAGATCGAAAAACCAAGTCGAAATTCAGACTCAGCACCCTCAAAAGCCTAACAAACGATATGTCACATGCTATCACAATTTTTTCCCATTTTTGAACCCAGGTGGAGGGCATGCATGTTCATTGCCGCAGGGGTGGAGAGGATCACATCAAAAAATCAGGTCGATATTCAGACTCAGCAATCTCGAAGACCTAAGACCTAACAAACGATATGTAACATGGCACGAGACAAAATTTTCTCCCCTCTCCAACTTTTGAATTAAGGTGAGGAGGGTCAGTATACTTCAATTTTTCTCAAATTTCGATCAAAATCATATTTGGGTTTGTGCAACGGTCTAATTAAGCTGACATTACATAATTTACAAAAATGGCGGAAAATGAGGAAGGGAGATTGGAAAGTGCTTAGACTCAAAGCCTTACCCCTCGTCCTTCAAAAGCTAAATGAAGGGTGCTTGTTGACTGCTCTAGGGGTTCAGAGGGTCAAATCGAAAAATTACATAGATTTTTGAATTCAGCGCTCCCGAAAACCAAACAAACGATATGTCATATGGCATTATAATTTTCCCCCCATTTTTGAACCAAATAAGGGTGCTTGACCGCTGTTGCGGGGGTTGAGATGGGTCAGATCGAAAAACCAAGTCGATATTCAGACTCAGCACCCCCAAGAACCTAACAAACGATATGTTACATGATATTACAATTTTTTTCCCCTTTTTACACCCCGGGGGGGAGGGGGTGCATGAATGTTAACTGCCGCAGTGCCGCATGGGTTGAGAGGGTCAGATAAAAAAAAAACAAGTCGATATTCAGATTCAGCACCCCCAAAAACCTAACAAACAATATGCCACATGGAATTACAATTTTTTTCATTTTTGGTTTTGGACCCTATGGGCTATGGGGGGGGGAGGTGCATGTGTATTGCCCCAGGAGTTGAGAGGGTCAGATCGAAAAACCAAGTCGATATTCAGACTCAGCGCCCCAAAAAACCTAACAAATGATATGTCACATGATGTGACATTTTTTTTTCATTTTTGGCGCGGGGGCTCCATGTCTACTGCCGCGAGAGTTAAGACTTCAAGAGGGTCAGATCAAAAAACCAACTCAATATCCACACTTAGCACCCCCAAAAACCCAACAAATGATATGTCACATAATATTACAATTTTTTTTTCATTTTTGGAATCGGAGGGGGGGTGCATGTCTACTGCCGCAGGAGTTAAGAGGGTCAGATCGAAAAACCAAGTCCATATCCAAACTCAGCACCCCCAAAAACCTAACAAACGCTAAGTCACGTGATATTACAATTTTTTTCGTTTTTGGACTCGGGGGGGAGGGGTGCATGTATACTGCCGCAGGAAATAAGAGGGTCAGATCAAAAAACCAAGTCGATATTCAGACTCAGCAACCCCAAAGGCCTAACAAACGATATGTCACATGGCATGACACAAAATTTCCTCCCCTCTGCAATTTTTGAATAAATGGGGGAGGGGTAGTATTTCAATTTTTTTCCAAATTTCGATCAAAATCATATGTGGGTTTGTGTAACGGTCTAATCAAACTGACATTACATACTTTTATAACTTATTAAAAAGATTACGAAAAAAATCCTCTCGACATTCTCATCTCAAGAGGCGATAACCTCCCCCCCCCCCCTCTCCACTCATCCACGAGCACCTGGAGAAAAAATTTCTGAATGCTAAAATTTTCGTTCTGCAACTATTGCTCGTAGTTTTTTTTTTCATAATTATGTAATATCTGTGTTATTTAAAAAAAATTATGGCTGAAAACCCAAAATATGATCCTTTCTGACTAGCTCTTCTCTAAAGCGGCCAATGGGGAGGGGGAGGGGGAGGGGGTCAGGATATGCTGGCTTTCAGGGAAATTCGGGTCACGTTGAAATACATACTTTTGTATCAACATATAAAATCCCCCCCCTCCTACCATTGGATGAATTTTTAATTTTTTGAAGGTTTTGTTTAGTACCTATAAGTACATATTTTTCACTTTAAAAATCTTGCACTGCCCGTGAAAGTTGTCATTCAAAAATGTAATTTTACATAATTATAAAAACGTGTATACTGAATGAGATGCACAATTCAAATTTTTCGCCCCTTCCCCCTCCCTCGCATAATCCTCCAAAATTTGGAAAACAGGAAAAAATGTCAAGTCAAAATACAACACAGAAGACCATACAGTAATTTCAGCTCGTTATTGCATGAAAATATTTTACGACGAAATATGGTGCGCAAAAGATAATCTCACCCCTCCCCCCCCCATCCCCCCTACATAGAGCTACAACTCGCAGAAAATTTCCACATGGCAAGATCTGACGAAATTGCGTTGCAACATTACGACATTTAGTGTTGAATAAAGATCAATACAGCCTGGCTGTATAAATTAGAATCTTCGAATACCCCCCCTCCTCCTCCCACTTCTGCGAGGAGATAGGCCCATAAAATGTAGAACTGATGAAAAAAATCAATTCTCGAAACCGAAATTTGGTCAAAGTCGATAAACGAGCAGGAGTTGGGAATATTTTTCAAAGTTCATTTCATCATTTTCTCCTTCCCCCTCATTCTCTGATCCCCAATTCTCAGAAAAATCGACTAAAATTACGATGGAAATTCAAGCTGAAGAGTAGGTATTGGAAAAAAATGATTTTTTGACCATTAAAATTTGTTCAAGATGATCCTGGATCTACAAGCAACGTTGAATGTGCAGCTCATGATGAAATAAATCAAATCATTTCAGTTGTAAATAAACAAAAAAAGCCCAGGTACACATTTTCCGATTTTTGGAGCACCCTGTAGAAGAAAAATTGTCAAACATCGATACTACAAGGTAACAAGCACTCATCGTGAACAAATAAATTAACATATCCATCATTCACATCAAGTACCTATCTATCTAACTCCGAACAGAAGCCTTTGGCATCGTCAAGACCTTACAGACACCCTATGTATACTGAATTTAATTCAAAACATTACAGGTAAACAGGGAAAAACACAATAAATTCGCCATCACCGGTCTCATTCAAATTACACAAACAACATGAATTAAGGACTGAAAAAAAAACGCATACACACGAACAAAAAAATAGGGAAAAATTCGCTCAAATTCGTATATTCGTAGCTCGTCATAAACTACACACCGAATTAACCGCACCCAAGAAGAGTTATGCTTTCGATGACACGTCACATTACGTACAGCAAAAAAAAAATATGTAAAACTCCGGTAATCGTTGCATCATATATTCGTAATTCGTATAACTTCGGGCTGAAATTTTCCAATTCTAGTTTCCATAAATGGTCATATAAATTTAGACAGTATTTCCCAACATGGTCGATCACTTCTCTTCTTCGAGCACTGTGATTCTCTAATACAAATTTCAGATACACAGAAACGAAAACAGTGATATCAGGCACACTGTGCGATGAGAGACGTAATTTAGAAAGTAACCTATAATAATACCCATGGATAACCGTACATACGAGTTGGTTATCGATACACACGAACCCGAAGTTTCGATTCATTAGTGTACGAGCTCACAACGACGAGCTGCTGAAACTACACAATCTTATCTCTTTTCGCTTCGAACATGTTTATCGCAACACGTGTTTTCAATGAGAATTTCAAAATACTTTAGCATATGCTTTGAAAATAATTCAATAGTGGATCTTAGGCTTGAACAGAACATATTAGAATTAATCATTTTACAAAACGAAGATGATTCGAAAGATGCAAGTTTGGATAGAGTAAAACAATCGAACAATATGGCAAATGCAACACCATCATCGATAAGACATTGGACAAAGAAAAATAATACTCGAACCTTCGACAAAAACGAATCAAAACCCAATTTCTAGAATCACGACGAGAGAATCTAGAGAAGCAGTCAGTTCTCAATCGAAATATCAACGAAAAACAGCTCGAAAACATTCCAAAATCCTGAAACCGTACAATAAACTAATAATTACCGATCTTATCACCGTTCTAAAGAGTTAAATTCGATCAAAACATAGATAACAATACACCAAAGCCAAAAGTAAACATCGATATAAGATTTCAATCAATTAGATACGTAAAATGTACACCTTTCTGTACGAGGCCTAAATTAAACTCGATCAAATAACAAACAGCAGCATCGTACGAGTAAACCGAAGATATTTCACGAACGTTAGCACAAAACCTACGATGTTATCTCCAGCTGTATCGCATTCGAGTCATTATCGATAACCACAGTTGTCAACAGTGTTGGGTATTTTTCCGGTTAGAGCATTAATTTATCCAACGTGAACCCGGACGAGGTATTCCTAAACATTAATTCACATTAAACAACAATTAGCGAACATTTGCAGAAGCTAGAGTTGGACTAGAGCACTTGGGATAGCTTCGGTACACTTCGAACTACACTGAAACGTTCGAAGAAGAGAATATCAACGAATTAGGCAACTAGTGATCGAAATATAATACTTGATTCAACGTATATAAATGGTTACTTCGGTATCATCGGATTACTTGGAAGTTATATCGAACGAAAGATGCAACATATCGGAGTATTACGTACGATGATGATCTTATACTTTACTTCTGGTGAAACCGAGCTCGGTTTTCGGTTATCTTTGGACCGGAGCAACGAAAGCATTCTCGATAGGGTACGTAAATTCGATCACGATTAGTTGACGACGAATAATTACAACTCGAATGTATCGAACGATGACTACACTTCGGTATCGATTTCGTTAGTAGTACCTAAATACGAACATACCAAATGAACATGGGCGATTACCGTTGACGATTAACTTACCGCATATTTCGATGAGTTTTTGAGTTTTCTGCTCTTTTTCTTGCGCTTGTGACTCGACAAATTCAGCCGCCGCTAACAGTGTCTCTAAGCCGCCCCATTCCGCGTCCATTTCTCGCAACAAGATGAGATCTGCTGTGTAGATCTCATACGCTGAACTTCAGTGGCTACGGTGGCCACGCACGACACTATTGGAACAATAACAACAATAACAGCTTCGTTAGCCACATCGCATCTCGTACTAATAATTAAGTAAATATACGATAATAGAGTTTCGTATTACATACCTGTTATATGTAACGGCGAAGAAATATATCACAGACAATGGGGATTCAATTGAAACCATAATCTACGTCATCGCTCGAAATACGTACGTACGGTACATGATACGAAATTTATACTATATTAACAGATAAAAAAAAAAATGGCTAAAATATGGGTACTACGCGGTTACCTCGACATTTTCATTCCGATATATTGTAAACTATTTAGCGAAAAATTCTTCAAACTAAAACGTTAATACGAATTCATAAAGTGTAATAAATAAATAAAAGCATTAGGAGAAAAACACACACATACACACGAAACACGTCTGACAAGTATTACAATGCGAAATGTTAAAGCAGAGCTATATCTGCGCAACCATGCTGCTTTAGTGCTCACGTGTCTGGGGTCCACCGAAATAACCAATCGCGAGAAGCCATGTGATCCGATTCGGGCGTGCTTGTTTTGTTTTACATGATGCGACGTTGCCATGTAGTGCACCTACGAGACTACGAGTCGTTTCAAAACCGTTGGTTTCTTCTTTCTTCTCACTTCTCTCTCGATTACACGATTGCAAGCGAGCGATGAAGCGAGCTGTAGCGAAGACCGTAGACCGTAGTAGTCGTACAACGACGTGTACTTCGGTGTACGTTTTTATTTTATTATGATTTTTTACCCACGCTACGTAACCATTAAGCAAGACCAACTGCTAAGTGCGCTGCTGGCTGCTTTTAACACTTGAAAGTTGACTTAAACTTAAGTCCCGTAATCGTTGACATGGCGGCTGACAGCCGCCGCGGCGGCTCTCAGCCGCCATGTCTACAACTACGGGGGAATTTTTTCAAAAAAATTCAGGCTGGCGGCTGTCAGCCGCCATGTCAACGATTACGTGTTAATTTTACAATTCGATCGTACTGTATCATTTTTGTACACTTATGAAGTCTCCTCCTCAAGTTCTCAACCGAGTGTACAACACTTACTTATGTACTTATGTAATTGTGAAACTTGGACGTTTGTATTGTTTTCTTTTTTTCGGTGATACCTGCCTGACCCATTATTAGTTCAACTAGTTGACTGATTAGGTAGGCTGTGGAAGATAATTTCGAGTAGCTTATTCGAGGTTCTAAATTTTCAATTTCAATCAGGCCAATCGGTTGATGAACTCAAAATTTTCAAAAACTGAAACCCAACAATTCAATTACTAAGTAGGTACTATAACTTGGCATCGGATCGTTGACTCATTATAGGCCTACTCACATATGTATAGCCGGGTATCAATATCATTCAACTTTATGGCTCGTTGCAATGATAATAAATAATAATGAAATATCAAAAACATGAAATTATTCTACAATACAGCCACGAAGCGAGAATATTTTACAATTGCAATCAAATAATCAACTCATTTGTTATTTTTTGTAGATAAGTCAGCGCGCGCATATAATGACGTCATTGCATTACATTTCGACTTATCAGTGAATTTTTTTTTATTAAATTTTTCATTCGTGATGAATAATGTAAGTATGGAATCAACAGAACGAATACACTGAGGAGTGGAGGGGTAATATTTTTGAAAAATCAATTCAATTGCCACAATCAACAGCTCAACGTTCCTTTTGAAACGCTGAGAAAATCCAAGTAGGTAGGTCTACATGACCACAAAAGTACAATCATATTGATAAACCTTACGAAAATCAAGACGTTGACTTCATAGGCTCATATTTTGAAATAAAATAAAATTCAAAAAACGAAAATGCTATGTATCTTACAAATAATGTAATTTCCAGCAAGAAAAAGGTCATCATCATTTTTTACTATAAAAAGATATTTCTAATAGGGGGAGGTGGTCGAGAAAATTCAAAAAATGTCAAATTGAGAAGTAGGTAAGTACATTTTCTAGTAAGTACATGTTTAATATTCAAGCTTACTCTTCTCCTTCAAATTTGAAAACACGTTAAATGTGCAAAGAAACTTGTTTGTTGATAGTTAAATTCTCAACAAAAAAGGTCCTTTGCATATTTATGGCAATTTCAAAACTGAGAGAGCTGGGCTAAAACAAATGTGAGAGAAATTTGAGTCTTTTTGATTGTGGTTAAATTAAAACAACAAAGAAAAAGTCCGTTTTTCGTTTTTTTTTTTTTTTTTTAATTGAAACTAATTATGTTTTACTCCCTTTTTTTGATTTCGGAATTTTTTAAATTTTCTTGAACACCACTAACCCTAATGAAAATTGAAAATAGTCAAAAAATTATGATTGAGGGCTCTTTTTTGCTGAAAATTGAATTTCCTATAATATGATGATTTAATTTTTTTAATTATTTCAAAATTTCAGCACGTAACGTTAACTTGAAAAAATACATCGTGAATCTTGTAAGGTATTTTATTATTTTTTCGAAGACATCACTTTCAAATTCCTATCAAAAGCGAAAAAAAATATTCTGTTCTATTTTTGTTTTTCCCTCGCGGTTTCGATCAATTAAAATAGGTAGGAAAAGGTTACCAAGAAAGTTACAAGAGTCGAGACGGGAGCAAAACATTTTAATATGGAAAAAAAACAAATAAAAACCAAAATATTTCATTAAAGAACGTAAAAAAAAAAAACTTTTTGACAATTTTAGACAATTACATATTACAGAAGTGAGAATTTTTAGCAATTTCTGACAAAAAAAACAAGATTTTGACCATTTTATTTTAGCAACAGGCAGCGCTTTTTGGAAACTTCTAAACAGCAATATTTGGAGAAATATTTGAACTTTTTGCAAAAAAAAAAAACAAAAATTGGGCTTTTTAGGCATTTTTTAAGAAAGAAGAAATTTTTTTTCTATAATAATATTTTTTTTTAATTTTTGCTAAAAAGGTGAGACTTTTTAGTTTTTTCCGAATTTTTTGTAAAAAAAATTGTTTTTTTTTAAAAAAAGGTCACAAAAATGAAACATTGAAACTTTTTGGCAATTTCAGACAATTATAGAAACGAGAATTTTTGGCAATTTCTGATAAAAAAAAAACAACAAGATTTTGACAATTTTATTTTAGCAACAGGCAGAGCTTTTTGGAAACTTCTAATGTAGCAATATTTGGAGAAATATTTAGACCTTTTGGAATTTTTTGCAAAAAAAAAAACAAAAAAACAAAAATTATTGGACTTTTTGGCCATTTTTTAGGAAAGAAGAAAGTTTTTTTTCTAACAATATTTTTTTAAATTTTTGTTAAAAAGGTGAGACTTTTTAGTTTTTTCCGATTTTTTGGTAATAAAATTACTTTTTTTGGGAAAAATTGACAAAAATGAAACATTGAAAATTTTTGGCCAAAAAGCAAGAAAACAATTTTTAATAAGTTTTTGGCAACAGTGCAAAACTTTGAATCAATTTCGCAGAAGAATAAAATTAAGTTTTTTTTGGAATTTTTGCAAAAAAAAACAACAAAAAAACAAAAATTGAACTTTTTGGGCATTTTTTTAGGAAAGAAGGAAGTTTTTTTTCTAAATTTTTGCTAAAAGGGGAGACTTTTTAGTTTTTTCCGAATTTTTTGTAAAAAAAATTAGACAAAAATGAAACATTGAAAATTTTTGGCCAAAAAGCAAGAAAACAATTTTAATAAGTTTTGGCAAAAGTGCAAAACTTTGAATCAATTTCGCTGAAGAATAAAATTGAGTTTTTTTGGAATTTTTGCAATTAAAAACAAAAATTGGACTTTTTGAGCATTTTTTAGGAAAAAAAGAAGTTTCTTTTCTAGTAATATTTTTTTTTCAAATTTTTGCTAAAAAGGTGAGCCTTTTTAGTTTTTTTTTGAATTTTTTGTAAAAATTTGACAAAAATGAAACATTGAAAATTTTTGGCAAAAAGCAAGAAAACAATTTTAGTAAGTCTTTGGCAAAAATGCAAACTTTGAATCAATTTCGCGGAAGAATAAAATTGAGTTTTTTTTTGGAATTTTTGCAAAAAAAAAACAACAAAAAAACAAAAATTGGACTTTTTGTGCATTTTTTAGGAAATAAGGAATTTTTTTTTTCTAATTATATTCTTTTTCAACTTTTTGCTAAAAAGGTGAGATTTTTTAGTTTTTTCCGCATTTTTTGTAAAAAAATTATTTTTTTGGAAAAATTTGACAAAAATGAAACATTGAAAATTTCTGGCAAAAAGCAAGAAAATAATTTTAGTAAGTTTTTGGCAAAAGTGCACAACTTTGAATTAATTTCGCGGAAGAATAAAATCAAGTTTGTTTTTATTTTTAATTTTTGCAAAAAAAAACAACAATTTTTCATAGATTTTTGCATTTACAGGAAAAAAGCAAGTTTTTTTATGCAAGTACTTTTTTGCAATTTTTATTGAAAAACAGAGGCTTTTTCTCAAAAAAAACAACAAAAAAAATTGGACTTTTGGACATTTTTTTTTTTAGGAAAGAAGGAAAATTCTTTTCTAATATTATTTTTTAAAAATTTTTTTGCTAAAAATAAGAATAAAATTGAGTTTTATTTGGAATTTTTGCAAAAAATAACAACAATTGGACTTTTTAGGCATTTTTTTTAGGAAAAAAGGAAGTTTTTTTTCTAATAATATTTTTTTTTAATTTTTGCTAAAAATGTGAGACTTTTTAGTTTTTTCCAAATTTTTTGTAAAAAAAATTTTTTTTGGAAAAATTTGACAAAAATGAAACATTGAAAATTTTTGGCAAAAAGCAAGAAAACAATTTTAGTAAGTTTTTGGCAAAAGTGCAAAACTTTAAATCAATTTCGCGGAAGAATAAAGTTGAGTTTTTTTTTTGAATTTTTGCAAAAAAAACAAAAAAAAACAAAAATTGGACTTTTTGGACATTTTTTTAGGAAAGAAGGAAATTTCTCTAATAATATTTTTTTCAAATTTTTGTTAAAAAGGTGAGACTTTTTAGTTTTTTTCAAAATTTTTGTAAAAAAATTATACTTTTTTTGAAAAAAGTTGACAAAAATGAAACATCGCAAATTTTTGGCAAAAAAACAAGAAAACAATTTTAGTAAGTTTTTGGCAAAAGTGCAAAACTTTGAATCAATTTCGCGGAAGAATAAAATTGAGTTTTTTTTGGAATTTTTGCAAAAAAAACAACAATTTTATTTAGGAAGTTTCTTTTCTAATATTTTTTTTTAAATTTTTGCTAAAAATGCTTTTTAGTTTTTTCCGAATTTCTTGTAAAAAAATTACTTTTTTTGGGAAAATTTGACAAAAATGAAACATTGAAAATTTTTGCCAAAAAAGCAAGAAAACAAATTTAGTAAGTTTTTGGCAAAAGTGCAAAACTCTGAATCAGTTTTGCCAAAGAATAAAATAAAGTTTTTTTTTTAATTTTTGCAAAAAAAACAAAAATTTTTCATAGATTTTTGCATTTATAGAAAAAAAATCAAGTTTTTTTATGCAAGTACATTTATGCAATTTTTATTGAAAAACGGAGACTTTTTCTCAACTTTTTCAAGTAAACAGGAAACATTTTTTGACAATTCTGGCAAAAAGCAAGATTAACAATATTTGGAGAAATATTTAGACTTTTTGGAATTTTTTGCAAAAAAAACAAAAATTGTACTTTTTGGGCATTTTTTAGGGAAAAAAGAAGTTTTTTTCTAAAGATAATTTTTTTTTTCAAATTTTTGCTGAAAAGGTGAGACTTTTTAGTTTTTTTTTGAATTTTTTGTAACAAAATTACTTTTTTTGGAAAAAGTTACAAAAATGAAGCATTGAAAATTTTTGGCAAAAAAGCAAGAAAACATTTTAGTAAGTTTTTGGCAAAACTGAAAACTTTGAATCAATTTCGCGGAAGAATAAAATCGAGGTTTTTTTTGAATTTTTTCAAAAAAAAACAACAATTTTTCATAGATTTTTGCATTTACAGGGAAAAAGCAAGCTTTTTTATGCAATTACTTTTTTGCAATTTTTATTGAAAAACAGAGACTTTTTTTCAACTTTTTCAAGTAAACAGGAAACATTTTTCAACAATTCTGACAAAAAGCAAGATTTTAACAATTTTAGCAAGAATCATGGCTTTTCTGGCCTTTGGGAAATTTTTGACATAAAAGAATTATTTTAAGAATAAATTGAGTCTTTTTGGAATTTTTGCAAAAAACGACGATTTTCAGTATTGTTTGTAAAAAAGTGAGGCTTCTAAGGCTTCTTCGAAATTTTTTGATATTTGTACAGGGAAAAAGGTAGTTTTTTTTAGCAATGCAAGATTTTTTTTTGGAAATTTCAGACATAAAAATGAGAATTTTTCGAAATTTTGGGGAAAAAAGCAGAATTTTAACCATTTTAGCAAAAATAGGCAAAAAGCATAATATTTTTTTGGCAATGTTTGTCAGAAAAATGCAAAATTTATAACCAAGCAATTCTGAGAAAAAATTTAGACTTTTTGGAATTTTTGAAAAAAAACAGCTGTTTTTCAGTAATTTTTGGTGAAAAGTAAAAATGTGAGGTTCGTTTGGAAGTTTTGGCAGACTTTGGCATTTCAAGGATAAAAGCAAGATTTTTTAGCAGTTGATTTTTTGCAATTTTCGTTGAAAAAGTGATATTTTTCTCATTCTGCAACTTTTTCGTAAAAAATTGACTTTTTTTCAGAAAATGTTGACAAAAGCAAAACTTTTTGACAATTTTCGATAACGATATGGAATCAAAAACCGCTGAAAAATGAGCGAAAATTCACTTTTTTCTAGCAAAGAGGTGGTTGAGATGGATTGAGAAATCAAAACGACCCCCCCTCCTCCGCCAAAAACCACAAGTAACGCTTTTCTCCCATCCATATGTCTCTTGGAAACTGAATTTTAATCACGTTATTCAACTCCAAATTTGGTATTTGGGCTTTGGGGTTGGATTAAATGGGTTCGATTTACATGGACTAGGCTGGAGATGACCTTGACTCAAAATCAGCATATGTCCATATTTTCCGGAGGGTTAGAGGGGGTGGCAAAGATTTAAAAGCTAAAATTATGAACCATTAATTGAGAAGAAATCAAAATTCGAATAACATATCCAAAAATCAGCCTTCTGAAGCAATTTAGAGGGGAGAAAACCAGGTATTTTGACTTTGAGTCACGCCCCCACTCCTCCAAATTGATCTAGGTGGATGAAATTTGACATGTGCATTTGCGAAGAGTGACCCAAATCACTCGGATGTATTTATTGAGAATTTCCACCAGTCAACTCCTCTTCGTCCCTTATTCAGGCTACAAAAAAGTGCATTTTCACATCTTTTTTAATGGTTTAGCGAAATTTTCATAATAACCAAAATTAAAGAGGACTTCTCAACGAACAACTTTTATTTGAAAAATTTTCTCGTAGGAGTAATAGGAGAGGAGATATGGATACTTTCAAGAAAGGAGGTGCACCTATGGGAGGGGGGAGGGGCAAGTAGAAATGGCACACGAGTTGATTTTTCTTCAAAATCGTGCTAGGCTGGGTTAAATATCAGTTACCAGATCACTGGATCAATTCATATTCTGATCCTGATCGCGTGGATTAGGGAATACCACCTTAGGTAGGTTTAGTACCTAAGTACATAATTATTGATTTAGCTTCGTATATTAAACGAATACTCGACACTATTAGTAGTTCACAGTCGTTCAACACAAAATATACGAATGTTTATTTACTATTTCATTTCTATAACGATACTTGACAATTTGCATTTTTACTTTCTACATTTCACACATCGAGATTCGACTATGTAGTAAAAACCAACGACCCAACGTTCTTGCCAGCTCATCGAATAAATAGGCACCTTCAAAACTCAGTCAGAACCGCTTCATTTCAGCGGAAAAGTACGATTACGATTCCTTGAACATCGAAAAACTCGAAATATTTTTAATTGTAGGTCTACTCTACAATGTGGTCCTGTGGTAGAGAGCTCAGCAGATCTCGATGTAACCGAAATTTTAGGTCGTCCCCGTCCTGCTTCATTCGTACGATGTGTGACGTGTAATATTCCGGTTACAATGGATGGAATACTTTACCAAATCCGAAAGGCGAAGGCGAAGGCGAAAGGAAAGGAAAGGAAACTCGTACGAAAGTCCAAAATGGCTACACTGAGTAACTGAATCACGCGCTTCGTTGTTTTGTTATTACATGTGCGATTATCATATTGTAGAAGAGGTAAGAAAGGAAACAAGTGGGAAAGTCACATGGCATAAGAGTACCTGCAATGTTGCCATATTTGGTGTACGTTATATCTCACTCTAATAGCGCGGACGTGAATATCGTTCAGCCTCAAGGGCATTAACTGAAGCGGGGCGAGGGGCGATTGTTTGTAACCACCAAATAGAAACACGTACACTGACAATATTTTAAAAGTATTCGATATCAGATGTTCTCTTTTTCTTCGCGCAATTCGTCGTAACGTAGGAGTGGATTTTGTTGTGAGATCCATGTGTCTTCTTCTTCGAAAATGCTGGAAAATGTCGAGATTTGGAAAATTCGAGCCTCGAGGAGATGGTGCGTTTTTTATTGGTCTTATTTCGAGCTACGTGATACCCAAACTCGATTTATAAGTTCATTACCGAACAGAATGATGATCATTCGACCATAATTAGTATAGCTCCTGTGTAAGATGGTCACTGAGCTTTGAGCTTTAGAAAGGACCTGGTTTGGTATATTTTTACCAGTTTGAAAATCTTCAAAAAGTTGATCCTCCTGAGTCCTAGTTGAGTATTAGGCCTATAGACAATTATTTGTGAAAAATCATATTCCAAAAAAGTGCATTTCAAGTAACCTATAGTCCGGCCTATGGCAATGGGATTCGTTGCACCCCCCACCCCCTCCACCCCCGTTGATGATCCCCTGAGGCCACTTTTTTCTCTAAGGGGACATCCTGAAGAATATCTTAAAGCAAACTAACCGAAAAAAGTTGACCTTACTGAAAAAATAGCTGTCATTTCAATTGACAGGTCAACCAACTTTTGCTTTACAATAGTCCGGCATATGACAATAGGAGTAATTGCACCCCCCCCCCCCGCCGATCCTCCAGGACAACTTTTTTCTTAAAGGGGACATCCTAAGGAACATTTTAAAGCAAACTTGCCCAAAAAAAAGTTGGCCATAATTACAAAATGGCGGCCATTTTGATTGATAGGTCAGCCGAAATCGCAGGTTTTATGCATTTCAACATAGGTATGACTTGCACAGAATTTTTCAAACTTTACAAAGGTAGATCAAAAGATCAGGTAAAAATTCATCACCTGTCAAAATTTCAAGTGCTCAAGTGCTTTTTTCGATTTTTGATGAATTTTTGAACATCGAATTTAGGTCAAAAATGAGGGAAAAATCTAAATTTTACCAAATTGACCAAGAAAGCTGAAATTTAGGATATACCCTATATTTCGACATGCCAAATCGATTGGAAACGGTTTCAACCCGTTTTGAGCAGTTCTGGAGCCTCCAACAGATTTTTGAAACTCGAAATTCCCACAAAATTCCATCAAATTGGAGTTGTAAAGCTCAAATTTATTCTAAAAACTAGTTTTTAATACGCTACGAAGTACTGCAAGTGAATTTCAAGTCGTTTTGGAGTCTCCAGTGACTTTTTGAAAATTCCTGAAGCCTCCAGCAGATTTTTGAAACTTTAAATTTTCACAAAATTTCATCAAATGGAGATGGAAAGCTGAAATTTACTCTACACCCCAATTTTAACACCCTCTGAAGACAACTTCAGGTGGGTTCAAGTCATTTTGGAGCCTACAGCGACTTTTTTGAAAAATTGCTGGAGCCTCCAGCAGATTTTTGAAATTTTCAATTTTCACAAAATTTTATCAAATGGAGATGGAAAGCTGAAGTTTACTCTACACCCCAATTTTAACACCCTCTGAAGACAACTTCAGGTGGGTTCAAGTCATTTTGGAGCCTACAGCGACTTTTTTGAAAATTGCTGGAGCCTCCAGCAGATTTTTGAAATTTTCAATTTTAACAAAATTTTATCAAATGGAGATGGAAAGCTGAAATTTACTCCACACTCCAATTTTAACACCCTCTGAAGACGACTTCAGGTGGGTTCAAGCCATTTTAGAGCCTTCATCGACTTTTTTGAAAATGGCTGGAACCTCCAGTAGATTTTCGAAACTTGAAATTTCCCCAACATTAATTTATCAAATGAAGTTGGCAAGCTGAAATTTACTTCGCAGACTACATGGTGGTTTCAAATGGTTTTGAAGCTTCCAGCAACATTTGGGAAATTTCAATTTTCCAAAAAAAGTCATACAACCTTTCAAAAAGTCCCTGGAGGCTCCAAAACGACTTGAAATCCACCAGCAGTCAACTTCGTACCGTATTGAAATTAGTTTTCAGAATGAATTTCGACTCTTCATCTCAGTATTTGATAAAATTTTGGGGAAATTTCAAGTTTCAAAAATCTGCTGGAGGCTTTAGGAATTTTCAAAGAGTTGCTGGAGGCTCCAAAACGACTTGAAATTCACCTACAGTACTTCGTAACGTATTGAAATTAGTTTTTAGAATAAATTTTAGCTTTACAACTCCAATTTGATGGAATTTTTGTGGGAATTTCGAGTTTCAAAAATCTGTTGGAGGCTCCAGAACTGCTCAAAACGGGTTGAAACCGTTTCCAATCGATTTGGCATGTCGAAAATAGGGTATATCCCAAATTTCAGCTTTCTTGGTCAATTTGGTAAAATTTAGATTTTTTCCCTCATTTTTGGCCTAAATTCGATTTTCAAAAATTCATCAAAAATCAAAAAAGCACTTTAGCACTTAAAATTTTAACAGGTGATAAATTTATGCATGATCTTTCGATCTACCTTTGTAAAGTTTGAAAAACTTCGCTTGCATGCAATTTTTTGAACTGGACACAGCTAAATCGAAAGAGCAAAGATCATGCAAAAATTCATCATCAGCCAATATTTCAAGTGATAAAGTGCATTTTTTTGATTTTTGGTGAATTTTTAAAAATCAAAATTTGGGTCAAAAATGAGGGGAAAAAACAAAAATTTTACCAAATTGATCTAGAAAGCTGAAATTTGGGATACAACCTAGGTATTTTAGATTCGCCAAATCGATTAGAAAAGGTTTCAAATCGTTTTAGGCAGTTCTGGAGCCTCCAGCAGATCTTTGAAATTAGCAATGCAGTTGGAAAGCCAAAACTCATTTTGCCAACTAATTTCAATATGCTATGAAGTAGACTGCAGGTGGATTTCAAGTCGTTTTTAAGCCTCCAGTGCCTTTTTGGAAACTACTGGAGCCTCCAGCAGATTTTTGAAACTTGAAATGCAGTTGGAAAGCCAAAACTCATTCTGCTAACTAATTTCAATATGCTATGAAGTCGACAGCAGGTGGATTTCAAGTCCTTTTGGAGGCTCCAGTGCTTTTTTGGAAACTACTGGAGCCTCCATTGGATTTTTGAAACTTGAAATTTCATCAAATGGAGTTGGAAAGCTGAAATTCATTCAGCACATTACGTGCTAAAAATCCAGGACCGATTTTGAGGTATTTTTTTGGAAAAACAGCGTTTACTAAAAAGTCGCTGGAGGCTCCAAAACGACTCTAGAGTTGAAATCTCCCCGCATGTCGACTTCATAGCGTATTGAAATCAGTTTGCAAAGTGAATTTCAGTTTTTTAACTCCGTTTGTGGAAATTTAAAATTTTGAAAATCTGCTGGAGGCCCTAGGAATTTTCAAACAGTTACTGGAGGCTCCAAAATTACTTGAACTCGCCCGCAGTCGAATTGACAGCATATTGAAATTAGTTTACACAGAGAATTTTGGCTTTGTAACTCCCTTTGAGGACATTTTTTGGAAATTTTCAAGTTTCAAAAATCTACTGGAGGCTCGAAAATGACTTGAGCCCACTTGCAATGGACTTGATAGCGTGTTGAAATTGGAGTGCAGAGTTAATTTCAGCTATCCAACTCCATTTTAATGAAATTTTGTTTTCGGGTTCCAAAAATCTTCTGGAGGCTCCAAAACTGCTCAAAACGGGTTGAAACAGTTTCCAATCGATTTGCCATGTCGGAAATAGGGTATATCTCAAATTTCAGCTATCTTGGAAAATTTGGTAAAATTTTGATTTTTTTTCTCATTTTTTTGGCCCAAATTTTGATTTAAAAAAAAAATCAAAATTTTACCAAATAGTCCAAGATTGCTGAAATTTGAGATATACCCTATTTTCGACATGGCAAATCGATTGGAAACTGTTTCAACCCGTTTTGAGCAGTTCTGGAGCCTCCAGCAGATTTTTGAAACTTGAAATTTCCATAAAATTTTATCAAATGCAGTTGGAAATCCGAAACTCATTCTGTAAACTTATTTCAATATGCAATGAAGTTCACTGCAGGTGGATTTCAAGTAGTTTTGGAGCCTCCAGTGCCTGTTTGGAAACTACTGGAACCTCCAGTAGATTTTTGAATATAGAAATTTCGTCACATAGAGTTGGAAAGCCAAAATTCACTCAGCACAGAACGTGCTAAACCTAATTAAGACAGATTTTGTGGCATTTTTGTGAAAAACAGCAGTTACGAAAAAGCAGCTGAAGGCTCCAAGACGACTTTAAAGTTGAAATCCACCTGCATGTCGATTTCATAGCGTATTGAAATCAGTTTGCAAAGTGAATTTCAGCTTTCTAACTGCATTTGAGGAAATTTAAAATTTTATAAATCTGCTGGAGGCCCTAGGAATTTTCAAAAAGTCGCTGGAGGCTCCAAAATGACTTGAACTCGCCCGCAGTCGAATTGACAGCGTATTGAAATTAGTTTACAGAGAGAATTTTGGCTTTATAACTTCATTTGAGGAAATTTTTTGGAAATTTCAAGTTTCAAAAATTTACTGGATGCTCCAAAATGACTTGAACCCATCTGCAATCGACTTGATAGCGTGTTGAAATTGAAAGTGCAGAGTGAATTTTGGCTTTACCTACAACTCTATTTGGTAACATTTTATGAAAAATTTCGAGCATTAAAAATCTGTTGGAGGCTCCAGTGATTTTGGAGGCTCCAGAACAACTTGAAATTCGCCTGCAGTCGACTACATAGCGTACTGAAATTAATTTACAGAATGGATTTCGACATTCCAAGAGCATTTGGTGAAATTTTGTGGAAATTTCAAGCTTCAAAAATCTGCTGTAGGCTCCAAAACTGCTCAAAACAGGGTTAAACCGTTTCCAAACGATTTGGCAGGTCGAAAATAGGATATATTCCAAATTTCAGCTTTCTAGGTCAATTTGATAAAATTTTGATTTTTTTCTCATTTTCTTGGCTTTAATTTTGATTTTCAAAAATTGACCAAAAATCAAAAAAATGCACTTAAGCACTTGAATGTTTGCCTGATGATGGATTTTTGCATTTCATGCTAGTCCTATGTTGTAAATCAAAATCTGGATTTTGGCTGACCTGTCAATCAAAATGATCACCACTTTGTTAGCAAGACCAACGTTTTTTTGGAAAGTTTACTTCAAAATGTTCCTTAGAATGTTCCCTTAAAAAAAAAGTTGTTTTAAAAGATCGAGGGGGAGGGAGGGGGTGCAATTATTCCTATTGTCATGTGCGGGACTATTGCCTATAATGAAACAAAATGAGTTTTCTTTCAACCTTTTCCCCTGGTTTTATTGATTGAATTTGAAATAGCCAACTTGACAGCAGGGGTTGAAACTGTTGAAAATCCAAAAACTAAAAATGAAGGAAAAACCAAATATAAATCTGTTTCGTGCAAAACTCAAAACCAAAAATAAAAAATATTTGATCAAAACCAATTAACCAAAAATCAAAATATATAAAAAAATTTAAAATTTAAATCATCAAAAATATCAAAATATGTGTAATGTTTTGACTTTTTATGCATTAATTGACTAGTAGAAATGAATACAATATTTAATAATACTAATACTACCTAGATTAGGCGGCATAATGCGATAATTGGCAGGAAAAAAAACCTGAAAACTGAAACCAAAAACCCAAAACCATCAAATAATAGTACCAAAACCCAATTACCAAAAGGTGAAAACTGAACTGAAACCAAAAACCAAAAATCAATTTATTTCAGTTTTCAACCCCTACAGCAATCTCATTCACAGCAAACATATTAAATATGAAAATAATAAATAATATCAGAAGTCATAATCACAATGTATTTTCTTCTTTGAAATTGAGCTTAAATGTTACGAAATCATTTCAATGGTAACAATGAAATTATTATTTTATACTAAAAAAAAATCTTCTAAAAAGTTATAAAAGTAGGTAAACGTTCAAGATTGCAACAAGCTGCAATTCTTTAATTTTTCTATCTGCCATGCCTAATTATTTATAATTGTATGAGTGAATCGCTTACTCGTGAATGATTTCAACCGTACATCAATTCAACGATGGATTATTCATCACACAAAATCAAAGATCAAAATTTACCCACGATGATAGGATGATTTATTATTTTTATTTGCGAAAAATGAAAGACCTACACTCAAACTTCAAAGTAAATCTTTTAGGTAGGTCTAGGTATTAATACCTATTTATGATTCGCTAAATTTTCAACGTTCCTCGAAGGAATCGATGGAGCCATTAATCATATGAATCAATCATTGCTTCTCCGTGAATGATTATTAACCAATGAATAAATGATCCTTTGGAATACTCATTGCACAAATTCAAAAATCAAAATAGGTACTATCAACTAAGTAGGTATCATTAAACAACTAAACAAAATAGATTCCAAGTGTAAATCAATTCTAGTATTATTATACATAGTTGTAGTCATTTTTCGCACATTATGCAAAATACAAATATTTTGTTGAAAATACTCAAATTACTTACAAGTTTACCTGGCATCATTCCCAAAGCTGATATCGGTATTCTTTTGTACATGAGTCGATATCACGGGGAAGTCTGCACCCAATACCTTAGGTGTTGGGTGCAGACTTCCCCATCATATCGACTCATGTGCAAATGAATACCAATATCACTTCAACTTATACGAATTGGCAAGTTCAACAACATCAAATCCATCCTCACTCAAAATGTTCCACAATTTTTCCAAACCGTCAATCGAATACTCTTGTATAATTTTTATAATTCCTTCTCGTACTTTTTCACTAAAGTAATCATCCAGCATGTGAACGATTAAAATTCCCTTTTAAAATAGAATTAGTCTGCTCAGAAGGATCCTTTGATGAGGAAGGAAGTAATTTTTGAAAGCATTTCTCAGAATAAGGCCACAATTCAAATAAAGTAAAAAATAATTCCCAAAGAATGCATTTAGATTAGTGTATCAATTTTTGATTAAATATTGATACATATTTATGATTTGCTAAATTTTCAACGCTCCTCGAAGGAATTTATGGAGACATTATTATCATACGAATCAATTATTGCTTCTTTGTGAATGATTATTAATCAATACATAAATGGTCCTTTGGAATACTCATCTCACAAGTTCAAAAATCAAAATTGATCTAGGTAAGTACAATAAATCATCATTTTCAATCACGAAAAATTGAAAGGCCTTAAACTTGGAACAAATCGTTTAGGTTTTAAATTTATGTAATATTAATAATTTTCATCGAATTTTCAACATTATTCGAAGGAATCGATACACCCCCCCCCCCTCCCTCCCCAAATTCATCATTACCATACGAGGAAAACAAATCACGTAACATTTTTACCGCCAATAATCAAATAATCCTCCATCAGAAGCAGTGATAACCAGAAATAATGACTAAAACAGGAACCTAATTCCACCCTACTTACTGCAGAAGTTCTCTACCATCAACTTAAAATATTATTTAGTCAAAAAAAAAAGAGAGAGAGAGAGAGAAACAAAAACAATTTACACAATTAGTTTATCATTGAACACAAGTACTAGATCCTAAGGTAGTAAGCTTTTACGCTAAAAGTAACGAGAGCTGATATCGCTGAATCTGGCCAGTGGATGGAATCAGGGACGTTCGATATCTGCTCTGTAGTGTAGCCAATTCAATCACAAACCCCCATGGACGAGTATTTCGTTCGATGATGAGGAATAAAATACACATCTCGTGGCAGCAGCGATGGATTATGGTAGTTGACGCAGGACTAGGGAATTGGGTAGGTATATTAAGGCTATGATACGGGTGAAAATGAAATATTACTCATGTATAAATGTCGAAGTTCCACTTTTGGCACATTCTCAAATAATGCGGCTTGATTCTGTCCTTCTCCTTTTTTAACCCAGTGGCCGTATACGTGAAATGCGCATGCGATTATTACCTGAAATCAAAAATATTTTAAATTAATATTCGCAATAAAAATTTTCATTTTCAATGTTTAAACTGACTTTTGGAGTTAGTGAGACGTAACTTCGGCAGTAGGTAAATGGTAAATAACAATGCAATAGAAATAATTTGATCGTTAAAATTTCAGATCTCGATATTGAGTGGTTCTTGAGTAAGAGCACGTTTCCTTAAAATAGTTACTTATGAATTTTTCATTTAGAATCTAATCTACCGATTTTCACGAAACATGGGTTCCAAAAAATTGATCAAATTATCAAATATGTAATTATCAAAAATTCTGAAAAAATTGATTTAATGTCAAGAAATTTTGGCAAAGATGATCCTGAAACTCGGAAAAAAATTAGCCTGAATACGTAAACGCTAAAATCATTGAAAAAGTGTTAAAATTTAGTAAAATTTACAAAAAAAATATTCAAAATGAAAAAAGGTCTCCAAAAATTAGCTAAGATAATACCTAAAACAACACGAGAATTTTTTCGAAAAAAAAAAAAACCAAAAACACGATAAAAATTTGTCAACCATTGCAGAAGTTACACACAAAATGTACAGAAGTTTCCAAAATATGAAAAAAAAAAAAAAAAAACAGTCCAAAGTACCACATACCTAGTTATTGAAAAATTCCAAAAAGGCAATAAAACAGTTCATTAAATTGTACAATTGACACAGAAAAAAAAACTGTCAAAAATCACCGAAAACTTGATGAAATGTTACGAAATTTGAGTAAAATGATCAAAGAACGAAAAGTTTGCTAAAATTCGCGAGACTTCGAATTTTAGATAAGTACACAATTTTTGAAAACTTAAAAAAATCAAAAAAAAAAAGTTTCAAGGGTAATTTTTAAATTTTTCAAGCAAAGTGTACCAATGTGATTTGAAAAAAAACAACAACTTTATTATTAAAAATGCCAGACTTTTTGATAGATTTTTGGCAACAAAATTTCAATTCTGTAATTTCTGAAAAAAGCCAATTTTTAGAAAAAACGAGATTTTGTTAATTTCAACAAAAGGAAGGGCTCGGCAATTCCGGGAAAAAAAAACAACCAAATTGTAGTAAAGTTAACGATTTTTTTTAATTTGAGTTTTTTCAACTTGCAAAAAGTTCACTTTTCAATTCGTTACTTAAAATTGTCAGTTTTGTTTTTCCCTAAAAATTGGCAAAAATTCTCTTTTTTAAAAAAAATATTTGCAGAACTCATTTTTTTTTTTTTTTTTTGGTTGAAAACAAAATTTCAAAGTCAATTTTCTCAAAAATTACCCAAAAGTCTTGTCTATTTGCCAAAATGTAATAAATTCAGTGTTTCAACATTTTTTTCAAAAGATTCAAAAAAGTCCATTTCTCATTAAAAATATCCCAACAGTGTCTCTTTTCGCTGAAAATTGCCAAAAAGTTCATACTTTTGTTAAAGATGTCATAGGCGGGTCATTCCACGTCAACTCAAACAAAAAATGGCGATTTTGAAAGTCATGTCTTTCGATTTCGCTCAAATTTTTTTACAATATATACCCTGTTTTTACCCATCCAGTAAGTAGGAGACCCGCAATCAGTTTGGTCCCAGCCCCCTCAGGGGTGAGTGGGGGGGGGCTTCCATTATTTTCACATTGTCTCGAGGTAGTCAACTTCAGCAGCCCATTCCTCCAAAACTATGATACTTTGATCAAAACTGATTTCACGGTTCGAAAGGGTATTGCATTTAGAACTTTTTAAGCATTTTGAAATTTTCAAAAGTTGAAAGTTTGAAAGTTCAAATTTCAAAATTGCGTTGTAAGTGGGAGCTACCATTTAAAATTTTAAAAAAATTTCCATAGTTGTATCTTTTGATGCTTTTTTGAAATATTCAACTTTCGAGATGGGATCTCTTGATGGAGGGGGAGCACACCTTCAATTTTGGGCGAAACTTTCGAAAGAAAATCTGGGGCATGTGATCTTTGGAATTGTATGTTTTTGGCGACGTTGAACACGAATATGACGTCAGATTTTTGATAGGACCCCATCCACGGCCCCCAGCACCTCCTCAAAGAGGGTAAAATTAAAAAAAAAATGTTTTGTTAGAGCGACAATGACGTCAGATTTTTGATTGAACCCCATCCACGACCCCCAACAATTTTTTTGGACTTACCTATTGCGGGAGGTTCTGGGGGCCATGGGTGAGGTCAATTTAAAAAACTATGGCTATATTCGTGTTCAGCGATATCGAAAACATACTATTTCATGTATCACACGAATGTAATCCTTGTTTTTGGGGTTACCACCTTTGGGGAGGTGCTGGGGGCCGTGAACGGGTCCAATCAAAAATCTGACGTCATTTTCGTGTTCAGCGTCACCAAAAACATACTATTGTATGTGTCGCACATACAAAACAATTTTTTGAACTTTTACCCCCTTTACCCCCTTTGGGGAGGTACTGGGGCCATGGATGGGGTCCTATCAAAAATCTGAAGTCATATTCGTGTTCAGCGTTACCAAAAACATACAATTCGATAAATCACATGCCCCAGATTCTCTTTCGAAAGTTTCACCTAAAAGGGTACCCCCCGATAAGATAGGCAAAATGCCCTTAACCTCAGATTTCGATGAAACTCACAGGGTATGTTTAGTACCCCCAAAAAATAATTTTGGGCCCATAGCCCGCTCCCCACCCCACCCCCCCTCAGCCAGGGGGGCCAAAAAACGCGTTTTTCAGGGGAAAAATTCTGTATCAGCGCGTAATTAAGATAAATTGATTCTGTAAACGAATATAGTTAGAGGATACATGGGCGTACCTCCCTGAATTTTTTCAAAATTTTTCATCACACGGGGAGAGAAGGGGGGACAAAAGAAAACTTTAAATCGACATTACCCTTGCAAAAAAGTACAACTTGTTCATAGTCATCAGCAAGTTGTTTATAGTTGTTAACAACTTGTTAATCTAATAAACAACTTGTTTTCAGGAGTAGTTGTAAAGAAGCAAGTTGTTTATAGTTGTTAACAACTTGTTAATCTAATAAACAACTTGTTTTCAGGAGTAGTTGTAAATGAAGCAAGTTGTTCATAGTTGTTAACAACTTGTTAATCTAATAAACAACTTGTTTTCAGGAGTAGTTGTAAATGAAGCAAGTTGTTCATAGTTGTTAACAACTTGTTGATCTAACAAACAACTTGTTTTCAGGAATAGTTGTAAATGAATAAGTATTCAACGACTTGAAACAACTAATCAATCCAACAAACTAGTTGTTCTTTGGAAGTTGTTGAGATTGTTAAGAGAATTGACAACTTGTAACTAGGTACTAATTAGATGAATCAACAACTTGTAACAACTTAAGTAATCTGATGAACTACTTGTGAGTAAAGGTATATTCATTGAGATTTTGTAAAACAACTTTTTGTTTTCTCATGTCTTATTATAAAAGTATATTTCGGTGTTGAAAAATTGTTAAAATCATGAATACAGGAAAACATTATGCTCTAAAATAACAGTGATATAAATTACATCTAGGAACACATACGTACAATAGGCTACAAAATTAATCTCTTTCTAAGCAATGAAGTGTAAAACATATTGTTTAAAAAATTGATGAAATTTTAATAAAACAAGGCGAAATTTTATGAAAAAGTGTTCACAACATGTTGAAATAATGCGCAAACACAAGAAAAAACCATTAAAAATCTATCAAAATTAACATGAACACAAAAAATGTATTCAGAATTGAGAAAAATGTAGAAAAACTTACAAGTCTTCATGAGTAACAACAACTTGTTACATCATTAAAGTACCTAAGATGTCAACAGGGGTGGTGGCTGAGTGGTCTAAGTGGTTCGGAATAGTAGGCTAGTGATCAGGAAGACAAGGGATCGAATCCTACTCAGGGCAAAAAATTTTTTTCTCTGGAAAAATTTTCTTAGGCAAGGTTTGTCAAGTTTCATACTTATAGTAATGGAAAAGAATAGATTCAGACATTCTTTCACATATTTTCATATTTTAAAATCCATTTTCCGAATCAACTGAACAAGTCTTCAGAACAACTTGTTACTTGAACAAGTCTTCAGAACACCTTCGAATTTACAACTTGTCACATGAACAACTTGATAACAAGTTGTACTTTTTTGCAAGGGTACTCCGGAACGAAAAAACATACCAAAACGATTTTTTCGTCAAATATGTATCTTTAGGTCTACTTTCTATAGAAGTCATCACCCGGCCATTTGGAGTGGTGGGTCAAGCTCAAAAGCTCAAAAAACTCTCAAAAAACCACGTTTTTTGCGTTTTTCTCCAAAAATATGGACAAATGGCGGAAATCTAAGAGAACCAAGTTGTTCAGCGTGAAATTTTACCTCAGAATTGTGTAATTGAAAATTCATTTACACCGCATGATCGTAAAACTACATGCGCAGAAGTATTTGTGCTTACATCAAGATAGCTGAAAGGGTATTCCTGGGTAAAATAGGTGAAATGTCCCTGTCCTCGGATTTCTGAAATTTTGATGAAACATAGTTGGTACCATTAAAAAAAATGTCGGAGGCAAAAAATTCCCCCCCCCCCAACCTCCCCTTGCTCATAATAGCGTAAAAAGGGCCTTTTTCGGGGAGAAAAAATCCATGCTTCAACGAGTTTTGACAAAAAAATCTGTATTCACTCAAAATATATGGAGGAGACAGTATAATAAAAGTACCTACATAGGTATTTGAGATTCTGCGCCAATCCATGCTATTGCCATCAAAATCCAAGGCCACTTTTGGGGTTCTACTGAGAAAATTGAAAAGTAAATCTTTTTTTTTTTTGGAGAGGGGGTATTAGTAGTTGGTGTTTTGAAAATATTTTCTTCGCAAAAGTTTCGCTATAATGACGAAAAAATATTGAAAGATAATATATTTCTGAAACTGAGGAAATATTTTGGAACGCAGTGATGACAATATTTTAGGTTTCAAAAAATTGATAAAGATTGGCAAAAATTCCTAAATTTTTGTTGATTTTTCAAAATTGACAAAAACAATTTAAAATAATAGCATAGAATGGACGCAGAATCTAAGATATATTCATTTAGGACTGGGTCGATCGTCATTTTTCTCAAAACAAATTGGGTACAGGGGCTACAGTGAAAAAACCGTGTTTTTTCGAAAATACTCCCACTTTAAGGGCACATGTTTTCCCTTTAGGGGCACTTCTGGAGCCAGAATTTTTCTGTACAACTTTCAACTCAAAATGACAGTTTTTGCTAAAATTGGTAAAAATCCAGTTTTTTTCTTTTTTTGGTGATTTACCCAATCTACTACATAGTACGTAGGTAGGTAATACCTATGTTTTCAATGTACTTGGTAACTCACATAAAAATTTAATCATCGACACCAAAAAGAAACCTTTCTGATAGTTTTGAGTTAGATACCATGTACTTGAAAAGTAGGCTACTTGTAATTCAAGAAAACCTTGATTAAGAAGTTGCATGGCGTAAATAGCGCTATAATGAAGCATTTTTCACAAAAACTCTAATTTTTGGGCAACCCCTCTCCCCAATGTGGTCGTTAGGAGGGTCCAACTGCAAATCAAACTTCATATTCATGTTCAGCGAGTTCGGTTCATATGATAATGATACCCATATTGTCAGTCTACTTTCGCCCTAAAATTTGGAGAGGGGGTGCCTATGGCCAAAAAATTGGAGTTTAAGGGTATACTCTGCGGAGAGCATTCTAATTTGACAACCGGTCGAAATATGAAACCGATTTGTTCGTTATTTTCATCATTCGTTCGTAAGACTGCATGTAATCGATTGAACGAATTTAGTCGTGCTTATGTCCCGCGACCCGCTCCCATCTAAACTTCAGACGGGGATTTCTCCGTGAATTTTCAAAATTCTTCCAATTTTTTTTCACCAATACTGATTCATCTATGAAATCGAGGGTATGTAGCCATATTTTCTAATTTTGCTTTTACAACAGGGATGTGAGCATCTAAAGTATCTCCATCCAATTCCCTATTATAGCCATCAAATGTCCTGAATCAAAAATATCTCGACATACCCTCGCTTTTGAAAGCAAACCCTAGAAAAATCCGTTCTATAGTTTTGGCACAATCCCCGCCCAAAGTTGACTATTTTTCATCAAAAAATTAGAATAGCCTTAAAGAAGTTACTTAGTTGGTTTTCTTATTGTTTTTGGAGGCCAGCATCCAAAATTATGGATCGCTTTTTTTGGTGGTGCTGTGACAAAAAAAAACACAATTTTGAGTGTTTTTTGAGTTTTTGAAGATGGCCCACCTGGAGGGAAAATTTGAAAAAAAATACCAATTATAGTGCTCATGCAGATACATTTTTGAAAAAAAAAATTCATGTACTTAAATTAGGTTCGGAGATACGGCGGTTTCAAATTTTCTTTTGTCAATATATCTCCCCTGGGGGGCCCACAATTTTTGAAGAAAATTCAAGTTGCTAGAATCATATCTCCTTCAAGTATTTTGAGTGAATACAGATTTTTTTGTCAAAACTCGTTGAAGCATGGATTTTTTCTCCCCGAAAAAGGCCCTTTTTTCGCTATTATGAGCAAGGGGAGGTTGGGGGGGAGGGATTTTTTGCCTCCGTCATTTTTTTTAATGGTACCCAACTATGTTTCATCAAAATTTCAGAAATCCGAGGACAGGGACATTTCACCTATTTTACCCAGGAATACCCTTTCAGCTATCTTGATGTAAGCACAAATACTTCTGCGCATGTAGTTTTACGATCATGCGGTGTAAATGAATTTTCAATTACACAATTCTGAGGTAAAATTTCACGCTGAACAACTTGGTTCTCTTAGATTTCCGCCATTTGTCCATATTTTTGGAGAAAAACGCAAAAAACGTGGTTTTTTGAGAGTTTTTTGAGCTTTTGAGCTTGACCCACCACTCCAAATGGCCGGGTGATGACTTCTATAGAAAGTAGACCTAAAGATACATATTTGACGAAAAAATCGTTTTGGTATGTTTTTTCGTTCCGGAGTAATGTCGATTTAAAGTTTTCTTTTGTCCCCCCTTCTCTCCCCGTGTGATGAAAAATTTTGAAAAAATTCAGGGAGGTACGCCCATGTATCCTCTAACTATATTCGTTTACAGAATCAATTTATCTTAATTACGCGCTGATACAGAATTTTTCCCCTGAAAAACGCGTTTTTTGGCCCCCCTGGCTGAGGGGGGTGGGGTGGGGAGCGGGCTATGGGCCCAAAATTATTTTTTGGGGGTACTAAACATACCCTGTGAGTTTCATCGAAATCTGAGGTTAAGGGCATTTTGCCTATCTTATCGGGGGGTACCCTTAGGGGTGGGGGTGCTCCCCCTCCATCAAGAGATCACATCTCGAAACTTGAATATTTCGAAAAAGCATCAAAAGGTACATCTATGGAAATTTTTTCAAAATTTTAAATGGTAGCTCCCACTTACAGCGCCATTTTGAAATTTGAACTTTCAATTTGAAAGTTCAACTTTCAACTTTTGAAAATTTCAAAATGCTTAAAAAGTTCTAAATGCAATACCCTTTGAACTGTGAAATCAGTTTTCATCAAAGTATCATAGTTTTGGAGAAATGGGCTGCTGAAGTTAAGTACCTCGAGACAATGTGAAAATAATGGAAGCCCCCCCCCACTCACCCCTGAGGGGGCTGGGACCCAACTAATTGTGGGGTTCTTACTTACTGGGTGGGTATATATTGTAAAAAAATTTTGAGCGAAATTGAAAGACATGACTCAAAAACGTTGGTTGAGTTGACATGGAATGACCCAGGCTAATCGCTTTAGTATTGCCAAAAATTAGATTTGTTGCTTGAAAGTCTAGCTTTTTATATCTAAAACATGAAAAAATGTTTTCATGTTGTCAACAAAGTCCTACTTTTTAGTTTTTGTTGAAATTTTCAGTACTCATTTTTATCAAAAATTGTCAAGAGCGATTCTTTTTCAAAAATTCCAAAAAAGCTCCCTTTTTTCTAAAAATTATTCAAATTTCTTGCTTTTTGCCAAAGCCAAAAATTGTCAAACCATAGCTGCTCCGAATACACCCAAACATGTCAAGGTAATACTAGATCAGAAAGAAGAGGAACTGAATGAGAAGCTCCAGAGGGGAAGCTGGGGGGGAATTGGCAACAACTTCCAACGGCGTCTTCACTCTGGAGGAGTTAGAAGAAGACCTACTCCGCTGTTTCCCCGAATATGCACTGGCACACTGTGTCAGTGCAGACTTTGAGATGTCCGCAGGCGTCGCCAAGCAGATTACTCGCAAATTTGGTGAAAGAGACGTTCTGAGGGGCAGGGGGGCATCGGTGTGGGAGATAGTAGAAATTAAAAAGCAAGGCAAACTAAATGGTAAAAAGATCGAAAACTATATACTCTACATGGTAACGAAGGAACTATACAATCAAAAACCTACCAAGAGAGATTTTTTAATTACTTCAAAAAATCTAGTTGTAAAATGCGCAGAACTGGAAATTAAAAAGCTGGCTATACCCAGGTTGGGTTGCGGATGGGATCAACTGGATTAGGGACTGGTAAGACACACAATCATCGAGTTCTTCAAGAGCTCCTCAATTACAGTCCGAGTCTGCATCCAATCGCGAAGATAGTGTAGCCAGTACCAAACGAAGACTTGATTCCCGATAACAGACCTTAGTTTTAAGATGTAAATAAATACCTTTCCTATATTTAATTTGTAAGAGGTGGTTGGTGCCGACAAATTATAAATAGACACCCTCCACCTTATTTATAGATATGTATGTAAATGTTTGTAACTAAGGTTTCAGGTGTAATTTAGTCTGTCTAGATATGGCCTGTCAAACTCAAAATACTTAATGTAAATAACTAAAATAATTGAAGGGCTAATTGTGAAAGTCTCCTTAGTCATTTTTTTGTTCACACAACTTTAAACATTTTTTTTTCATATTTCATCAATTTCAAAGGGAAAAATGAGTATTGTAATGCATTCTGGGATAGTTGAAGATGTTTTTTTAATACTTGACCATGAAGTTTTTACATTATCACTGAAGCAGGACAACAATGTTTTCATTGATTATGTACAAAAATCACTGCTGACTAAGGCGACTTTCACAATTAGCCCTTCAATTGTAAATACTGTTCTTTTTCATTTTATATATTTTTTCTTTTTAAAACATTTTTCTTTTATATAATCCCCAAATAATAATACCCAAAAACAAAAAGAAGATATCCAAACATCCAGAAGTCGCGATTTTGAAGACAGTCCTGGATCAAGATATTTAAAATTGTAAGTATAGTAACCTTAGATTAGCATAGAAAAACATAACAATCTCTAATGTGGGCGGTCGGCGAGAAGCCAGTAGCAAGTGCGCTGACCTCCCCACAAATATCCCAATGTACTCTCAGCCTTCTAACTAGGGGCCCCAACTTGTTGGGACCACCCCTAGGCGAAATCACTTCCCCTTCAAACTTCCCTCAGAGACGGGTCGGGGGCCAGGTCTGCTGTCAGACAGGTATGTGTGAATAACGACTCCTGGAGCTTGGCAGAGATCGAGCCTTAGGCAACCGCCTAGGGGTCTGGGTCAGGGTGAACGATCCGTCTCACTCTCCCCCCCTCATTCACCTTCCCGTACCTCGTCTTAATTTTGGGGTGAAGGTATAGATTATATCGCACCTTGGGAGTAATAAGGTCACATCTCAAAAAAAATTGATTTTGATGTTTTTGCATTTTTGGGGTTTGTATGACCCACCTCAACCAAAAATTACACTTTGAGTTGGGTACATCATCTAGATCTTGTAAAAAACGCAAATGGCCTAACTCAAAATCTCAACAACATTGCAAGTTGTTTGGAGTTATAAGGGCACATCTCAAAAAACTCCACCTTTTTTGAGCAAATTTCGTACATACAAAGTGTTAACAAATAGTTTTGATTGTTTTGAATGTTTGTCAGTTAGAAATAGTCACAAGGAGTGCATTTTTTATTGGTTTGTACCAAATGGAAAATTTTTTTTAAATTGATCACTTTTCAGAAAAATGAATTTGCACATATCATGAAATTTTAGTTTTTTGAGAAAAACTCAAAAACTAAGCACTCTAGAAAAAAACTAACGACATTATGTCGATTGGAAATTTAATTCTCTACAACTTTGTTATCATGAAATTTTTTTGGACGCTTCCTTTCGCCTCCACATCAACTTTAATGAAAGGTTCTAACTCAAAATGTTTTCCAAACATTGAAATATTTCCTCTTTAAGATTCTATTTTTCAAAGTGTTCTTATGCTAAATGAAGGTAGGATACCAGATCTTTAAAATGAGGTGCTATTCATTCCTCACAATTAATTATAAGTTGACAAAAATAATGAATCAAGTTTTAAAAAAAAAGAAAATCACTCTCCTGTAAAATTTCACTTTTTTGAGATGTGACCTTATAACTCCCGAGGTGCGATATATAGAATAGCTAATATTAGTAACCCTAAGATTAAGATTGTTTTTTCTTTATAAATAAAAAAAAAAAAAAAAAAAAAAACATAATTGTCAGAAAGTCTACTTTTTGCTAAAGTTGTTATTCTCTTAGTTTTCTCCAAAAATTGTCCGAAAGTGCAGGTTTTTTGTCAAAAATTTCCAATAACCTTTTATTTTACTACGTCTAAAATTGTAAAAAAAAAAAACTATTGTTTTTTCGCAAATAGTTCTAAAAAATTCTTACTTTTATATTCCAAAATGTGCCACAGACTTTGCTTTGTACTTGATGCTGGACAAAGAAATCCTCTTTCAATTTAGATCCTATCACAAATTCCTGTATCATTGTTGTATGTAATGCCAGGCGCACCATCCCTTTCTAGGAATTCACGTTCACCTCGTAAGCAAAGAAAATTCCTCAGAGAATTTTTCATTATTTCGTTGGGGAATGTATAATACACCAACTGCGTCGGGTCGGGTTGATTTTCACGATCGTTTTTTACATTGCGCCACACTTCAAGGGATAAATTTCCGGCACACGTCTTCACAACAAAGCCACTGTGGTATAATAAATCCAGTGAATCTCGATTCCACGACGGTCCTTCTTTTGGCGCGAAAACATAACCGTTGTCCAGGAGCTTCGTCAAAAGATTGTAAAGGTGACCAGATTCGCCAAATCTTTCCGAAATAAAGGAGTACGATGTGGATCTCAACCGAAATTCTTCGAACGCAGACTCGTTGTTTTCCCGTAAATGCATACAATAAAGCGAAAACTGCTTCGTCCCAGGATAGGTATAACCGCCGGAAAATTCCGCTAATTTAGCGTCTTCGCTGTTCGAGTTCATTACCTCGACGCAATTCAATCCGAATACTGGTTTTAACATATTTTCGTCATCGAGTCTACAGACTTTAGCGAATTTATCGCCTATCGCGATTTTACAATATTCAGGAAATACTCCGCAGGAAATAATTCGATAACCAAACCCAACGAGACGTTTCGTGGAAATAAACAGCCAATTTATGATACGTTCTCTGTCTTCGTCGTTTCGACATTTGAGAAGAGGCAAATCTATTTCGTCGATAAAAAGAAGTCGTTTAGCCGATCCCAATTCTTCCTTATCCTTCAGGTATATTAAGGCATCCGCTAGTATATTGAGGGGGTTATCGGTGTTAGTACAAGAAACGTGTTCAGACAATAAAAATTCGTAAGCGTCTAACGTTTTATGAACTGCGTGGGTGATTTCTTTTTTGATTCCGGAAAGTGTACTGCTTACGATGACGGAAAAGTCCAGACGAAAACACACATACGATTTCTTACTTTTTTCGTATTTGGTCTCGTCGTCTTCGGCGCTTCGAAAGAATGCGAATTGTTTTTCGCCAAATGAAAAACTTACACGACCTTTGAAAATATCTATCGGAATATCGTCGTTCACTTCCTCAAATGTTTTCTTGTTGAAAACTTTCGAGTAATATAATTGTAAAATATGCAATGTGGTTGTTTTACCCCAACAAGGAGGTCTAACAATGCATAGTCTTCGACAGCAGAGTTTATCAAACGTTCTTATGATTTCCCAAGCGTTAATACGAGAAACAGTTGTTACATCCAAATGGTCTCTAACGAATGTCAGCGTTTCCCATAAAGTCGTTTGTTCGAACTGCGATACTTCTAGATTGGGAAGTCTGCCCAGAATGGCGGGATCGTCCAATTTCGCACGTTTTGCAACGACATACTCCAACTCTTCTTCGTATTTCTCTTTATCTTCTGAGATGAATGCTTTTTTCTTCTTCGCAGTTTCAATTAAACATCTTTTTTCTTCGTATTTTGAAATATTCAGCAAGTCGTCAAGCTGAAAATTGAATAAATGTATAAGGCTGATCGTAAAAATTGATAAATAATGCAATCTTTTTTTTCCAACTACATACACACCTCGGCAAAATGTTCATCCAGATACATAGACGGTACGAATTCTCCAATAATCGACATGAATATATCCGTTTCCAACTGTTTTACAAGACTTTCACGCGATGTTCTGCAATATCGGTTAAAAAGCATATATAATTAAAATTCAGAACAATGACCTAATAATATGTAGATCCCCCGGTACAACTTTTTTCTTAAAGGGGGAGTCCTAACAGTAAAGACCATGTCTAGCCCTTGCACTCAAAAAAAAAGTGGTCTTACTAACAAAATGGTGGCCATTTTGATTGACAGGTCAGCCGAAATCGCAGATTTGGCGTTCCAACATGGCACTTGCACAAAATTTTTCAAACCGTACAAAAGTGGATCGAAAGATCAGGCAACAATTTATCACCTGTCAAAATTTCAAGTGCTAAAGTGCGTTTTTCGATTTTTGGTGAATTTTTGAAAATCAAATAAGGCCAAAATGAGGGGAAAAAATCGAAATTTTACCAAATTGACCAAGAAAGCTGAAATTTAAGATATACCCTATTTTCGACATGGCAAATCGATTGGAAACTGTTTCAATCCGTTTTGAGAAGTTCTGGAGCCTCCAGCAGATTTTTGGAACTCGAAATTCCCACCAAATTTCATCAAATGGAGTTGGATAGCCGAAATTTACTCTGCAAACTAATTTGAATATGCTACGAAGTCAACTACAGAGGAATTTCAAGTCGTTTTGGAGCGTCCAGCGATTTTTTGAAAATTACTGGAGCCTCCAGTAGATTTTTGAATTTGAAACCATCAAATTTTCACAAAATTTCATCAAATGGAGATGGAAAACTTACATTTACTCTACACTCCAATTTTAACACTCTCTGAAGACGAATTCAGGTGGGTTCAAGTCATTTTGGAGCCTCCAGTAGATTTTCACAACGTGAAATTTCCAAAAAATGTCATCAATTCGAGTTATAAAGCCAAAATTTTCTTTGTAAAATAATTTCAATAAGCTGTCAAATCGATTTCGGGCGAATTCAAGCCATTTTGGAGCCTCCAGCGACTTCTCGAAAATTACTAGGGCCTCCAGCAGATTATTAAAATTTAAAATTTCCACAAATGGAGTAGAAAAACTGAAATTCACTTTGCA
Organism: Planococcus citri; assembly: GCF_950023065.1. Classification (NCBI taxonomy): domain Eukaryota; kingdom Metazoa; phylum Arthropoda; class Insecta; order Hemiptera; family Pseudococcidae; genus Planococcus; species Planococcus citri. The sequence goes on from NC_088680.1 coordinate 68,062,690, forward strand.
AACTGATTTCAATACGCTATTAAGTCGACATGCAGGTGGATTTCAACTTTAAAGTCGTTTTGGAGTCTCCAGCGACTTTTTAGTAACTGTTGTTTTTCCAAAAAAAATACAACAAAATCTGTCCTGAATTTTTAGCACGTATTGTGTTGAGTGAATTTCGGCTTTTCAACTCCATTAGATGGAATTTCAGGTATCAAAAATCTACTGGAGGTTCCCGTAGTTCCCAAATTTCAGCTTTCTAGGTCAATTTGGTAAAATTTTGATTTTTTTTTCTCATTTTGGGCCCAAATAGGTATTGATTTTTGTTTAAAAAAATCAAAATTTAACTACATTGACCAAGAAAGCTGAACTTTGGGATATACCCTATTTTCGACATGGCAAATCGATTGGAAACTGTTTCAAATCGTTTTGAGCAGTTCTGGAGCCTCCAGCAGATTTTAGGAACTCGAAATTCCCACAAAATGTCATCAAATGGAGTTGGATAGCCGAAATTTACTCTGCAAACTAATTTCAATACGCTACCAAGTCGACTGCTGGTAGATTTCAAGTCGGTTTGGAGCCTCCAGCGACCTTTTGAAAGGTCGTATGGCGTTTTTTGGAAAATTGAAACTTCCAAAAAGTAGCTGGAAGCTTCAAAACCATTTAAAAGTGGCATGTAGTCGACTTCAAAAATCTACTGGTAGCACCAATAATTTTCAAAAAGTCGTTGGAGGCTTCAAAATGACCTGAACCCACCTGAAATCGTCTTTAGAGGGCGTTAAAATTGGAGTGTAGAGTAAATATCAGCTTTCTATCGCCATTTGATAAAATTTTGGGAAAATTTCAAATTTCAAAAATCTACTTTCAAAAAATCGCTGGAGGCTCCAGTAATTTTCAAAAAATTGCTGGAGGCTCCAAAACGACTTGAAATCTCCCTGCGGTTGACTTCGTAGCGTACTGAAGTCAGTTTGCAGAAATTTCAAGTTTCAAAAATCTGCTGGAGGCTCCAGTAATTTTCAAAAAGTCACTGTAGGCTTCAAAACGACTTGAAATCCACCTGCAGTCGACTTCGTAGCGTATCGAAATTACTTTTTAGAAATTTCAATTTTCAAAAATCTACTGTAGGCTCCAGTAATTTTCAAAAAGTCACTGGAGGCGCCGAAACGATTTAAAATCCACCTACAGTTGACTTCGTAGCGTATTGAAATTAGTTTGCAGAGTAGATTTCGGCTATCCAACTTCCTTTGATGAAATTTTGTGGGAATTTCTAGTTCCAAAAATCTGCTGGAGGCTCCAGAACTGCTCAAAACGGTTTGAAAAAGTTTCCAATCGATTTGCCATCGTTTGTGGAGCAAAAAGCAGCTTTAGATTTTTTCAAAATGGATCTTGCATATGCCAACTCCATTCGAGACATGCCAATGGTATTCATGAAGTGGATCGACACGTTATCAACGATGGAAATTGTTACTGAGAACCAAATTTTCACAACAGGAGGTTAGGCGGTAGGCAGTGTGTCTGTGTTTTTGGCCGGTCGTGTGTCTTTTCTGTATTACTTCTCCAGTTCTCTTAGGAGTTTTGGGGATAAGGACAGAGGGGCATATGGCAAATGGTCCAGGATATGGCCACACTGCCATAACTCTCCCCTTTCCTCTCGGCCTATGGGTTATGCACATAGTGCATAATACATAATACATCATAACATTCTCATTCCTTCAACTACCACAGTGTAGCCTAGTTGGCTCAGTAAAACATAGTGACATAAGTCTCGCTTTTTGCCCAAAATTGTTTTTTTTTCTTGCCAGAATTTGCAAAAATTGACTGTTGGGAATTGTCAAAATGTATATATTTTTTGGTTATAGTTTCCAAGAACCTTTTTGCAAAAATTAAAAAAATTCTCCTTGTTTGAAAATTTACTATTTGTCCAAAAAATTACAAAAACTATAAATTTTTTCCCAAAAACTTCCGAATCTTGCTTTATTGCCAAAAGTTTCACCTTTTTCACAAAACTTGCAAAAAAATATCATTTTTTGTCAAAATTGCAAAAAAGTTGTGGTTTTACTAAAATCATCAGAAAACTTACTTTTTGTGAAAAAATTGTCAAGGATTCTCGCATTTCAGCGAAACTGGAAAGCCTTGCTTTTTTCGGTACCTATTTGTACAAATTCGTTCGTTTGTTTGTTGTTTTTTATTTTTTTTTTTGAAACCATGTAAATTTTCTAACGCAGTTTTTTTAAAAGAAAAATGAAATGTTCAGATTTGAAGTTTTCTCGAAAACGTAGAAACAACATGGAAAAAACTAAAAAAGCTCTGAAAAAAATTTTTTAAACAAAAAAAAACGATTAAAACAGCATTTTGTTTAAAACACGGCGTTTGTTGTAATTCAACACATTTGCTTTTTTTAGCAGAAGTTTTCAAAAATTACAAAAAAATAATTTTTTTACCATGTCACAATAATGAATTTGCTTTTTTGACAAAAATGTAAAAAAATAATTCTTTTGCCGATGATTTCTCAAAATTGTCAGATTCTTGCTTTTTGGCAAAAATTTTTCATCTTTAACAAATTTTCCAAGAGTTCTTGTTTTTGATTTTTTTTCAAATTTTTTTCGCAAGACTCGCTTTTTTGCCAAAAATTTACTAAAATATGTCCTTTATCTGAAATTATTGATGTCTTGCTTTTTTCTAAAAATTGCGGTTTTTTTTGTCCCGAAATTGCGAACATTCTCACATTATTGCCAAAAATTGTCAAAAAGTGCCTACCGCTTTTTTAGTTACTGAAGTTACTTAATTTCGTAGGTTCGCAAGTTGCGACACTACGAACTAGTAAATGAAACGTTCGCAGGTTCGCAAATTGGCACCAAGTTACGAAGTAAAAATTTTTACTGGCCAATTTGCGTACCTGCGAACGCTTCATATACAGGTTCGTAGGTTCGTAATTTGCGAACCTGCGAACCCTTCATTTACTAGTTCGTAGTATCGCAACTTGCGAACCTACAAATAGTACCATACCTTGTTCGCAGGTTCGTAAGTTGCGAACTTGAAACTACACCGTTGCTGTGTTCGCATTATCGTAACATGTACTTTGGTCTTGTAAAAATTTTTACTTGCCAATTTGCAAACCTGCGAACGCTTCATATACTGGTTCGCACGTTTGCAACTTGCGAACCTACGAATACCACCATACCTTGTTCGCAGTTTCTTAACTTGCGAACTTAAAATTACACTGTTGTTGTGTTCGCATTATCCTACTTTCTACGAATTGACAATTTTTGGCAATCAAGCTAGAATGTTTGCAATTTCGGGCCAAAAAAAAAACAATATTTTGGAAAAAGCAAGACATCAATAATTTTAGAAAAAAGGACGTTTTTTGGTAAATTTTTGGCAAAAAAAATTTGATTTTCAAAAATTCACCAAAAATCTAAAAACGCACTTTAGCACTTGAAATTTTGACGGATGATAAATTTTTGCCTGATCTTTCGATCTACCCTTTAGTCCGGCATATGACAATAGGAGTAATTGCACCCCCCCCCCCGGCCGATCCTCCGGGACAACTTTTTTCTTGAAGGGGACATCCTAAGGAACATTTTAAAGCAAACTTGCCAAAAAAAAAGTTGGCATTACTTACAAAATGGCGGCCATTTTGATTGACAGGTCAGCCGAAATCGCAGATTTTGCGTTTTAACATAGGACTTGCACGAACTTTTTCAAACTTTACAAAGGTAGATCGAAAGATCATGCAAAAATTTATCACCTGTCAAAATTTCAAGTGATAAAGTGCGTTTTTCGATTTTTGGTGAATTTTTGAAAATCCAATTTAGGCCAAAAATGAGGGAAAAAATCAAAATTTTACCAAATTGACCGAGAAAGCTGAAATTCGGGATATACCCTATTTTCGACATGCCAAATTGATTGGAAGAGGTTTCAACCCGTTTTGAGCAGTTCTGGAGCCTCCAGCCGATTTTTGAAACTCGAAATTCCCACAAAATTCCATCAAATTGGAGTTGTAAAGCTAAAATTTATTCTAAAAACTAATTTTAATACGCTAAGAAGTACTGCAAGTAAATTTCAAGTCGTTTTGGAGCCTCCAGCGACTTTTTGAAAATTCCTGAAGCCTCCAGCAGATTTTTGAAACTTTAAATTTTCACAAAATTTCATCAAGTGGAGTTGGAAAGCTGAAATTTACTCTACACTCCAATTTTAACACCTTCTGAAGACGACTTCAGGTGGGTTGAAGTAATTTTAGGGCCTCTAGCGACCTTTTTTGAAAATTACTGGAGCCTCCAGTAGATTTTTTAAGCTTGAAATTTCCCCAAAATTTCATCAAACTGAGATGGAAAGTCAAAATTTATTCTGCAAACTAATTTCAATACGCTACGAAGTTGACTGCTGGTGAATTTCAAGTCGTTTTAGAGCCTCCAGCAACTTTTTGAAAGGTTGTAAGATGTTTTTTTGGAAAATTGAAATTTCCTAAAAGTAGCTGGAAGCTTCAAAACCATTTGAAGAAATTTTGTGAAAATTCAAAGTTACAAAAATCTGCTGAAGGCTCCAGTAATTTCCAAAAAAAGTCGCTGGAATCCCCAAAATTACTTGAACCCACGTGAAGTCGTCTTCAGAAGGTGTTAAAAACGGAGTCTAGATTAAATTTTAGCTTTCTATCTCCATTTTTGATGAAATTTTGAGAAAATTCACAGTTTCAAAAATCTGCTGGAGGTTTCAGGAATTTTCAAAAAGTCGCAGGAGGCTCCAAAACGACTTGAAATTCACCTGCAGTACTTCGTAGCGTATTGAAATTAGTTTTTAGAATAAATTTTAGCTTTACAACTCCAATTTGATGGAATTTTGTGGGAATTTCGAGTTTCAAAAATCGGCTGGAGGCTCCAGAACTGCTCAAAACGGGTTGAAACCGTTTCCAATCGATTTGGCATGTCGAAAATAGGGTATATCCCAAATTTCAGCTTTCTTGTTCAATTTGGTAAAATTTTGATTTTTTCCCTCATTTTTGGCCTATTGGATTTTCAAAAATTCACCAAAAATCGAAAAATGCACTTTATCACTTGAAATTTTGACAGGTGATGAATTTTTGCATGATCTTTTGATCTACCTTTGTAAAGTTTGAAAAATTTCGTGCAAGTCTTACGTTGAAACGCTGCAAAATCTGCGATTTCGGCTGACCTGTCAATCAAAATGGCCGCCATTTTGTAAGTAATGCCAACTTTTTTTTTGGCAAGTTTGCTTTAAAATGTTCCTTAGGATATCCCCTTCAAGAAAAAAGTTGTCCCGGAGGATCGGCGGGGGGGGGTGCAATTACTCCTATTGTCATATACCGGACTACTTGTACGGTTTGAAAAATTTTGTGCAAGTGCCATGTTGGAACGCCAAATCTGCGATTTCGGCTGACCTGTCAATCAAAATGGCCGCCATTTTCTAAGTAGGGCCACTTTTTTTTTGAGTACAAGGGCTAGAAATGTTCCTTAGGACTCCTCATTTAAGAAAAAAGTTGTCCCCGAGGATTGACGGGGGGGGGGGGGGTCCAATAGATCCTTAAGCGGGCTCTCCGACTATTACATAATACGTACATGTACAACAAACTCACATCAAAAATTTCCAGGCAGGATGAAAAGAAGTGACTCTCGCACACTCGCGAAAAAAAATCATCACATGGTCAGGAGGCATTTTTCCCGGCAAGATCATTTTGGTAAAGCACCTACGAAGAATTTACAAAAGTTTTAATTTTAAAAAATTAAAGAAATAGTGAAAACGACCAATAAAATTTTACTTTTCTAAATCTGCCTTCTCCAAAGAGCCTAGAGCACGGGCCAATAACCTTTTTTTCGAATCGTCCTTTTCGTTGAGGTATTTTTCTAGTATCTTTTCACCGGAAACTGTACTGCCTTTAGCTCCGTAAATGACCGCACAATTAAGAAATTCTACAGGTATAGAAGTATCATCTTCTAGCCAAGTCTGGAGTATCTGTTTTGCCTTCTCCAGGCATAGTTCTGATCCCACGAGACATCCGATATGGAACATCATGCAATGAAACGCCCTAAAGAAACACGTGAAAAAGTATAGATAAATATACTTCAAAACGAATCACATCCTCGTGAATAAACGTATCGAGGTAGTCATACCGCTTCGCATCGTCCTTATTTAATTCATCATCGAAGATATCTCCCTCTACATTGAATAACGATTTGATATGGACCTGCGGAAAATATCCTAAATTAGGTGGATCTGGATATATTATAATATGTAAAAACAAATCGTAGAATTGAAACATACTAAAAATAGTTTGTGGCTATGAGTTCCGTACAAGAACCGATTTATATACAGAAATTTTCTATACGCTGTAGCCAAAGGTGTTATATCTTTTTCGGTTTTTAAAAATCCAAAGCACTCCATAGCAAGCTTTAGACCATCTTTAGTCGAGAAATCGAGATTGAGCAACAAGCTGGCTCTGTCGACAAAATTCAATTTCTGAAAAAAAGGTTGGTAAATATGTAGTTATTCCAGAGAGAAAAATCAACGAAAAGTGCAAATAAAATATATCTTACTTCGAGCTTGGAAATTGGTAACGAACAAATATTCTTCAGATCTCCTTTAAAGTTCAAAGCATATAATCCCGCATTGGAACTGTTGACTTTAATCCACGTCGCTCCCTTCTCCTTAAATTGATATATAGTCAGTTCTTCTTCGATCATAATTTTTTCTACTTTGCTTCCACGTTCTGACATCGTAGAGACAGTAACGGGGAATTTAGGGAACCTGGAACTTCTCAAAACAAATATTTTTCGAGCATTATGCGAAATACGTACATTATAACCAATATTTTGTTGAAAATACTCAAATTACTAGTTTACCTGGCATCGTTCTCGAAGGTGATATCGGCATTCTCTCGTACATGAGCCGATATGATGGGTAAGTCTGTACCCAAGACTTTATATGAATCGACGAATTCAGCTACATTAAATCCTTCCTTACTTAAATTCTTCCACAGTTTTTCCGAACTGTCCTTCGAATACTTCTCTCGCATGATTTTTATGATTTCTTCTCGTACTTCACCATCAAAGTAATCATCCAGCATGTGAATGATTAAAATTCCCTACAAAATTAATAAATATAGTTATATTATTGTACGCTTAAAATTGATTAATAATAAGGTATTCAACGCGTTTACGTACTTTTAAAATAGAAATCTGCTCAGGACTCTCCGGTGAGGAACGAAGTAATTTTTGAAAGTGTTTCTCAGAATACGGCCACAATTCAAATAACGAAAAGAATACTTGGTTTTTTAGAAATACCTCGTCTATAACTTTCAAACTAACGTAACTGCTCAAGCAAACAGGCAGCCACTGACTGTAGGACCAACCAATCATCCCTGAAAAAACACTCCCACGTTTTTAGACATTCATGAAACGAAAAATTAAGAGACCAATTTACTCTTACCTTTTAAATCAAATTGTCGCCAGACCTCATAACGCAATGTATCAACCATGTCGATTAACGTGTCTAAATACATTTCTTCGTCAGCGTACAGAGATTGAGTAAGTTTCGGAACCATTGGAGATATTTCTTTCCATTCATCTGCATTCATAGATTCAATATGAGAGCTTCGAGAAAAGTTGGATGATTAAAAATTAAAGTAACATACCCAGTAAAGAAGCAGGAAATTCAACGGTGTCTATCTTCAAATACGATCTGATTTTTGAAGCAAGTACTTCTATGTCGACTGCACTGCTTTCGCCGAGCTCAATGGGATCATCACTCGTCGCCTTCCAACAAAATAATGTATCTCTATGTTAATTAAGGATAATTCGAGAAAGTGGCGCATAGTGCAGAACAACTTACGTCGCATTCCTCCATCGAAGACGATTCTTCTTTCATTTTAACTTTTAAGCATCTGGAATTCAATCAATTAAAATGTAACATGAGGAATGAGAATATTGGGATGCGAAAATAACTCGACTCACCATTAAAACTCGTTATTATATTTCGTAAAACATGACGATTATATTTACATTGAAACAGTAACAGAATAAAATCGCAGCAGGAGGCTAGTACGAAAGTTGCACGCGAAAAACAGTATGCCGTATGCGAGCGCGTACGCGTACATGTATACGCGCGCGTGGGGGGGTAGTTTTCGTCGCTGTTTGCCAGCTTGTATACCGAACGAAAACGCTGTTCGGCAAGCAGCGTCCGTGGCTGAGTGGTGAAAGAAACGGGTTACGATGCGGAAGGTCTGGAGATCGATCCCCGCCGGATCCGGAAATTTTGTAAAATTTTTTTTCGATTCAAATTTTTTTCAAATTGATTATTGAACGATCATGTGAATTTATTTTATTTTTTCCTTCTTTTTCGTCACGAATACTGTTTTTTTTGGATAGTGTGCGCATTAGGCGAGGCGAAGCCGAGCCGTTTAAAATTTATATTTCACTCGATGAGCATTACTCCCCTTGGTGAGTTCAGACGGAGGCTGGACATTTACCGTGTATGTAGCACTTGCGGTTGTTTATAAAAAAACTGTACTCACCGAGGCCGAAGGCCGAGGGAAGTTAACAGACATAGTATGAACAACAAAGCGACCCGCGCAACCGAGGCGAAGCCGAGGTGAGCGGACACAACGCCCCCCAACACTGAAAACAGCTATTTTACCAAAATACAAAAATTGCAATGAAAAAAATTTTAAATCGAAATAAAATACGCGAAAGGATGCTCGTAAAGCAGTGCCGTAATGTGGTTACACTGTTTTTCGCGTGCAACTTTCGTACTAGCCAGAAGGAGACCATTTCTTATCAGTTCTTATCACGGCATCATGTGTCCGACGAGCCACCACCGCACCGCACCAGTTGCTCGTCAATGCATTGTAGATGGAGCTAGTGTAGGCGGGCTCGAAAAGTGGTGAAGGAGGAAGGAGAAGACAGAAGAATTCGGCGTCAACGAACATGTGTTGCACTCTGGCGGTGAAATGCATGAAACACATGTTATCATGCTGAAAGGGGGACATTTCCATACTCACGCACGCTTACACACGCGCACACACGACTTGTCGAGATGCGAATGAATGCGATTCTCTGCAAAAAGTCCCCCTTTCAGCAAGTCGATGGTGGCGCCGCCACGAGATGTTAACGCCGAATTAAATAGTGCAATTTTGGATTCCGGATTCGGGTGAACTTTTATTATAACGATGAAATTCCATATCCATTGATGCTAAATTGTAAATTTAGAACATCAATGGATACGGAATATCATCGTCTATAATTTAAGACTATAGTGCACTTTTCGATTTTGGAGAAGTTTTGAAAATCTAAAAAAATGAGAAAAAAAGTCAAATTTCTACCAAATCGACCTAGAAACTAGAAAGCTGAAATTTGGGATACCTATACTATATATTTTCGACTTGCCAAATCGATTGAAAACGGTTCCAGGCCGTTTGAGGCAGTTCTGGTCTTCTGGAGCCTCCAGCAGATTTTTGAAACTTGAAATAAAGTTGGAAATCCGAAATCCACGCTGCACTCCAACTTCATTGAACACGTTACCAAGTCGACTGCTGGTGAGTTTAAGAAGTCATTTTGGAGCCTCCGGCGAATTTTTGAAAATTTTTGGAGCCTCCAGTAGATTTTTGAAACTTGAAATTTCCACAAAGTTTCTATACAAATAGCGTTGGAAAGCTTTTTTGGAAACTACTGGATGAGCCTCCCGCAGATCTTTCAAATTTGAAATTTCATCAATTGAGTTGGAAATCCTAAATACATTTTGATACTTTTTCGAAATATTTAGGTTTCGAGATGGGACTCTTGACGGAGGGGGAGCACCCCACCCCCAATTTTGAGTGAAACTTTCAAAAGAAAATCTGGGGCATGAGATATATCGAATTGTATGTTTTCGGCGACGCTGAATACGAATATGACGTCAGATTTTTGATTGGACCCCATCCACGGCCCCCGGCACCTCCCCGAAGGGGGTAAAAATTCAAAAAAATGTTTTGTTCGTGCGACATATGAAATAGACGTATGTTTTTTGTAACGCTGAATACGAATATGACGTCAGATTTTCGATTGGACCCCATCCACGGCCCCCAATTTTTTTTTGGACTTTTACCTGTTGGGCGAGGTTCTGAGGGCCGTGGGTGAAGTCGATTTAAAAAACTATGACTATATTCGTGTTCAGCGATATCGAAAACATACTATTTCATGTGTCACACGAATCAAACCATTTTTTTGACTCTAACCCCCCTTGGGGAGGTGCTGGGGGCCGTGCATGGGTCCAATCGAAAATCTGACGTCATATTCGTATTCAGCGTTACAAAAAACATACTATTTCATGTGTCGCACGAACAAAACAGTTTTTTGAATTTTTACCCCCTTTGGGGAGGTGCCGGGGGCCGTGAATGGGGTCCAATCAAAAATCTGACGTCATATTCGTATTCAGCGTCGCCGAAAACATACAATTCGATATATCACATGCCCCAGATTTTCTTTTGAAAGTTTCACCCAAAATTGTGGGTGGGGGTGCTCCCCCTCCGTCAAGAGTCCCATCTCGAAACCTAAATATTTCGAAAAAGTATCAAAATGTACATCTATGGAAATTTTTTCAAAATTTTAAATGGTAGCTCTCACTTACAGCGCCATTTTGAAATTTGAACTTTCAAATTTTGAAAATTTCAAAATGCTTAAAAAGTTCAAAATTAAATTCCCTTTCGAACTGTGAAATCAGTTTTGATCAAAGTATCATAGTTTTGGAGGAATGGGCTGCTGAAGTTGAGTACCTCGAGACAATGTGAAAAACTGAAAATAATGGAAGCCCCCCACCCGCCCCCTGAGGGTGCTGGGACCAAACTGATTGCGGCTTTCGTACTTCCTGGGTGGGTAGATATTGTAAAAAAAATTTGAGCAAAATCGAAGGACATGACCCAAAAACGTTGATTGAGTTGACATGGAATGACCCCAATACGTGCTAAACCTAATTCAGACAAAATTTTCAAAGGGGTAGGTTCAAAATGGTGGTTCTAAAATTTTCCAAAAATCAAAACCTCCCCAATTTCTACCACCGAGGGTCGAAAATTGAAAAGTCTCCTCGCATAACGTTTATCGGGTTCTAATAGATATTTTACGCTAAAAAAGTTTTTAAAAATAACACTCAGTGGTTCCTAAAATTCTTTTTTTATTCATAACTTTGGGAACCCCTGGAGCCCAAAAAGTGGTCATTTTGGGTTACCTAACCAAGTAACCACGTATTCTTATTTGGGACATTTATTACAACATTTTGAGAGTGGTTGAGTCGAAAACTATAGCTGGTGCCAAAAAATGGCCTATCGCAACTCCTCCTTTAAAACCTTTTGGAAATCGGCAGGACGCCCCAGGAATTCTCAAAAAGTCGCTGGAGGCTCCAAAAGGACTTGAATTGAGCAGCAGTTGAATGAACAGTGTTTTAGGATTTTAGTGCAGAATAAATTTTAGATTTCCAGCCATGTTTGGTGAAATTTTATATGGAAATTCCGAGCATTAAAAATCTGCTCGAGGCTCCAGTAATTTTCAAAAGGTCGCCGAAAGGCTACAAAATGACTTGAAATCCACCTGCAGTCGACTATATTGCGTATTAGTCCAGGAAAATTAGATGAAAAAAAAGGGTCATTGGGAAAAATGGGGGAGAAAGCTGAATTTTGGTATACTGGTCCATTTTTTTGTGCTGAACACGAATCCGATGAGTCCCCGGTCGTCCCTGGTGTGCGTTCTCCCCTATTGTGGATCTAAGCCCCCCAAAACCAGTTTTTTGCGTGAATATGCAATTGGGCAGCTAAAAATCGAGTTGTGTGTTATACTCGATCTGTTTAATGAGTTTATCCACATTTGAGTCATTGAGTCGGTTTTTGGGGGGGGGGACACCTCAAGAGTGAATTTTTGACCAGCTTTTTTCAAATAGAAAATCCAAAAAAATCAAAATTTTACAGTTTGCAAGGAAATTTTTGAAATTTGCGCGAATCGCTGTATTTCGTCTACAACTAACCTCCTGAGACCGAATTCCGCCATTTTCCACCGATCTGGAGCCATTGAAATTGAAAAAATCGGGCCAGAGGCTTCAAAAACGGCTTAAAAATCGCAATTCGAAGGCGGATGGGTGGGTTGGGAACACAATACAGAGAAATTACAAAAATTTCCACCCAAATGGGAAACTTGATTTTTTGGATTTTTTATCTATTATCATCTATGAAAAAAGCTAGTCAAAAAACCACTCTTGAGGTGTCCCTCCCAAAACCGACTCAAATGTGGATAAACTCGTTAAACAGATCGAGTATAACACACAACTTGATTTTTAGCTGCCCAATTTCATATTCACGCCTTCTGCAGCAAATTCAAAATTCTGGAGAAACTTAAAAATTGCGCTGGAGGCTCCAGAATGGCTGGAAATGGCGGAACTCGGCCTCAGGGGGTTTGTTGTGTTCGAAATACAACGATTCGCGCAAATTTCGAAAGTTTCGTCGCAAACGGTAAAATTTTGGCTGGTAAAAAACCACTCTTGAGGTGTCCCCAACCCCCAAAACCGACTCAAATGTTGATAAACTCGTTAAACAGATCGAGTATAACACACAACTCGATTTTTAGCTGCCCAATTGCATATTCACGCCATTCTGGAGCAAATTCAAAATGCTGGAGAAATTTAAAAATCGGCTGGAGGCTCCAGATCGGTGGGAAATGGCGGAATTCGTTCTCGGGAGGTTAGTTGTGGACGAAATACAGCGATTCGCGCAAATTTTAAAAATTTCCTTGTAAATGGAAAACTTTTGATTTTTTTGGATTTCTTATTCGAAAAAAACTGGTCAAAAATCCACTCTTGAGGTGTCCATGTTTCCTCTCCATCGTTAAACAGATCGAGTACTTATAGTCCAAGAGCTATACCCACTGCGATTGCCCTGAAATAACTGAAAGCTGGGACTGGTCTCAAAAGTTAGTATACATACCCCTATTTTAAAAGCACTCGGTCTGCCAATCCGCAGCTGCTGCTTTAAAGCTCAGCGAAAGCTCAAAAGCTCACAATTTTTCTGAACTTTTGCCCGAGAAAACTGATGGCTCAAATTAGTGCCAAATTATAGCATTTTTCGCGCTGAATCCGAATATGTAGGTCTGCCGACCCTAAAGTGCTGCCAAAGCCCCGCCAGACTGGTTTAAAGGGGGGTCAAATTGCGCAAATTTCATCTTTTTGGGCTAAATTCGCATAAAAAGCTATAAAATCGGTTTAAAAATGATTTTCAAGCAGTTTAACTAATTGCTCTAAGGGTAAGATGATTTTTGATGCCAAAATTTTTCAAAATTTTCATTTTTTGGGGGGGGGGGGGGGGTGGGGCATAAGGGGGGTGTCGAAAAATTCACCAAATATGGCCTTGTGATACATCAAAATATATGTTTTTTGGGCCGCAGAATTCGATTATGGCAATATTTTTAACATCGCCCGGTCCCCCGACCTGCAGCTGCTGCTTTAAAGTTCGGTAAAAGCTCAACATGAAATTTACCAAATTTACTCCCCTTTTAAACCGGTCTGGCGGGGCTTTGGCAGCACTTTAGGGTCGGCAGACCTATATATTCGGATTCAGCGCAAAAAATGCTATAATTTGACACCAATTTGAGCCATCAGTTTTCTCGGGCAAAAGTTCAGAAAAATTGTGAACTTTTGAGCTTTCACTGAGCTTTAAAGCAGCAGCTGCGGATTGGCAGACCGAGTGCTTTTAAAATAGGGGTATGTATACTAACTTTTGAGACCAGTCCCAGCTTTCAGTTATTTCAGGGCAATCGCAGTGGGTATAGCTCTTCTACTATTAACACACAACTCGATTTTTAGCTGCCCAACTTCATATTCACGCAGGCTCTGGAGCAAATTCAAAATTCAGGAGAAATTTAAAAATCGCGCTGGAGGCTCCAGAATGGCTGGAAATGGTGAAATTTGGATTTGGGTAATTAATATTAGTTTTGGGACTTATTTTGACCATTTTTATTGGTCAAGTATGTACTTTTTTTAAAAACGCATACCTAAATCGCCAAAAACATTCATTTTGAATTTTCAAAAATTCGCCAAAAATCGAAAAATGAACTTGGGCAGCTGAAAATTTGGATTTGGGGGTTTTAGAACATGCTCTTTCCAAAAATCGCGGTCCTGTTCAAATCAGAGGCGGACACCTCAAGAGGTTCCCTTGTAAGATCAATTTTGATTTTTGAATTTGTGCAATGAGTATTCCAAAGGATCAGTTTATGTATTGGTTAATAATCATTCGCAAAGAAGCAATAATTGATTTGTACGATTAATGTCTCCATCGCGATTCCTTCGAGCTAGGAACGTTGAAAATTTAGCGAATCATAAATATTGATACCTAAAAGATTTACATTGAAGTTTGAGTTTAGTCTTCCATTTTTCGTGAATAAAAATGATGAATCGTCCTATCATCGTGGATAAATTTTGATCTTTGATTTTGTGTGATGAATAATGAATAATCCGTCGTTGAGTTGATTTGCGGTTGAAATCATTCACCAGTAAGCGATTGATTCATACAATTATAAATGATTATGCCTGGCAGATAGAAGAATTAAAACATTACAACTTGATGCAATCTTAAATGTGTACCTGCTTCTAGAACTTTTTCGATTTTTTGTTTTTTTTTAGTATGAAATAATCTCATAGTTACCATTAAAATGATTTCGTAACATTTATGCTCAATAATTTCAAACAAGAAAATACATATGTGTATTGTGTAATCATGACTTCTGATATTACTTATTATTTTTATATTTAATATTATGTTGGCTGAGAATGCTGTCAAGTTGGCTATTTCAATCCATAAAACCCCGGGAAAAGGTCATAAGAATGCCTGCTCATTTTGTTTAGTTAAATAATAGTCTGGCGTGTATGGCAATAGAAATAATCACCCCTCCCCCCCAACCAACGTTGATTTTCTGAAACAACTTCTTTCTTATAGGGGATACATGGCATATAGCAATAGGAATAATTATCCTCCCCCTCCCCCGCTGATTTTCTGTGACAACTTCTGTCTTATAGGGGATACTCTGAGGAACATTTTAAAGCAAACTTTCCAAAAAAAAAAAGTTGGCCTTTCTAACAAAATGGTGGTGATTTTGATTGGCAGGTCAGCCAAAATCCAGATTTTGCTTTTCACCATAGCCAACGTAGGACTCGCACGACATTTTTTGAACTGGACACAGCTGGATCCATAGAACATGCGAAAATTCATCACCAGTCAACATTTCAAGTGCTGAAGAGCATTTTTCAATTTTTGAAAATCAAAATACAAGTCGATAAAATGAGAAAAAAAATTAAAATTTTACCAAATTGACCTACAAAGACCTATACTTAAAGCTGAAATTAGAGAAATATGCTGTTTTCGACGTGCCAAATCGATTGAAAGTGGTTGCAAACTGTTTCGAGCAGTTCTAAAGCCTCCAGCAGATCAGATTTTGAAACTTGAAATTTCGACAAAATTCCATCATTTCATCAAAAAATGCTGTTGGAAAGTCGAAATTTGTTTTGTAAAATAATTTCAATTTTCAATAGTTCAATATAGTCCAGGAAAAATAGCATTCCATTGGGAAAAATGGGGGAGAAAGCTGAATTTTGGTATACTGGTCCATTTTTTTGTGCTGAACACGAATCCGATGAGTCCCCGGTCGTCCCTGGTGTGCGTTCTCCCCTATTGTGGATCTAAGCCCCCCAAAACCAGTTTTTTGCAATTTTCTCCCCCGCATTGCATTTTAGCGAGAAATAGGTGGTCGGATAAGAATCTACGTCAAATTTCCGATCTAGTGATATATCAACTTTCTTTCTACCCCCAAGGGGGGTGGAACCACAACCATTCAAAAAAGGGGGTTCCCCAAAAAATACATAAGGGCTGTAGGCGCCTAAGAGGGGTGAAATGGTCCCCAAAAGCGTTTAACATGAAAGGTGGGTACCATAGAGAAACCTCTGCGCAAAAAATGTCAGATCCACACCCCCTACCCTTTTTGCGGAGCCCCCCTTTTTGAAATTTCAGTAGCACTTTTCTCAGCCCCATTTCAACCGATTTTGAAAATTTTTCTGGAAGTTATGTATATCCTTGATAGGTATTCACACAAAAATTTTCAACCCCCTCCCCTCAAATTTACCCCTCAAAATGGCGTTTTTTTCATTTTTTTATGCCTATTAACAATCAAGATTGCGAGGTACAATTTTGTAAACACGTTTTTTGGATGTATTTTTGGCCCCCAAACATCATATACTATATTAGAAATTTTTGCTTTGGTGCGCCGTGGTGAAAACTTGGAATAATGTATCGTAGGGGGGTGGGGCGTGAAATGGGAATTTTGAAAAAAATAACTATCAATGAGTAGGGTATCGTTTTCAAATGATTCGATACCGCTGAGCACGAATATGACCTCAGATTTTCTGCTACACTCACCTACCCCTCTCCAGAGCCCCTCAGCCCCCCTCAATTTTCACGTTTTTCGAAATATAGTTATTTTGATGATGTTGGTGTCGTTTTCATATGATTCGATACCGCTGAGCACGAATATGACCTCTGATTTTCTGCTACAATCACTTACCCCTCTCCAGAGCCCCTCAGTCCCCTCAATTTTCACGATTTTCGAAATAAAGTTATTTTCGTGACATTGGTGTCGTTTTCATATCATTCGATACCGCTGAGCACGAATATGACCTCAGATTTCCTGCTACAATCACCTAGTCCTCTGCAGACCCCCTCAGCCCCCCTCATTTTTCACGATTTTCGAAATAAAGTTTTTTTGATGATGTTGGTTTCATTGCTGTGGGAAAATTACATAAGTTCATTGTTATTGTACATACAATTTCTCGTAGAATAAGCTATAGCACATAGCTCCCCCTCGGAGGTGGGTCGACCCTGGAATTTTTTTCCACGCAGAAAATGTGATTTTTTATGTTGGTATTATAGTCATTGAATTATAAAATACATACTCATACATACTCAAGTTACAGTTATCATGAATAATTGTTATGCCACATATGCTCCGCAGACCTATACAGTGCAGTACACATACAGATTTGTTGCGTTTTCTGCGTGGAAACAAATTGAAGGATCCACCCCCCTCGAGGGGGAGCCATGTGCTGTAGCTGATTCTACGAGAAATTTTATGTACAATAACAATGAACTTATGTAATTTTCCCATAGCAATGAAACCAACATCACGAAAATAACTTTATTTCGAAAATTGTGAAAATTGAGGGGGCTGAGGGGCTCTGCAGAGGGGTAAGTGATTGTAGCAGAAAATCTGAGGTCATATTCGTGCTCAGCGGTATCGAATGATATGAAAACGACACCAATGTCACGAAAATAACTTTATTTCGAAAATCGTGAAAATTGAGGGGACTGAGGGGCTCTGGAGAGGGGTAAGTGATTGTAGCAGAAAATCAGAGGTCATATTCGTGCTCAGCGGTATCGAATCATATGAAAACGACACCAACATCATCAAAATAACTATATTTCGAAAAACGTGAAAATTGAGGGGGGCTGAGGGGCTCTGGAGAGGGGTAGGTGAGTGTAGCAGAAAATCTGAGGTCATATTCGTGCTCAGCGGTATCGAATCATTTGAAAACGATACCCTACTCATTGATAGTTATTTTTTTCAAAATTCCCATTTCACGCCCCACCCCCCTACGATACATTATTCCAAGTTTTCACCACGGCGCACCAAAGCAAAAATTTCTAATATAGTATATGATGTTTGGGGGCCAAAAATACATCCAAAAAACGTGTTTACAAAATTGTACCTCGCAATCTTGATTGTTAATAGGCATAAAAAAATGAAAAAAACGCCATTTTGAGGGGTAAATTTGAGGGGAGGGGGTTGAAAATTTTTGTGTGAATACCTATCAAGGATATACATAACTTCCAGAAAAATTTTCAAAATCGGTTGAAATGGGGCTGAGAAAAGTGCTACTGAAATTTCAAAAAGGGGGGCTCCGCAAAAAGGGTAGGGGGTGTGGATCTGACATTTTTTGCGCAGAGGTTTCTCTATGGTACCCACCTTTCATGTTAAACGCTTTTGGGGACCATTTCACCCCTCTTAGGCGCCTACAGCCCTTATGTATTTTTTGGGGAACCCCCTTTTTTGAATGGTTGTGGTTCCACCCCCCTTGGGGGTAGAAAGAAAGTTGATATATCACTAGATCGGAAATTTGACGTAGATTCTTATCCGACCACCTATTTCTCGCTAAAATGCAATGCGGGGGAGAAAATTGCCTTCTGCAGCAAATTCAAAATTCTGGAGAAATTTAAAAATCGCGTTGGAGGCTCCAGATCGGTGGGAAATGGCGGAATTCGGTCTCGGGAGGTTAGTTGTGGACAAAATACAGCGATTCGCGCAAATTTTAAAAATTTCCTCGCAAACAGTAAAATTTTGATTTTTTTGGATTTCTTATTATGAAAAAAGCTGGTAAAAAAACCACTCTTGAGGTGTCCCCAACCCCCCAAAACCGACTCAAATGTAGATAAACTCGTTAAACAGATCGAGTATAATACACAACTCAATTTTTAGCTGCCCAAATTGCATATTCACGCCTTCTGGAGCAAATTCAAAATTCAGGAGAAATTTAAAAATCGCGCTGGAGGCTCCAGAATGGCTGGAAATGGTGAAATTTGGATTTGGGTAATTAATATTAGTTTTGGGACTTATTTTGACCATTTTTATTGGTCAAGTACGTAATTTTTTTAAAAACGCATAAATCGCCAAAAACATTCAATTTCGAATTTTCAAAAATTCACCAAAATTTGAAAAATGAACCTGGGCAGCTAAAAATTTGGATTTGGAGGTTTTAGAACATGCTCTTTCCAAAAATCGCGGTCCCGTTCAAATCGAAGGCGGACACCTCAAGAGGTTCCCTTGTTAGTATAGTACAATAAATTATTATTTTCAATCACGAAAAATTGAAAGGCCTAAAACTTGGAACAAATCGTTTAGGTTTTAAATTTCTGTAATATTAATAATTTTCATCGAATTTTCAACATTATCCGAAGAAACCGATCAACACCCACACCCTTCCCTAATTCATCATCACCATACGAGGTAAACAGATCACTTAACATTTTTACCGCCAATAATCAAATAATCCTCCTTCAGAAGCAGCGATAACCAGAAATAATGGCTAAAACAGGAACCAAATCCCACCCCTACTTACTGCAGAAGTTCTCTAGCATCAACTTAGAATATTATTTAGTCAGAAAAAGAAAAGAGATAGATGAACAAAAACAATTTACACAATTAGTTCAACATTGAACACAAGTACTAGATCCTAAACGAAGCTTCCACGCTAAAAGTAACGTGTGCTAATATTGCTGAATATGGCCAGTGGATGGAATCAGGGATGTTCGATATCTGCTCCATAGTGTAATCAATTCAATCATAATTGCCTTCAAAATCAAAATACTATCTCAAAGTAGTCCATAAACGCGTTCAAATTTTGTTTTTTTGAAAATGTCACAGAGTACTTCTGGTTTATCACATTGACAACCTTCGCAACTTTCATAGGTAGTTATTGTACAGTAAATACCATGTTGTGATATGCCAACACCCATAAAAATTGTGTTTCCACTATCTTCAACATTCCCGCGGTACTTTCGGCATATTACTTGATGCACCGCTGCCTCAGATAGATCATTCAATTCTGCTTCATGTCGATCTCGCTTCGCATTAGGTCCAGATGATGTTATGCTGTACCACGAGTTCATGATAATATAATTACGCGATTTAGCCACCTTTTTAGAACATACAGCAATGTCTACGATACGACTTGCACTTCGCATTTGACAGTGGACGTTGAACCTGTCTTCCAATGCAGCAGAAAGTATCGCCCGGAGTTGCGTTTCGTAGTCTTCTTCGCTGTTAATTTTCGTAGGCTCATACAGTTTACATATCCGAGATGGAATGTCAGTTATAGGTTCCTTCGCTAATTCCTGTATCATTTCTGTAATGCTAAGTTCACCGTCGCTTTCTGGGAATTCATGTTTGGCTCGTAAGCAAAGAAAATTCCGCAGAGAATTCTTCATTATTTCATTGGGGAATATATAATACACCAACTCCGTTGGGTCGGCTTGATTTTCACGATCGTTCTTTACATTGCGCCACACTTCAAGGGGTAAATTTCCGGCACACGTCTTCACAACAAAGCCACTGTGATATAAAAAATCTGGTAAACGCCGATCCCACGGCCATCCTTTTTTGGTTGCGAAAACATAACCGTTGTCCAGGAGGTTCAACGAAAGCTTGCAAAGGTCGTTAGATTTGCCAAATCTTTCCCAAATAACGGAGTACGATGTGGATCTCAACCTAAATTCTTCGAACGCAGACTCGTTGTTTTCCCGTAAATGCATACAATAATGTGAAAACTGTTTCGTTCCAGGATAGGTATAACCGCCGGCAAATTCCGCTAAATTAGCGTCTTCGTTGTTCACGTTCATTACCTCGACGTGATTCAATCCAAACACTGGTTTTAAAGTTGCTTCATCAAGACTGCCGAGTCTCCACTCTCTTTCGCCTATCGCTTCACGACAAAATTTGGGAAATACGCCGAAGCAAATAATTCGATAACCATCCGCAACGAGATGTGTTGTTAAACTCTCCAGCGACTTTGTGATATGTTCTCTGTCTTCGGTGTTCCGCAATTTTTGAAGAGGCAAATCTATTCCGTCGATAAATAAAAGTCCATCAGCCGATCCAAATTCCTTCTTGTTCTTCAGGTATGCTAAGGCACTCCTTAGTATATTGAGGTGGTCACCGGTTTCAGTACAAGATCGATCTATGCATTTTTTAAACCGTACGTGTTCAGACAAAAAAGATTTGTAAGTGTCTAACGTTTTATGAACTGCGTCGGTGATTTCAATTTCGATTTCGGAAAGTGTACTGCTAACGACGACGGAAAGATCCAGATGAAAACACACATACGATTCCTTATGTCTGTTCACCTTTTCGGTAAGAATTGTCTCATCTTCAGCGCCATGAAAGAAAGCTAATTGTTTTTCGTCAAACAAAAAGCTTCGACGACCTTTGAAAACATCTATCGGGATAACATCTTTCTTTTCCTCAGATGTTTCCTTGTCGAACACTTTTGAATAGTACAATTTTAAAATATGCAATGTGGTTGTTTTACCCCAACAAGGAGGTCGAAAAATGCATAGTCTATCTCGAAATGAGAATTGATAAAACGTTCTTATGATTTCCCACGCGTTAATGCGAGAAACTGTTGTTACATCCAAATTTCGGAAAAATTCCAACGTGTCCCATAAGGTCGTTTCTTTCAACTTCGATACTTCTAGATTGGGAAGTCTGCCCGGAATGGCGGGCTCGTCCAATTTCGCACGTTTTGCAACGAAATACTCCGACTGTCCATGTAACCGTTCATCTTCTGAGATAAATGCTTTTTTCTTCTTCGCAGTTTCAATTATGCATCTTTTTTCTTCGTAATTTGAAACACTCAGCAAGTCGTCAAGCTGAAAATAATACCATAAATGTAAGACTGATCGTAAAAATTGATGAATGCAATATTTTTTTTTCAAGTACACACCTCGGCAAAATGTTCATCCAGATACATAGACGGTACAAATTCGCCAATAATCAACATGAATACATCCATTTTCAACTGCTCGATAAGACTTTCACGCGATGTTCTGCAATATCCGTTAAAAAGCATACAATTAAAATTCAGAACAATGACCTTATAGTCGGGGGAGCCCGCTTCAGGATCTATTGCACCCCCCCCCCCTACCTCCCCCGAAAATTCATCATCTGTCTACATTTCAAGTGCTAAAGTGCGTTTTTCGATTTTTGGTAAATTTTTGAAAATCAAATTTAGGCTAAAAATGAGGGAAAAAAATCAAAATTTTACTAAATTGACCAATAACGCTGAAATTTAGGATATACCCTATTTTCGACATGGAAAATCGATTGGAAACTGCTTCAAACCGTTTTGAACAGTTCTGGAGCCTGCAGCAGATTTTTGGAACTCGAAATTCCCACAAAACTTATCAAAATGCAGTTGGAAAGCCAAAATTCATTCTGTAAATTAATTTCAATACACTATGTAGTCGACTGCTGGCGAATTTCAAGTCGCTTTGGAGCCACCGGTGACTTATCGAAAATCACTAGAGCCTCCAGTAGATTTTCGATGCTCGAAATTTTCATAAAATTGTACCTAACAGAGTAGGTGAGTCAAAATTCACTCTGAACTCCAATTTCAACACGCTATCAAGTCGATTGCAGGAGGGTTCAAGTCATTTTGGAGCCTCCAGTAGATTTTTAAAACTTGGAAATTTCATCAAATCGAGTTATAAAGCCACAATTTTCTTTGTAAACTAATTTCAATACGCTGTCAAATCGATTGTGGGCGAGTTCAAGTCATTTTGGAGCCTCCAGCAACTTTTTGAAAATTCATAGGGCCTCCAGCAGATTTTTAAAATTTTAAGTTTCCACAAATGGAGTTAAAAAGCTGAAATTCATTTTGCAAACTGATTTCAATACGCTATGAAGTCGACATGCAGGTGGATTTTAACTTTAAAGTCGTTTTGGAGCCTCCAGATGCTTTTTCGTAACTGCAGTTTTTCAAAAAATGCCGCAAAAGCTGTCTTAATTAGGTTTAGCACGTTCTGTGCTGAGTGAATTTCGGCTTTTCAACTCCATTAGATGAAATTTCAAGTTTCAAAAATCTACTGGAGGTTCCAGTAGTTCCCAAACAGGCACAGGAGGCTTTAAAACGACTTGAAATCTCCCTGCAGTTGACTTCATTGCATATTGAAATAAGCTTACAGAATGAGTTTCGGATTTCCAACTGCATTTGGTAAAATTTTATGGAAATTTTAAGTTTCAAAAATCTGCTGGAGGCTCCAGAACTGCCTAAAACGATTTGAAACCTTTTGCAATCGATTTGGCAAATCTAAAATAGGTTGTATCCCAAATTTCAGCTTTCTAGATCAATTTGGTAAAATTTTGATTTTTTTCTCATTTTTGGCCCAAAGGGTATTCCACGTTAAGATAGTCGAAATGGCCCTGTTCCCAGATTTGGAAAATTATGATGGATTATTGTTGGGTACCTCCAATGAAAATTTTTGAGCGGAATTTCCGCCCCCCAACCCACCCCCCTCGGTCTGTATAGCCAAAAAACGCGTTTTTTACGAGAAAAATTCTGTATCCATGAGTTGTGGGGAGAAAATTTTGGTACCGTGTGGAATGTGTAGGGGAAGCATGGGTCTTCTAACACGATTTTTTTCAAAAATTTTTACCATAGTGGTGGGGGTGAAATTGACAAAAGAAAACTTTGAACCGCCACAGCTCCGGAGTGTATGGTGTATCCAAAAAGTTTTTTTCGCCAAAATGTGCCTTTTTACTAGTACTTTCTTACTACTAATCTATAAAATCGAAATTTTGTCTGCAAAAGGGTCATATTTGCAAAAAACCCTGGAAAATACGCGTTTTTTGCGTTTTT
This sequence comes from Planococcus citri, assembly GCF_950023065.1. Taxonomy (NCBI): domain Eukaryota; kingdom Metazoa; phylum Arthropoda; class Insecta; order Hemiptera; family Pseudococcidae; genus Planococcus; species Planococcus citri. The sequence goes on from NC_088680.1 coordinate 68,086,144, forward strand.
TTTTGCAAAATAATGCGGAATATGCGAAAAATACATGAAACAAAAATGTTTAGCGTCAAATTTTACCCTAGAAAATGTGTTCACAAGGTTGTCAAAACGCTCATCTACTGAGCTACCCGTCCGCACACGCCGCCTCTTTGCAGCAAAGTCAAGAGATGAGGTATTATGGCACCTGCCCTAGGGTGGTCCTTATTTTCGAAGTTGGAATTTTTTTACTCCCACCCCCCAAAGTTGTTCCATTTGATGAAAAAATAAATCCTACGAAGTTTCAACCCCCCATGTAAAAAAAAGTGGTTCCAGAATGCCCCCCAATTTTTCAAAAAATTGAAAAATGGAAAATGATGCAATTTTTTTAAATTTTTGATTGTTTTCAATCTGTCGCACCCCAATATTCCCCCTTTGAACCAAAACAGCCCCCAGAAATTTTTTACCACCTCCCCTGTGAGAAAACAATAATGTGCTATTTTGCTATACTGGTAGAGCGGAAAAATTTTTAGTCAAGTATGTTGGAGATTGTGCGTTATTAAAATTACCCCAAAAAAAAGTCCAGCCCCACACGTGCCCCTGCGGTGAAACTATGCCCCCCCCAAGTAGGGCCATTTTTGGGGAAACGTTTTTTTGAATTTAAAAGTACTTACCAAAACCCATTTTTTCCGAAAACGGATAGCACTCAAAAGGTGCGATTTGAGATTATGAATCGAATAGCGTAATCGGTTTTTTGATTTGACCCCAGCCAACACCTCCAAAAAACGCTTGAAAAGTAGCGAATAAGCGTTTTTTCGTTATTTTAATTGAAAATATACTTAGTCGATTTAGACTTTTAACGTGATTTCATGACTATGATTAAGTATTTATACTTTTCAGATTGGAACAAGTGAATTCGGCTCGTATTCCAATCTCCACTTCTCCCCCTTTCCTGAGGGCGCCCCTGCCCCATATTCCAAACTTCCCTACCACCTTGAATTCCAACAAGAAAAATCATGGAATAAAAGTTGCTTCTTGGAGAATTTTCTAAATTTTGGTTCTTACAAAAATTTCATTTGGCGCTAACCTTGGGCCCCAGATTACCAAAAACAATTTCCAAAAAAAGTTAAAGAATGATGTTTTTTCCTTTTTTATTTTAAGCTGCTATAAAATCTTGTCTTTGGTCAAAATGGCCGAAACTATTTCCCCTTATTTACCAGAATTGTCTAAAATTTTTTCCGCTCCACCGGTATAGTAAAATAGCACATTATTGTTTTCTCACAGGGGAGGGGGTAAAAAATTTCTGGGGGCTGTTTTGGTTCAAAGGGGGAATATTGGGGTGCGATAGATTGAAAACAATCAAAAATTTAAAAAAATTGCATCATTTTCCATTTTTCAATTTTTTGAAAAATTGGGGGACATTCTGGAACCACTTTTTTTTACATAGGGGGTTGAAACTTCGTAGGATTTATTTTTTCATCAAATGGAACAACTTTGGGGGGTGGGTGCAAAAAAATTCCAACTTCGAAAATAAGGACCACCCTAGGGCAGGTGCCATAATACCTCATCTCTTGACTTTGCTGCAAAGAGGCGGCGTGTGCGGACGGGTAGCTCAGTAGATGAGCGTTTTGACAACCTTAAAAAACGCAAAAAACGCGTATTTTCCAGGGTTTTTTGCAAATATGACCCTTTTGCAGACAAAATTTCGATTTTATAGATTAGTAGTAAGAAAGTACTAGTAAAAAGGCACATTTTGGCGAAAAAAACTTTTTGGATACACCATACACTCCGGAGCTGTGGCGGTTCAAAGTTTTCTTTTGTCAATTTCACCCCCACCACTATGGTAAAAATTTTTGAAAAAAATCGTGTTAGAAGACCCATGCTTCCCCTACACATTCCACACGGTACCAAAATTTTCTCCCCACAACTCATGGATACAGAATTTTTCTCGTAAAAAACGCGTTTTTTGGCTATACAGACCGAGGGGGGTGGGTTGGGGGGCGGAAATTCCGCTCAAAAATTTTCATTGGAGGTACCCAACAATAATCCATCATAATTTTCCAAATCTGGGAACAGGGCCAGTTCGCCTATCTTAACGTGGAATACCCTTTTGATAAAAAAAGCAAAATGTTACCAAATTGACCAAGAAAGCTGAAATTTGGGATATACCTTATTTTCGATACGGCAAATCGATTGGAAACTGTTTCAAACCGTTTTGAGCAATTCTGGAGCCTCCAGAAGATTTTTGGAACTCGAAATTCCCACAAAATCATCAAAATGGAGGTGGATAGCCGAAATCTACTCTGCAAACTAATTTCGATACGCTACGAAGTCAACAGCAGGCGGATTTCAAGTCGTTATGGAGCCTCCAGCGTTTTTTTGAAAATTACTGAAGCCTCCAGTTCAAACGGAGAGAGAAACTCGAAATTCATTCTGCAAACTAATTTCAATACCCTACGAAGTCGACTGCTGGTAGATTTCAAGTCGGTTTGGAGCCTCCAGCGAATTTTTGAAAGGTCGTACGGCATTTTTTGGAAAATTGAAATTTCCAAAAAGTAGCTGGAAGCTTCAAAACCATTTGAAACCACCATGTAGTCGACTTCATATCGTATTGAAATTAGTTTGCGAAGTTAATTTCTGCATGCCAACTCCATTTGGTAAAATGTTGCGGGAATTTCAAGATTCAAAAATCTACTGGAGGCTCCCGTAATTTTCAAAAAGTCGTTGGAGGCTCCAAAATGACTTGAACCCACCTGCAGTCGTCTTCAGAGGGCGTTAAAATTGGAATGTAGAGTAAATATCAGCTTTCCATAGCCATTTGATGAAATTTTGTGAAAATTTAAATTTCAGAAATCTGCTGGAGGCTCCAGTAATTTTCAAAAAATCGCTGGAGGCTCCAAAACGACTTGAACCCACTTGAAGTCGTCTTCAGAGGGTGTTAAAATTGGAGTGTAGAGTAAATATCAGCTTTCCATCGCCATTTGATGAAATTTTGGGGAAATTTCAAGTTTCAAAAAATCGCCGGAGGCTCTAAAACGACTTGAAATCCCTCTGCAGTTGACTTCGTAGCGTATTGAAATTAGTTTGCAGAAATTTCAAGTTTCAAAAATCTACTGGAGGCTCCAGTAATTTTCAAAACGTCACTGGAGGCTCCAAACGATTTAAAATCCACCTACAGTTGACTACGTAACGTATTGAAATTAGTTTGGAAAGTAAATTTCGGCTATCCAACTCCACTTGATGTAACTTTGTGGGAATTTCGAGTTCCGAAAATCTGCTGGAGGCTCCAGGACTGCTCAAAACGGTTCGAAACAGTTTCCAATCGATTTGCCATGTCAAAAATAAGAGTATATCCTACATTCCAGCTTCCTTGGTCAATTTGTTAAAATTTTGATTTCTTCGCTCATTTTTCACCTAAATTTCATTTTCAAAAATTCACCAAAAATTGAAAAACGCACACTTCAGCACTTGAAATTTTGACAGACGATGAATTTTTCCCTGATCTTTCGATCTACTCTTGTACGATTTGAAAAATGTTGTGCAAGTGCCATGTTGGAATGCAAAATCTGCGATTTCGGCTGACTTGTCAATCAAAATGGCCGCCATTTTGCAAGTAGGTCCACTTTTTTTTGAGTACAAGGGCTAAGAATGTTCCTTAGGACTTCCCCTTTAAGAAAAAATTTGTGCCGGAGGATCGAGGGAGGTGCAACAGATCCTTAAGCAGGCTCCCGCGACTATAACATAATACAGTACATGCACATACAACAAACTCACATCAAAAATTTCCAAGCAGGATGAAAAGACGTGACTTTCGCACACGCGCGAAAAAAAATCATCACATGGTCAGGAGGCATTTTTCCCGTCAAGATCATTTTGGTAAAGCACCTATGAATAATTTACAAAGTTTTAATTTTCAGAAAGTAAAGCAATATGTAGTGAAAACGATCAATAAAATTTTACATTTCTAAATCTGCCTCCTTCAAAGTGCCTAGAGCACGGGCCAATAACCTTTTTTTCAATTCGTCCTCTTCGTTGAGGTATTTTTCTAGTATCTTTTCACCGGAAGCTGTACAGCCTTTAGCTCCGTAAATGAACGCACAATTAAGAAAATCTACAGGTATAGAAGTATCATCTTCTAGCCAAGCCTGGAGTATCTGTTTTGCCTTCTCCAGGCATAGTTCTGATCCCACGAAACATCCGATATGGAACATCATGCAATGAAACGCCCTAAAAAAACACGTGAAAAAGTATAGATAAATATACTTCAAAACGAATCACATCCTCGTGAATAAACGTATCGAGGTAGTCATACCGCTTCGCGTCGTCCTTATTTAATTCATCATCGAAGATATCTCCCTCTACATTGAATAACGATTTGATATGGGACTGCGGAAAATATCCTAAATTAGGTGGATATATTATAATATGTAAAAACAAATCGTAGAATTGAAACATACTAAAAATAGTTTGTGGCTCTGTGTTCCGTACAAGAACCGATTTATATACAGAAATTTTCTATACCCTGTAGCCAACGGTATTATATCTTTTTCGTCTTTTAAAAATCCGAAGCACTCCGTAGCAAGCTTTAGACCATCTATAGTCGAGAAATCGAGGTTGAGTAACACACTGGCTCTGTCGACAGAATTCAATTTCTGAAAAAAAGGTTGGTAAATATGTAGTTATTCCATAGAGAAAAATCAACGAAAAGTGCAAATAAAAATATCTCACTTCGAGCTCGGAAATTGGCAACGAACAAATATTCTTCAGATCTCCGTTAAAGTTCAAAGCATATAATCCCGCATTGGAACTGTTGACTTTAATCCACTTCGCTCCCTTCTCCTTAAATGGAAGTACAGTCGCTGCTCCTTCGATCATAATTTTTTCTACTTTGTTTCCACTATCTGACATCGTACAGACAGTGATAGGGAATTTAGGATACCTAGAACTTCTCAAAACAAATATTTTTCGCGCATTATGCGAAATACTTACATATAACAAATATTTTGTTGAAAATACTCAAATTACGAGTTTACCTGGCATCGTTCTCGAAAATGATATCGGTATTATTTTGTAGATGAGTCGATATCACGGGGAAGTCTGCACCCAGCACCTTATACGAATCGACGAATTCAGCTACATCAAATCCATCCTCACTTAAAATCTTCCACAATTTTTCCGAACTGTCCACCGAATACTTCTCTCGCATGATTTTTATAATTCCTTTTTGTACTTTTTCACCAAAGTAATCATCCAGCATGTGAATGATTAGAATTCCCTACAAAATTAATAATTATATTTATCGGTACGCATAAAATTGATTAATAACAAGGTAAAGGTATTCAACGAGTTTACGTACTTTTAAAATAGAATTCATTTCCGGTTTGACGACTCTTGCATGACTGGGTCTATAAAAAGTCTGCTCATCATAAGGATAAGGATCCTTTGGTTTGTAAGGAAGTAATTCTTGAAAGCGTTTCTCAGAATAAGGCCACAATTCAAATAAAGAAAAAAATAATCCCTAAAGAATGCATTTAGTGTATCAATTTTTGATTTACCTAATCTTGACAGTTATAATTTAAGCAACGATTATCTACTTACGTTTGGCTCTTTCAGATATTCCTTGGCTATAACTTTCAAACTTAAGTAACTGCTCAAGCAAATAGGCAGCCACTGTTTCACTTGCCACCCCTTCATCCCTGAAAAAACACTTCCACGTTTATGGTCTAGTTATAAAACGAATAATTAGAGATCAATTTACTCTTACCTTCTGAATAAAACTGTTGCCAGACCTTACGCAATGGGAGAATGATGTGTAACAACGTGTCTAAAAAGGTTTCTTCGTCAATATACAGCGATTGAGTAAGTTTCGGAAGCGTTGAAGTTTCTTTTTTCCAATAATCTGCATTTATAGATTCGATATGAGAGCTTCATCGATAAAAGTTGGATGATTAAAATCAAAGTACACAACATACCCAGTAAAGGAGCCGGAAATTCAACGTGGTCCATCTTCAAATACGATCTGATTTTTGAAGGAAGTGCTTCTATGTCGACTACACTGCTTTCGCCGAGCTCCATGATGAGATTATCACTCGTCACCTTCCAATAAAATAATGTATCCATATGTTAATTATTAAGGATAACTCGAGAGAGTGGCGCATAGTTCAAAACAACTTACGTCGCATTCCTCCATCGGAGACGATTCTTCTTTTATTTTAACCATCATTCTGCATTCAATCAATTAAATGTAACATGAGGAATGAGAATATTGGGATGCGAAAATAACTCGACTCACCATTAAAAAAACTCGTTATTATATTTCATAAAACGTGACAACAAACGAGCACAGAAGCTCGACCATAGACCCCGACCCGTACCCAAACAATCAGCCATCCTTATCACCAATTTTGGACTCGTAAAAATTTACGTTGTTGATCGTTAATATTGTCCGTCCTAAATACAATCGCAAGCAATAAATGATGAGTTCTGAGTAATTTTATTAAATTTAATCACTAAATCATAAGAAAAGAAAAAAACGAAGAAAAATCCTACAATGAGTAAATGAAACTTGAAAAGTGCCAGTTTTATGTGCGATCTGTGGTGTTGAATTCGCTCAAAATTCTAGTCAGAAATCGTCACAATGCGTAAGACTACAATGGTCATGTTGTATTTGTGCCAATGTGAAGACTCACCGCTGAAGCTTCGAAATCACTACGTAATAACGCAACACAAAATATACATACAACTGTTGGAAGAGAAAAGAAAACCTTGTATTTTGAAGAGAAAAATTGAAAATTCTTTCTATGTAAGTGTTTATTCATGGCGTAGCAATTTCAATCATTTGCTGTTGAGCAAACTCAGTGTTTTTCTAAAGATAGAATCGGCTGAGTAGGTATCTACACAAAAAAAGTACCCAATAAATTTATGCATTTGTTTTTGTTATTTCATTACTTATTATAGGATTTTACTTTGTTTTTTCTTTCGTTCGATCTTTTCTTACGATTTAATGATTGAATTTAATAAAAATTACTCAGAACTCATCTTATTTTTTGCTACAAAACCGTAAATGTTAGTGGTGTGGGCGGAGGAAAAACTACCGGAGAATAACCGGTAGTTTTCCCAAAAACTACCGAAAACCTCCTACCGCTTTAATTTGTTAGGTAGTACCGAAACTACCGGAGGAAAAAACTACCTACCGGTTGTACTATTTTCATCAAATTTTACCAAAAATGAACGTAAAAGTGCCTAAATTCTCGAAAAAAATGAGCCAAGATTAATTTGGCTAACTTTTTTAGACATTTTAGGCTACTTTTGCGTTATTTTACACGATTAAATAACATCGTTAATTATTCTGTTCCAAAAATATATAATTCAACATTCACTTTATGCGTTTTAAAAGCTGTGAAAAACTACCGGTTATAACCGATAGTTCCTCCGGTAGTTTTTCAAAATCTCCGGTAGTTCTCCGGTTGTTTTTTTCAGGAGGTTTTTTTCCTCCGGAGGAAAAAACTACCTGAAACCCACACCACTAGTAAATGTCACCGTGTGGCCTTGTTTGTGTGGCTCTCGTTTTTTTTCTCGTTCGTGATTCGTGAACGTTCGTTCATGTATTCAGCAGGATCGGCTCTTTATTTATGACGTCATTATACCTTTGTTTATATGAATATACGCGATTAGCGATCTGTATTGCGTCGAAATGGGTGGTTAGCCAATCTGCCCTCGTGGCGTATTGATCGATGTGATGGAACGCGGTGCTAGAGGTCGTGGGTTCGATCCCCGCTAGGAGACAAAAATTTTTTTGTAATGAATCGATATTTTTTTTGGTCAAGTTTGGAATTATCATTACCGTGTATGTAGACAGTACCTACGAGAGTATAAAAAAAAAAATACTCTCATTGGTGAGTTCAGACGGAGGATAATTTGCCAGTCCCCACCAAAGATACGCGCTCTGGTGGAGAAGTTGTGAATTACCCCATCCTAGGATAGCCACTCGATTGTCTTATGGGATCTTGCCCAATTTCTTAGTTTTTCTTGAATAATTTTTGAATGGTTAATGCTACAGATTTGAATTAAAAACCAGCTTGTAGAGGAAAGAAAGTAGATCATTTTTCATTCTTCAAACACCTATGTGCTCGATCAAAATTTTGATTTATTTTAAGGTGCACCGGGGCAAGTCAGAATGATTTTTCGCAATTTCAACTTTGACCAGCTGTTACTCCCCTTCTAATGAACCAATATGGATCAAATTTATTATGTAGGTTCCCATAAGGGTTCTTAACCTATGGTAAAAATTTGAGCGTGATTGACACAGTAGCTTTCGCTCAGTGGAATAAAATATAAACTGTCCTGACTTACCCCAATTGGGGGAAGTCAGAACAGGCTAAACTTTGCCGAGGCATAGATCACAAACCGAGCGTCCTAGAAAAATTGCATAGGAACAAAATTGTAGAGAATTTAATTCTCGTTGAGATCACTCTCATCAGATTTTCACTAGGACGCACGGTTCGTCCGCTATATGCGAAAAACTAAGAAATAGAAAGTCTGTATTTTAGACCAAATTCAAAATAAGTTCAAAACAACAACAAAATACAATTGAACCAACGACATCTAAAATGAAACTGAATCGCGAAAATTTTTATGCCGTGATGAAGTAGGGGTAGTACCCTCAAGTCACCTTTAGTGGCACTTCGCCAGATATAAACCTCTAAGCGCTAGAGCAAGTTTTCTAACTTACCCCGAATTCCAACTTCCCCCGGTGCACCTTAATTTAAATGTAAAAAAATTTCAACCTTGAAACTTTGAACTTTAATAAATCGAAAATTTGATCGAGCACATAGGTGTTTGAAACATGAAAAATGATCTACTCTTTCTCCTCTACAACCTCGTTTTTTCCCCAGAGCTCTAGCGCTTTTCGATCAAAAGTTGTGAAAGTTCAAAGCTTTGAACTTTGGAAACTTTTGAACGGTAACTGCTAGCGCTTTCGGTAAAAAACCATTTGAAAGGGGATGAAATTCTGAACATTTTGGTATATTAAAGTACCTATGTGTCCACTGAAAATTTTCCGTAATTTCAATTTAAAGTTGACATTTTAAAAAATCTGTCCATAAAAATGTTTAAAAAATCGCCATTTCTGTACGAAACTCGAAGAAAAATATACCAATCGATAGGAAATTTCGTCCTCTTCAATTTATATTCTGACAAAAATTTTCCTAAACCCCTTCAGTTCCGAGAAAAACGAATTTCAACGTTACGCATTAATTTGCTTCCATTCAATATTAATACAGATCTCATCATAGGATACCTGCACAATCCTAGAATGGTCTCATCACCAACGACCACACTAGTGCACTCTGACGGATCGGGGACTTGCGAATCATTACCGTGTATGTAGACAGTACCTACGAGAGTATATAAAAAAAAAATACTCTCATTGGTAAGTTCAGACGGAAGATTATCATTATCACTACCGTGTATGTAGACAGTATCTACGAGAGTATATTAAAAAAAAAATGTTCCCCTTGCCCTTGGTGAGTTCAGACGGAGGATTATCATTACCGTGTATGTAGACAGTACCTACGAGAGTATATAAAAAAAAAATACTCTCATTGGTGAGTTCAGACGGAGGATAATCATTACCGTGTATGTATTTAGACAGTACCTACGAGAGTATATAAAAAAAAATGCTCCCCTTGGTGAGTTCAGACGGAGGATTACCATTACCGTGTATGTAGACAGTACCTACGAGTATATATAAAAAAAATAAAGAAATAATTATTTTAATTATTGAAGAAATGATGTAGCACGTCATCGAAATAAATTTTGCATTCATGATTCCATAAAAGAACACAAGACGAAGAACGACATTGCCCATATGAAAAAACAGCAGAGCCACAAAAACAGGGCTCAAACGGTGACATTTACGGTTTCGTTTTATTGCTTGCGATTGGATCAACGATCAACAACATAAATTTTTACAAGTCCAAAACTGTGATAAGGATGGCTGATTGTTTGGGTACGGGTCGGGGTCTATACGCTCAGTAAGTTTGATCACGTGACTCCCACGTTTCGGAGCTATTCTCGTGATAATGATTGCAAGGAAACGGGAATTGCCCGTTTCCCTGCAAATGACCAAGTTTCGACTTCAATTATGAACGATCTACGGTGAATTTTTTTAGTGTCAAAGTTTCAAATTGTTATTTGTGTCGTCCTGAAGGACAATGAACTGAATTGAACAAGCTAAGTACTTACGGACGGATTTTACGATCGTTTTAGTGTCTCTGAGAGGTCGAAATTCGGTAAAAACTCACCAAATAACAGCGCAAATGCTTCCATTTCTTGTGATATTGAATCCTTTCGTTTCAGAAAACATAATTTTAAAACACGAGTTCACAAAAGTCGATCAATTGCAAAAATTAAGCTCAAATTCACTCGTAAAATACGAGTTCCCGTTTGCCTGTTATCATTATCACGAGAATAGCTCCAAAACCTGGGAGTCACGTGATCAAACTTACTGAGCGTATGGTCGAGCTAACAGGATAAAATCGCAGGAGACCATTTCTTATCACATGCGTCAATTTAGAGAGAATGTTCTGGTTTACCTCCGGGTAAACCACCCACAGGCGAGAATAACGTGTACCTTAGGGAATGTTACGATCAGGTTTACCTAGGGGTAAACCCCGACGAAAATTTCAAGGAATGTTACCATGCATGTTTACTCGAGAGTAAACCCAGACAAAATTTTTAATTTTATCATGCATTTGGTAAGGGCTTGGCTAGACTACCGGTGCAGAGCGAAGCGGTACGGTTTTATTTTCGCTCCGCTCCGCTTAAAAAATGCACGATGGCTACACTGGCGGTCTAAAGCGGTTTTTAAATACGCGGTTCAAGCAGGGTTGCGGAACGATAAAACAAAACGGTATCGGTACGTGGTATTGTTATTTCAAATGTGGTGGCTAAAACGGTATTGGTTTTTCGGTTTTCATCAGTGATGGCAAAACTTTTTCATTTCAGTTCAAGTTTTTAGTTTCTAGTTACAGTTTTATTTTTTTCAGTTCAAGTTTTCAGTTTTTAGTTTCAGTTTTATTTTTTTCAGTTCAAGTTTTCAGTTTTAAGTTTCAGTTTTACTTTTTTCAGTTCAAGTTTTTAGTTTCAGTTTTCAGTTTTGCTTTTTTCAGTTCAAGTTTTCATTTCAGTTTTCTATTTCAGTTTCAGTTTTCAAAATTTTTCTTAAAGTTCAAAAGGAAATGAAAAAAAATTTATTTTCTTTCATGAATTTTTTCATACATTAATCTAATTTTCTACTTGGCAACAAAAACTTCAAATTTCAAATTCAAACATTTCAAACTCAAATACTGAGCAGTGAGCAGTGAGCACTGTATAGTATCAAAAAACTTTGAAAATCCAGTAGTTCTGTTCTGTTCAGAAAAAGTGAAAATTTTGCATTTTTTGTACACCTACTTACAACTTACAAGTGGGTCATTCCATGTCAACTCAACCAAAAAAAGGCGATTTTGAAAGTCATGTTTTTCGATTTCGCTCAATTTTATTTTACAATGTCTACCCACCCAGTAAGTAAGAAAGCCGCAATCAGTTTGGCTCCAGCCCCCTCAGAGGGCGGGTGGGGGGAGGGCTTCCATTATTTTCACATTGTCTCGAGGTACTCAACTTCAGCAGCCCATTCCTCCAAAACTATGATACTTTGATCAAAACTGATTTCACAGTTCGAAAGGGCATTGAATTTTGAACTTTATAAGTATTTTAAAATTTTCAAAAGTTGAAAGTTGAACTTTGAATTTGAAAGTTCAAATTTCAAAATGGTGCTGTAAATGGGAGCTACCATTTAAAATTTTGAAAAAATTTCCATAGATGTACATTTTGATACTTTTCCGAAATATTTAAGTTTCGAGATGGCACTCGTTGACGGAGGGGGAGCACCCACACCACTAATTTTGGGTGAAACGTTTGAAAGAAAATCTGGGGCATGTGATATATCGAATTGTATGTTTTTGGCGACGCTGAACACGAATATGACGTTAGATTTTTGATAGAACCCCATCCACGGCCCCCAGCACCTCCCCAAAGGGGGTAAAAGTTCAAAAAAGTGTTTTGTTCATGCGACACATGGAATAATATGTTTTTGGTGACGCTGAACACGAATATGACGTCAGATTTTTGATTGGGCCTCATCCACGGCCCCCAACAATTTTTTGGACTTTTACCTTTTGGGGGAGGTTCTGGGGGACATAGGTGAGGTCGATTTAAAAAACTATGGCTATATTCGTGTTCAGCGATATCGAAAACAAACTATTTTTGGGTCACCCGCTTTGGGGAGGTGCAGGGGGCCGTGGACGGGTCAAATCAAAAATCTGACGTCATATTTGTGTTCAGCGTCACCAAAAACATATTATTCCACGTGTCACATGAACAAAACGCATTTTTGAACTTTCACCCCCTTTGAGGAGGTGCTGGGGGCCGTGGATGTGGTTCTATCAACAATCTGACGTCATATTCGTGTTCAGAGTCGCCGAAAACATACAATTCGATATATCACATGCCCCATTGCCCCAGATTTTCTTTCGAACGTTTCACCCAAAATTGGGGGTGGGGATGCTCCCCCTCCGTCAACGAGTGCCATCTCGAAACCTAAATATTTCGAAAAAGTATCAAAATGTACATCTATGGAAATTTTTTCAAAATTTTAAATGGTAGCTCCCACTTACAGCGCCATTTTGAAATTTGAACTTTCAAATTGAAAGTTCAACTTTCAACTTTTGAAAATTTCAACATACTTAGAAAGTTCTAAATTCAATGCTTTTTCGAACTGTGAAATCAGTTTTGATCAAAGTATTGAAAATAATAGAAGCCCCTCCATCCGCCCCCTGAGGGGCCTGGGACCAAACTGATTGCGGCTTTCTTACTTACTGGGTGGGTAGATATTTCATATTGTAAAAAAAATTTGAGCGAAATCGAAGGACATGACCCAAAAACGTTGGTTGAGTTGACATGGAATGACCCAAGTAGCATCTTGAATGGCCCCAGCCAAGCGAGGGCAAAAGTTTTCAGCTTTGGAAAATTTGTGATTTAAAAAGTAGAACGACATCAATCGATTTTATAGAAAAAAAATATGTTTTTCTTTTTGGTTTTTCTGATCTCAACATTTTTCAAATTCAATAGGTTTCTTGAAATTGTAACTCTGACTTCTGAGAAGAGTATCAAATTGACCCATGCAAAGCGAGGGCAAAAGATTGGATAATTTGTAGTTCAAAAAGTAGAACAATATCAATTTTAATGAGAGAATTCGCCATTCTGTTTTTCTGATTTCAGCTTTTTCTAAATTTCATTTTCATCATTGTTTTTTTTTGAAAGAAAAGATTCAAATTGGCCCGAGCGAAGCAAGGGCAAAAATTTTTGAAAAAAATAAGAATTTTGAGAATAGATTGATGATTTTGTCAACAAAATTCAGTGAATGGCAAAACTTTTACATTGCAGTTCAAGTTTTTAGTTTTTAGTTTCAGTTTCATTTTTTTCAGTTCAAGTTTTCAGTTTTTAGTTTCAGTTTTATTTTTTTCAGTTCAAGTTTTCAGTTTTCAGTTCAAGTTTTTCTCATTTCAGTTCTAGTTTCAGTTTTAGTTTCAGTTTCTCCATTTCAGTTCAAGTTTTTAACCAGTTTCAGTTTTAGTTTCAGTTTCAGTTTTCCATCACTGGTTTTCATCAATTTCTACCTCAAAATTTCGGTTTTCGGTATCGGTTTTTCCAATTTTTGTGAATTTTATTACGGTTTTCGGTTTCGGTATTGGTATTTTTTCACCCAAAAATCAAGCTAATTACAGAACACTTTGGCTTAAAATTCAGAAATTGAGAGAGTAGTAGCATAAAAGTTGAAATGAGAATGAAATGAGAGGAAAATCAACAAAGAAAAGCGATCATTGAAATGAATAAACTCATTTTGTTTGATGTTGGAATTGTTTCATTTGCAGAAATATGCAAAAATGAGTACCAAAATACAGATTTTAAAATAATTTTGGTATTGGTTAATGGTTTTCGGTATTTTGTACCGATTTTGAATTTATATTGGTATTTTCTAAATCGGTTTTTCATTTGTCAACTTATTGGTATCGGTTTTCGGTTTTTTCAATTTTTTTCAAAAATTAGGCGGTTTTGCCGGTATTGGTTTTTCGGTATCGGTATCGTTCCGCAACCCTGGGTTCAAGTTTTGAAATTTTAGTAAAATTCGCTGAAAATGTACAAGAAAGTGTAGAAAGCAAGAAATGTAATAATTTTACCTCATTAAATCGCAATTGCAGGCATATGATATGTTTTTTTCAGATGTTTTCCTTTGGTGATGTTTTTAAACTCTCAACTTTGCAAAATTATTGAAATAAACAAAAAGTAACTATCACTCGAGTTATAATGCATACAAATTTCGTCCACACTCACATACGTGAAGAAAAACATCCATTTCGAAGGCTAATTTTATTAAAATGAAGAAATGTATCAGCCAGTGTTGCAAGAGTGGAGTAAGAGTAGGAGAAAGGAGTGCAAGGAGTGAGATTTTTTGAGGAGTATATGCTTGGAGTAAGAGCACTCCATGCTGTAGTGTAGAGCCATACTTCTATGCTGGAGTACTCTCACTGTTTCAAAAAGGAGTAGGAGTGGAGTTGGAGTGTTGCCAAATCAAAACTCCTTACTCCTCCTTTTTTTCCTAATTTTGTGACTAATTACATCAAAATGTTGCTGTTACTCGCGTATTTTTAATTCTTTTATTTGTTTATTTTACTGTTTTTCTCATTCGTTATCGCCAATGACATAATTTTATCAATTATTGATGTACTTTTACCATCTTACACCTTTAATTCATGGATATAATCAATCACTCAATATCTGTAATCTGTAGAGTCAAAATTCCTGAAAAATAATGAAAAAGGGTAGGAGTAAGGAGTGGAGTAGGAGTGGAGTAAGAGTGTTGACAGTTCCTTTGGAGTGAGTAAGGAGTGGAGTATAATGAGTAAATTCCAAAACTAGGAGTGGAGAGTGGAGTTTGGAGTATGATGAAAATGCTTGGAGTAAAAAGCACTCCTCCGGAGTGCTGAAACCAGCACTCTTGCAACACTGGTATCAGCACAACAACGAACTGATAACGAAAATCCGCGCGGATTTCCTGAAAAATTCCGCGCTCTGCGGAATTTTTTCAAGAACCGCGGATAACCGCTACCGCGGGAGTCATCCGCGTCGGAGAAAACCGCCAGTGTAGCCAGGCTGATTAAAACACACGGTGCGGTTTTTTTGAAGCGGAAGAAATGCCGCACCGCAACGCTCCGCACCGGTAGTCTAGCCAAGCCCTAAGATAAGATTTTGTTTTCAGTGTTGGGGGGGGGGGGGCGCTCGGCTTCGCCTCGCGCGTGTCCGTATCTCCTACTTTTGCTACGCGAGTACTCGCATTTAAGCAACTTCCACATGCGATCGCGTACGCCTGTGTGTGTGTATGTACGCGTATACGTGCGCGCGCGTGGGGGGGGTAGTTTTCGACTGTGTTTTGCAACATGTAAATCGTTAAAAAACGGGTTTCGGCAAGCTGCTCGGTAGACGCTTGGCTATGGTAACGGATCGCTGTGCAAGGGGTCTGGGTTCGATTCCCGCGTCGGACAGAAATTTTTTCAAAATTTTTTTTCGCGATTTTTATTTTTACGAGTTCAATTTTTACAGAAAATTCAATTTAATTATTTTTTTTTTGATTTTGAACCATGAATAATTTCCTAATTAGGCGAGGCGAAGCCGAGCCGTTTAAAATTTATATTTCATTCGATGAGCATTACTCCCCTTGGTGAGTTCAGATGGAGGCTGGACATTTACCGTGTATGTAGCACTTGCGGTTGTTTATAAAAAAATTGTACTCACCGAGGCCGAAGGCCGAGGGAAGTTAACAGACATAGTATGAACAACAAAGCGACCAGCGCAACCGAGGCGAAGCCGAGGTGAGCAGACACAACGCCCCCCAACACTTTAAAAAAAATTTGAAAAAAAAATTAAAATCGAAAAAATGGCACAAACTGTGATGACCGACACCTTCGAAAAATTGGCACTTTTGGGTGATTTTAACACGTTTTTAGCGATCACATGTGGAAGTTGTTAAAATGCCGAGTACTCCTCGTGAATCGGGCGCTTCGCGCCCTCGCGGCCCCTCAAGGGCCGCACTCGGAGCAAGAGCTCGCTTCGCTCACTCTGCACTTATTCGGTCGGGCGCTTCGCGCCCTCCCTCAATTTTAACATATCGGCATTTAACCTAACCTTAACCTAACCTCTCTTTAATGATTACAAAATCATGCCGAATAGGACCATGCTGCTTTCTAGTTTCTACTGCTCAACAATACAATATTGTCCAAAAAATTTATTATTCTATAAAAAAATCAAAAAAATTGATTAAGATAAAATCAATTTTCTGTCACTCAAAATCAAAAATCAACTCGTAAAATATGGTAAAAATGAAAAATTGTAAAAAAAATTGAAAAAATTTGTGCTCAAATAAAAAATAAAATAAAATAATTATTTGCCTACACAATATTTTATTATTTTATCAATTATCATCTGTCAAAATCAAAATCAAGCAAAAATTGAATTATCAAAAAAAAAATTGATTTCAGGGAATGTTATGATGCATGTTTACTTAGAAGTAAACCCTAACAAATTGATCAACGAATGTTAGGGTGCATGTTTACTCGAGAGTAAACCAATACAATGAATTAATGTGCAGATTTACCAAAGGTAAACCTAAAAATGGACTTTCCTTGAAGTACACTTCATTCTCACCCAGGATAAGGGTAAACCTTGTTTTGGTAAACCTGTGTTTTTACATTCTCTCCAATTTGACTAAGGCTACTATAAACTTCGTTATGGGTAAGGACAGCCGCCATTGCACATCCAAAAAATGGATAAACATGTTAAGGTGCGTTCATGATTGTCTGTAACTAACCGTAATAAAAGTTACGGTCTGTTACAGAAAAGTAAAATACAAGAATTCTTATGGCGTAGTTCATGTTGTCCGTAACCGTAACTTTTTGTTTTACAGAAAAGAACAAAGAAAATTACAGAAAAGTAAAAAAATTTTTACTTTTCTGTAACAGGCCGTAAGAGTTACGGACAATCATAAACGCACCTTTATCTTATCATACGTATGCATACAATTATTCGTGTATAAAATGCAACTTTTTCGATTGTTCGCGGGTTCGGATGAACTTTCATGAGGTCTCAAATTAAAGACGATGAAATTCCCTATCGATTGGTGTTAAATTTTTATCATTTCGCGTAAAAATAACGATGTTATGAATACTTTTATTTTACTGATTTTTGCATACTACGTACGTCATCTTTAAACTGAAAATACTCGAAATTTTCAGCGGACACATAGGTATTTTAATACAGCAAAATGTTCGTTATTTTATCCTCTTTAAAACGAGCTATTACCGAAAGCTCTACATGCAACCGTTCAAAAGTTTTCGAAGTTTTAAGTTGCGAAAACAAGTTGCGGATGGTAAGTATTGAACTTTGAACTAATATTACTCGAAATTTTCAGTGAACACATAGGTATTTTAATATATCAAAATGTTCGTAATTTTATCCTCTTTAAAATGGTTGTTTACCGAAAGCTCTACCTTCAACCGTTCAAAAGTTTTCGAAGATCAAAGTTGCAAAAAGTGGTTACTGATCAAAACTATAACTTACTGATAACACATGATAACTGTAATAACACAATTTGACCACTTTCCGCAACTTTGAACTTCAAAAACTTTTGAACGGTTGAAGGTAGAGCTTTCGGTAAGCAACCATTTTAAAGAGGATAAAATTACGAACATTTTGATGTATTAAAATACCTATGTGTCCACTGAAAATTTTGAGTAATATTAGTTCAAAGTTCAATACTTACCATCCGCAACTTGTTTTCGCAACTTAAAACTTCGAAAACTTTTGAACGGTTGCATGTAGAGCTTTCGGTAATAGCTCATTTTAAAGAGGATAAAATAACGAACATTTTGCTGTATTAAAATACCTATGTGTCCGCTGAAAATTTCGAGTATTTTCAGTTTAAAGATGACGTACGTAGTATGCAAAAATCAGTAAAATAAAAGTATTCATAAAATCGTTATTTTTACGCGAAATGATAAAAATTTAACATCAATCGATAGGGAATTTCATCATCTTTAATTTGAGACCACATGAAAGTTCACCCGAACTCGCGAAAAATCAAAAAAATTACATTTTTTATATGGAAAGTTATATGCATACAGATGCATTCTAATGTTGTTGTGTTCAAGGTTGGATGGGCAATGGCGGCTGTCCTTACCTATTTGACTTCTCAATTTCTTATCAGTTCTTATCACGGCATCATGCATGCACGCGCGAAATAATAAAAGCTACAGCCTTTTGCATTCCTAATATTCCATAATGAACGAGAACGACAGAATCAGTATAAGTACGTTCGTTCATACTTCTCACCATTCGTTTTGAAAAATGAAAAATGCAATTTTTTTTCGATTGCTCGCGAGTTTGGGTAAACTTATGTGCATTAAAATTAATAAAGGGAATAAAATTCCCTATCGATTGATGTTAAATTTTCATCACTTCGCCAAAAAATAACTATCGTATGAATCTATGAATACTTTCATTTACGGATTTTAGCATTCTACATCTGTTAAGTACATACATATGTGTTTTAAAAAATTGAAATGTTTGGAATTTCATCCTTTATAATTTGAGTTTTTTCCCCGAAAGTTCTACCTTTCACTGTTCAAATTTTCAAAAGTTCTCGAAGTTAAAAGTGGCGAAACCAAAACCAACTGGAGGTGGTAAGTACTGAAATTACTCAACATTTTCAGTGAACACGTAATGTTATCCTCTTTAAAATGGTCATTTACCGAAAGTTGTACCTTTTATCGTTCAAAAGTTCTTGAAGATCAAAGTTGACTAAAGTGATCACTCATCACTGATCAACACCAAAAGTGAAAGTGATGATAAGTGATAATGGTGATAGTACCTAACACAATTTGATCTTGATCACTTTCCGCAACTTCGATCTTCAAGATCTTTTGAACGATTTAACGAAGAGATTTTGGCAGATAACCATTTTAAAGAGGATAAAATTACGAACATTTTTCTGTATCAAAATACATATTATGTGTTCGGTGAAAATGTTGAGTAATTTTAGTGCAAAGTTCAATACTTAGTACGCGCAGCTGGGTTTTACCTTGTTTTCGCAACTTCGAACATCGAGAACTTTTGTATGGTGAACGGTAGAGCTTCGGGAAGAAAACCACTCTAAAGAGGATACACTTACAAACCAGGGATGGAAGAGCCTTGAATTCAGGGCTCCTGCTCTTGGCTCTGGCTCAGCTCCCCTCAAGTTTCAGCTCTGGCTCGCTCTTGGCTCTTGGCTCTTTTTCTTTACATGAGCTCTTTGGCTCCTTGCTCGCTCCTCAATTCTTTCCGACTCCGCTCTTTGACTCTCGGCTCCCTCTTCCAATTTCTCGGCTCCCACTCCAGCTCCAGCTCTGGCTCTTGGCTCTTTAAATTAGAGTTCAAAATTCGTGAAAAACGATGAAAAAAATGAAAATACACTGCATTTATTTTCATTTCATTTCTCAATGATGAAACAAACTCAGAAATTCTTCATTTTCTTCACAAATGTGAGTTAAGAGTTAGATAAAAGTTGAATTTTTGATAAAATTGTGCGCATTTTTCAACTTTTTTCTCTACTTTCAGGGAGCCAAAGAGCCTGAAAAATTTTGTGGGCTCCCACTCGGCTCTGGCTCTTTCCAGGTTAAAGACTCCTTATGATGATGGCTCTCTTGAGTAAAATAAGGAGCTCTTTTGCAAGAGAGCTCTTGATGTTTTTCTGCACTTTCATTTATTTGGCTCTTGGCTCTGGCTCCAGCTCCTCAAAAAATCTGGCTCTTTCAGACTCTGGCTCCGGCTCGCTCCCAGCTCTTCCATCCCTGTTACAAACATTTCTGTGATTTAAAAATTAATACAACACATGTTGTCCCTGAAAATTTTGAGTATTTTTAGTTAAAAGTTCACACTTCACAGATGTAGAATGCAAAAATCCGTAAATAAAAGTATTCATAAGATAATCATTTTTTGGCGAAATGATGAAAATTCAACATCAATCGATAGGGAATTTCATTGTCTTTAATTTTTAAGTACATAAAAGTTCACTCAAACTCGTGAGCAATCGAAAAAAATTGCATCTTTTAAAACGTAATTGTGTGTATACTACAATGAAAATAATAGCGGTGAGAAGTATGAACGAACGCATACTGATTCTGTCGTTCGTCGTTCTCGTTCATCATGGAATATTAGGAATGCAAAAAGCTGTAGCTTTTATTATTTCGCCATGCACGCCGCACCGGTCGCTCGTCAAAGCATTGTAGATGGCGCTAGTGTAGGGCTCGAAAAGTGGTGCAGGAGGAAGGAGAAGAATATGCAATTTTGGATTCCGGATTCGAGCGAAGCTTTATTACGATGAAATCCATATTCATTGATGCTAAATTTAGAACATCAATGGATACGGAATTTCATCGTCTTTAATTTAAGACTATAGTGCACTTTTCGATTTTGGAGAATTTTTGAAAATCTAAAAAAAATGAGAAAAAAAATCAAAATTCTACCAGATTGACCTAGAAAGAAACTAGAAAGCTGAAATTTGGGATACCTATAGCTACTACATATATTTTCGACTTGCCAAATCGATTGGGAACAGTTTCAGGCCGTTTGCCGTTTTAGGCAGTTCTGGAGCCTCCAACAGATTTTTGAAACTTGAAAATTGAAATAAAGTTGGAAATCCGAAATCCACACTGCACTCCAATCCAACTTGAACACGTTACCAAGTCGACTGCTGGTGCGTTTAAGAAGTCATTTTGGAGCCTCCAGCGAATTTTTGACAATTTTTGGAGCCTCCAGTAGATTTTTGAAACTTGAAATTTCCACAAAGTTTCTACAAATAGCGTTGGAAAGCGTTTTTGGAAACTACTAGAGCCTCCCGTAGATCTTTCAAACTTGAAAGGCTACAGGTGGATAAGTATTGCGAATTTTCCCCCGAGAGCTTCAGGGTTGATATTTGCATGGAAGGTGGGTACCCTTGAGCACCTTCCGTCACAAAAGTTTCAGACCCCCTGAAACCGTTTCAAATCGATTTGGCAAGTCGAAAATGGAGCATGTCCCAAAATTTCAGCTTTCTAGGTCAATTTGGTAGAGTTTTGATTTTTTTCACATTTTTTTAAGGCTACAGGTGGATAAGTATGGCGAATTTGCCCCCGAGAGCTTCAGGGTTGAAATTTGCATGGAAGGTGGGTACCCTTGAGCACCTTCCGTTACAAAAGTTTCAGACCCCCAGACCACCCCGTTTTTGAGAAAAGTGAGAAAACCCCCCCTTTTATGAAATTACAATAGAAATTTTTTTCTCAGCCCCA
This sequence comes from Planococcus citri, assembly GCF_950023065.1. Lineage (NCBI taxonomy): Eukaryota > Metazoa > Arthropoda > Insecta > Hemiptera > Pseudococcidae > Planococcus > Planococcus citri. The sequence goes on from NC_088680.1 coordinate 68,107,563, forward strand.
TGTGAACCGATTTTTTCAATTTTTTGGTATGTTGTAAACATTCATAAGAGGTATCACCACAAAAATTTTCATCCCCCTCCCCCCCATATTCCCCTCCCCCCAAATGACGTTTTTTAGCTTTGTTTGCCCGTTTTAGCAATGATCATGATTCTGCACAAAAATGGGAATAGCATTTTTAAATGTGTTTTTGACCCACAAAAAACAATAAAACATATATTTTTTTCAAAAAAATTTTTTTGGTGGGCCGTGGTCAAAAATTGAAAAAACTAACAGAGGGGGTAAAAATGAATTCTGGAGTAAATTATTGTTTTTTGTAAACGAGGTGTCGTTTCCATTAGAATCGAACCCCCCGAACACGAATATGACGTCCAATTTATTGCTAACCTCAACCACACCCCTCCAGTATCTCTGACCCCACCTCAATTTTTACTATTATACTAAAAATTGAGCTATATAATAATACTGGTGTCGTTCTTATATGAATCAAACACCCCGAACACGAATATGAAGTCAAATTTTATGCTATCCTCATCCACACATCTCAGGTGCCTCTGCCCCCAACTAAATTCTTTTCTTATTTCTTACTATACTGAAAGTTGAGCTATTTTCATAATATTAGTGTCGTTTTCATATGAATCAAACACCCCGAACACGATGAGACGTCCAATTTAGCTCTACCTTCATCCACACCCCTCCAGTGCCTCTGCCCCCACTTCAATTTATATACTATTTTAAAACTTTTGATATTTTCATAATGTTGGTGTCGTTTCCGTATGAATCAACCCCTCCGAACACGAATATGACATCCAATTTTACGCTACCCTCATTCACACCCCTACAGTGCCTCTGCCCCCACCTAAACAATACATTTTTTACTTAACTCCGATCAATCCTCGACCAATAATTACTTCAAATCAAATCAATTAGGTACTATTAAAGGTATGTTTCGCGAAGCTTGAAAACTCAACGACATCGCAAGGGTCAAACTTTAACATTCTCGAGGAGCTGGCTGTCGCTTGGAAGGGGATAGATGCGGGTAGACCTAAATTGTACTTCATATTCATGTTAGGGGTGTTTAATTCATATGAAAACGACACCAAGATTATTATATAGCTCAATTTTTAATATAATAGTAAAAATTGAGGGGGGGCAGAGGCACTGGAGGGGTGTGGTTGAGGGTAGCACTATATGGGACGTCATATTCGTGTTCGGGGTATTCGAGTCACATGAAAATGACATCAACATCATGAAAATAGCTCAACCTTCAATACAGTAAAAATTGAGGTGGGGACAGAGGCACCGGAGGGGTGTGGATGAGGGTAGCATAAAATTTGACTTCATATTCGTGTTCGGAGGGGTTAGATTCATATGGAAACGACACTAATATTATGAAAATAGCTCAACCTTTAGTACAGTAAAAATTGAGGGGGTAGGGGCACTGGGGGGATGTGAATGAGGGTAGCATAAAATTTGACTTCATATTCGAGTTCAGGGTGTTTGATTCATATGAGAACGACACCAATATTACTATATAGCTTAATTTTTAGAATAATAGTAAAAATTGAGGTGGGGGCAGAGGCACTGGAGGGGTGTGGTTGAGGGTACCATTACATTGGACGTCATATTCGTGTTCGGGGGGTTCGATTCGTATGGAAACGACACCTCGTTTACCAAAAACAATAATTTACACCAGAATTCATTTTCACCCCCTCTGTTAGTTTTTTCAATTTTTGACCACGACCCACCAAAAAATTTTTTTTCAAAAAAATATATGTTTTTTGTGGGTCAACAACACATTTAAAAATGCTATTCCCATTTTTGTGCAGAATCATGAACATTGCTAAAACGGGCAAAAAAAGCTAAAAAAACGTCATTTGGGGGGGGGGGAGGGGAATGAAAGTTTTTGTGGGTATACCTCTTATGGATGTTTACAAAAACGTACCGAAAAATTGAAAAAATCGGTTCACATGGGGCTGAGAAAAAAATTTCTATTGTAATTTCATAAAAGGGGGTTTTCTCACTTTTCTCAAAAACGGGAGGGTCTGGGGGTCTGAAACTTTTGTGACGGAAGGTGCTCAAGGGTACCCACCTTCCATGCAAATATCAACCCTGAAGCTCTCGGGGGCAAATTCGCCGTACTTATCCACCTGTAGCCTTAAAAAAATGAGAAAAAAAATCAAAATTCTACCAAATTGACCGAGAAAGCTGAATTTTGGGATATGCTCCATTTTCGACTTGCCAAATTGATTTGAAACGGTTTCAGACCTTTTTAGGAGAGTTCTGGAGCCTCCAGCAAATTTTTTAAAATTGAAATTTCCATAAAATTTCATAAAATAAAGTTGGAAATCCGAAATCCACACTGCACTTCAACTTGAAGTGTATTTTTCAATTTTTGGTCAATTTTTGGTCATCAAAATACAATTGAAGCCAATAAAATGAGAAAAAAATGAAAATTTTACCAAATTAACCTAGAAAGCTGAAATTAGCGTAGTATGCTATTTTCAACTTGCCAAATTGATTGGAAGTGGTTGCAAACTGTTTTGAGCAGTTCTGGAGCCTCCAGCAAATTTTGAAACTTGAGATTTCGACAAAATTTCATCATTTCATTAAAAACTCAAAAAATACCTCAAAATTTGTCTGAATATAGGTTTAGCATGTATTGTGCAGTATGAATTTCGGCTTTCCAACTCATTTGATGAAATTTCAAGTTTCAAAGATGTACGGGAGGCTCCAGTAGTTTTCCAAAAAGGCACTGGAGGCTCCAAAACGACTGAAATCTACCTGCAGTCGACTTCATATCATATTGAAAATAGTCTGTGGAATGAGTTTTGGCTTTCCAACGGCATTTGCAGAAACGTTGTGGAAATTTCAAGTTTCAGAAATCTACTGGAGGCTCCAAAATGACTTAAACTCACCAGCAGTCGACTTGATAACGTGTTCAAGTTGGAGTGCAGCGTGGATTTCTGATTTCCAACTTTATTTTATGGAAATTTCAAGTTTCAAAAATCTGCTAGAGGCTCCAGAGCTGCTCAAAACGAGTTTAAACCGTTTCCAATCGACTATTGGTAGGTCGAAAATAGGATATATTCCAAATTTCAGATTTCTGCGTCAATTTAGTAAAATTTTGATTTTTTCCTCATTTTTGGCCTAAATTTTGATTTTCAAAAATTCACTAAAAATCAAAAAATGCACTTCATCACTTGAAATTTTGGCTGGTGATGAATTTTTGCACGCTTTTTCAATCTAGCTGTGCCCAGTTCAAAAAATTGCATATACAAGTCTCATGTTGGAAAGCAAAATTTGGATTTTGGCTGTCCTGTCAATGAAAATGACCACCATTTTGTTAGCAAAGCCAGCTTTTTTTCAGGAAAGTTTGCTTTAAATTTAAAATGTACCTTAGGATGTCCTCTTTCAAAAAAAAGTAGTCTCAGAGAAGGGGAAAGGGAAGTAATTATTTCTATTGTCGTATGCGGGACTATTGCGTATTAATGAAACAAAATAAGTTTTCTTCGAACATTTCCCCCTGGTTTTATTAATTGAAAAAGCCAGCTTGACAGCAATCTCAGCCAACATATTATTAAATATGAAAATGATAAGTAATATCAGAAGTCATAATGAATTTTCTTGTTTGAAATTGAACATAAATATTACGAAATCATTTTAATGGTAACTATGAAATTATTTTATACTAAAAAAAATCTTCTAAAAGGTACCTATTAAAGCAGGTACACATTCAAGATTGCAACAAGTTGTAGTTCTTTAATTCTTCTATCACACAAAATCAAAAATCGAAATTTATCCACGATGATAGGATGATTCATTATTTTTATTCGCGAAAAATGAAAGACCTAAACTTAAACTTCAAAGTAAATCTTTTAGGTATTAATATTTTTGAACAAAATGGGAATTTAATTGGAAAAACTGTCACAATAAAATCGTCAATTGAAACTCTTTTTCAAATTTTGAAAATTTACAATTTCAGTTCATCTTTCGATTTTAAGAAAAAAATTCAAAATTCAAAATTCAAAATTCACCAGGTACCTACCTACAATATTTTCCAAGTGCAGGTTTCAAAAGAGTAAAAATATGTAGGTAGATAAAAATCTAAAACTCTGTTCATGGACTCAAATTCGCGAATTCACGAATCGCTTGGATCGCTGTTGTTATTGTCTGAAAAGGGGGAACTGGAGACTATTGACCAATCAGATTAAAATTCACAACGCAAAAATTAATAATTTAGTGGCCAACAATTTTTTTTCTTTACTCAAAGACATCAAACGACTCTTTTGCTGATATACAATTTTCTTATTTTTGTTTAAAATACGTTTGCAAATGAGTTCTGGTGTCATGAATTTTTTCAATTACTCAAATCCGAATCATTCAGTTGCAAATTTGAGTTGAAAAATATTCCACAATATAAAAATGTCTTATCACAATTTTGCACAGTTCCCCCTTTTCAGCATTTACGCAAAAATCCGCCAGATGTCAGCCACATAGTGTGAATTCGCGAATTGACTCTTCAAATTGATTTCGATCATTTTTGAGCCAATCTGAAGCCTCCATCAACAATGTTGCCTTTTCTCAGAAATTTTAAATCGCTCCAGAAGGTACAGGGTGGCCAGAAATATTGAGTACCCCTAAGAAAGTTTTTCATTAAAAATATAGGTTGGCAACGTAAAATAGATGCATATGATTAAGATGATTGGTGGAATGTTATCTCTCCAGTCCAACAACCAATCATGTGCTATCATTATTATCATTCACTGTGACCAACCAAAGTATTTTAGTAGAAAACTTTTTTAGGGGTACTCGATATTTCTGGGCACCCTGTATTGTGATCGAAAATGTTATCCTTGTCATCTTCAAATCGATGAAGGCGAATGAATTGCAAATTTAAAGAGACGAGTTGAAAAGTGTAGTTTTATACAAGTTGAGGTTCAAAATTGAAAAAAATCTGAAATCGTAAATTTTTGCATAAAATTACTCAAAAATTTGGTACTCTTAAAATGCCCCCCCCCCCCCCCCCATCGATGTGTATAATTTTCAGGCTGATCTGATCCTGTAAGAATGTGTTCTCCAGTCGATTTTTTTTTTTTAATTTGAGGTTTTTCAACTTGCAAAAAAGATTACTTTTCAATTCGTTACTTAAAATTTTCAGTTTTGTTTTTCCCTAAAAATTGGCAAAAATTATCTTTTTTAAAAAAATCATTTTTTTTTTTGGTTGAAAACGGTCGTCTTTTAACATTTTTTGCATTGTTAAAGATGTCATAGGCTAATCGCTTTAGTATTGCCAAAAATTGGATTTGTTGCCTATAAGTCTCGCTTTTTTATCGAAAAAATAAAAAAATGTTTTCATGTTGTCAACAATAAGATTTTTTTTACTTCGTCTAAAATCGTCGCAAAAAGTTCTCACTTTATTATTCCAAAATGTGCCACAGTTGTTTTTTGCTAAAAATTGCGACTCATCACAAAATAACATTTGTGTTTTTTCATTTCAACGTCGCAATACTTTCTTCAGCTGCATGCAAAAATTATTTTTTCCCATTCAAAAGACGCCACAGTTCAATTTTTGGTTAATGTTTGCCAAAATAATTTACCTTGCTTGTCTTACGCTGTATGCACCTTTTTTTTAGAAATTGATTCGCTCAACATTTCAAAAGACCCCGCTACTACGTTGATAACGAGGGGCTGGAAATATGTACATACTATCTCTACGTACCTATGTAAAACAACTAAACAAAAAATATACAGATTAAAAATCAAAATAATGTACTTTTGCTCAAACGTAAAAAAAAACAACAACTAAAAACTTCACAATTTTTACGAAATAATCACTTTAAATTCGATTATGAACAAAAACATAACTATCATTCAACAACTAAAAACTTCACAATTTTTACAAATTAATAATTTTAAACTAGTTTAGGAACAAAAACATAACCATCAATTGAACAACTAAAAATTACACAATTTCAACAAAATAATCATTTTAAATTGGTACATGATGGGGATCCAATTTCGTTTCTAAGAAAGCTTTGCAGAGTGGTATTGGGTTCTTGCATTGACAAGTTTTAATAGCTTTTAACTCGATTACCGAACATGAAATTGCATAAGGTGAAACGGCAATACCGATGCTAATTGTGTTTTCACCTTCTGGATCAAAATCCGCATTGTAGCCTTTCGATCGGATCTGATGCAATGCTACTGCGGATAGGTGATTTAATTCTTTTTCATGCTGGTCTGCTTCAGATGGTACTTTATCGGTGAACTTTTCTTCTATAACATAACAAGGTGATTTAACCCCTTTGGGATATAAAGCCAGATCGAAAATCCCAGTTCCGCTTCGCGATTGACGAGAGATATAGTAAAGTTTACGCAATGCAACAAAAAGTATCGCCCGGAGTTGAGTCTCGTAGTCTTTTTCGCAGGAAATTTTCGTAGGATTGTACAGTCCACATATCCGCTTTTTAATTTCAACTTTATTTCCATTCACAAATTCGTCAATCATTACTTTAAAGTCATCGACACTATTAAAGAAATCATGTGCGATTCGTAAGCGAAGAAATTTCAACAGCGTATTCTTCATGATATTGTTCGGGAATGCATAATACACCAACTTCGTTGGGTCACGTTGATTTTTATAATCGTTCTTTGCATTGAGCCACATATCAAGGGATAAATCTTCGGCGTATAATTTCACCACAAAGCCAGTGTGATAAAATAAATCAAGTGCACATCGATCCGACGAATCTCCTTCTTTTTCTGTGAAAACGTATTCGTTGTCCAGTAGGCGCATCGCAAGATTGCAAAGGTGATAAGAGTTGCCAAATGTCTCCCAAACAAAGGCGTACGACTTTGATTTCACCCAAACCGTTTCGAACTCAAACATTTTTCTTTCCAGTAAATACATACAATAAAGCGAAAATAGTTTCGTCCCAGGATACGTAAAACCGCCGGCACATTCCGCTAAACTACCGTCTTCGTTCTTGCAGTTCATTACCTCGACGCTATTCACTCCGAACACTGGTTTCAAAGCTCCTTTATCAAGCTTACAGATTTCAGTCAATTTATCGCTTAGAGCGTTCTCACAAAAGTCGGGAAAAACGCCAAAACAAATAATTTGATAACCAGCCGAAACGATACATCTTGTGAAACTCTGCAGATCCTTTTCCATCGTTTCTCTGTGTTTGGCGTTTCGTAATTTGAGAATAGGCATATCAATTTCGTCGATAAGTATGAGTTTTCGGAGCGATCCAAATACCTTCAGGTTCTTCAGGTATGTTAAGGCATCCCTTAGTATTATTAAGTGGTCACCGGTTTCAGGACAAGTTCCATCTACGCATTTTTTAAACCGTTTGTGGTCAGACAAAAAAGATTTGTAAGTGGCTAACGTTACATGAACGGCGTGGGAGATTTCATCTTTGATTTCGGAAACTGTATTTTTTGTGACGACGGAAAGGTCCAGATGACAACACAAATACGATTCCTTATACGAGTTCAGGTTTTCGGTACGAGTTGTCTCGTCGTCGGTACGAGTTGTCTCGTCGTCGGTACCAGTTGTCTCGTCGTCGGTACGAGTTGTCTCGTCTTCGGCGCTATGAAAGAAAGCCAATGCTCTATTCCCAAACACAAAGCGTTGCCGACCTTTGAAAACATCTATCGGGATAACATCTTTCTTTTCCTCAGATGTTTCCTGGTTGAAAACTTTTGATAGGAACAATTTTAAAATATGCAACGTGGTTGTCTTACCCCAACAAGGAGGTCGAAGAATGCACAGTTTTTTATGAAAAAAGAGTGGAACAAACGTTCTTATGATTTCCCACGCGTTAATCCGAGAAAGCGTTGCAATATCACAACCTTCGAAAAATTCCAACGTGCTCCATAAAGTCGTATCATTGAATACCAATACGTTTAGTTCAGGCGCTCTGTCCAAAGTAGCGGATTCGTCCAATTTCGCACGTTTTGCAACGACATACTCAAACTCTTCTTCATATGTCACTTTATCTTCTGAGACGAATGCTTTTTTCTTCTTCGCAGTTTCAATTAAACATCTTTTTCCTTCGTAATTAGAAATATTATTCAGCAAGTCGTCAAGCTGAAAATTGGATAAATGTAAGACTGATTGTAAAAATTGATAAATGCAATATTTTTTTACAGCTACACACCTCGGCAAAATGTTCATCCAGATACATAGACGGTACGAATTCTCCAATAATCAACATGAATATATCCATTTTCAACTGCTTGATAAGACTTTCACGCGATGTTCTGCAATATCGGTTAAAAAGAATACAATTAAAATTCAGAACAATGACCTCACATAATACGTACATGTACAACAAACTCACATTAAAAATTTCCAGGCAGGAAGAAAAGATCCGACAATCGCACACGTGTGAAAAAAAATCATTACATGGTCGGGAGGCATTTTTCCCTTCGAGATAATTTCGGTAAAGCACCTATGAAGAAATTACAAAGTTTCAATTTTCAAGAAGTAAAGAAATATGTCGTGAAAAAGATCAATAAAATTTTACATTTTTAAATCTGCCTCCTTCAAAGAGCCCAGAGCACGGGCCAATAACTTTTTTTTCAATTCGTCCTTTTCCTCAAGGTATTTTTTACGTATGATTTCACCCGAAACTGCACTGCCTCTAGCTCCGTAAATAAACACACAATTACGAAATTCTACAGGCATAGAAGTATCTCTTTCTATAAAAGACTGGAATATGTCTTTTGCTTTCTTCAAGCATTCTTCAGATCCCACGAAACATCCGATATGGAACATCATGCAATGAAACGTTCTAAAAGAAACACGTGAAAAAGTATAGATAAATATAGGTACTTCACAAAACGAATCACATCCTCGTGAATAAAGGTATCGAGGGAGTCATACCGCTTCGCGTCGTCCTTATTTATTCTATCATCGAAGATATCTCCCTCTACTTTGAATAACGATTTGATATGGTCCTGCGGAAAATATTCTAAATTAGGTGGATATATTGTAATATAAAAACAAATTATAAATAGAAACATACTGAAAATACTTCGTAGCTATGTGTTCCGTACAAAAACCGATTTATATACAGGAATTTCCTACACGCTGTAGCCAATGGCAGTACATCTTTTTCGGTTTTTAAAAATTTAAAACACTCCATAGACAGCTCTAGACCATCTATGGTCGAGAAATCGAGATTGAGTAACAAACTGGCTCTGTCGATAGAATTCAATTTCTGAAAAAAAAGTTGGTAAATATGTAGTTATTCCAGAGAGAAAAATCAATGAAAAGTGCAAATAAAAATGTCTTACTTCGAGCTCAGAAATTCGCAACGAACAAACATTCTTCAGATTTCCATTATAGTTCAAAGCATATAATCCCGCATTGGAACTGTTGACTTTAATCCATTTCGCGCCTCCCTCCTTAAATGAATGTAAGGACGTTTTTCCCTCGATCATAATTTTTTCCACTCTGCTTCCGCTATCTGACATCGTACAGACAGTGACAGGGAATTTAGGATACCTGGAACTTCTCAAAACAAATATTTTTCGCGCATTATGCGAAATACTTACATATAACAAATATTTTGTTGAAAATACTCAAATTAAGAGTTTACCTGGCATCGTTCTCGAAGCTGATATCGGTATTATTTTGTAGAGTCGATATCACGGGTAAGTCTGTACCCAACATCTTATACGAATCGACGAATTCAGCTACATCAAATCCATCCTCACTTAAAATCTTCCACAGTTTTTCCGAACTGTCCACCGAATACTTCTCTCGCATAATTTCTAAAATTGCTTCTTGTACTTTTTCACCAAAGTAATCATCCAGCATGTGAATGATTAAAATTCCCTACAAAATTAATAATTATATTTATATTATTGTACCCTTAAAATTGATTAATAATAAGGTATTCAACGCGTTTACGTACTTTCAAAATAGAAGTCTGCTTAGAAGGACTCTTTGCTGATGAAGGAAGTAATTCTTGAAAGCGTCTCTCAGAATACGGCCACAATTCAAATAATGAAAAAAATAATTCCTAAAGAACGCATTTAGTGTATCAATTTTTGACTTAATCTTGACAATTCCAATTCAAACAACGATTACTTACGTTTGGCTCTTTCAGATATTCCTTGGCTATAACTTTCAAACTTAAGTAACTGCTCAAGCAAATAGGCAGCCACTCTTTCGCTTGCCACCCCTTCATCCCTGAAAAAACACTTCCACGTTTATGGTCTAGTTATAAAACGAAAAATTAGAGATCAATTTACTCTTACCTTTTACATAAAACTTTTGCCAGACCTTACGCAATGAAACAATGATGTGTAACAACGTGTCTAAAAAGTTTTCTTCGTCAATATACAGAGATTCAGTTAGTTTCGGAAGCGTTGAAGTTTCTTTTTTCCAATAATCTGCATTCATGGATTCAATATGAGAGCTTCGATAAAAGTTGGATGATTAAAATCAAAGTAACATACCCTGTAAAGTATACGAAAATTCAACTTGGTCCATCTTCAAATACGATCTGATTTTTGAAGGAAGTGCTTCTATGTCGACTACGCTGCTTTCGCCGAGCTCCATGAGATTATCACTCGTCACCTTCCAACAAAATAATGTATCCATATGTTAATTAAGGATAACTCAAAAGAGTGGCGCATAGTTCATTCAAAACAACTTACGTCGCTTACCTCCATCGGAGACGGTTCTTCTTTTATTCCAACCATCTGTATTCAATCAATTAAATGTAACATGAGAAATGAGAATATTGGGATGCGAAAAAAACTCGACACATCATGACGATCATATTCAACTCAACACGAGACCATTTCGGCATTTCCATTCCGTACCATTTCGATTTCGTCCATTTCCTTGATGTTTGATTTTTTTCAACTGAACAGGATGATGAAATTTCATGAAAAATGCGACGTTGCCACATCAAACTGACGAAAAAAGTTCATCTTTATATAGCGATCCTAGCGATATAAAGATGAACTGCTCAAAATTACTCATTTATAGCTCTGTTCGTTTGGAACACACATTACTTTCTGTTCGGTGTACACTTTGTACACAAAAGTCATTACCTACTTTGGTCCACAGTTATATTTACGATATTGTGAAAGTAGCACTACGCAGTGGAGACAAACGAAAGGCAGCCAACCATCCAGCTACCAGGAGGGAATAAATTCCCTCGGAAAGGTTTTTAGCCAGTTTGTGCTCTCTGCTCATATTTTAAGAAATCCCTTTTAAATTGAACTGGTTTTTTGTTTCGAAAGGGTGGTTTGACACGCACTGGTGAAGCAGGTATTCGTTTCCTTTCTATTCTCTTTTATGTTATTTTATTTATTATTCGACCATCCAAGACCCATGAGAACATCTTTTTTTTTTTAATTGTGTAAGCTAGGTTATTGTGAATATGTAGTATTGGTATGCAACTTCATTCATCCCTTACCATTCCTTTTACCCTCCACCCAAGCAGTGAAGCGCCTAGCTGATTGATGTCCTATGTACAACGTACAAGACAGTTGACCGCTATTTTTGTGAAATACAGAAAACATTCGTTTGGCAGTTTGGCGCTAAATAAATCTGCTCGGCTCGAAATAATTAAGCGAGTCTAAGGATACATGTAGCCTACGGAAATTATGGAAGTAGGTAGGTATGAAACTATGAAACACTGAAAAGAATTTCAGGAGTAGATAATTTTTACTGAAGGTAAATTGAATAAATTAGATAGGTACTATTTTATAACATATGCCTATCAACTTTAAATCAATGAAAAACTAATAAAAAATGTATTGTTGGATGTATTTTGTGCACAAATCTTCAAAACAAACTGGAATTTAGTACCTACATGAATAGACCCAAAAGTCATTGATGTGCTTGATGTAGTCAGGGCTTGCAAACCGAAACCAAAACCGAAACCGAAACCCCCAAAAACCGATTAAAATTGCTCAAAACCGAAACCAAAACCGAAACCGGGAGTGTTATTTTCCAAAACTCAAAACCGAAACCGAGAGCGTAACCGATTGAAAACTGAATTGGTTTCGGTTTTGAAATTTTTCAGGTAATTAGCCTAATTAATACTGCATTTTTGGTCAAAATTGAGTAAAAACTGATGCTGAAGGTGAAAAGGCTTGAAAAATAAAAAATTCAACAAATTTGGCACTGCCAAAGTGCCATTTTCTAGGCACATACACAAAGTATTTGAAAAAGTGATCACTTTCTTGGCTTTCTTCCCTCTAAAAAATGAAGAAAAAATGAAAAAACCGAAACCAAAACCGAAACCAAAACCGTTTCCTAATATTTTAAAAAACCGAAACCAAAACCAAAACCGAAACCTTTATTTTTTTAAAAAACATAAAACCGAAACCAAAACCGGGAGTGATATCTATCCGGTTTTCAAGCCCTGGATGTAGTTTTTCCCAAAAAAATATTTTTCAGTGGATGAGAAGTGAGTGAATTTTTGTGATAGGGTTGCTGGGTTCATTTAGGATAGCGATAAAATCGAAATTAGAGTAGGAGTTCACTATTCAGCGATCACAAATTAGGGAGAAACGCATCTCTTTTCAGCTGTTTTGTGGTATTTTCAAATTTACGAATTTTGATTATTTTCGAAATTCTCTTTTTTGCTCTATAAAGGTCTCCTTTAATTGCAAAAATGATAATGACACAAGTAGTTGTTCAGAATGTCGAGTACTAGTGTAAAACAAGGGGTTTCCAAATAATGTTAATTACCTACTCTTGTCTACCTCTTCCTACCAAGATGGGTAGGAAAATTAAAGTGGGAAATAAACACTCGAAACTCACGTATTCCACTGGTAATTGACATGCTGAACAACTTTGGTTATAATCATTTTTGTGATTAAACGGTTCTTTCACTTGAAATAGATCGAAAACAAATTTTGACAAAAATCAAAATTCATCAATTTTGAGCGTAATATGGCCGGAAAATTCACGAAACATGCCTTCCCACTAATTTGAGGTCGCTGAACATGAATTTTTATTTAATTTTAACACAACTGTACACCCTGCACCCCCCAATCCCACCAATTGTATTTCACCAAAAATTCCACCCCCCACCCATAAGAAAGTTTTTTTTGAAAAAGTAATTTGTGGGGTAATCAATGATGTTCTGATTTAGCCATATACCAATTTTCAGCTTGTTCGGGTGGTTTTTGGCCAAAAAAAACCACATTTTTAGTTCGTTTCTCGCATTCTCGCCTAATATCCACTGTAGGAGTATGAGCTATACTTGACTTTTCATCGCAATCTAAAACTCGAGCAGAAATAGTGAAAAAAATTCATTTCCTGAGGTTACATATATCAGAACAAGCTGAAATTTAGTGTATGACTGTTTCAGTAGAGCATTGATATGTCTGTTCACAAATTTTTCAAAAAAATAAATTTTAGGAGGGGTGAGGCGGATTTTGAGACGAACTTGAAGTTGAGGGTTTTTGGTTCGAAGTTGTGTTGAAATTGAATAAAAATTCGAGTTCAGCGACCTTGAATTAGTGAGGTAACGTGTTTCGTGATAATTTTTTGGCCATATTTGGCCCAAAATTGACAAATTTCAATTTTTTCAAAATTCTGTTTTACTCAATTACAAGAAAATGGTTGTCTTAATCGAAAAAAATGCAATGACAAAACTTGTTTAGCATACCAAGTACTAGTGGAATACGAGGGTTTTGAGTGTTAATTTCCCATTTTCATTTACCTACCCAACTTGGTGGGAAGTAGGTAGATGAAAGTAGTTAATAATCATTTGAAACCCATGTATTTCATTAGTACACGACATGCTAAACAACTTTTGTGATCATCATTTTTTTGATTAAACGATCCTTTCGCTTATAATTGAGCAAAACATACTTTTTAAAAAATTAAAATTTGTCAATTTTGGGCCAAATATGGCCAAAAAATTATCGCGAAACACGTTACCTCACCAATTCAAGGTCACTGAACTCGAATTTTTATTCAATTTCAAAACAACTTTGAACCAAAAACCCTCAACTTCAAGTTTGTCTCAAAATCCGCCTCTCCCCTCCTAAAATTTATTTTTTTGAAAAATTTGTGCACAGACATATCAATGCTCTACTGAAACAGTCATACACTAAATTTCAGCTTGTTCTGATATTTGTAACCCCAGGAAATGATTTTTTTTTCACTATTTCTGCTCGAGTTTTAGATTGCGATGAAAAGTCAAGTATAGCTCATACTCCTACAGTGGATATTTCTTGCTTAGGCGAGAATGCGAGAAACGAACTAAAAATGTGTTTTTTAGGGTTATTTTGGCCAGAAACCACCCGAACAAGCTGAAAATTGGCATATGGCTCAATCAGAACATCATTGATTATCCCACAAATTACTTTTTCAAAAAAAAATTTCTTACGGGTGCGGGGTGGAATTTTTGGTGAAATACAATTGGTGGGATTGGGGGGTGCAGGGTGTACAGTTGTGTTAAAATTAAATAAAAATTCATGTTCAGCGACCTCAAATTAGTGGGAAGGCATGTTTCGTGATAATTTTCCGGCCATATTTCGCTCAAAATTGATGAATTTTGATTTTTGTCAAAATTTGTTTTTGATTTATTTCGAGTGAAAGAACCGTTTAATCACAAAAATGATGATAACCAAAGTTGTTCAGCATGTCAATTACCAGTGGAATACGTAAGTTTCGAGTGTTTATTTCCCACTTTAATTTTCCTACCTAACTTGGTAGGAAGATAGGTAGACAAGAGTAGGTAATTAACATTATTTTGAAACCCCTTGTTTTGCACTAGTACTCGACATTCTGAACAACTACTTGTGTCATTATCATTTTTTCAATTAAAGGAGACCTTTATAGAGCAAAAAAGAGAATTTTGAAAATAATCAAAATTCGTAAATTTAAAAATACCACGAAACAGCTGAAAAGAGACGAGGTTCACTTCCTTTGAGGACGCTTAACTCGAATTTCGATTCTAATATTATCCTAATAAATCAACCCTGAAATTTTTTTTTGAGAAAAACTGTACACGGACGTATCAATAATTTGTGGAAGAATTTGTGTACTTACTTACCAAATTTCAGCTTGTTTCAAAGATTTAAGCCCAAAATCTATCTACATTCAAAAAATACATTTATCATTTTGAATAATTTTCGAATCCATGAAATTTTAGAAGTACATACCATATTTTTTGATTTACAGAATCAATTTTCGATGAAATTTTGAGGCTTTTTAGAGAGTTATTACAGTTTTAGATCACTACGACCAATTGACTGTTGACCATCTTCCTAAATTTACACGATTTTCAATTTTTCATAACCTGAGAGGAACACTTTAAAAAAATAGGTACCTACTTCAAAAATTATCTCGTTTTGACTAATATTTTTTACTTCAAATCAGTGTATAAGTTACGAGTTCTCTGATGACATTCCCTACACACTTTTAAAGCCTTTAACTCACTCGCACATACAGGGCCAAATTTTGAGACTTGAGCTTTTAGATGAAAAATTTCACTTTCAGCTTTTTTGAAAACTTCAATGAGTGCTTTTGAATCAGATTTTGATGCGATTCAAACGGTGAAATTAGTTTGGAAGTAGGTGACGTTTGAGTGCTAAGAGATATTGGGACCCCTTCTTCTTCTCTCACATTCTTGAGGACTTGACAATAATAGCGTTGGAGTCAGTCCGGAAAAGGGAACTATCTACCTAACGTGTTCGCCCTAGATTTAAACGAAGTCACGATTTTTAGAAAGAGTAAGTAGGTACACAAAATTTTAGCAATTAAAATTGATTTTTCGAAAATTTTTGAAAAAGAAAATGTTGAGTATATGTACCTACTTATAAAAATAATGAAAATCAGTCCTAAAACTCTAATATCAACTCCCCTGAATCGAATTTCCCCAATTCGGGTCATTTTGAAACCTCCAGCACGATATTCGATTTCTCCAAAATTTTTGAATTCCTCCATGAAGGCGTGGAATTAATTTGAGCACCTAATGAATCGACCTGTGGTTTCCAGGCGGGCCCCTCAAGTGTATTTTTTATCGAGGACAGATTTATGTATAAGAAAAACAAAATATCAAAATTTGGTTCGTTGAAAAAATTTTGAACATACAAATCGTTACTTATATCTTGTTCGCTCCTATCCATATTTCATCGTTTCAAAGTCATTGGGTAATCTGCATCTGCATGTGCGATTTTTGACTTGTTCAGAATTTTTGAATTTCTCCACGAGCCGAGTAAATCAAGAAATGAAACTTACAGAAAATAAAAATTTGCATCGAAAGAACATGAAGAGAAAAGTGGAAATCATACC
The DNA here is from genome assembly GCF_950023065.1 of Planococcus citri. Lineage (NCBI taxonomy): Eukaryota > Metazoa > Arthropoda > Insecta > Hemiptera > Pseudococcidae > Planococcus > Planococcus citri. Next base: position 68,123,854 of record NC_088680.1, read on the forward strand.
CAATTGAAAATCACAAAATTATAAATTGTTTCCCGTCTCTCCCTTTGAATCTTGATCATATTGTCGACTTCTTCCACTATTTCTCAATGTTTTGCTATTTTGATGATGAAATTTTTGTCATTTCGCATTTCGCCAATGTTACTTGTTGAAGATTCTCATGATTAAAAAAAAAATGTTATTCAACACGCAAATGTCCAGAAATTTTTAAAGTCTCGCTTTCTGCAAAAAATGAAAAAAATCCCACCTTTTGTTCGATTTGCCGAAAAGTGTTGTTTCTCACCATAATTTGCTGAAAATCGTCGCTGATTTGCAAAAAATCCAAATGTTCTACTTTTTTCAAAAATTATCAAAATGCATTGTTTTTTTTCTGAAATTGTCGAAGTCTTTTTTTTTTGGCGAACATTTCTCCAAAAATGTCACTTTTTCTTTCACGAAAAATTTTCACTTTCTTGGCAAAAATTGCAAACTTACCTACCTATATTCTACTTTTTGTCAGAAATTTTCCAAAATTCTTGTTTTTTTCTAAATTTTTAAGAAATTTTGCTTTTTTACCCTGAAGATTGCTTAAAAAATTAGGTACAGAAAATTGACGTTTTTTTTGCAAGAAATTCCAAAAAGCCCTAGTTTTTCCAAAAAATGTTCAAAACTCTCCCTTTGAATACTACGCGTAAAAATAGATAAAAAAGCTTTGCCTTTTTCTAAAATGGGTGAAATCTTGCTTTTTTAAAATCAGAAATCGCCAAAAATTGGCGAAACAGTCTCAATTTTCTGTGGCGCTCAATAAAATAGTAAGCTTGAAAAATAAAGCTCATCCTATGCTTAAAACCGACCTTCCCTTCAAACCATTTTCTCATATAATCAGGGCTTCAAACCCGTACCCGAATACCCGAATACCCGAACGAAAATCCAACAATTTCTGTACCCGAACCCGTACCCGTACCCGAAAAATGAAATGAGGAATACCCGAACCTGTACCCGTACCCGATAGAGACTATTTTGAACCCAAATACCCGAAAATACCCGATAGATCGGGTACAGTTCGGGTATTTCACCTAAAATACCCGAACCCGTACCTGTACCCGAACATTTAAAATTTTCATACCCGTACCCGATTCTCTGAGAAATAAATCTGTACCCGTACCCGATACCCGTACCCGAAAACGTTCGGGTTTGAAGCCCTGCATATAACTAATCGCATTTTTAGAGAATTTTTGAAAATAAAATTTCATTCAAAAACTTAATGGAAATAAAATGCGCAATGAAACCAATCAAGTGAATCTTACGATGTAAGTATAAAGTACCTACTTATACTTATATCAATATGATAAATAATATTTATGTTTTCGTTAAGTTCAACCTGCGTTTTTCAATTTTATCCGTTTTGAGGACCCCCACATCTCCTCTCTTCCCCTTCCCATACAAAGTCAGAATTCAAATTCTGAATTACTTCCAAATAATTTCAAGCCGGTCACCATAAGTTCTCCAGTTTAATAATTTTGTAGGTATTATTTTCATGAAACAACTTTCAAGCAATTTTAGACTTTTTTTTGTCTTTCCAATAAAAAAAAATCGCAAATGATGGAGAATTTTTCAGCTTTTTAGTGAGTTTTCAAATCATTCATCAAACGAATTTTTCAATTTTCGTGTAGGCACAATATCTAAGATGAGATTTATTTATAGAAAAATGAAAAAATGATTTTTTTTACTGTCTTGATGAATACGTATCATGTATTTCTTCAAGGCAGGTACGCATCCTACTAAAAAAATACTGCAAATTGTTATGGATAGAAAATGTAATGCTCTCCAATTTTGGTTTTGTTCATTTTTTTTGGTATAGGATGCTTGACTCAGTTTTCTAGTAAAATATAATTAATATTTATGCCGGAAGGAATAAAAATGTGAAAAATTGTAGGTAGCTAGGTACCTACTACCTACTTATGTATTTTTTTTATTGTTTATGAAATCATTTTGAAATGGAGTATGAATTCGATAAAATATGAAGTACCTATAGTAGCGTTGATTAATAGGATGCATTTTCCCCTGAAATATTATGTAGTTAAAATACGATTTCGAGTTTTATGTTGGTATTGTTGGTAAAAGGAAGAGAAAATGAAAAATCATATGCAAAACTTGAATCAAAGTTATCACTTTTCTGACAATGTCGAACCTCTTCTTATGGAATGTACCTGTACCATCTCAGAAGTGTTCAACCTTTTCAAAATAATTGTACCCATTTACCTAAGTAATAGAATTATGAGGATTCATACTCGCGACTCGCGAGTACGTACACATAAATATCAACCCTGAAACAGGTACCCTGGCATTCCGATCTCGACTAGTGACTATCACAATACAATAGGGCTATTTTGTGAGTGATATCTTCTAAGAATAAGAAACCAAGGTGAATGGGTATTACATAGAGAGTGCAAACAATTGAATGTAAAAAAAAATACGTACTACCCTTAAACAAGATCAAGAAGCATCATTTTGAATAAAGAGAGAGAAATTATACTGACATGTGGCCGCACTGCAGGCGTTCCACAACGAAGAGAAAACGGAGAGAAAAAAAGGGGAATTTTCAAGACGATGTGTGTTGGTAGTTGAGAAGCGACACAACGTTGCGGTGTTGCAAGCTATTACAAACTCGTTATCACTGTGGACCAAAGTAGGTAACGCCAAAAAGTTCACTCAGCGGCGGCGTTTATTCGGCGGCGCACAGCTCTAGTTAGCACCCCTGAACGAAACCGCTAAAAACCGGAACAAAACCATAAAAAGTCCGGAGCAAAATGTTTTTGCTCAGTAATAATGTGTTCTGCTTGGCTCCACATGCAATTTTCTGAATTTTCCTGTATTTTTTGGTGTTTTGGAAGTCTATTTCATTATTTTGACAAAAATGTGTCGTTATTTTCATTTTGGTTTCAACGGCGGATTTCGCTCTACTCCGCACTATTACTGTCAAAATACAAAAAACACAGTCGGAGCGATACCTCGGAGCGGAACAAAATGTTTTAGCATTCCAGGAGTGGAGCAGAATCTGAACAGTTATTTTTTTTGTAAGTGGAGCAGAACCGGAGCGAGGAACGAATTAATTTCAGAAGCTGGAGCCGGAGCCTAAACCGGAACAAAAACAATTTCGCTCCCCAACACTGGAACCGGGTAGGCGGGTAATTTTCGGAAATCGGAATGAATTTTGAATTTTCGCATAATATTCTAATTCTATCGAGCTGTGTCTACGTCCAGTTCAAAAAAAAAATTTCATGGGAGTCCTATCCTCCTATCGTCATCGTCCTATCCTATGTTGGAAGTTGGATTGGAAATTGGAATGCAAAATCTGGATGTTGGCTGACCTGTCAATCAAAATCACCACCAATACCACCATCTTGTTACCAAGGCCAACATTTTTTAAAATTAAAATTTGCTTTCAAATGTCCCTCAGAGTATCCCCTATAAGACAGAAGTTGTCTCAGAAAATCAGCGGGGGAGGGGGAAGGTAATTATTCCTATTGCTACATGCCAAGTATTCCCTATAAGAAAGAAGTTGTTTCAGAAAATCAACGGTTGAGGGGGGTAATTATTTCTATTGCCATCATATGCCATGCCCAACTATTACCTAACTAAACAAAATGAGCCTTCTTATGACATTTTCCCGGGGTTTTATTGATTGAAATAGCCAACTTGACAGCAATCTCAGCCAACATATCATTAAATATGAAAATAATAAGTAATATCAGAAGTCATAATTATGTACTTTCTTGTTTGAAAATGAGCATAAATGTTACGAAATCATTTTAATGGTAGATAACTATGAAATTATTTTATTATAAAAAACAATCTAAACAGTTCTACAAGCAGGTACACATTTAAGATTACAACAAGTTGTAATGTTTTAATTCTATCTGCCAGGCCTACTCGTGAATGATTTCAACCGCAAATCAATTCAACGATGGATTATTCATCACACAAAATTGTATCCACAATTATTTTTATTCGCGAAAAATGGAAGACTAAACACAAACTTCAAAGTAAATCTTTTAGGTATTCATATGATTCGCCAAGTTTTCAACGTTCCTCGAAGGATTCGGTGGAGACATTAATCGTACAAATCAATTATTGCTTCTTCGTGAATGATGATTAACCAATACATAAAATGATCCTTTGGTATACTCATTGCACAAAATTCAAAAATCAAAATTGATCTTAGTACAATAAATTATTATTTTCAATCACGAAAAATTAAAAGACCTAAACGTGGAACAAATCGTTTAAGTTTTAAATTTATGTAATATTAATAATTTTCATCAAATTTTCAGCATTATTCGAAGAAACCGATCAACGCCCCTCCCGCTTCCAAATTCATCATCGCCATACAAGATAAACAAATCACGTAACATTATATACCGCCAATAATCAAATAATCCTCCTTCAGAAGCAGCGATAACCAGAAATAATGGCTAAAACAGGAACCAAGTTCCACCCTACTTACTGCAGAAGTTCTCTACCATCAACTTAAAATACATATTATTTAGTCAAAAAAAAGAGAGAGAGAGAGAGAAACAAAACAATTTACACAATTAGTTTAACATTGAACACAAGTACTAGATCCTAAGGTAGTAAGCTTTTACGCTAAAAGTAACGAGTGCTGATATCGCTGAATCTGGCCAGTGGATGGAATCAGGGAGACGTTTGATATCTGCTCTGTAGTGTAGTCAATTCACAATCACGAACCCCATGGACGAGTATTTCGTTCGATGATGAGAAATAAAATACACATCTCGTGTGGCAGCAGCGATGGATTATGGTATGTAGTTAACGCAGGACTAGGGAATTGGGTATATTAAGGCTACGATACGGGTGAAATATTACTCATGTATAAATGGCGAAGTTCCACTTTTGGCACATTCTCAAATAATGCGGCTCGATTCTGCCCTTCTCCTTTTTTAACCCAGTGACCGTATACGTGAAATGCGCACGCGTCTATAACCTGTAATCAGAAATATTTTAAATTAATATTCGTAGTTTTTTTTTTTTTTTTAATGGTGGAATAATAATGCAATAGAAATAATTTGATCGACAAAGTTTCATTTATCTTCATATACGTATGTGTAGAGTGATTCTTGAGTAAGAGCACTTTTCCTTAAAATATTAATGAATGTTTCATTTATGTATTTAGAATCTAATCGACCGATTTTCACGAAACATGGATTCCAAAAAATTGATCAAATTATCAAATAAAATTCTGAAAAAATTGATGAAATGTCAAGAAATTCTGGCAAAGATGATTCACAATGAATGAAAAACACAAAAAATATGCAAGAAAGATGTAAAAATTATTTTTAAAAAAACACTAAAATGGGGTGCAGATTGCAGAATGACCTAAAACTTGGAAAAAAATTAGCCTCCATACGTAAAATTATTGAAAAAGTGTTAAAAAGTAACAAAAACAAAAAATTACCAAAATGAAAAAATTTTACCCAAAATTAGCTAAAATATTACCCAAATCAACACGAGAATTTTTCGAAAAAATCCCAAAAACACGATAAAAATTGTCAAACATTGCAAAAGTTACACAAAAAATGAACAAAAGTTTCCAAAATTAATTTAAAAAAAAAAAAAAAAAAAAAAAAAAACAGCTCAAACTACCACATGATTATTGAAAATTTCCAGAGGGGCAATAAACCAATTAATTAAATAGTAAAATTGACAAAAAAAAAAAAAAACTAGGTACTACATACATACTAAAAATTACCGAAAAATTAATGAAATGTTATGGAAATTTGAATAAAAATGATCAAAAAACGAAAAATTTGCTAAAATTCGCGAAAATTTGAATTTTAGGAACACAATTTTTAAAAACTTGAAAAATTCAACAAAAAAAATGCTTCAGGGGCAGTTTTTAAATTTTTACTGAACAAAGTGGACCAATGTGATTTTTTTTTAAAACAACTTTAATAATCAAAAAGTCAGACTTTTTGACAGATTTTTGGCAACAAAATTTAAATTCAGTAATTTCCAGAAAAAGAGCCATTTATATTTTTGGAAAAAACGAGATTTTGTTAATTTCAGCAAAAGGAAGGGCTCGGCAATTTCTGGCAAAAAAGTGACACTTTCAAACAATTACCGGAAACAATTGGATTTTGAAATTTTTGCAAAAAAATACACAATTTTTACCAACTTTTGACAAAAAACAAGTCTTTTTTTTGGACATTTACGCAAAGGTGAGACTTTTCAGTTTTCTATACAGAATACGAAACTTTTGATAATAATTTTAGCAAATGACAGTTTTTCTTCCAGAAATTTTTGGAAAAAAAGTGAAACTTTTTTAAAATTCTGCTAAAAAGCAAGAGTTTTTGTCAACTTTTGAAAAAGTTGAAATTTTCAACAATTTTCATCAAAAAGCAACACATTGATTAATTTTAATAAGGAGCATTAATTTTTGGAAATTACATGTAAAACAGGGCCACAAATTTTGGGGAAAAAATTGATTTTCACCTATTTTTTTAGCAAGAAACGAGATTTTGTTGTCACTTTGGCAAAAGGCGCGGTTTTTAATTTGCTATTTGCTGAAAAAAATTTATATTTTATAAAAAAAATTCAAAAATTACTTTTAGAACGGCTTTTGAGAATTTTTTAAATTTTCAAAAATTCACCAAAAATCCAAAAATGAACTTAAGGGCTTGAAATGTTGATTATGGGGGTTTTAGGGAATGCTCCTTCGATCTATATAATTTTTGGTCATCATTGCAAATTTCAAAAAAAAAAAAAAAAAATGTTGATAAGTTTTTGGAGTATTCTTCTCAATTTTTTTAAAATTAGTAATATTCACCAAAAAATTGGCACCACTGAGTTCTAGTATGAACAAAATATTTCCTCAGTTTCAGAAATTTTTTTATTTTAACATTTCAGCATAAATAATGCAAAATGATAAACAAGAGAAATTTCAACTACTTTTTGAAATTTTTAGCAATTTTTATGCAGTTTTGATAAATTTTAAATGTTTTTTTTTTTCATAGCTTATGTTACAATTTCGTGGTTTTTATCATTTTTTCTTGTAATTATTGCAAATTTAACGTCGTTTTGTAATTTTTTAATGATTTTATTTCGTGTTTTATGTAGTTTTTGATATTTTTAAATGATATACATATATTGCAATTTCACAGGTTTTTCAGACACCTCAGAAACATTTTGTATTATTTCAACAATCTTTGATAAATTTTTTGTAATTTTCTACAATTTTGAACAATTTTTATGCAATTTTTGATCGCTTTTTGTAATTAAAAAAAATTAATTTCAACTATTTTTCATTTTTTGTGAGTTTTATCAAGTTAGAATAATATTTTGAAATTTTTTTAGACCATTTTAGGTAATTTTTGCACAGATTTCATTATTTTTTCATCATTTTTTTTTCGATTTTTTTTTCAAATTCGCAATAATGACGAAGAAATTGGCACCACTGCGTTTCAATATATTTCTCTAGTTTCATAAATAATACATTTCTGTATTTTGGCTCTATTATTGCGAAATATTTGAGAAAAATGAATTTTCAAAACACGAATTTGCCAAAAAATGGGCGAATTGCAAAACTTCAATCGCTTAGTAGTCAGTAGAGCCCAAAAGTAGTCTCAGATTTTGATGGCAATGACCTTGGTCAACCCAAAAGCTCAAATAACGTCTTTCGGAACTGGGTATTTTTTTCAAAACAAGTCAAATGGGGGCTAAAGTAAAAAAAAAAACACAATTTTTTTTCAAAAATGGCCTCTCTGAGAGCCGAAATTTCCCCTCCAGAGACACGTTTGGAGCGTAATCGATCGAGTAGATTTTCAATGAAAAATTCGTGATTATTTTCGAGGAAAAATAGCCTTACTCAAGAACCCCTCAAAGTGCAGGTCTAAAACTCTGACGATCAAAGTATCTCGATAGAACTTTTCGTCTCGTTGCCTCCAAAAAGCAATATAATTTCATCATTCTTCCTCTCTTTATGCCCTTTCAACATTTAAATTATGGATATTCACCTGTCGTAGAGCTTTATGCCGGTAAGGGTCGGTTTTGCTCAATTCCACGGTAATTGTTTCGGGTCCGTATCTCAAACGACTTAATCTAATCACAGCTCGAACGCACAATATTGCGTATTTGAATTTTTTTCTTGCATTAAATGGACGAATTCTCAAAGCCTATAACAAAAATATTCAAACAAACAATGATATTAGAGATCGTAGAAAAGGTATTCATTAGGCTTACACAATGCAATTTAATCACACTAAAATAAATCGATGAAAAAAATAAAAAAATAATGAATTTTTTTGCTAATGTAATCTAAAAACGATAAATCAAATAACTAGGCTGATGACTTCTCGCTTTGATTTGATTTTTAAAAACACAAACATGAAAATATTCAAACCAATGAACGACTGTCAATATTAATCCGATTCTAACATAAACGTATCCGATTTCGATCTCTAAAACGTCATCCTACGTACACATTTAGTAAAACAAGTTATTTATATCGAATTTCACAATTTTCAATCGATAACTTACATGAGCCAATTCAGCGATTACGCTGAATTTTCGAGATTTCACGCTCAGACTTTTTTTCAACGGCGTTATCTCTTGATCCCACATCTGCAAAAATTTCGTCATCGAATTAAAAAAATAAATACTCGATTATTACCTCGAGATAACGCGAAGTAAACTGACCATAACATGGAAAAATGGATGATCTAAAGCTTCGACGACCGTTAAACGATCTTTAGGCTCGTTAACGAGCAGTTTTTTAATCAAATCCTTCGGCGAATCTGTAAAATGAAGTTTCACGTTACTCAATATCGATTAAAATACGAAATTATCTATAATCAACGATTCTTCGATAAAACACTCTTGTTATGTGTAATATTACCACATTACTTGCCTGAAATATCAGCCCATTTCGGCGAATCGAACGAATAATTACCCTCCATGATATTTCTCAGCATTATCATCTGTTTCCGGTGCCAAAACGGAGGACATCCGACTAAACTGAAAATTGGAAATATTACTTCGTATCCATTACACAAAGTGATAACTACATGGTAATTTTTTTCACTTACAGCGTATACATGATCACACCGCAGGCCCACCTACAAAACGAACAAAATGATGTCACAAAAAACACCAACTTTCGATTAGCTAACGAATAAAATACGCTTACATGTCCACAGGATTAGAATACCCTTCGGCATCTTCGTACATACCAGCTCTCAATACTTCAGGGGCTAAGTAATTTGGCGTGCCACATAATTCTACGAATTAGAAACACATTTGACGTCATTAAATTCATGTAAACACTCGTAATTATCGAATGAAAAACAAATTCACGAATTCACGAACCTGTGAGCATTTCACCATCTTGTAATACTCTGGCAAAACCGAAATCGGTGATCTTTATATTCATAGCATCGTCGAGCAAGATATTTTCCGGTTTCAAATCACGATGAACGATATTGTGAGCGTGGATATGAGACAAAGCTTCTAATATCTGTCGCATTATGAATCTGTAACCGATAATACTAAACTTAGCAACATTCAGAATGAAAATTTTCCTTTAACAACACCATCAATACCTCGTTTTCTTTTCACTCAACGTGACCACCGAAGTAAGATAGTCGAACAGTTCGCCATTTCTGCACAACTCGAAAACCAAGAAGATGAACGTTTCTGATTCGAAAACATCGTACAGTTGGACTACGAAGAAAAATAATTACATCAATCATTGCAAAATGTTTTCTCGATTCGACATATTTTAGAATCAATCTTACTTATATAAGGATACCCCAAAACGACTCGTAGTATTCGAACCTCCTCCAACGTACAATCTCGAATCTCAGGACTGGAGCTCACATCGATTATCTTAGCAGCATACTCGACACCGGTCTCTTTCTCGATACATCTCCGTACAGTTGAACTAATCCCTCTGTAAATTAAACATCACACACTTTGTTCATTTTCACTCGACTATGAGGAAACTTTATGATTTACCTACGATTAAATGTTGAACATTTTTTACCTGCCCAAAACCTCTTTAGGTTCATATTTAGCGTAGAACTCTTTGGCTGCGTCTTTGTCTGGCAGGAAATCATCGTCTTTCTGATCATCTTTAGTCATTAATGAAGCTTTTAAAGTAAGCTGTAGAATGTTCGACATCATTATACGATAATGAGTTAACCATTGATGTGCTTAGGAAATCGCTGAAACAACTTACTCAATACTAAAGACGTAGTAATTCAGCAAACCAACTACCAAGGCGTGAAGTGAGCTAATCACGGTCAATGATGGTTAGTCACGGTGATACGGAAATTACACAAACGAAGAGGTTCTTGGAATGGAGAAAAAAGTTCAACCATACTTTTGCTATTTAAATAGTCATAATTAGGTGAAAAAACACAATTTTTAACTACATTCTTGGCGAAAAAATCAACTCGACTTGATAAGTGACAATGTTGCGCGAAGTAGAGCGAAAAATGTCTCGAACTTTTTTCACTGAGGCGAAGCAGTGTTGCCAGCAATTCAAGCATTTTGATTCGCTCGTTCCTTTTAATATTAAAAAAATAAAATCTAACTACTACATGATTAAATAATTAATACAATATGAATATATAAACAGTTCAGTTCAGTGTAATTTTTTAGAAAGAATAATATACAACAGACTTGTCATGTATGAATAGAATATTTGACTATTTTTCAAAATCAAAGTTTCCATAAACTAACAAAGCCATCTTCGCTGAACGAACATGAATTTTTCAAAAGAAAATAATTTACAACGCACTTGAAAATATAAACAATATAAATATTCGATCAAATTAACAAAGCCATACATTGAAACAACAAACAAAATATATCTTACTCTAGAATGCGAAAGTCATCATTCATCTACTAACCTAGCGAATACCTACTCTTTTCAGAAACTCTTCAGTACTTCCTCCACTCGCCATAATCTCCGCATACTCTAGCGCGAGTCTCCTCATCAATTGCTCCTCACCTAATTCTCTTCTTCTAGCTAGCTCATCCTTTTTACGCTCTTCGTCTTCGAATATTAAAAAATCGTATTCATTCACATATTCCAGGGGTTGAGTGTTTCGAAAATAACAATCCTCTTTTCTAGCTACTCCTTCCTTTTCACGCTCTTTGTCTTCTAGTATCAAATCATCATATTCTTCGATCAGGTCTGGAACTCTGCTATTCGATATGCGTCCTTTTAACGGTTCGCTTCGTGTACAAGCGTTCTGAGCCAAAATATCTATCGGATCATTGTACTCGTCGAAGGCAAATTTTAATCGATTTGAATGATTTTCGAATGAAGGCACTGAAACAAAAACAAAACATCAACATTAGTTAGAAAAGAATTAAACCAATACAATTGATTAATGATTACAATATACATCATTAAAATAGCTCAGAAGGGAGGGAAAACGAGACACAATTCAGGGAATGATACACTTTGAATAAAAATGTAGCATCTCTGATCTCAACCCAAAAAAGGAGGCAACAGGGGGGGGGGATTTTCAAATGCAGCCAACATTGTAAGATTCTACACAAGAGTGCTCGATTCCAAACACAAAAGATGCCGTTATAAAAAATTTTCGAGCGACCGTACAAAGGTAGATCGAAAGATCAGGCAAAAATTTATCACCTGTCAAAATTTCAAGTGCGAAAGTGCCTTTTTCAATTTTTGGTGAATTTTAAATTTAAGCCGAAAATGAGGGGAAAAAATCAAAATTTTACCATATTGACCAAGAAAGCTGAAATTTGGGATATACACAATTTTCGACACGTCAAATCGATTGGAAACTGTTTCAACCCGTTTTAGACAGTTCTGGAGCCTCCAGCTGATTTTTGAAACCCGAAATTCCCACAAAACATTATCAAGAATGGAGTTGGAAAGTCGAAATTCATTCTGCAAACTAATTTCAATACGCTACGAAGTCGACTGCAGGTGAATTTCAAGTCGTTTCGGAGCCTCCAGCGACTTTTTGAAAATTACTGGAGCCTCCAGTGAGTTTTTGAAAGCATGGAGATGGAAAGTCAAAATTCATTCTGCAAACTAATTTCAATACGCTACAAAGTCGACTGCTGCCTCCAGCGACTTATTGAAAGGTTGTATGGTATTTTTTGGAAAATTGAAATTTCCAAAAAGTAGCTGGAAGCTTCAAAACCATTTGAAACCACCATGTAGTCGACTTCATATCGCGTTGAAATTAGTTTGCGAAGTAAAGTTCAGCTTGCTAACTCCATTTGGTAAAATGTTGTGGGAATTTCAAGTTTCAAAAATCTACTGGAGGCTCCAGTAATTTTTCAAAAAGTCGCTGGAGGCTCCAAAACGACTTGAAATCCACCTGCAGTCGACTTCGTAGCGTATTGATATCAGTTCGCAGAATGAATTTCGGTTTTCCATCTCCATTTGATAAAATTTTGGGAAATTTCGAAGTTTCAAAAATCTGCTGGAAGCTCCAGAACTGCTCAAAACTGGTTGAAACAGTTTCCAATCGATTTGGCGTGTCGAAAATAGGGTATATTCCAAATTTCAGCTTACTTGGACAATTTGGTGAAATTTTGATTTTTTCTCTCATTTTTTGCCTGAATTTGATCATCAAAAATTCACCAAAAATCGAAAAAGGCACATTAGCACTTGAAATTTTGACAAGTAATAAATTTTTGTCTGATCTTTCGATCTACCGTTGTACGGTTTAGAAAATATCGGTTCTATCCAATCACATCGTCTTATATCTTGGGTGTTTTACATCATAGCGAGTTAAATAAATTAATTTTCAACAGTTTTAACATCATTTTTACAATTTTTTTTTCGTTAATTTTAAAACATTTTTACTATAATTTCATCATTTTTGGCGATTTTGAGTTACTTTTTTTTTACCACTGTTTTGATAATTTTCAGCAACGTTGATACTTTTTTTAAAATGTTTTTACTTTTTTCAACACTTTTTCACACATTTCAGGCAACTTTCATTACAATTACCGCAGGTTTCAGTCATTTCTCGTGATTTCGATTGATACTTTTTAAAAAGTGTTATTGTGTCATTTTAACGCGTTATTATTGTAACTAGGGGGCTACGCCCCCTGAGCCGCTTCGCGGCTCCAACCCCGGCTCGCGCCCTCGCTTCGCTCGGGCTGCTCGCATGGCCCTCGCTTCGCTCAGGCTTTGCCTCTTCCTTTCACTCGACAGCTCGCGCCCTCGCTTCGCTCGGGCTGCTCGCCTGATCTTCACATTGCTCAAGCCTCTTACTCTTGTTTCCATACAGTCATTGTTAGAAGTGATATTTAAAAATAAAAAATGTAACTAAGAAACTCGAAAACAAATGAAAGAACCCTCAAGAAATAAGTTTTTTGGATTTTTGACCGAGGTCCACCACTTCAAAAAATTTGAAAAAAATACCTAATATGTACCTTGGTTTGCACCACTTTTAGGTTTAAAGTAATAGCAGTTTGAAATTATTTTCTTTTCAGCTTTTTGCCTGGCATACAGTCCATGAAATTTGTAAAAAAATCTATGGATTCACCTTCCGTATTTCTATACACCACAGAAGTTTAAAATTCTATTTTTTTTTTTTTTTTTGGTTCCCCAAAAGATACTCTGCGATTTATTAATTTGATAACATATTCTTGAACATATGAATATTTTCAAAATTTGGGCTTTAAAAAACCTATTCACTCAGTGATGGGATATCAAAATTGTATTTTCCCCCTTATCTTCGATTTTAGAAGCGGGAAATTCCTCACTTTTTCCGACAAAAATTCATGATATTATTTCCCTTGGTTTTCCCATTTTTTTGAAATTAAAATTACGAAAAAAGTACCTACTTATAAAAAAACAACAAAAGAAAAAAGTGAGTAAAAAATAAAAATCACAACTGCTAATTTTAAAACTTTGGTATAAAAAATGGTCCGATATTATTATAATTTTTTTAAGAGTAAAGCCACTCAAATCTCAAAATCTCTTCACTTTCTCACTTTTTTGGTCGAAATCTCAAAATTTCCTACATTTTTTTCTCATTTTGAGAATCAATTTCTCATGTTTTTTCCTATTTTACAATTTCCCACGATATCTCATCACCGAATTATTCACTTATCACAACAGGGGTACCCTTTAATGATTTTTTTCTTGAGTGATAAGTAAAAATCTATTTCAACATGAATAAAATTTCAAACATTGTTTTTTCAAGTTCTTAAAATTAATGCAGACAAAATATTCTAAAATCTGATGTATCTAATATCTCTATCTATCCTTTCTGTGTTTCCCAACTCACCCCCTCCCTCCCTCCCTTCCTTCCTTCCTTCCTTCCTTCCTTCCTTCCTTCGAAGTGCAAATTCAGATTTACTGGTGCATAATGTATGTATGTATGTATGTATGTATGTACGTATGTAAGCCTATGTGATTTGGTTTTCGTGGAAATGGTGTACAATAAGGCTTTGGCTGTTGTTTATTGCCTTATTCATATTATTCGATGCATGTGTCTAGTGTGTTTGGAAAAGGCAAAAAAATATACATTGTATTGTGAAATGCTTTGAATCATTAAATGTAGGGTGAAGAGGAAGAGGCGAGTTTCTGTATTGTTGTGAGATACCACTGTCAGGTATTTCGCGAAAGCGCCACAAAATACTCGCCAACCAAACCGGTTTTAGTGCATGATGACGTGTTAAACATCCCTAAACGTTCCAAAACGTCGCTTCACTGAATTCGGCTGTATAAGTTCTCAATTTTCAATTCGCTCTAGAAGCTTTCCTAATTAACTTTTCAAAGTTTTTAGATTTTTCCTGATGACCTGTTATCCACACCTTTCCACACCCCAAATTTCAGCTTTCTAGCTATCATGGTTTCTGAAATAATTTCTATCAGTAAGTAAGTAACATTCGGCGATATATATATTGATGATACCCTGTTAGTTTTTCGTGCATTTTTCGAAAAACTAATTGATTTTCTTTTCGGTAGTTTTTAGTGGTTTTATTACTTTTTTTGAGTGTTTCTACAGCATTTTACTAGGTATGTTTGCAACACGTTTCTATAGGTTTTTAGCAATTACTGAAATTTTATCGCTACTTGGTAATTTTAATGCTTTTTGGGTCATTCCATGTCAACTCAACCAAAAAAAGGCGATTTTGAAAGTCATGTCATTCGATTTCGCTCAAATTTTTTTTACAATATATACCCATCCAGTAAGTAAGAACCACGCAATTAGTTTGGTCCCAGCCCTCTCGGGGGGGGGGGGGGCTTCCAGTATTTTCATATTGTCTCGAGGTAGTCAACTTCAGCAGCCCATTCCTCCAAAACTTTTAATACTTAGATCAAAACTGATTTCACAGTTCGAAAGGGCATTGCCTTTAGAAGTTTTTAAGCATTTTGAAATTTTCAAAAATTGAAAGTCGAACTTTCAAATTGAAAGTTCAAATTTCAAAATGGCGCTGTATGTGGGAGCTACCATTTTAAAATTTTGAAAAAATTTCCATAGATGTACCTTTTGATGCCTTTTTGAAATATTCAAGTTTCGAAATGGGATCTCTCAATGGAGGGGGAGCACCCCCACCCCCAATTTTGGGCGAAACTTTCGAAAGAAAATCTGGGGCATGTGATATATCGAATTCTATGTTTTTGGTGACGCTGAACACGAATATGACGTCAGATTTTTGATATGACCCCATCCACGGCCACCAGCACCTCCCCAAAGGGGGTAAAAGTTCAAAAAAGCGTTTTGTTCGTATAACACATGGAATAGTATGTTTTTGATGGCGTTGAACTCGAATATGACGTCAGATTTGTGATTGGACTCCATCCACGGCCCCCAACATTACCTACTGGGGGGGAGGTTCTGGGGCCAATGGGTGAAGTCGATTCGAAAAACTAAGGCAATATTCGAGTTCAGCGATATCGAAAACATACTATTTCATGTGTCACACAAATGTAAATATTTTGGGGGGTTCACCCCCTTTGGAGAGGTGCTGGGGGCCGTGTATGGGTCCAATACTTTACAAAAGTAGATCGAAAGATCATGCAAAAATTTATCACCTGTCAAAATTTCAAGTGCTAAAGTGCGTTTTTCGATTTTTGGGAATTTTTGAAAATCGAATTTAGGCCAAAAATGAGAGAAAAAATCAAAATTTTACCGAATTGACCAAGAAAGCTGAAATTTGGGACATACCCTATTTTCGACATGCCAAATCGGTTGGAAACAGTTTCAACTCGTTTTGAGCAGTACTGGAGCCTCCAGCAGATTTTTGAAACTCGAAATTCCCACAAAATTCCATCAAATTGGAGTTGTAAAGGTAAAATTTATTCTAAAAACTAATTTCAATACGCTACGAAGTACTGCAGGTGAATTTCAAGTCGTTTTGGAGCCTCCAGCGACTTTTTTAAACATTACTGGAGACTCCAGCAGATTTTTGAAACTTTAAATTTTCACAAAATTTCGTCAAATGTAGATGGAAAACTGAAATTTACTCTACACTCCAATTTTCACACCTTCTGAAGGCAACTTCAGGTGGGTTAAGTCATTTTAGGGCCTCCAGCGATTTTTTGGAAATTACTGGAGCCTCCAGTAGATTTTTGAAACTTGAAATTTCCGAAAATTTCATCAAACTGAGATGGAGAATCGAAATTCATCCTGCAAACTAATTTCAATACGTTACGAAGTTGACTGGTGGTGTATTTCAAGTCGTTTTTGAGTCTCCAGCGACTTTTTGAAAGGTTGTATTTCGTTTTTTTTTGGAAAATTGGAATTTCTTAAAAGTAGCTGGAAGCTTCAAAAGCATTTGAAACCAATATGTAGTCGGCGAAGTAAATTTCAGCTTGCCAACTCTATTTGATAAATCAATGTTGGGAAAATTTCAAGTTTCAAAAATCTACTGGAGGCTCCAGTAATTTTCAAAAAAGTCGCTGGAGGCTCTGAAATGACTTTAACCCACCTGAAGTCGTCTTCAAAGGGCGTTAAAATTGAAGTGTAGAGTAAATTTCAGCTTTCCATCTCTATTTGATGAAATTTTGTGAACATTTAAAGTTTCAAAAATCTGCTGAAGGCTTCAGGAATTTTCAAATCGTCGCTGGAGGCTCCAAAACGACTTGAAATTCACCTGCAGTACTTCGTAGCGTATTGAAATTAGTTTTTAGAATAAATTTAAGCTTTACAACTCTAATTTGATGGAGTTTTGTGGGAATTTCGAGTTTCAAAAATCTGCTGGAGGCTCCAGAACTGCTCAAAACGGGTTGAAACCGTTTCCAATCGATTTGGCATGTCGGAAATAGAGCATATCCCAAATTTCAGCTTTCTTGGTCAATTTGGTAAAATTTTGATTTTTTCCCTCATTTTTGGCCTAAATTTGATTTTCAAAAATTCACCAAAAATCGAAAAACGCACTTTAGCACTTGAAATTTTGACAGGTGATAAATTTTTGCATGATCTTTCGATCTACCTTTGTAAAGTTTGAAAAATTTCGTGCAAGTCTTACGTTGAAACGCAAAATCTGCGATTTCGGCTGACCTGTCGATCTGTCAATCAAAATGGCCGCCATTTTGTAAGTAAGGCCAACTTTTTTCTGGGCAAGTTTGCTTTAAAATGTTCGTTAGGATGTCCCGGCCCCTTTAGAAAAAAGTTGTCCCGGAGGATCGGCGGGGGGGGGGGTGCAATTACTCCTATTGTCATTTGCCGGACTAGTAGGTAGGTAATATGTAGCTAGAATTGGTGAAGAGCGAGTTACGAAATTGCTTTCACGATGGAAAAGGGTTCTTTGAAGTACACTTCAAGCAAGAAAAATTATCAGAACATCAAGAAATACTTTGTCATTTTATCCCACGTTTTAAACAGAAAGAATGCACCGATAATTGCTTTCGTTGATTTCTCTGAACATTTGGAACCAACATATGAAACTCGATTTAGAGCTTTTTTTCGATGAGCTGCTTTAATCATTGCGCAGAATTTGCGCTTAATGGATCTCTTAATTAGAATGAGCCCATTTTATCACGAAGGTAAGCCCATTTTCTATTGGTCCTTCACCAGTCAATCGGCTACTCTACTGCTTCTTTAGAACAAATTATATACAGCTTTGCTTTCGAAATCCACATTCCATCCACATCCATCCCTATTCGAACAGATTTCTCTTCAATTCTACATACTCGAGGATCTCTCGTACCCCATACCAAACTACCTACATCTTTAATCTTAATCACTTTTCAATTTTTACCCTACTTAGATCTACATAAATAGGTAATACTCTCATCAAAACATAATCGTAATCTTACCTTCATCCGATGAATTTTTACTCCTCTTTGAAGCTGGCGAGCACTGTTCATCATCACGAGAACGTTTACACGTGGCATCATCGACAGCACCGACAGCATTACTTTCAGTATTAACTTCGGTTTCAGAGCAGGGTTTCGGTGTGGATTGGGCAGGATCGTCTTTACTGTTTCCAATACTGAGAGGGTCGCTGATCGTATTATCTTCTTTGGGAGTATCGACTTCTTCAGGGGTGGGTTTCGATGCGACTTGATCAGAGGTATCGTTACTGCTGTCCATACTCAAAGTGACCGGTTGTACGAGTTGTGTTGACAAGCTGCGATATACCGCTGTACGTAAATGAACAAGTACCTCTACCTATAAATAAGATGACACATGAAAATGGAACATTATATTAAATTATGTGAATGATTAGTAAATAAGATATGCTTTCATTACTTTGCGAAGAGAACTAATCAGAGGAATCACCGCAATGAATGATTTCACTCGAATGTAGATTTAGAATGGAAACTCCGGTTGTAATCGCTTTTAACCAAGATTCTTCATTCGAAATCGAAACACACGAATAATAATATTATACCTTCACTAAATGAGGATGAAAATGAATTATAAAACACGAGGATGCAGAATGAGAAATGAGAAAGCACATTTTTCTTAAAGAAGTATGGAAATATAGATTATTCTCTTAAGATACAACGCATTTTACGTAAGTTTGTACTGCGCACGCATCAAATCTGTTCACATTGTGCAACGTTGCACCCCATTGGTTGCCCTGCCGCGTGACGCCACCAACCTGCCATGCGCAGTATGCAGTATGTGAAACATACGTAAAATGCTTTCACTATCTTATAGAGCAGGCAAATAGCGGTTTTAAAAAGGAAAAAATTGGCACATTAATTTTTTCTTCGGGTATGTGTTCAGATAAACCCCCCGAACTACCAAAAAAAAACATCGACCCTCCTACACCTGGAGGTAATTTTTTTAGGGAGCTAAAACCGGCTGCGATTCATGTTTTTTGCGTTTTACACCGAAAATATTAGGTTTACGATAAAAAGAACCATGACAAAAAATGTTCCTCTTCAAATTCTCTACAATTTGATACTACGCTCGATACCCATCCCTCAAGAGGGGTGTCTAAAAAAAGGGGTGGAAAGAGTAGGTGTTTCAAAAAAGGTCAGTCCAATAAATTGATCAAAGTTACCACTTAATATCATTCGTTTTCGCTCAAATTTTTTTTACAAAGTCTACTCACCCAACTATTAATCACACCACCATTGATTGGTCTTCATCCCACCCTGGTGGTTGGTGGGGGATGCTTGATTTTTCAATTAACACGCAACTGAATCATATATTTGAAAAACGAATTTGGACATGCGATATATCGAGTAGTATGTTTTCGAGGTCGCTGAATACGAATAACAACTTATTTTCCGGGTCCAACTCCTCAACGCCCCTCTGTGCCCCAAAAAGGGGGTTAAAATTTTGAAAAGTCGAGTGATATATCGAATTGTATGTTTTCGAGGTCGCTGAGTACGAATATGAACTTATTTTTTGGGTCTCACTCCCCAATGTCCCTCTGTGCCCTAACAAGGGGGCCAAAATTTCAAAAAATCATCAAAAAATCGAGTGATATATCATGTGGAATGTTTTTGAGGTCGCCAAGCATAAATATGATCTTATTTATTGCCCCCCCCACAATGTCTCTCTGTGCCCCAGAAAAGGGGCCAAAATTTTGAAAAATCATGAAAAGTCGAGTGATATATCGAATTGTATGTTTTCGAGGTCGCTGAGTACGAATATGAACTTATTTTTTGGGTCTCACCCCCCAATGTCCCTCTGTGCCCTAACAAGGTGGCCAAAATTTCAAAAAAATCATCAAAAAATCAAGTGATATATCATTTGGAATTTTTTTTGAGGTCGCCAAGCACAAATATGATCTTATTATTTGGGTCCCCCCACAATGTCTCTCTGTGCCCCAAAAAAGGGGCCAAAATTTTGAAAAATCATGAAAAGTCGAGTGACATATCGAATGGTATGTTTTCGAGGTCGCCGAATACGAATATGAACTTATTTTCTGCTTACAGTTCTTCAAAATTTTGAAAGATCGTTGAAAATCGTGTAATACGAGTATATCGAATGGTTCTTTGCCCCAAAAAAGTTAACGACAAAACATGGTGTGATCTGTTTCTTTGAAAATTCCCATCATTATTTCAGAAATAATTCTGAAAATTCATCTCAAAAACACTGACTGGAGTAACTTTCGGAGAAAGGAAGGGAGAGGTAGAGGTATTACCAAGGTATTATCGGGATCGCTATTCAAAAAGTTTGAGCGCTCATTTTGCAAAGAAAACATTTTTACACCTCAAGATTTTTTTTAAACGCTCACTCACCTTTCAACCTACTGGTCAAAACTCTTAAGGTTTAAATTCACCCCACAGGCCCACGACTTTCGATTCTATTAAGCGAATTATTCTAATAATCGCAATAATAATAAGCGGCAACCACTGTATTTCAAAATAGAATCCCGAAAACATACCATTCGATGTATTACACGACTTTTCATGATTTTTCAAAATTTTGGCCCCTTTTCTGGGGCACAGAGAGACATTGTGGGGGGGGGCCAAAAAATAAGATCATATTTGTGCTTGGCGACCTCAAAAACATTCCAAATGATATATCACTCGATTTTTTGATGATTTTTTGAAATTTTGGCCCCCTTGTTAGGGCACAAAGGGACATTGGGGGGTTAGACCCAAAAAATAAGTTCATATTCGTACTCAGCGACCTCGAAAACATACCATTCGATATATCACTCGATTTTTCACGATTTTTCAAAATTTTAACCCTCTTTTTAGGGCACAGAGGGGCTTTGAGGAGTTGGACCCGGAAAATAAGTTGTTATTCGTATTCAGCGACCTCGAAAACATACTATTCGATATATCGCATGTCCAAATTTGTTTTTCAAATATATGATTCAGTTGCGTGTTAATTGAAAAATCAAGCATCCCCCACCAACCCCCAGGGAGGGATGAAGACCAATCAATGGTGGTGTGATTAATAGTTGGGTGAGTAGACTTTGTAAAAAAAATTTGAGCGAAAACGAATGATATTAAGTGGTAACTTTGATCAATTTATTGGACTGACCTTTTTTGAAACACCTACTCTTTCCACCCCTTTTTTTTAGGAACCCCTCTTGAGGGATGGGTATCGAGCGTAGTATCAAATTGTAGAGAATTTGAAGGGGAACATTTTTTGTCATGGTTCTTTTTATCGTAAACCTAATATTTTCGGAGTAAAACGCGAAAAACATGAATCGCAACCGGTTTTAGCCCCCTAAAAAAATTAGCTCCAGGTGTAGGAGGGTCGGGCTTTTTTTTGGTAGTTCAGGGGGTTCATCTGAACACATTCCCGAAGAAAAAATTAATGTGCCAATTTTTTCCTTTTTGCCCTCGCTTTCTTACGTTATTTTTCTTGCTGTAGAGCATAACTACATACTCGTATTTCCATACTTGTATTAAAGAGCTTTAATTTTTCTTGAAGAGGTGTTATCAGCAATCCAATGCCAGCATTCAGCAATATTTTATTTTCCACCACTTGATTCATTGTTATACACTTACCTATATGTACATTCAATTTCATTAAATTCAATCAATAGGTAGGCTACCTATTGACTACATATTCATTGCATTACTTTATTCAGTCAATAATAATTTCTTGGAACAAACTTTTGGTACTTAAAAGTTGAAAATACCTACAATACGTAAAATATGTTATTAATCTACTAATCTGGAATCACACAGACGGGCATTATAATCAATAATACGTGGCATTAGGTACCAATTTCTGTACCTCCGATAATCCTAAATTGATCATTTCTTTGGCAAACGAATGTGACACAAAAAAATCTCTGTAATATGATTCATTGGGTAAAAGTTGATTTAAGCCTTCCCTTAAAGGCAACACATTGTATTTCTCATGTCCAAAATAGGTCTTGAATACACCGAGCATGTAGTAAACACTATTCAAATAAAAATTCTCTGATTCGTCGTCCCAACAATCTAATCTTTGTTCACGTCTTATTTTTTTTATCCTTTCTATTTCGTCTTTATCCTTTATGCGCCAAAACGATAAATCTAAGATATGTAAAAATTCTTTCTGATCATGAGCAGCATAGCGATTATCTTCCACTAAGATGGCATCTAATAACGTTTCGCCGTCTTGAATAACCACTTTTAAATCTTTCACCAAGTCTCCTTCGCCAGGAAAAGTTCCGTTACGCAAATGATCCGCTGAAAAAATGTCAAATTGTCCTTTCGCTTTCAAAGCTTCAAATTTCTCACTACCCCAGAGCGATGTAAGTAGTGCAGGAATTATTGCTAGATTCCTTTCCTTGAGAGCGGATGAAAAGAAAACGATTCGTACACCTTGCTCCAATAAGTAATCGAATAAAATGTTCAGGTAAGGTAAGAATACTTGCGATGTTTCAGGGTTTCCGGTCCAAGGATCTTTTTCATTCCAGGCAATAATTGGACATTCTGGATAGTACTCCCTAATGATTTTTTTGTCGTTATCAAATAAATAATTATCACGATCACGACAGAGTGTATTATCAATATCGAAAACTACAACACGTCTTCTAGTTGATGGAGATGTAACAGCTTCTGCTATCCCTGGTTTCACATTCATATGGACAATAAGCAACAAAAAGTGTATTATGAAGAAAATGCTCTGCTTGAAGGTTGAAATCATAATTTTTATATGTAGGTAAGTACGTACTACAAATCACTTCAACAAAATTATTCTTAGATACTACAAAATAATTGAACGTTTCGATTTACTTATAACTAAATATGTATCTAGTACCTAACCTTCATTCGAAAAATGAAATTTACAAATTACTTACTTGTAGCTATCAGTAAAAATCTTATAATCAATAAACAACTTATCAAGAAATTTTGAATAAAAGTTAAAAATTCGCTTTCACTGAAGATGACCAGAAAGCTATATAGTCGAAACGTTTGATTAATGTTGTAGTATAATTTTGTGGAAGTGATAGGTAATAGGTACATAATGTAGTATAAAAAAAAATTTTTAAGTTTATTGTTGGAAATTCGTTAGAGCTTGAGTTTTGAAGTTGCCTAATCAAGTATTTTACAGACTTATGAGCATACATAGACGCGGCGTAAAATAATTGGATCAGAGATCTGATCAGATTTCCTCAGCATTTTCTGGATTCCATTCGACCTGATCAGATCAAAGTATTAATAGGATTAGATCATAGATCTGTTCGGACTTGATCAGATCCAATAAGAGATGGGGAGACCTGATTGAATCCAACCAGCCATCTTTGGAATCTTGCTTTCAAAAAAACGATAATTTTTATCAATTTTGCTGAAAAGCGAGAATTTTTGCCAATTTTTAAAACTTTGGTAAAAAGCAAGACTTTGTGGCAACTTCAAAAAAAAAAAAAAAAAAAAAAACCAAGACGCGAATTAAGCAATTTTGGAAAAAAGAAAGATTTTAATACCAAAAAAGAGAGCTTTTGACTACTCTGACAAAAAATAAAACTTTTTGACAATTTTAACAAAAAATTATAATAAGTAATTTTAGCCAAAAATGAGACTTTTGACTAAAAAAAATGAAACTTCTTGACAATTCTAATAAAAATTAGTACTTTTGAATAAATTTAGCAAAAAGTCAGAATCTCTAACAATTTTGGTGAAAAATTGGAATTTTTTACGCAATTTTGACAAAAAATGAAACTTTTTACTATTTTGACAAAAAAATGAAAATTTTAGACAATTTTTGCAACAAGTAGAACTTTTTAACAATTATTGCAAAAAATGAGACTTTCTGACAATTTTGGCAAAAATAATGATTTTGCGACTATTTTGGCTAAAACAAGACCGTTTATGAGATAAACAGAAAGAAGCACGTTATACGGAATTTTAGATGGAAAACAGCACTTTTTGACAATTTTATTAATTGGACAATTTTGTCCAAAAATGGAATTTTTTTACAATTTTGATACGAAATGGAGTTTTTTTTTCATGAAATACTCGTAGGTCAGAAAGAGGTCAAATTAAAACGACTAAATAAATTAAAACTTTTTATGATGTTTGGAATTGAAAATTGAATTTTTCAAATTTTGATTTTTTTGCGATGAGTTCATGTTTATTGAGTGAAAGGATTTTTTCAACTTTTTCAACGGATACGTAAATATTGAAGGTCAAATGGGTCAACTTCACCAATCAAAACTTTTTTTCATGTTTTAATTCAAAGAATCACATTTTTCTTCGCAAACTTTCGATTTTAAAAAAAATCTATTTTATAATGCCATACTGAATTTTAATACGTTGTTTAGCATAAAAAGTTGTCCATAATAATATAAGTATTTTTTTCAGAATTTTTGAG
The DNA here is from genome assembly GCF_950023065.1 of Planococcus citri. Classification (NCBI taxonomy): domain Eukaryota; kingdom Metazoa; phylum Arthropoda; class Insecta; order Hemiptera; family Pseudococcidae; genus Planococcus; species Planococcus citri. The sequence goes on from NC_088680.1 coordinate 68,148,534, forward strand.
AGTCGGAACGATATGAAAACTACGTTTTGAAACTTTTCGAGCTAATTTTTCGTACGAAAAAAAGTGGCAACACTGATTTTTATGATATCACCAAAAAGCCTTTCAAAACCCCTACCTATTGGAAAAAAAAATCCATTCTGGTAGGTATCGCGGTTATCGAGTAATCCACTGCTGAAATGGATGATACTTCCATCCAAGTTCACTGAAAACTTTGACATCCCCTAGCAGCCTTTAAAAAAGGGCTAGAGGGCTGCAATTTGCGCTATTGGTCATCTCTTCGGAAGGTCTTTCCACAAGAAAAACTTCAAAAAAATCGCTGACCCCGCTTACCACTTCTTGGTCGAATTGACGTGGAATAACCCTAAACATAATCAAACAGTGATGAAATTTCAAGAAAATTTGACAACATTTCGCGAGGATCGCAAAAAACATCATTGAAAATTTTCAAACACCAAGTAGTCCGGCATATGACAATAGGAGGAATTGCACCCTCCCCCCGATCCTCCGGGACAACTTTTTTCATAAAGGGGACATCCTAAGGAACATTTTAAAGCAAACTTGTCCAAAAAAAGTTGGCCTTATTTACAAAATGGCGGCCATTTTGATTGACAGGTCAGCCGAAATCGCAGATTTTGCGTTTCAACATACATATGTAGTACTTGCACGAAATTTTTCAAACTTTACAAAGGTAGATCGAAAGATCATGCAAAAATTCATCACCTGCCAAAATTTCAAGCGCTTAAGTGCGTTTTTCAATTTTTGGTGAATTTTTGAAAATCGAATTTAGGTCAAAAATGTGGGAAAAAATCAAAATTTTACCAAATTGACCAAGAAAGTTGAAAGTTGGGATATACCCTATTTTCGACATGCCAAATCGATTGGAAACGGTTTCAACCCGTTTTGAGCAGTCCTGGAGCCTCCAGCAGATTTTTGAAGCTTTAAATTTTCACAAAATTTCATCAAATGGAGATGGAAAGCTAAAATTTACTGTACACTCCAATTTTACCACCCTCTGAAGACGACTTCAGGTGGATTCCAGTTTTTAGGGCCTCCAGCGACTTTTTTGAAAATTACTGGAGCCTCCTGCAGATTTTTGAAGCTTTAAATTTTCACAAAATTTCATCAAATGGAGATGGAAAGCTAAAATTTACTGTACACTCCAATTTTACCACCCTCTGAAGACGACTTCAGGTGGATTCAGGTCATTTTAGAGCCTCCAGCGACTTTTCTGAAAATTACTGGAGCCTCCAGCAGATTTTTGAAACTTGAAATTTCCCCAAAATTTTATCAAACTGAAATGGAGAGTCGAAATTCATTCTGCAAACTAATTTCAATACGCTACGAAGTTGACTGCTGGTGCATTTCAAGACGTTTTGAAGCCTCCAGCGACTTTTTGAAGGGTTGTATGGCGTTTTTTTGGAAAATTGAAATTTCCTAAAAGTAGCCGGAATCTTCAAAATAATTTGAAACCACCGTGTAGTCTGCGAAGTAAATTTCAGCTTGCCAACTCCATTTGATAAATTAATGTTTTCAAGTTTCAAAAATCTACTGGAGGCTCCAGTAATTTTCAAAAAAGTCGCTGGAGGCTCTAAAATGGCTTGAATCCACCTGAAGTCGTCTTCAGAGGGTGGTAAAATTGGAGTGTACAGTAAATTTTAGCTTTCCATCTCCATTTGATGAAATTTTGTGAAAATTTAAAGCTTCAAAAATCTGCTGGAGGCTCCAGTAATTCTCAAAAAAGTCGCTGAAGGCCCTAAAATGACTTGAACCCACCTGAAGTTGTCTTCTGATGAAATTTTGTGAAAATTTAAAGTTTCAAATATCAGCTGGAGGCTTCAGAAATTTTCAAAAAGTCGCTGGAGGCTACAAAACGACTTGAAATTCACCTGCAGTACTTCGTAGCAAATTTCAGCTTTACAACTCTAATTTGATGGAATTTCGTGGGAGTTTCGAGTTTCAAAAATCTGCTGGAGGCTCCAGAACTGCTCAAAACGGGTTGACACCGTTTTCAATCGATTTGTCATGTCGAAAATACGGTATATCCCAACTTTCAGCTTTCTTGGTCAATTTGGTAAAATTTTGATTTTTTCCCTAATTTTTGACCTAAATTCGATTTTCAAAAATTCACCAAAAATCGAAAAACGCACTTTAGCACTTGAAATTTTGGCAGGTGATGAATTTTTGCATGATCTTTCGATCTACTTTTGTAAAGTTTGAAAAATTTCGTGCAAGTACTATGTTGAAACGCAAAATCTGCGATTTAGGCTGACCTGTCGACCGGTCCATCAAAATGGCCGCCATTTTGTAAGTAAAACCAACTTTTTTTTTGGGCAAGTTTGCTTTAAAATGTTCCTTAGGATGTCCCCTTTAAGAAAAAAGATGTCCTGGAGGATCAGCGGTGGGGGGGGGGGGTGCAATTACTCCTATTGTCATATGGCGGACTAAAGGTAAGTAGTAAAATATTTAAAAACATTGTACATATAACACTTAAAAAAAAAAAAAAATTATGTAAACATGAAACTTCCTATAAAAGTTCATAAAAACGGTTGGAACTTTGGAAGCGTGCCCACATGACGTAAAAAGATTCAAAAAGTAATAAAATTTCTGTAAAACATTGTAAAAATTACATAAAAATTTGATAACATTTGACAAAAATGCGTAAGGAAGCGTTGAAGTTGCGTTGACAAAATTATGTAAAAACAAAACACTCAAAAAATCGGTAAAGTCAGTAAGTAGGTACAGTCAGTGGAAATAATTAAAAATGGATGAAATTTCAGTAAAATTTGACAAAATACAAACAAAATCAATAATTAAAAAGTAGCCCGTTGAGAAATAGTTCAAAAATAAAATAATTTGTTAATCACCTAAGAAACTACTTTATTCAGTCAATAATAATTTTTTTGAACACATTTTCAATACACATATGTACATAAGAAAACTTAAAATCCGGTAAGTAATCTAGAATAAATTACAGACGAGACGGATATTATATTATAATCAATAATACACAGCATCAGGTACCAGTTTCCGAACCTCTGATAATCCCAAATTAATCATATCATCGACAAACGAGTTCTCCTCCTCAAAAAAATCACCGTAGCATGGTTTCTTAGGTACAAGTTGATTCAAGCCTTCTCTTAAAGGCAACACCTTGTAATTCTCATTTTCAAAATAGGTCTTGAACACACCGAGCATGTAGTAAACACTATTCAAACAAAAAATGTCACTTTTTCCCCGCCACATACTATACTGCTGTTTATTTTTATCTATCTCGTCTTTATCCATTATGGCCGAAAACATTAAATCAGTTAAATCTATGATATATAAACATGGTTTCTGATCATGAGCAACGAAAGAGGGGTCATCTTCCACTAAGATGGCATCCAACAATGTTTCGCCGTCTCCAACAACTACTTTTAAATCTTTTACATAGTTTCCTTGTTCGCCAGGAGCAGTTCGTCCTTTACGCATATGATCCTTAGAAAAAATGTCAAATTGTCCTTTTGCTTTCAGGGCTTCAAATTTCTCACTACCCCAGAACGACATAAGCAGTTCTGGAATAACCGTCAGATTTCTCTCCTTGGGGCCAGAAGAAAAAAAAACAATTCGTACGCCTTGCTCCAATAAATAATCGAATAAAATTTTTAGGTGAGGTAGAAATACATGCGGATATCTATCAATGGATCCGTCTTTGCTGTAATGCTGATTCCAAACAATGATCGGGCATTCCGACAAACTCTTCCTAATGGTTTTTTCTTCCCGTTCCTCAGACGACAACCAACTATAACAAAGTGTATTATCGATATCGAAGACTACAACAGGGATCCTAGTTGATGGAGATGTATCAGCATCTGATGAACCTGGTTTCGCATTCGTATGAAAAAAAACAACAAAAAGTTTACTGTTATAAGTTAGAAATTCGTTGTACTTGAAGTTTGGTAAATACATATTTTATGAGTATGTACATGGTCTGATCTGGTCTGATCAAGTGATTAATCAAGCTTGCTCACAAGGGACCTTCTCCAACTACACTCTCCCTTTTGAACAAAACCAGGCACCGGGCTACATAGATCGAAAGAGCGTGCTCAAAAACACCCGTAGGTACTGACCAAAATTTCTGATTCCGAAGTTCATTTTTAGAACCTTTGACGAATTTTAAAAAAATTTAAAAACACTCCAAAAATCTTTTTTAGGAGCGATTTTTAATTTTTTTCATGAGAGATAATTGTTTGAGCAAAGTGAACAAATGTTTTTCATGTTTTCAACATTTTTTCAAGCATTATTGCCAAATTTCACAGAAATTTCATTTGTTTCCTCGTGCGCTTTAGTAAAATTTCACTGTACCTATTTCCATATTTTTTTGGTAATTTTCAGTTACTTTCTTTCTTTTTAGACTGTTCACACCATTTGAAAAAGTTTTCGATTCTTTTTCACGGATTTTTTGCTTAGCTTTTCAATATTTTACCTCGTTGCGAATTGCGATAATTTTTAGCGATTTTAATGCTTTCTCGAGTGTTTTTACTTTCTTTAGCAAATTTTGACACTCTTTCATACATTTCCTTCAGGCAGCTTTCATTTAAATTTCAACAGTTTGTGAGAGGCAGGATGCCCGTAACCGCCTTAGCGATTATTAGTATAACTCCCTTTTTGCACAATATTACTCGATCTATTTATAGGGAGATACTTCGTTACTTGCTCTCTCTATAATTATACCTATACTGGAAGTAAGGGGAACGTGGGGGATTCTCGGCTCGTGGATCCGGCAGCAACTGTTGCAAGATCACGAGCAAGGCTCTTCACTTAGCACCGGAATCTCGAGCTCTCTGGAGCTAAGTCAACGTTGTAAATATGTATTCTCGCTTCGGCACTGGAAAATGTGAAAGTGCTTGGTACTTAATACCAAGTACCATTTATCGTATTTAACCCACTTCTAGCGTGGTAATTAGTGTTTCTCTGAACATATTGATTAATTCGACGTAATCAATATGGTTCTTTTGGATGCACATTTGATCACCCCGGGCATCAAAGGCATTTCTCGCATTACATCGAACCTTGTGTAGTACGTACCTATCAAGTACCAGGGATTAGTGGATACATCGATTGGATAGGTAATATGTACAGTGTCTTTGGTAAGTATTGAAAAATACTTATTTGGGCCTGATGGTTCCCTCAATTAATTATAATTAGTTTTAGTTAATTGAGTTAGTCGAAGTAGGAATATATTATTTGTGACACCTACCCAAATTAACTCATAGTGATTGTAACTTTATCGCAGTCATTGGTGACATTCTAATTAATTATGTATTAGGTACTCACTTAATACGTAATTAATTAGGATTCTTTCCTGATCTAGGTCGTAATGGCAGGTAACGCACTTGACCATTTCATTATGTTCATAAATGTGTAGTTTGTAATTGCTTTCTACGTACTTTCTTATATGTAACTAATGTGTAATAAAAACATTTTGGTAGTCATCACGAATGTCTTTTATTGCGATTAGAGTACATACGTGATTAGTTAGGCAGGATTATCTACCCCATATCATCTCTCGAGCTATCCAGGTAAATGGTAATTATTCCCCACGTAAGGAATAATTATCATCCCGCTCCAGTAGGAATTAAATACAACGATTCCCACCATCTAGATAATTACTCCCCTAACCATATCAAGTTTTCAGTCATTTTGGCGATTTTTTGAGCCATTTTAACGTGTTTTCAAAAATACTTTTTCGAGCATTTTTGTAAAATCTGTAATTGATTTTTCCTCCATAGTAATTTCCAAGCGATTTTATCGATTTTTTTAAAAAGTATTTTACTATGTTTTCAACAGAAATTTCATAGATAATTAGATAATTTAGCAGTTATTGGTATTTATATCATCTTTTACATACAATACATTTTGGAAACTTTAGGGTAATTTTTGAAACAATCCGATTGTGACACTTCTAAGCATTTTTCTGTGAAGCGAGCATTTTTGTCAGAAGGCAAGACTTTTACAATTCCACTAGAAAGCAGTTAGCAGAGCTTTTGCGCAACTGTTGGTGAACAAAACAATTGTTGTAAAAAAAGGAAAACTCTTATGCAAGTTTTTGGTGAAAAATCCATATTTTCGTAATTTTTGGCGAACAGTCAAAAATAGTTGAAATTCAGGAGGGGGCTGAAGGGGGCCAGAGGGGCTGGTAAGTTTATTTTAAAAATCTGAAAAATTGAGGGGTGGGGCTGAGAGGTCCGGAGGGGCTGTGCTAGTGTAGCAGAAAATCTGACGTCATATTCGTGCTCAGCAGTTTCGAATCGTAAGAAAACGACACCAAAATCATCGAAGTAATTTTATTTTTTTAAATCTTTAAAATTAAGGTGGGGGCTGAGGGGTCCGGAGGGGCTGTGCGAGTGTAGCAGAAAATCTGACGTCATATTCGTGCTCAGCGGTATCGAATCATAAGAAAACGACACCCTACTCGTTGATATTCACGTTTCACAAAATTCCAAAATCACCCACACCTCCTAAGACACATTTTTTCAACTTTTCAGCATGGCGCACCAAAGCAAACATTTTGAAAGAAGTACATGATGTTTGGCGATCCAAAATACATCCAAAAAACGTCCCAAATGTAAATGAACTTGTTAAGTAGGACGAGAATGAACAACAACTCGATTTTTAGCTGCACACGTTGATCGAAAATTACACCGGAAGCTCCAGAATGACCAGAAAAGAAATTCGGTTTGAAAAAGTTGATATTAGTTCTAGGACTAATCGCCGTTATTTTTACTGAATAAAATGCTTACAGGCTCATTTATAATGGTAATAGAAATTCATTAAAAAAATAAATGAAAAAGTTGAATCTGTGGTTTTCAATATAGTACCATTTATGATGGTAATTGAAATTCTCCTATTAAAAACCATAGATTCAACTTTTTCATTTATTTTTTTTGTGAATTTCTATTACCATTATAAATGAACCTTCAATCTACATGAAAAAAATCAAACAAACAAAAAAAACACACACACACTCCCTCATTTCTCAAAATGGTCAATTTTGAACTTTAAAAAAATCTACTAAAAAATCAAATTATCAAAAAATCAATTTTGGTAGCTGAAATTCGGGTTATGGGGACTTTCGACTACGATCTTTCAAAAAACGGCGATCTTGTTTAAATTGGAGGCGGGCGCCTCGAGAAGTTCCCTCGTTAGAAAGTGCACAAAAATTCTTCAAAAATAAAATCATTTATTAATCAATTAAGTAATGTACTTTATTCAGCAAATAATAATTTCTTTGAACACATTTTCGGTATTTAAAAATATCTAAAATACAGTAAGTATACTAGAATTACAGACCAAACTGATATCATAATCATTTATCAATAATACATGGCATTAGGTACCACTTTCTGTACTTCTGATAATCCTAAATTGATCATATCATCAGCAAACGAATGTTTCGCAAAAAATACGTCATCGTTACCGTAGCATGCTTCCTTAGGTAAAAGTTGATTCAAGCCTTCTCTTAAAGGCAACACTTTGTATTTCTCATGTCCAAAATAGGTCTTGAACACACCGAGCATGTAGTAAACACTATTCAAGCAAAAATTAATACTTTTTCCTTCCCAATCACAGTATATTTCGTCTACCTCTTCTACCTTGTCTTTATCCGTTATCCTCCAACACCTTAAATTTATGATACGTAAACATGGTTTCTGATCATGAGCAACATAACTTGCATCGTCTTCCACTAAGATGACATCTAATATCGTTTCGCCTTCTCGAAAAACTACTTTCAAATCTTTTACATAGTTTCCTTCGTGGCCACGAACAGCTCCTTTACGGCAATGTTCCTCGGAAAAAATGTCAAATTGTCCTTCGGCTTTCAGAGCTTCAAATTTCTCGTTACCCCAGAAGGATGTAAGTAGTTCTGGAATGACAGTTAGATTTCTTTCCTTGCAAGCAGCAGAAAAAAAAACGATTCGTACGCCTTGCTGCAATAAGTAATCGAATAAAATTTTCAGATGAGGTAGAAATACATGCGGGTATCTGCCAATGGATCCGTCGAACCAACGCGGCTTCCAGTCAATGATTGGACATTCCGGAAAACTCTTCCTTACGAGTATGATTTTTTTTTCTTTATCCCACACATTACTTTTACAAAGTGTACCATCGATATCGAAGACTACGACACGGCTTCTAGTTGATGGAGGTGTAACAGTGTCTGATGATCCTTGTTTCGTACGGAAAGAATCAACAAAAAGTTTACTGTTAGAAAATCTTTGTACTTGAAGTTGGATAAAATATACTTTTTATAAGAGTATACTCGTAGAGATAGACCCAATGGAAAATGATTGAATCTGGTCATGCCTGATGAAATCTGGTCATTTTCTGGATCCAATTTGACTAGATCAAATCAATGTTTTGATCGGATTAGATCTGTTCACATTTGATCATGATCCAACATGGGAGCCTCATTGGGTTCAACCAAAAATTCGAAGTCTGATCAAGTCTGAACAGATCTCATCGGATCGTGTATTCAGAGAATACCCAGATATGATTAGCTCCAATCAAATAGGTCTGCGTACAGAGGAACCTTTCAAACTCACCTCTCCAATTTAAACAAATCAACTCTATATTGAAATGATGTGTTCAAAAACACCCATAACTAAAATTTCAGATTCCAAAGTTCATTTTTGAATGTATTGAAAATATAAAAAAACTCAAAAAAGACTGTTTTATTGGGGCGATTTTTGAACTTTTTCAAGAAATATAATTTTTCTGTGCAAAGTGAACCAATGTGAATAACTAATTCCTTCAATTCAATACCTTTCTCGCGCACTAACAACTAGTAGCTGCGGACCATTCTGCAGCCTCCGGCAAAATTTTAAATTCCTCCAGAAATTTCAAATCTTTCTGGAAGAGCCAAAAAGGTCAAATTTTGAGAAAATTGAAACCTCGCTGGAAGATCCAAAATGACCTAACAAGGGAACCTCTCGAGGTGTTCACCTCCGATTTGAACGGGACCGCGATTTTTGGAAAGAGCATGTTCTAAAACCCCCAAATCCAAATTTTCAGCTGCCCAAGTTCATTTTTCGATTTTTGGCGAATTTTTGAAAATCCAAAATTGACTATTTTGGTGATTTATGCTTTTTTTAAAAAGTACGTACTTGATCAATAAAAATGTTCAAAATAAGTTCTAAAACTGATATTAACCCGCCAAATTCAAATTTCGCCATTTCCAGCCATTCTGGAGCCTCACGCGCGATTTTTCAATTTCTGCAGAATTTTCAATTTGCTCCAGAAGGTGTGAATATGAAGTTGGGCAGATAAAAATCGAGTTGTGTGTTATACTCGACCTGTTTAACGAATTTATCCACATTTGAGCCGATTCTGGAGCGGACACCTCAAGTGTGGGTTTTTGACCAGCTTTTTTCATTATAAGAAATCCAAAAAAATCAAAATTTTACCGTTTGCGAGGAAATTTTTGAAATTTGCGCGAATCGCTGTATTTCGAACACAACAAACCCTCGTGAGGCCGAGTTCCGCCATTTCCAGCCATTCTGGAACCTCCAGTGCGATTTTTCAATTTCTCCAGAATTTTGAATTTGCTTCAAAAGGCGTGAATATGAAGTTCAAAATAAAAATATCCAAAAACCAAAAAATTTCCTCGCAAACGGTAAAATTTTGATTTTTAGGATTTCTTATTATTAAAAAAGCTGGTCAAAAAACCACTTTTGAGGTGTTCGCTCCAGAATCAATTCAAATGTGGATAAATTCGTTGAACAGGTCGAGTATAACACACAACTCGATTCTTAGCTGCCCAACTTCATATTCACGTCTTCTGGAGCAAATCGAAAATTCTGGAGAAATTGAAAAATCGCGCTGGAGCCTACAGAATAGCTGGAAATGGCGAAATTCGCCCTCGTGGGGTTAGTTCATGGCAAAATACTGCGATTCGCGCAAATTTTGAAAATTTCATCGCAAACGGTAAAATTTTGATTTTTTTGGATTTCTTATTATGAAAAAAGCTGGTCAAAAAACCACTCTTGAGGTGTTCGCTCCAGAATCAATTCAAATGTGGATAAATTCGTTGAACAGGTCGAGTATAACACACAACTCGATTCTTAGCTGCCCAACTTCATATTCACGTCTTCTGGAGCAAATTGAAAATTCTGGAGAAATTGAAAAATCGCGCTGGAGCCTCCAGAATAGCTGGAAATGGCGAAATTCGCCCTCGTGGGGTTAGTTCATGGCAAAATACTGCGATTCGCGCAAATTTTGAAAATTTCATCGCAAACGGTAAAATTTTGATTTTTTTGGATTTCTTATTATGAAAAAAGCTGGTCAAAAAACCACTCTTGAGGTGGCTGCTCCAGAATCGGCTCAAATGTGGATAAATTCGTTAAACATGCCGAGTATAACACACAACTCGATTTTTAGCTGCCCAACTTCATATTCACGCCTTCTGGAGCAAATTCAAAATTCTGGAGAAATTGAAAAATAGCGCTGGAGGCTCCAGAATGACTGGAAATGGCGAAATTTGAATTTGGGGGGTTAATATCAGTTTTAGGACTTATTTTGAACATTTTTACTGATCAAGTACGTACTTTTTTTTTTTAAAAAAAAAAGCATAAATCACCAAAATAGTCGAATTTGGATTTTCAAAAATTCGCCAAAAATCGAAAAATGAACTTGGGCAGCTGAAAATTTGGATTTGGGGGTTTTAGAACATGCTCTTTCCAAAAATCGCGGTCCAGTTCAAATCGGAGGCGGACACCTCAAGAGGTTCCCTTGTAAGACTAGTAGTTTTCAAAGTGGATCGTGGAAATGAAAAATAATTATTTACGATGGTTTATTGGGTGGAAAAAAGTCATGAAAAAGTTACAAAATCGTCGTGAAAACAGCTTTTTGAAAATGTTTAAATTATCAGAAAAACATTCAAAATCCAAAATCCAAAAATATATTTTAACACCTGATATTTTGATTATGGGGTTTTATAGGACATATTACTTTTTCGATCGAGCTTGATTTCATTTCAGATTGGAACATGCTAGTTCAAAAAGTTACCTGAATTCAGGCGAGGGGGAAGGGGTAGTTTGAGCCGGAGGTACCCAATAACCATCAACCGAAGTTATTTCTGGAGAAATTTGAAAACCAGTCACTGGAGGCTCCAGAATGGCCCAAAACTATTAGCTGTTGGTGTGTGAGTGAAAAAGAAGGAATTAGAATTGGTCTTATTTTTTCATTTTGCTCAGAAAAATTAACTCTCATAAGAAGAATAGCTTTTTTTAAATTTCTTCAAATTTTCACAAGTTTTGTCAAAGGTGCAAAAAATGAACTTTAGAATCTGAAATTTTGGTTGCGGGGGATTTAGAACATGCTCTTTCGATCTAGCTTGGTTTCGTTCAAATTGGAGATTTTGTGAGTTCGATAGGTTCCCTGGCCAGATATGATCAATCAGATCTCCTGAGATCTGGCTAGATCCAATCATGTTTCTTGGATTAGATCAGGGTTGAAAAGCTCTATCTCGATCGAAACTTTGATCTGAACCAGTGTGTTCAGATGGAAGTATATTTTTCCAAATTCCACCAGGGGTCCCTCCTCTCCGAAATTTGCATGAAGCTGAACCACGTTACGCTTGTTTCGCGTCACGTGACGCTGGGCGTTTTCAACACAATTTCATGCATTACAGTCAACTTTTATTGAAAGTTTAGCAGTTATTGGTATATTGATTTTATTGTTTTTTCTTAGGGGGGAGGGGCGGTTTTAGATCATCTTTTTCATCCATTTTGGGAAACTCTTACAGAAATTTCATAACTTTCAAGTAATTTCTAGTAACCGGTTACTCTGCTGCATTTTTTTAAAACAAATTATACAGCTTTGCTTTCGAGACTAATGTATTCTATCCACATCCAACTCCATTCCCAATTGGAACAGCTCTCTCTTCAATTCACAATTCTTCATACTTAATAATCTCATTTACCCAAACCAAACCAAACTACATCTTTATCGCTCTACTATCTCTACCCTTGTTAGATCTATCTATAGGTATTCTAGCCGAACCATAATCCTAAAACAGTCATTATTTACCTTCAACTGATGAATTTTTACTCCTTTTTGAAACTGGCGAGCACTGTTCATCATCATGAGAACGTTCACACGTAGCATCATTGACAGAAACTGTGTTATTTCTTATCCCAACATCAACTTCAGAGCTGGGTTTTGATGTGAATTGAGCAGAGTTATCGTTACTGCTAGTGCTATCCATATTCAGAGTCACATGTTGTGTTGACCGGCTGCAATATGACGCTGTTTGTAAATAAACTGGTACCTAAGATGTCATTTATGAAAATGGAACATGATATAAATATTTGAGTGCATTGGTAAATGTAAATTGTAGGAATACGATACAATATGCTACATAATGCTTTCATTACTTTGCGAAGAGAAGTAATCAACGGAACAACCATACTGTATGATTTCACTAAAAATGTCGATTTTGAATGGAAACTCCGACTGTAGTAATTTTTCTTTCTCAAGGATTCCCGATTCGAAGCACATGAAGTAGTTGAATTATATATATTCACCTAATGAGGATGAGAACCGGTTTCGTTAGTGTTTATTAATATTATTAATAATTTCTATGCAGAGTGTTTTCATACTTACTTTTGATAGTAAAGTGATGGAAGAAAGGCGAGAGTTGAATGTCGAAAATGGTAAGCGTTGTAACATGATGGAAGGATTTCACAAATAAATGGACTACACGAAAAAAAGGTGTAAACTATAAACTATACAGACTATACTATGAACTCTAGAATTCTAAGGCTCATTTTGTTAAATTTTGGTACCAAAAAATTTGAAAGCAGGTGGTTTTATGAATAGATAAGGACTTGATAAATAACAATGTTGCCAAAAGTAGAGCGAAAAACTTCTCGAAATGTTTTCACCAAACCGAAGCAGTGTTGCCAGCACTTCGAGTATTTTGATTGGCTCGTTTAGCAAGAGCACAGACACAGAGCCACAGTGATTTTCTATGGTCTATCTCTACAGGGTGGACAGAAATATCGGGTACCCCTAAAAAAGTTTTCTGCTAAATACTTGGGTTGGTCACAGTGAATGATAATAATGGTAGCACATGATTGGTTGTTAGACTGGAGAGATAACATTTCACCAATCATATGCATCTATTTCACGTTGCCAACCTATATTTTTAATGAGAAACTTTCTTAGGGGTACCAGGGCTTGAAAACCGGATAGATATCACTCCCGGTTTTGGTTTCGGTTTTATGTTTTTTAAAAAAATAAAGGTTTCGGTTTTGGTTTTGGTTTCGGTTTTTTAAAATATTAGGAAACGGTTTTGGTTTCGGTTTTGGTTTCGGTTTTTTCCTTTTTTCTTCATTTTTTAGAGGGAAGAAAGCCAAGAAAGTGATCACTTTTTCAAATACTTTGTGTATGTGCCTAGAAAATGGCACTTTGGCAGTGCCAAATTTGTTGAATTTTTTATTTTTCAAGCCTTTTCACCTTCAGCATCAGTTTTTACTCAATTTTGACCAAAAATGCAGTATTAATTAGGCTAATTACCTGAAAAATTTCAAAACCGAAACCAATTCAGTTTTCAATCGGTTACGCTCTCGGTTTCGGTTTTGAGTTTTGGAAAATAACACTCCCGGTTTCGGTTTTGGTTTCGGTTTTGAGCAATTTTAATCGGTTTTTGGGGGTTTCGGTTTCGGTTTTGGTTTCGGTTTGCAAGCCCTGAGGGGTACCCGATATTTCTGTCCACCCTGTATCTATGGAAATGGAAAATAAAATTTTTGGAAATTTATATTGTTAATATATTTGAGGAGCTTGGTGACAAAGTTAGACAAACGCCACAGGGTTGATTTTGAGAAAATCCATGTTTTTTGTTACAAAAATATACAGCATTGTAAAGGTGGGGGATATTTGACAAATTGTAGTGATGATACTGAGTAACAAAAATACAAAAAATATCCTTCCACCATCACCCCCCACCACTAATAAAAAGAACCTGAAAATGCACTTGTCTGATTTTGAAACCAAGATGAAGATAATTTGAAATTGAAGCTGTCTAGATCAGTTAGGTTTTGATACGTATAGGATTTTTAACCCTCTTTCCATTTCTGAGGTCCCTTAGTTTCAAAATAGTACATAAAAGGTCAAAAAACGCGATCAAAGTTGCGCCTTAGTTTCAAACACGGACATGTGAACATTACCTATCTTAGTTTCAAAATGAGACATATCCTATCATCGTAGTTTCAAAAACAGACATATCCTGGATATGTCTGTTTTTGAAACTAAGACAATTTGCACATGTCTGTTTTTGAAACTAAGGCAAAACTTTGAGCACGTTTTTTACCCTTTTACGTACTATATTGAAAATAACAGACCTTGGCAATGAAAAGAGCGTTAAAAATCCTATAAGAATCAATATCTAACTCAATTTTTGTAGAAGTGGCGTTTGTCTAACTTTGTAACCAACCTCCTCATTTATATTCAATTGCATTCGATTCAATCACTATTCATTGCATTAATTGAAATTCTATCTTCTTTTTATTCAATCAATAATGAGTCTTTGAACTCATTTTCGGTACTTGAAAGTTGAAAATACTTACCTGCAATTAGTTAATTAGTTAATTATAGTATACATATACCTAATAATAATCTACTACTCTAGAAAGAAATGGAATCACAGATGGACATAATACACATAATTAAAATACGTCAATACATGGCATTAGGTACCAGTTTCTCAAAAAATCTATTTCAGGAGCGATTTTGAATCTGTTTTATGAGAGATAATTTTTTGAGCAAAGGGAACAAAATAAATATGTGAATAATTCCAACAACTATTTTACGTAGTAGTGCTTTCACATCATTCTTTCTTCTTTCGTGTTTTCATCATTTTTTCATGCATTATTGCCAAATTTATCAGAATTTTTTTTTGCACTTTAGGAAAATTATTTTATTTTTTTTCCATAAATTTGTTTTGGTATAGCTAATTTTTAGTTACTTTTTTTCTTTTCAGACAGTTCACGCAATTTAAGGAAGTTTTCGACTCTTTTTCATGGATTTTGTTGCGAGACTTTACAATATGTTAGGTACCTCGTTGTGATCATTTTCAAACAATTTTAATGCTTTTTCAAGTATTTTTACTTTGTTTAGCATAGCGCATTTAAAGCAACTTTCTCCAAGATTTCAGCTGTTTTCAGTAATTTTAACGATTTTCGAACCAATTAAACGTGTTTCCAACACTTTTCGTGCATTTTTGGAAAATCTAATTGATGTTTTTTTTCCCAGTAGGTAATTTTTTTCAAAAAAAAGTCAGTCCAATAAATTGATCAAAGTTACCACTTATCTAATATCATTCGCTTTCGTTTACATTTTTTTTTTTTTACAAAGTCTACTCACCCAACTACTAATCACACCACGGGGGGGGGGGGTACTTGATTTTTCAAGTAACACACAACTGAATCATATTATCATTAGGAAAACGAATCTGAACGTGCGATATATCGAATAGTATGTTTCGAATGGAATGTTCATGAGGTCACCAAGCACGAATATGAACTTATTTTTTGGGTTACACCCCACAATCACCCTCTTTGCCAGGGGTAAAAATTTCGAAAATGCTCAAAACATATTTTCGTCAGAGTGTTTGAATTTCGCAACATTTTATTTTATTTTGATAGAATCAAAAATCAAAATCTGTCGGACTCTCATTAAACATTACCTACCAAACAGTGATGAAATTTCAAGAAAATTTAACAAAATCTAGCGAGGATTGCAAAAAACATCGTTGAAACTTTTTAAACACTAAGGTAAGTAGTAAAATCTTTCAAAACATTGTATAACACTAAAAAAATGGTGTAAACACGGAAACTTCCTATAAAAATTCATAAAAATGGTTGGAATCTTGGAAGTGTGTCTACTTGATTTCGATAAAATTTGACAAAAATGCGTAAAAAAGCGTTGAAGATGTCTTGACAAAATTACGTGAAAACAAAACACTCAAAAAATCGGTAATCGTTGAAAATGGATGAAATTTCAGTAAAATTTGATAAAATGCAAACAAAATCAAGTGAATTAAAAAGTAGTCAGCTGTTGAGAAATAGTTCAAAAATAAAATCATTTGTTAATCACTTAAGAAATTACTTTATTCAGTCAATAATAATTTCTTTGAACACATTTTCAATATACTTACTTAAGAATACTTAAGATATGGTAGGTAATCTAGAATTACCGACCAGACGGACATTATAATCAATAATACATGGCATCATGTACCACTTTCTGTACCTCTGATAATCCTGAATCGATCATATCATCGACAAATGAATTCTTATTCCTAAAAAAATCTCTGTAGCATGCTTCCTTAGGTACAAGTTGATTCAAGCCTTCTCTTAAAGGCAACACTTTGTATTCCTCATGTCCAAAATAGGTCTTGAACACACCGAACATGTAGTAAACACTATTCACAGGAAAATTATCCGTTTTTCCCTTCCAATAACCACCTCTACTTTCATTTTTTCTTATCTTTTCTTTATCCGTTATGCTCCAAAACGATAAATCTATGATATATAAACATGGTTTCTGATCATGAGCAACAAAAGTGGGGTCATCTTCCACTAAGATGGCATCTAATAACGTTTCGCCGTCTCGAATAACTATTTTTAGATCTTTTACTTCGTTTCTTCTCTCGAGAGAAGTACTTTTACGCAAGTGTTCCTCAGAAAAAATGTCAAATTGTCCTTTTGCTTTCAGGGCTTCAGATTTCTCACTACCCCAGAACGACGTAAGCAGTTCTGGAATTACTGTCAGATTTCTTTCCTTGGGACCAGAAGAAAAAAAAGCGATTCGTACGCCTTGCTCCAATAAGTAATCGAATAAAATTTTCAGGTGAGGTAAAAATACATGCGGATATCTTGTAGTCTCTCCGTTTCTATAAGGCTTATTCCAAACAATAATAGGACATTCGGGAAAACTCTTCCTAATGATTCCTTCCTCAGACAAATACTCACCGTAACAAAGTGTATTATCGATATCGAAGACTACAACAGGGCTCCTAGTTGATGGAGGTGTCACAGCATCTGATGAACCTGGTTTTGCAATCGTATGGACAAAAAGCACAAAAAGTTTACTGTTAGAATATTAGAAATTCGTTGTAAGTACTTGAAGTTGAATAAATACCTATTTTATGAATACATAATCTGATCTGGTCTAATCAGCAAGGGATTAATCAAGTATGCTCACAAGGTTACTTCTCAAACTACACAAAACCAGGGTACTCAAAAACACCCAGAACCTTTGACGAATTTTTTAAAAATTTAAAAACACCAAAAAAATCTGTTTTAGGAGCGATTTTCAATTTTTTTTCATGAGAGATAATTGTTTGAGCAAAGTGAACAAATGTTTTTCATATTTTTAACATTTTTTCAAGCAGTAAGTATTGCCAAAATTTGCAGAAGTTTCATTTTTTTCTCGCGTACTTTAGGTAAATTTTACTTTACCTATATCCATATTTTTTTGGTAATTTTCAGTTACTTTCTTGCTTTTTAGACTGTTCACATCTATTTAAAGAAGTTTTCGATTGTTTTTACTTTCTTTAACGCATTCTCGATTCTCTTTTGCTCACTATCAAGCCAAGTCAAAAGACTATGAAAACCATCTCAGCGAACAAACATCATCAACAGATGAATCAGAGGAAAATCACAGCAGTATGACAATAGACAGCCTTAAATCTATCCAGTCAACAGAAACTTACAGTAAAAAACTCAAAAAGAAACGTATTCCACCTATTTTGGTAAGTGGAATTAAAAATATTACTGAATTTACTGCAATGTTAGAAAGCATGGAAGGGAGTGAGACCCCTATACTGCAAACCCTCTCTAATAGAGATGTTAAAATAGCATGCTTGAATGAGCGAAGCTTTAGAGCAGTGTATAGGGCAGCACTAGAGGCTATAAAGAAGAATCCTAATTGCAAAATGTATGGAATTGGGCAGTGGGCACCATATATATCAGTTGAAACAAGATGGACCCTGTCAGGTAATACGCCACAAATTTTTTCAAACTGAAATTGTCAAGCTGTATCAAACTGTTTTTGTGAAGTGAATATGTCAAAAGAAACGGAAAACTATCTATTTTAATTTACTGCTGTCAAATTATTTTTATAGAATTTGACAAAAGCACCAGTAATGTTTTTGTTGAGGAACCTCAATTGGCAGAATTGCCCAACCTTGGCTGGTAATAATGCCACAATTTTTTTTTTATAGAAAAAAAAAACAAAATTCCTCAAAAATGGTGCGGAAATGCCTAAAAACTCAAAAACAGGTCAATTTGGGAGGTCAATGATCTACTACGTGCAAAATTTCAGCTTTCCAACAAGATTGGGTGTAATTTTGTATGGTCATTGTTGTTATTTTTAAAAATTTGCTGTACGCTTCAGAACTGCTCACAACAGCTGGATACCACTTCCAATCAATTTGTGAGGCCAGGATACATGTACATTTTGTCTTTTTGGTGTAAAAATTTGATTTTTGAACTTTCATAAAAATAACCCATCCAAAATAATGTGGTGTTATTACCCACCATGGTATTATTTTTAAAATTAATGAATTCAAGCAGAGTAATGTTGGTTGAAATTCATTTCAACAGCATATTTGGAATCGGTATTAAATATCGAACTAGATGTTGCATCAAAAACAGTGTTTACATTCTCCAGTCTGGAAAAAATTTGAGAGTGAAATTTCAATCTCTAATGAAATTTCTAAAAAGACCTCCCACACTCTAATACCCACATTAGCAATGTGCTGTGATGTAAAAATATATTTCAGAAGAATGATCTTGCGGAAATATACAGTGCTTTTCGAGAACCAGCGTTGTGGCATAATTACCCGACTGGCGACCAGCGTATTTACCTGCCGGTGCCTTATTAAAAAAACAGAGGTGAAAAAAGACGAATCTGGAGAAATTGTGAGCAAGAAATCATATAAGGTGGCATCACCACTTTTTTATGTATATCTTAGCCAAAAGAAAACAACAAGACCATTTTTTATGAAATGGGGTTCTTGTTGCACACTAAAGTGAAGTTAGAACCATCGGCAAAAGAGGGGGCTACCTACCCTAATGTAAAAACTGTCAGCAAGTTGGTCATACCAAATCATACTCCGCAAGGAAACCCAGATGGGTTAAGTGTGGATTAGACCATGAAACAAAGCAATGTAGGAAGAAGAAAGAAGACCCCGCCAAGTGTGCTAATTATGATGGTGGTCATACAGCTAACTGGAAAGGGTGTCTAGTATATCAAGCAAAAATTGTTGCTATATCTAAACTAAAGATGAAAGTGACTGATCATGTCAAGCAAAAGACCACTCGAAGCCAGGAGCAGATAACAACTCGGAAACCAGCACAAGCCAAAATTGTCAAAAGGAACCTTCAAAAGAATAACACCGATGAATCAGATGAACCAGTGGAACTAGAAGAGCAGCCAAGCTATTGAGACATTTGGGAACTGCTTTAAAAAATGGATAAAAGAATTTCTCAAGTTGAAAAAACTCACAAAACAAGCTCAAAGCAAAGAAACATCCATCAATTTAAAATTTGAAACCTCACGACTTAGAATTAGTCATAGATATTATAAAAAATAAATAGAGTACTCTCACTGGAGAGATACTTCATAAAGTAGCAGAGTATACTCTCACTAGAGAACTGAAAAGTTTTGTCAAAAAGCAAAATTGGAAATTTTAGCAAAAAGTACCTAGTACTTTTTGGGAACTATTAACAATGGCAATTCTGGTCAAAAAGCGAGACTTTTCAGCAATTTTTGGAAAAGAAGAGATATTTTTAGCAATTTTAATTTAAAAAATGAGGACTTTTTTTTGTAAAAAAGCAAAAATATTATTTTTCTTGTAATTTTTATCAAAAATGCGGAGACTGCTTTGGAACTTTTTGATAGAAAGAAAAACAGAAATTTTCAATAATTACCCACTTAAAAAAAGTGAAAATTTTCGGAATTTTCAGCATTTCTGCTTAAAAGCAGGGTTTTTTACAATATTACATAGGTACTTTAATCAGTGATTTACTTAATACCTAAAATAAGTAATCTAGAAGTTACATACCAGACAGATATTATAATTACCTACTTAATAATACATAGCACTAGGTACCTGTTTCCGTACCTGTGATAATCCTAAATTGATCATACAATCGGCAAACGGATGTGTTTTAAAAAAATCTACACTTTTTGCTTTTGCTTCTTTAGGTAAAAGTTTATCTAAGCCTTCTCTTAAAGGCAACGCTTTGTATTTCTCACTTCCAAAATAGGTCTTGAACACACCGAGCATGTAGTAAACACTATTCAAAGGAAAATTATCCGATTTTTTGCCCCAAAAACCCTCTCTCTCTTTATTTTTTCCTATCTCGTCTTTATCGGTTATCAGCCAACGCATTAAATCTATGATATATAAACATGGTTTCTGATCATGAACTGCATAATTGCGGTCATCTTCCACTAAGATGGCGTCTAATAGTGTTTCACTGCCTCGAATAACTACTTTTAGATCTTTTACTTTGTTTCCTTCGTCACGAAAAGTTTCTTTACTCAAATGTTCCTCAGTAAAAATGTCAAATTGTCCTTCAGCTTTCAACGCTTCGAATATCTCACTACCCCAGAACAATGCAAGTAGTTCTTGAAGGGCTGTTACAGCCCCTCGATTCTTTTTAGTATCAGAAGCGAAAAAAATGATTCGCACGCCTTGCTCCAATAAGTAGCCGAATAAAATTTTCAGGTGAGGTAGAAATGCATGCGGACGTTCTGCGGTAATGCTTTCCGCCGCAATGACTGGGCATTCCGGAAAGCTCCTCTCAATGATTTCTTCCTGTTCCTTAGTCAAAAACCAAGTATAACAAAGTGTATTTTCAATATCGAAGACCACAACACGGCTTCTAGTTGATGGAGATGTAACAGCGTCTGATGGTCCTGGTTTCACTTTTGTATGGAAAAAAGAAACAAAAAGTTTACTATTAGAAATTTGTTGTATGGTACTTGATGCTGTATAAATACCCATTGTATGAATACATAGGTACCTACTATAGATAGACTCAGTAGAAAATGATTTGATCTGGTCAGGTCTGTTCAGATCTGCTCATTTAATAAGGTACGGGTGGGTAAATACGCCACAATGCTGGTTCTTGAAAAATACTGTATATTTCCGCAAGATCATTCTTCTAAAATATATTTTTACATCACAGAACTTTGCTAATGTGGGTATACGAGTGTGGGAGGCCCTATTAATATTTTATTGGCGATTGAAATTTCACTCTCTAATTTTTCCATTTTTTCAAGAAATTTGTTTTGAAAAAAATTAATTTGAAAAGGATTGGAGAACGCAAATACTGTTTTTGATACAACATGTGTTTCAATATTTAATACCGATTCAGAATAATGTTGTTAAAATGAATTTCAACCAACATTATTCTGCTTGAATTTATTAATTTTAAAAATGTTACCATGGAGGGTAATAACACCACATCATTTCTTATGGGTTATTTTTATGGGGGTTTTCAAAAATCAAATTTTTGCACCAAAAAGACAAAAAGTAGGTACATGTTTCTTGGCCTCACAAATCTATTGGAAGTGGTTTCCAGCCATTGCGAGCAGTTCTGAACCCTACAGCAAAATTTTAAAAATAACAACAATGACCATACAAAATTACACCCAATCTTGTCGGAAAGCTGAAACTTTGCACATATGTAGTAGTACCTATACATCATTGACCTTCCAAATTGACCAGTTTTTGAGTTTTTAGGCATTTCCGCACCATTTTTTAGAAATTTTGGGTCTTTTTTATATGAAAAAAATTGTGGCATAATTAATCGCCAAGGTAGGGTAATTCCGCCAATTGAGGTACCTCGACAAAAGTGTTACCGGCGCTTTTGTCAAATTTTATAAGAATAATTCAACAGCGGCAAATGAAAATAGGTGGATTTCCGCTTCTTTTGACGTATTCACCTTTAAAAAAACACTTTGATACATCTTGACAATTTTAGTTTAAAAAAATTGTGGCGTAATTAACCAGCAGTACCTTATACCTATCTAGATATAATTCGACTTTATCAGATCAAAGTTTTGATCAGATTGGGTAGAAATTCTTAGTAATTGCCTTAACCTTTTTTTGATGTTTGGAATTGAAAATTGAATTTCTTCAAATTTTGATTTTTTCATAATGAAATTATTCCATTGAGTGAAGGGGTTTTTTCAAAACTTTTTCAACAGATACGTAAAAGTAGGGGTCAAGTGGGCCAACTTCTCAATTTTAGTGATTTCCTTATACCTAAAATATAGTAATCTAGAATAACATACGGATATTATAATTACTTAATAATACATAGCACTAGGTACCACTTTCCGTACCTCTGATAATCCTAAATTGATCATACAATCGACAAACGAATGCGTTTTGAAAAAATCTACACTTTTTGCTTTCGCTTCTTTAGGTAAAAGTATATCTAAGGCTTCTCTTAAAGGCAACTTTTTGTATTTCTCATTTTCAAAATACGTCTTGAACACACCGAGCATGTAGTAAACACTATTCAAAGGAAAGTTATCAGATTTCTTGCCCCAAAAACTCTCTCTCTCTTTATTTTTTCCTATCTTGTCTTTATCAGTTATGAGCCAACGCGTTAAATCTATGATATATAAACATGGTTTCTGATCATCAAGAGCATAATTCCGGTCGTCTTCCACTAAGATGGCGTCTAACAGTGTTTCACTGCCTCGGATAACTAGTCGTAGATCTTTTAGATCTTTTAGATCGTTTCCTTCGTCACGAGAAGTTCCTTTAAGCAAATGTTCCTCAGTAAAAATGTCAAATTGTCCTTCCGCTTTCAACTCTGCGAATATCTCACTACCCCAGAACAATGTAAGTAGTTCTTGAAGGGCTGTTACAGCCTCTGCCCCTCTATTCTTGTCAGTATCAGAATAGAAAAAAATGATTCGCACTCCTTGCTCCAATAAGTAGCCGAATAAACTTTTCAGGTGAGGTAGAAATGCATGCGGACGTTCTGTGGTAATGCGTTTCGTCACAATGACTGGGCATTCCGGAAAGCTCCTCCTAATGATTGCTTCCTGTTCCTTAGTCAAAAACCAAGTATAACAAAGTGTATTTTCAATATCAAAGACCACAACACGGCTTCTAGTTGATGGTGATGTAACAGCGTCTGATGGTCCTGGTTTCACTTTTGTATGGAAAAAAGAAACAAAAAGTCGACTGTTAGAAATTCGTTGAAAGCATGTACTTGAAGTTGGATAAATACCTATTTTATGAGTACATAATATACATGATAAACCCGTCTTTTCAGATCTGCTCACTTCATATACCTACCTCATTTGGCTTCATCAGATCAAAGTTAAAAAGTGAGAATTTTCAGCATTCGAGCAATTTTGCTAAAAAGCAAGACTTTTTGACAATTATTTTCAAAAAATGATACTTTTTTTGCAATTTTTGTTGAAAAAGCTTGCGCTTTTTTCATTTTTTCTTTTTGCGAAAATGCGAGTCTTTTTGGTGTTTTATCCATAAAAAAACGATACTTCAGGGAAATTTTGGAAATGTAAATAATTGAAACCTGGAACACATAATCAATTTAAGTGGATTCACTTATTTGGAAATTGACTGGAATACGAGTCCGGCCAATATCTGATTATGTTCTGAATCACAACATTAAAAATCCCTCTCCAGGTCCTGACAATATTCATCCTTTTATGCTAAAATACCTTCCAGAGCAGGCAAAATTACAGCTTTTAAATCTCTTTAATGAGATCTGGCTTTCAGACTTCTTCCCTAAATCATGGAAAAATGCTGTAATAATTTCAATCCTAAAACCAAATAAAGAAAATTTGTCCCCTTCTAGTTACAGAGTACAAACCAATTTCTCTTACTTCTGTACCTTGCAAAATTTTAGAAAAAATGGTGAGTAAACGACTTGTATGGTTCATTGAATCTACAAACTCCCTCAATAACCCATACAACAATTGTCAATGTCGACATTTACATTGACTACGTTTTTTTCCAACATAATGATGGAAAAGTGATCAATTAATTATTTAGTAGGAGTCTTCTGTCCGTACAAAAGCCAGGTGAATGAAAAGTTTTAAAATTTTCTAATTATTTCTGATACCTCAACATGCCATCTTGACATGTAGATGTAAAATTCGATGCTCAAAATTTACATCTACAACTATGTTGACCAATTTTTCAGAATCAAAATTTCTGTTTTAGTGTTTAAAAGTTTAGTAAACATTCAAAAATATGATCTTGTTCAATGAGAAAAACAAATTTTTTAGGGCAACGGCATTGATGAAATTATTCACTTTTCCACAGTTTGGCGTTGTAAATGATATGATGTTGATATTGTGGATGTATTTGTTGATGTCGAATTCCACATCAACATTAACATCGACATGTTGACATGAAAATGGATTAGTTTAGTACTCTTAGATAAAGTATTGCACCATCTTTGATATAAGGAATTTCTGTTCAACTTTTTGATTATACAGACTTTTCGTCTGTACTTCTTCAGAAGTGGACTTTGCATCGATGCTGTTTTTAGCATGAGCAATAGCCACATCAGAGGAAATCATTTTTGAAAAAAAAAATTTTAATTTTCAAGCTCAAATCTTGTAATTTTAAATTTTATGAAGCAAGAGTTCGACATAAATTTTGATGTGAATGTCGATCCATCCACATTCATCACTTTTGGATGCCCCATGTCGATGTGAATTTTGACCCTGTGTTGAGCCAAATGTCGACACAAATGCCCCACTTGACAAGAGATTTGCTGGTCAAGCCGAAATGCCGGTTGATTTTTGTAAATTTGCCGTTTAATAGGCGCGCAAAAATGACAGTAAATTTGCCGTAGAAAAAACACTGGTTAGAAAAAGGTACTTTTTATAAAAACAGCCATTTAAACAGCCGTTTTTGACCAGCGAATGGCAGAATTTTCTATTTGCCGAACTGCGGGTTCTCACAAATCAGCTGTTTTTTATTCACTGATTATAGTGCACATGCGCAATGGGTATTCACAACTTCTTTTTAAAAAATTGAATAAAAGTACGAAGTGCGGTACATGTATACTGCTTGAAAACAGAAATATTCACGTTGCAATGATAGCTGTGTGGTTAGAGCATTGGATCATCTAGCGGGAGTCCTGGGTTCGATCCCTGCTTGGGCTGGAAATTTTTCGTAGATTTCAGGTTTTTAATCAGCGATTTAATGCATTAGGTATTTAAACAGCAGCCAATTGTTTCCTGGTGTTTTTTAATGGCAAATTTACTGTCATATTTGAGCCGGCTTTTTCACTGGCTTTTTTTTATCAGCGAATCTATTGTGAAGTGGGGCAGATCAACATCAGTTGACAATTACATCGACAATTAGCTCGACACAGGGTCAAAATTCACACCAACATGTGGCATCCAAAAGTGACGGGAAATTCACATCGACATGTGGCATCCAAAAGTGATGGATGTGGATGGATCGACATTCACATCAAAATTAGCATGGCCATCATTGTAAGGGAATAGCCAGAGTGGTTTTCTGAAGAAAAAATCCGCCACTACTAATCATCTTTTTACTCTTCAACAAGAGGTTTCTACTGCCTTTGAAAATAAGGAAAGTGTTACTTCAATTTTCTTTGACTTAGAGAAGGCTTATGATGGAGCATGGAGGTATAGAATTCTTGAAAAAATACACTCAATTGGAATTCAAGGACATCTTGTTCTCTTCATTGCAAATTTTCTTTCTGATCGTAAATTTCAAGTTAGAATAAATAATAGGTATGTTATCACAAGTATATGAAATTTAAAATGGCGTTCCTCAAGGCTCTGTATTGAGTACAACTCTTTTTATTCTCCTTATTGATAGCATTCATAGCATTATCCCTCACCCAGTGTCACTAAGATTATTTGCAGACAATATTATGAACATCTCCCTATGTTTCAGAGACTTACAAATAGCGCAGCTCTTTATCCAAGAAACCCTCAATAAAATTTAAGAATGGGCAGATTCAAATGGTCAATCAATCTCACAGTCTAAAACCCAATGTATTCTTTTTTCTAGAAAGAACAAAATTTAACTTCCTTCCCTAACCCTTGAAGGTAAAAAACTTGAATTCAAATCAAACACAAGATTCCTTGGATTGATTTTTGACTGTAAGCTCAAATGGGCACCTCACTTTTTATCCATTAAACAGAACTTGATGAAAACCCTAAATCTACTGAAAGTGATTAAAAATCCAAAATATAACCCTTCAAGATCCCTTTTACTTCAGTTATATAGATCTCAAATTAGAAGCAAAATAGAATATGGCTGTCCAGCTTATATCAGTGCATCAGATAAAAACCTATCAATCCTTAAAATAATACAAAATGCTGCCTTATGCCTATGTATTGGAGCATTACCATCCTCTCCTATAGACAGCATCTACTACATATGAAGCTTCTGGAGAAATCGAAACTCATGGGCCCAAAAAGGAATTCAGTTCGAAGAAGTTCATGTTCATTTTAGGATTAATTTCAGTCACTTTTATTGAATTGAATACCCACAATGTACATACATAGAAAGATTATTTTTTCTAAATTTAAAAATCCACTAGGAACTTGAATCACTAAAAAATTGATTTTGGAAGCTGAAAATTCTGGTTATGGGGACTATTGATTACGGTCTTTCCAAAAACCGTGGTTTTGTTCAAACCGAAGGGGAACACCCAGAGGTTTCCTTGTTGGATCATACACAAAAATGCTTCAAAAATGAAATCATTGGTTAATCACAATACTTGAGTAATTATTTATTCAAACAATATTAATTTCTTTAACACATTTTCAATCCTTAAGAATTCCTAAAATATTGTAGGTAGTAGGTACATATTCCACATTTACAGACCAGATGGATATTACAAAAATCAATAATACATGGCATCAGGTACCAGTTTCTGTACCTCCGATAATCCTAAATTGATCATATCATCGACAAACGCATGTGTATCAAAAAAAGTTCTATCGCCTTCTTTCTCGGGTAAAAGTTGATTCAAGCCTTCTCTTAAAGGTAACACATTGTACTTCTCATTTCCAAAATAGGTCTTGAACACACCAAGCATGTAGTAAACAGTATTCACAGGAAAGTTACTAGTTTTTTTGCCCTGATAACGCTTTTGATTTTTCTTTTTTTCCATCTCATCTTTATCAGTTATATCCCAAGACATTAAATCTATGATTAATAAACATGGTCTCTGATCATGAGCAGCAAAACTAGGGTCATCTTCCACCAAGATGGCATCTAATAACGTTTCGCCTTCCCGAATAACTACTTTTAAATCTTTTACATAGTTTCCTTCGCCAGGACCACTTTGTCCTGCACGCAAATGATCCTCAGAAAAAATATCAAACTGTCCTATGGCTTTCAGGGCTTCAAATATCTCAAAACCCCAGAAGGATGTAAGTAGGTCTTGAATGACTGTTAGATTTCTTTCCTCAGTAGCAGAAGAAAAAAAAGCGATTTGTACGTTTTGCTCCAATAAATAATCGAACAAAATTTTTAGGTGAGGTAGAAATACATGCGGGCGTCTGCCAAAGGATCCATCGCTACAATGCCGATTCCAGACAATGATTGGACATTCCGGAAAGCTCTTCCTAATGATTTCTCCTTCTTCCTTATACAAATGCGTACCAAAACAAAGTGTATTATCAATATCAAAGACTACAACAGGGCTTCTAGTTGACGGAGATGTATCAGCATCTGATGATTCTGGTTTCACATTTGTATGGAAAAAGCAAGAAAAAGTTGATTGTTAGAAATTCGTCACACTTGAAGTTGGATAAATACCTATTTTAAGAGTACAGATAAACCCGGAGGAAAATGATTGGATCTGGTCAGGCCTGATCAAATCTGGTAATTTCATGGATCCACGATGACTTGATCAAATCAATGTTTTCATCGGATTAGATCTGTTGACATTTGATCATGTGGTGAGTGGGGGTTACATCATTGGATCCAACCAGAAATTTGAAGTCTGAACAGATCTAATCAGACTTGATAGGGAATATCCGCAAATACGATCAGGTCATCCTTATTGGGTCGATCAAGTCAGAAGAGACATCATTGGATCTTGGATCCAGAGAATGCCCAGATATGATTAGGTCTGATCTGGTCTGATCCATCAAAACTGCTCACAAGGGGGAACTTCTCAAACTCACACTCTCCGATTTAAAAGAAATCTAGATAGATCGATAGGGCATGTTTTGCTCTAAGACCCTCGTAACAGAAAATTCCAGGTTCCAAAGTTCATATTTTAAACCTCACAAGGAAACCTCTCGAGGTGCCCGCCTCCGATTTGAACGGGATCGCGATTTTTGGAAAGAGCATGCTCGAAAACCCCCAAATCCAAATTTTCAGCTGTCCAAGTTCATTTTTAGATTTTTGGCGAATTTTTGAAAATCCAAAATTGACTATTTTGGGTGACTTACGCTTTCTTTTTAAAAAGTACGTACTTGATCAGTAAAAATGTTCAAAATACGTACTAAAACTAATATTAACCCCCAAATCCAAATTTCGCCATTTCCAGCCATTCTGGAGCCTCCAGTGCGATTTCTATATTTCTGCAGAATTTTCAATTTGCTCCAGAAGGCGTGAATATGAAGTTGAGCAGCTAAAAATCGAGTTGTCTGTTGTACTCGACCTGTTTAACGAATTTAACCACAGTTGACCCGATTCTGGAGCGAACACCTCAAGAGTGGGGATTTGACCCATCTTTTTTCATAATAAAAATATCCAAAAATTAAAGGGAGGCCCAAGAAAGGCTGGAAATGGCTAAATTTGCTCTCATGTGGTTAATTAATGACAAAATACAGCGATTCACGCAAATTTCAAAAAATTTTTCACAAATGAGAAATTTTTGATTTTTGAATATTTTTATTTTGAAAAAAAGCTGGTCAAAAAACCCACTCTTGAGGTGTCCCCTCCAGAATCGGCTCAAATGTGAATAAATTCGTTAAACAGGTCGAGTATAACACACAACTCGATTTTTAGCTGCCCAACTTCATATTGTGATATTCACGCCTTCTGGAGCAAATTAAAAATTCTGGAGAAATTGAAAAATCGCACTGGAGCCTCCAGAATAGCTGGAAATGGCGAAATTCGCCCTCGTGGGGTTAGTTCACGACAAAATACTGCGATTCGCCCAAATTTCGAAAATTTTCTCGCAAAACGGGAAATTTTTGATTTTTGAATATTTTTATTTTGAAAAAAGCTGGTCAAAAAACCACTCTTGAGGTGTCCGCTCCAGAATCGGCTCAAATGTGGTTAAATTCGTTAAACAGGTTGAGTACAACACACAACTCGATTTTTAGCTGCCCAACTTCATATTCACGCCTTCTGGAGCAAATTCAAAATTCTGGAGAAATTTAAAAATCGCACTGGAGGCTCCAGAATGGCTGGAAATGGCGGAACTCGCCCTCAGGGGGTTTGTTGTGTTCAAAGTACAGCGATTCGCGCAAATTTGGAAAATTTCCTCGCAAACGGTAAAATTTTGATTTTTTTTGAATTTCTTATTATGAAAAAAGCTGGTCAAAAAACACTCTTGAGGTGTCCCTCCCAAAATCGACTCAAATGTGAATAAACTCGTTAAACAGATCGAGTATAACACACAACTCGATTTTGAGCTGCCCAACTTCATATTCACGTCTTCTGCATGCAAATTCAAAATTCTGGAGAAATTGAAAAATAGCGCTGGAGGCTCCAGAATGCCTGGAAATGGCGAAATTTGGATTTGGGGGGCTTAATATGAGTTTTAGAACTTATTTTGAACATTTTTACTGATCAAGTACGTACTTCTTAAAAAAAAGTATAAATCACCAGAATAGTCAATTTTGGATTTTCAAAAATTCGCCAAAAATCGAAAAATGAATTTGGGCAGCTGAAAATTTGGATTTGGGGGTTTTAGAACATGGTCTTTCCAAAAATCGCGGCCCTGTTCAAATCGGAGGCGGACACTTCAAGAGGTTCCCTTGACATATTTTTAAAAATTTTAAAACCACTCTAAAAAGCTGTTTTCAGGGCAACTTTCAAACTTTTTTATGAGAGATAATTTTTCTGAGCAAAGTGAACAAATGTGAATAATTCCTTCAATTTCACTCTCACACACTTGGCGATTTTAAAGCGTTTTTGAAGGTTTCTACTTTTCTTTAGCGCATTTTCCAAACTGTATCATTAATTTCAACCAACTTTCATTAAAATTTCAGCAATATCCAGTAATTTTTAGTGATTTTGATTAACGATTTTTGTTACTTTTTCGAGGGTTTCTACAGCAGTTTACTGTGTTTTCATTTAATGCTTTTTTTAAGCGTTTTTACGGTTTTTAAAACGCGTTCTCGTGTATTTTGAGCAACTCTTACAATATAGAAATTTTAGCCGAATCATTTTGTTGCTGTTTTGGGGCGTTTTTAGAACATCTTTCATGTACACATATTATGAAATTTTATAATTTACAAGAGCGAAATTTTTGAGAGATTTTTAGAACATTTTTTTTTTTAAATACTTAAGGAGAATTTTTGTCTAGAGACAAAACCTCTACAATTTCAGTAAAAAGCAGCGTTTTTTGGTAACAATTGGCGAACGAAATAATTTTCGTGAAAAAAGGGCTTTTATGCTCATTTTTGGTAAAAAAAATTCAATTTAAAATTTTTGGCAATCTTTGGTAAAAAAAAGCAAAATTTTGCAATTTTGCTAAAAATCGGGAATTTTTATTTTTTGGCAAAATAACAAGACTTTGGGAACTTTAGCAAAAAGGAGCATTATTTTGAAAATTATTAGGAATGGGCAAAAGATCAGGCATTGCAATTTTTGTCTAAAAAGAACAGCTTCGTCAATTTGTGGAAAAGAGGTGAGATTTTCAACACTTTTTTGAAAAAAATTACAAATTTTTGCGAATTTTTGAACACTTACAAATTTTTGTCAAAAAGCAAGATTGGAAATTTCAGCACAAAGCAGAACTTTTTGGGAACTATTGGCAATGGCAATTTCTGGCAAAACAGTCAGTTTTTTCGGTAGGTTTTGGAAAAAAAAGTGAGAACAAGCGAGTGTATTTTCTGTCAAAAAGCGAACCTTTTACAATTTTAGCAAAATGTGGAACTTTGTGTGGAAATTACCGGAAAAAATACTACATTTTTTTGCAATTTTTGTCAAGAAACAAAAAGTGACTCTTTGGCAAATTTTTGGTTGAAAAAAAAATGAATAAAAATTTTCAATTAGTATAGGTAATCACCTATTTTATAAAAAATGAGAGTTTTCAGCATTTTTGCTAAAAAGTACGTAAGACTTTCTGAAAATTATTTTCAACAAAATAAATGATAGGTACTTTTTCGCAATTTTTATTGAAAAAGCAAACCCTTTCTCAATTCATTTGAGGAGGGGGGGATGTGAGTCTTTTTGGTCTTTTATCCACAAAAACGCGATACTGCTGGGCAACTTTTGAGGAAAAAAAATCGCGAACTCTGTTAGTTTCACCAACACCCTACACCCGAATTTCAACATTTCCAGTCATTCTGCAGCTGCAGCACAACTTTCGATTTTTTCAGAATTTTAAAATTTCCCAGCGAGGCATGAAAATTAATTTGAGCATATAAAAATTAAACCTTCTCAAACGCCAAGTAGTAAAAGCTTTAAAAACACTTATATCACTAAAAAAAAAATAATGAAGTAAATGTTATGAAAGTTCTCAAAAACGCATAAGAAGTACTATTATGGAGCTTTGAATGTGAGTCAAAATAATGCAAAAAAGATTCAAAAAGCAATAAAATTTCTGTAAAACATCGTCAAAATTACCTGAAAACAAGTGCTGTTATCCGTAATGAATAAAACTTCGGTAATGGTTAAAGGTTACAAGTTTATTTTTTGGTTGATGATTTCCGTTACAGGTACATACGAGTACATACAGTATAAACATTACATGGTTAGTAAAGGTTACGGTTCAATTTTTGAACCTTCAAAACTCCACAAAAAATCGAATAACAAACAAATCGATTTTGGGAGCTGAAATTTGGGTTAATTGGATATCTGTAAAATAACAATAAGTAATCTAAGATTACAGACCGAACGGATAGTATAGGTAATCAATAATACACGGCATTAGGTACCAGTTTCCGTACCTCTGTTAATCCCAAATTGATCATATCGTCGGCAAACGAATGTTTCGCAAAAAAATCGAGAGGGCATTTGAATGATTCCTCAGGTATAAGTTGATTCAAACCTTCTCTTAAAGGCAACGCTTTGTATTTCTCATTTCCAAAATAGGTGTTGAACACACCGAGCATGTAGTAAACACTATTCAAACAAAAATTGCTACTTTTTCCCCGCCAAATACCACATTTCCCTCTATTTTTCTCTACCTCGTCTTTATCTTTTATTTGCCATAAACCTAAATCTATGATTGATAAGAATGGTTTCTGATCATGAGCAGCGAAACTGTAGTCATCATCCACTAAGATGACATCTAATAGCGTTTCACCGTCTCGAAGAACTACTTTTAAATCTTTTACATAGGTTCCTTCGCCACGAACAGCTCTTTTACGGCAATGTTTGAGAGAAAAAATGTCAAATTGTCCTTTGGCTTTCAGTGCTTCAAATTTCTCGCTACCCCAGAACGATGTAAGTAGTTCTGGAATGACTATTAGATTTCTTGTTTCCCTGTGATTAGCAGAAAAAAAGACGATTCGTACGTCTTGCTCCAATAAGTAATCGAACAAAATTTTCAGGTGAGGTAGAAATATGTGCGGATGTCTTACAGTGCGTGTTGTCCCATAGTACTCTTCCGCTTCATTCCAAACAATGATCGGACATTCCGGAAGCCATTTTTTAATGATTTCTTCTTCCTTCTCCTCCACGTAACTACCTATGCAGAGTGTACCATCAATATCGAAGACTACAATACGGCTTCTAGTTGATGAGGTAACAACGTCATCGTCTGATGATTCTGATTCTGATTCTGGTTTCACATTCGTATGGAAAAAAGCAACAAAAAGTTCGCTGTTAGACATTCGTTGTGAAGTTTGATAAACAGGTAATTTATGAGTACGCATATTTCGAAAATTTTCCCGAAGTATCGCTTTTTTTTGCGGACAAAAGGCTCAAAAAGACTCGCATTTTCTCCAAAAAAAATTGTAAAAGAACTGGCTTTTTCGACAAAAATTGCGAAAAAGTATATGTAATTAAACAAAAATAATTGTCAAATAGTTTTTTTTTGCTTTTTGGAAACAATTTCTGAAAATGCTAAAAATTTTCAGTTCTTTTCAAATACTTAGGTGATTATTAAGATTTATCATTCAATCCGATCATAACATTGATTTGATCAAGCCGAGTTAGATCCAGAAAATGGGCAGATCTGATCAGACCTGGCTATATCCAATACCTAACTTTAAATCATTGAAAAATAAAAGTTTCATTAACCCAGCGTATAGAGAGGAGGGTGGAAAATTCATGCACGACGAAGTGCACAGGGGACAGGTGAGATTATTACTGACTTTTTCAGACCCATGCATGGACCTGGCCAAAATCAAACAATAAAAGTTGAAAACTGCAGTGGTTGAGTCAAACACTGTTTCAATCAGTGGGTGTTTTCAAACCCAAGTATGGACCTGTGGACTTTCTGTCTTCCATTCATTCTTTCATTCACTCTGTAAGGGTGAGATATGGCCCAACCGCGATACGTGGTTTTTATTGTAAAGTCTTTGCAGCAAAGATTATTGAACTTATTCCATAGTGGGGACTGAAGGTTACGTGTACAAGTATATTCTCTATCCGAGGTTCCAAGCTCTGATCGTGAACCTCTTCGAATCACTTGGTCCGGGTATCTCGAGCTCGCCTGTACCAATGTCGCGGAGTTAAACTACACCAGGCTGGAGTGGCTCAGTTCCACTCTCCCTATTTTATAATGTTACCCATCGCGTGGTGAATTTGTTTTATATCAACATTGTGAACATTAATCGCGTTATGTCGATCGATTAATGATACTATGGAAGCATCCCTTTTCGTTCCGCAGGGTGTCTACTGGATTTGAAAAATCAAATTCCTTGCTATTTCCTTGTTTTTCCTTGCCATTTTCCTTGCTTCAAATTTGAGTTTAAAAAGACAACCCCCCTCCCCCCCACTTGTGCATAGGTACTCATTTTGTAGGAAATTTCTTGACGTTTTTGGAGTCCAATAAACGGTAGGGCAAAATGTGCCACTCTGATGCCCACCACCACGCCCTTTCCCTCCCATTATTTTTTAATTGTCACATTAGCAGAGAATTCGTTTCGAAAGGGAAAACAATCAGAAATTTTTCTTGGTATAGGTACTGAAATCAAAAATTCGTACCTTTTTTCGTCGTTTTTGTGATGGTTTTGAACTTCGAAAATTAAATCTAAAACGAGAAGAGAAGGGCAAAAAGCAGTAAAATCTGTTAAGAAGAAGCTTCAACGCTAAAATTTCGAGCTTTTTGATGTTTTTGAAAGAAATTTCCCGCCTCTTTTCGCTATTTTGTGCTACATAATACATACGATTTCGCGTTTTTTGAGGTACAACCCTGAAATTTTATAACTTCTGATTTCAAAGCGAAGTGATGGCAAACGCTTTTGAAAATTGATAATAATTCAAGAAGTATAAGACCATTATTTTCTATTTGAATGTTTCTTTCAATTTTCACTTTTCGCTTTTGATTTGTTTAATTAAAGACTATTTGTCAAACAAAATAAATTAAGAAACATTAAATAATTCTGCCCGAGCGAAGCGAGGGCGAAATTTTTTGAAAACTTATGATTTAAAAAGTAGAAATCAACTACCTACTTTTAATGAGAAAAATTACAAGAAAAAAATGGAAAATGCATTATGAAATTGGAAATTCAAGAGGAACTTTTTTGAAAAATCCTTGCTATTACACAGAAATTGTCAAAATCCCTGCTATTTTCCTGCTTCCTTGCTACCAAGAGTGAAATCCCTGCTATTTCCTTGTTTTCCTTGTTTTCCTTGCCAGTAGACACCCTGTTCCGGATCTAAGGGATGGCGACCCAATTGAACGTGTACCTACCAACCAATACCCTGCGACGTGCTTAGTATGAGTAGCACCCCGACGAGCAGGGAATGTGTACAGTGTTGAGGTAAGAGATGTATCTTGAATCTTACCCACTTACCCAGTTTCCTTCACCATCCTATTAGTTATAAGTAGTGTAACTTCACCGCACTTTTGTAATTAATCTCACTCGCTTATTGATTACAAGCCGGGCATGTTCCCGAGATAGTTCTGCACAATCCGCATAATCGTGACTAATTATGCTGCTGACAGTTTTCCATGTCAACACAGAATAATATTAACTTAGTTTAAGATTATTTGGTATAATTACGCTAAACCATTTTATTCAATTACATCGAATATAGGAGTAAAATGATTTGTCTACTGTGTTTCATTTCATGAGTAGATTCAGAATTAGTGTTAAATTGGAGCTAGGATAGATTGAAAGCCTCTTCTCTGAGCTAGACAAGTCTGAATAAATATTACTTCTCTAAGGAATATTTATTGGAATCCCCCAGGCATTAAGTTATTACCACCTTTCCTCTTATAACCAATCATTCCCAGACCCCTTTTTACAACTCTTTCATTCATTTTTAAATTTTATTTTATTTCAATACTGAAATTTCATTTTATATTATCTTTTTATTCATTCATTCATTCATTCATTTTCACCCATCCCAATTTGGCTTTTGGAAAAATATGAACACCACTTCTGCAATACATAAATTTGTACATGAAGTATTAAATAGGTAGTCTTCAACTAAATGAAAAGCCTATTGGCAGTTCTTTGTGATTGTGATTTGTCCAAGGCTTTTGATCGGGTTGATCACAAATTCCTCTTGAGAAAACTGGAAAGATATGGTGTAAGAGGAATGCTATTAGATTGGGTTAAAAGCTAGGTACTTGTCTGAGAGAATCCAAATTTTTAAAATTCAACAGTAATGTATTTTCTGGGACAGAATGTATTAGGCAGAGGGTTCTGCAGGGATCCATCTTAGGTCCACTATTCTTTATAATTTACATCAATGATTTGGCATATTACATACTTTGAGCATAGTCTTACAGAATTTTCTGATGATACTACTGCTATTTGATTACGATTTAATAACTTGATTGAATTAGACTTCCTCTGATTACATTTGTTAAACTTCTACAAAATTGAAATTGAAACTGGAGTCCCCCAAGGTTCAGTTCTTTATACTTCTTAGCACAGTTTTATAGTTTTATTTATACTTATTTGATTGATGACATTTCCAATGTTGTTTCTAGACCCATTTCTCGGAGAATCTTTGCTGATGATAAATATTAACATTTCCTTTCGTTCAAATCAAATAATATTCAATTAGCTCTTCAAGTAATCCAAGAAACCCTTGAAAAAATTGAAACACGGTCAGATTCTAATGGTCTAACCTTCTCAGAGTCAAAAACCCACTGTATACTTTTCACCAAAAAAATAAGATTCCTCCAGATCTCATTCTCAACTTTGAAGGACACTCTTTAGAATCAAAACCACTACTAAATTTTGAGTAAATTTCTTGGCTTGACTTTTGATAGAAAACTAAATTGGACTCCTCATTTCCTAAAAGTAAAATCAGAACTCATGAAACGCCTAAATGTGTTGAAAATAATCAAAAATACTAAGTATAATCCATCTCGCAAACTCCTACTACACTTGAAGGGCGGTTTTCCAAAAGTGGATAAGTCAAGTTTTTTGAAAATTGAGTTTTTCACGCCATTGTGTTCTATAGGTCGTATCTCACCTATTTAATGCCTAACCTACCCAAAATACCTATTTACCTACGCACAATCCAGCTTTTCTGTAAGTTGCGGATTGCAATCGTTTTTCCAAAACACAATAAGTCATCATTACTTCGTTTTCGTTACTTTTATAGCCAAAATAGAGCTGTGAATATGGTTTTTTTTAATAGATAGTACTTACTGTAATATGTACTATATTTTCGTTTTTATTTTATTGCCAAAATGCAGATAATTTTTTTTAAATGATAGTGCTGTAGATAAATACTTAATTTTTACCAATTTTATCGCCAAAATGCAGGTAAAAAATTTTTTTTTCAATCAAAAATTTTTTTCGTAAATTTATTGCCGAAATAGTGGTAATATTTTTTTTAAAATCAAAAATCTTTTTTTTTTCAATTTATAGTGTTGTAATAGGTACTTAATTTTTGTTTAAAATACAGGTAAAATTTTTTGTAATCAATTTTTTTGGTCATATACTTTTGTATTGTGAATTACAGTTGACTTACATCAATTTGCAACACTGGTTCTATCATATAAATGAAAACATGAAAAATCGTTTTTCCAAAAGGCGATAAGTCAGTTTACTTTTTCTGCCGCACAAGCGCTGCAAACTTGAGTTACACCACAAAACCAACACGTACGTGTTGAGATAGATCCAATACAACATGCAGAATAGGTGGCATACTCCAAGTTCGTTGCGCCTTGAAATGGGCACTAAAAACATCATTTATCTCAAAATCATAATTTTTGACTTATCGCTTTTTGGAAAACCGCCCTTCACTTGTATATCTCTAATTCGCAGTACAATTGAGTATGGAAGCCCATGTTTTGCAAATATCTCAAATAAAACTTCTAATATCCTAAAAACAATTCAAAATTCAGCCCTAAGGATTTGTATAGGAGCCCTTTATTCCTCTCCAATAGATAGCATTTATTGTGAAGCAGCAGAATTACCCCCAGATTTTAGAAGAACTCTCATAACAAACAAATTCATCTCAAATGCATCCACCAATCCTTCCCATCCACTCTAAAACTCAATTAACCCACCCAACCCCCAACATATTGATCATATTTCATATAGAAGGACCCATCTTTAATTTCATCATAATGTTGAATGATCTTCAAATCTATCCAGAGCTGTGGGACTGAAATGATTTTGTGATTGGATTTCAGTTTTGGGATTGAAAATTTTTCATTTCGGGATTGAATTCGTTTCGGGATTAGTTGTTCAAATTTTTATTTCGGTTTCGGGATTCGTTTTGGGATTGAAAAATTTGTTTCGGTTCCGGGTTGAATCGGTTTTGGTTTCGGGATTTTTATTTCAACCAATTTTGAACCCAAATTCACTATTGGACCTTGCAGGGTGTCTAAAAAATGGGAGGTTTTGACGTGAAAAATCCAATGGAGTGATTAGTTTAACGTTTTAAGTACATATTTTGCTGAATTCGTTGAGTAATTTTACTGCTCTCATAGAACTTAATGAAACTATGGATAGTGATCACATTAAAATTATAGTAGAAAATTTAATATCTTGGCTTTCAGCAAACAAAATGATACTGAATTGAAGTAACAAATTTTTGTCATTTGGGAGAATACTTATCTCATTCTATTGGTGAACATTACAGGATAGCTGACTCAACAAAATTTTTGGGAATTATAATAGAGTCAGACTTGAAATCGAATAACTAAGCGGACCATTTAATCAAAAAACTTTCCACCCGGCGCAATTCAAATTTCTGGCGTCTGGCAATGCTGATGTAAAAACCAACCCTAGTCATATCCGATTGATCAATTACCTTACTTTCTTGAGAACGTATCTATTTTTGTTTTTTTGCATAAAAATTATTTTGATCATTGCAATTTTTGCTGGAAGCTCTTCCAAATTGGTTTCATTGCTAAAAGTGACTGAAAGTATCTTATAATGTGCAAAATTTCATCTACTTTCTACTGGGCTACTCAATTTTTTCATTAGTTTTTATGTTCATTCATAAATTGACTAAAATTTATATCACAAACCTAAATACTCTGAAACTTGCATACTATGGCCTTTTTTATTCAATGAGCTATGGAATATCACTTTGGGGTGGTAATCACAATCTGCTTCAACGGGTATTGCAATGTAGCTCAAACAGGACTTATTAGAATAATGTTTCGAAAAAATCCAAGAGAATCCTGCAAACCAGTCTTCATTGAAAGTAAGATACTAACAGTTCCATGTGAGTACATATTATACTGCAAATGTGTATTATAGTAAAAAATAGAAGAATGGAACTCAAGACACCTTCTCATACCTATGATACAAGTTAGATACAAGACATCAAAATTTGGCAATAAGTGAAAATTTAAGGGCAAAATTTACGCAGAATAATGTTGATTTTAGGGCTTCTAAAATTCATAATAAAATCCCGCAGGAATTTAAATCTTTGACATATGGTAAACTGTTCAAAAATAAACTCAAAAAATGGTTGCAGGGATCATCAGCGCCGCGCCACACCACTGAGGTCAAATTTCTGGGGGGGGGGGATGTCGCGGATTCGCGATTATTAATATTATTTGGCTATGTTTTCGTTGTATTTAAAGTTCGCGATCTCGATAATATTCGGCTGCTATGTTTGTTATCTCGAAGATTCAAAAGTATTTTGTTATTGTTTTCATTGATAAATAAATAGAGTTACAAAAAAGGTTCGTTTTTGAAGCGATTAGAAATTAATCGCCCTGTTCGTTGAATTCCTTTTTCGTTATGGTAGCAGACTGATCCTAAATAATCGTTCGTTTCGTCCTCTGAATTCGTTGGTAAAATCCAAAAATGCCGGAAACCAGTGAAAATGCAGAAAAGCTAAAAGCATTATCCGCCAGAAAATCCAGACTTCGATCTTCACTGACTAGAAGTATGTCATACGTAAATGAAAAGTTGGCTATAGCAGACTATAACGAAGTTAAAGTTAAGTTGACAATGGTTGAAGATATATATAAAAATTATCTTGCTTTACTTGACGAATTCGATAACTTCGAAGTTCCGGATCTGGACCCTTTCATAGAAAAATTCGAAGACGACTACATCGCCATTAAAGGTAAATTAGAGAAAACTATTGAAAAACTGTCTAATAGTAGTGCTGTTCCAGGTTTTAAAAGACAGTGTACAACTGAATCTGGTGGTAGCGGTAGTTGTTGTTCTTCTTCAAAAGCTACGATTAAGTTACAAAAGTTGGAGTTGAAGAAATATGGTGGTAATCTACTTGAATTCGAATCATTTTGGTCTTCGTTCAACTCAGCTGTACATAATACTGATTTAGAAGCAATGGGAAGGCCCCACATGGTTGAAAGAGATGGAAGTCGCTTGGCCAAAGGCAATGAATTTACAATTTGAATCCGAACCTGAACCAGAACCAGAACCAGTACTTATCTCCAATAATACAGCTGTAATTCAGCCTCCGTTTAAAATCGATTGTACTCAATTTAAAACCCTCAACTTTCTACTTGATGCAACGTTAAGTTATATGAAAAACGTCAATTCGAATAATATTGTTCAGAAAACTGAAGAAGCTTTCAACCAGTGGATTATGTATATCCAAAACAAAAATTATCCTGATATTTCGCAACCTAATGCGCTTGGTTTAAAGCGTGATTCTCAAAATATTATACGTTGTCATGGGTGCTTAGTTGAATCATGTCTCGATGATAATGCGAAGTTTCCAATACTTCTACCTGAGAAAGAATACTTCACTCGTTTATTAATTGAAAAAATTCATATTGATAACTATCATGTCGGTGTTTCGCATACTCTCTCTGAATTAAGAAAAAATTTCTGGATTCCAAAAGGCAGATCGACGGTGTACTACGTTCTAAAAAAATGCGTTAACTGCAAATACTATGATGGTGGTCCTTATAAATATCCGTCAATTCCTCCGTTATCTGAATTCCATGTAAATCAAAGCAGTCCGTTTTCCTGTTGTGGTATCGACACATTTGGTCCTTTATACGTCAGTGATAACTCAGTCCAGAAAAAAGTATTTGTTAGTATTTTTGTTTGTATGATTATGCGTGCGATTCACTTAGAACTTTTAGAGAATATGACCACTCAAGAATTCCTACTCGCTTTTCGTAATTTTATAGCATTACGCACAATTCCAAAATTTGTAATAAGTGACAACGCGCCGCAATTTAAAATAACCAAATCAGCTTTTGAAAATCTTTATTAAAAGGAGTAGAATTATTACGCGTGACAAGGCGAAATATTGAAAAAAACTATGACACATGTCGATTTTATCAACGAGAGTGCCGAAACGTACGGTTAATTGATAATATTCAAAATATAGCGTGAATAAAATCGACATGTGTCATAGTTTTTTTCAATATTTCGCCTTGTCACGCGTAATAATTCTACTCCTTTTAATAAACTTTATATGTCACAATATGCAATTTTTGTACTTGCGTAATTGTGTTATACTTTCAGTCTTGTTTCTACCGCTGAAGAAGGCAACGAGAGTGCAGAAACATACGGTTAATTGATAATATTCAAAATATAGCGTGAATAAAATCGACATGTGTCATAGTTTTTTTCAATTATAAAACTTTGGAAGTGTGTGAAAATAATGCAAAATGATTCAAAAAGTAATAAAATTTCTGTAAAATCTCGTCAAAGTCACCTACGAGTAAAAACCAGTGTTGTTATCCGTAATGAAAAAAAAATCGTTAATGGTTAAGGTTTCAAGTTTATTTTTTTGCTGATGATTTCCGTTACAGGCATAGTAAACATTGTATGATTAGTAAAGGTTACGGTTTCAGTTACGGTTATAAAAATGAGAAATCGAAAATTATGTTGGAAGCTCCTGAATGACCATAAAACGGAATTCTATTGAAAAATGTTGAAATTAGTTTTAGGACCATGTTTCGTGAATACACACGATAAAATTAAAAAACGAACACAAAAACGATCAAACAGTATAATTCGATCATATTTCGACATTATGCACACAATTATGCACATACACGTACATAGATACAACGAATGGAGTAAAAACATCGAACAAGATCGTAAATAGGTAAATACTTACGAAAATATCGGATACAACCGAACGAAAACGAAAGAGAGCGAGAGAACGAGATAAAAATATACAATGTAGCAGATAAGCTGCTAACAAACTCCCCCCCATGGGCCAAATTTGGTCCATGAAGAAAGTGCAGTAAAAAAAATAAAATAAAAAATGAAAATAAAATAAAAAAAATGACAAAATCGAGTATGCAAGTTATCACAAAATCGAGAAAATGATTACAAATCAGTGAATAAATTGACAAAATCGAGAGAGAAAACATATTTACAAATCCGAGAAAATTAAATTAATACTAAAAAGTATACAAAATTGTCATAAAAATTTAAGAAAAATATCATGAACAACTAAGTACATATAAACTAATTACATCGAAGTAATTATCAAATTAAAACATCAAAACGAAAATCTCAGTCATTGACTGGTAAAAGTACTAATTTTTGAACAGCTCTTTTAAAGATACCATCCTTTGTCTTAACCATCACATTACGTACAACGCCTTCTTTATCTGGAAAAACTTCAATAATTCGTCCTAAAGGCCAATACATCGAACGCTCATTAGGCGAATTAACTAAGACAACATCATCGACCTTCAAATTAGGAAATTTTTCCTTCCATTTAAATCTAGTTTGAAGTTGATTTAGGTAATCATGACGCCAAGATTGCCAAAACGAATCCACAATATTTCTCCATAAACGAAAACGAGAATTTAATTTGATCGAATGATCGTCAGAAATAGGAGTCTCTAGCAACGAACCACCTACTAAAAAATGACCTGGGGTCAACGGCTCTAAATCTTGGTTCACATTACGGTACGAAATTGGTCGCGAATTCAGTATAGCTTCGATCTTCGAAAGAACAGTATTGAATTCTGAGAAATTCAACGTTTGGTTACCAATACGTTACCTTAATGCCAAATCCGAGTATGTCCAAGAACGTGAATTTTTCAGGAGAGGAAATTGAAAGTTTGAAAGATGATAAAAACAAATGGAGGGGATATGAAGTAGTAAAATTTTGAAGTATGATAGCTCAATCTCTAATGAAGAGATTGTCTGAGCTACATTTGTAAAATTTCTCAATTTAGTACGTGTAATTAAATGTTTTTCAAGCGGTGATGGACATACTCAGGTTTTGATTCTATATGTCCATGTTGTTACGAATTGAAATCCGAGTATGTCCCAAATTTCTTATGAATTTCGGGTATGGGTGAACTGTTATGCAGTCTTAAATTAAAGACAATGAAATTCTTATTCGATTGGTGTTGAATTTTTATCATTTCGCGTAAAATTAACGATTTAATGAGTACTTCTATTTTACTGATTTTTGCATACTACGTACGTCATCTTTAAACTAAAAATACTCGAAATTTTCAGTGGACACATAGGTATTTTAATACAGCAAAATGTTCGGATTTTCACCCTCTTGAAAATGAGCTGTTACCGAAAGCTCTACATGCAACCGTTCAAAAGTTTTCGAAGTTTGAAGTTGCGAAAAAGAGCTGCAAGCTGCAAGTATTGAACTTCAAACTGAAATTACTGAACGTTTTGAGTGGACACATAGGTATTTTAATGTATCAAAATGTTCGTAATTTTATCCTCTTTAAAATGGTTGTTTATCGAAAGCTGTTCCTTCAACCGTTTGAAAGCTCTCGAAGATCAAAATTACGGAAGGTGGTCAACTGTGTTATCACTATCATCTTGCAGTCACAATGAGTTCATTGAGTTCTGTTTAGAATAATTATTTTGTAATGCGGATTAGGTACTAATTTATTTACCCTGATCTAGAGCCCTGCGCCGACAGTGAAATGATCGGCGGCGGCTACAGTACGCGCAGCACTGTGGCTGGCGGCGGAGCCGATTCCAGCCGAAGGTCTTGGCGGCTGCCAAAATTTTGCTCGGCGGCGGCTCAGCCGGCTACAAAGTTGAAATTTTGGGGTAATTTTTCATAAATTTTAAAATTACCCCAAAATAAAAATTGGAAAGCAAAATCAAATTCAACTTCTCAAATGAAAATACCAATTTTTTCCGAGCTGAAAAGATTGGCTGTTTTTAATGACGAAAAGTTTTGATTTTTGTTTTTGAAAAAGTCAAAATATTCGAAAAATCCTCCTGAAATTTGCTGATTGAGTGAGTTGAGCCGGCTCAGCCGAGCAGATTACTCGGCGGCGGCTGCGGCGGCTGAAGTAATTTTTGAAACGGCGGCGGCGGCTTGAAAAATGTTTGAAAAATCGGTGGCGGCGGCGGCGCGGCGCGGCGGCGCAGGGCTCTACCCTGATCTATGAAACCAGTTGTCTGGCGTACGCAGAGATGGAACGATTACCGATTATAATCGATTATAGTCGATTATAATCGGCCGATTA
This sequence comes from Planococcus citri, assembly GCF_950023065.1. Classification (NCBI taxonomy): domain Eukaryota; kingdom Metazoa; phylum Arthropoda; class Insecta; order Hemiptera; family Pseudococcidae; genus Planococcus; species Planococcus citri. Next base: position 68,192,783 of record NC_088680.1, read on the forward strand.
AAATAATCGGACAGCATCGATTAATCGGCCGATTAATCGAAGCTTGGCGCTACCTATATTGTACTAATATTTCAGGCTTTTTCATTGGTCAATGGTTAAGTTGCAATGGGCCAAGGTACCGATCGTTCCGCATGACGTCATGTTTTGCTGTGTTTGGCCGTCGATTAATCGGCCGATTAATCGCCGTCGATTAATCGATCGATTAATCGATTATTTCCGATTATTTTGAAGAAAATCATCGATGTAGCATCGATTATAATCGATTCCATCTCTGGGCGTACGAGATGATTAACAAGCTGGAACACAATCATTGATGGTTTTATTTTTAATGGACATACTCAATGGACATACTCGCTTTTAGCTTCTAAATGGACATACTCAATGTTTAAAATTTATTTAAATTCAATTTTTTTATATTTTCATAATAATTATAAGGTTTATCATTTATTTCACTAGATTCGGCTGAGCGTCAGCTTTTCAGTGATACCAAAATCAAAAAATTGAAAATTTTGGACATACTCGGATTTGGCATTAAGGTAACGTATAGCTTTCAACAGGCAAGCTTTTCCGGCCTTGACTGCAGCCTCCCAAATACCACCCTGATGTGGACTTCGCGGAGCAATAAAACGCCAACGAATCGAATTTAGATTCGCAAAATTCAACAATTTTTGAGAATGTGATAAGACATTCGAGGCACCGATAAAATTTGAACCATTATCTGAATAAATGGTGTTAGGAAGTCCGCGTCGACTTACGAAACGTTCGAGAGCAGCAAGGAATGACTCAGTCGTCATGTCTTCAACCAACTCTATGTGCACAGCATGTGAAACGAAACAGACGAAAAAACAAACGTATACTTTATTAAATTTTGTCGAACGATGGTTTGTGCATTTCACTTGAAATGCGCCTGAGAAGTCCACACCAGTAGTAGTAAATGGCCTTGAAATAGTAACACGTTCGCGAGGTAAATCAGACATAATTTGACGAACTTGAGTAACATTTTCACGAGTACAAAGGATGCATTTTCGAAGCACCTTTTTTATTATTGAGGATGCACCTCCGACGATCCAAAATTTGCTACGAACAAAATTCAATAAAAACGATTTTGAGGCATGAAAATATTTTCGATGAATATGCTCAATAAAAAGTTCCAAAAAACGAGAATTTTTCGACAAAATAATAGGATGTTTCAATTCAAAGGAAAAGTTTGAGGCCTCTAATCGACCACTTACGCGAATCAGATTATCCCTTTGATGAAAAATTTTAGCATTCAACGAAAGTAAAGGACTACGTTGGGAAATTGGTTTTTGACTAATGAGAGCAATGTACTCTTTTCGAAAATGTTCCATTTGAGCAAAATGAATAAGCACATGCAAGGCAATATCACGTTCTTCGAGGGTTAATAATTTAGTCTTTGGAACTTCGATCAAATTGTTCACAAATTTATCTTTAATCGTGGTTACGTTAATTAAAAGACGAATTGCATAGGCCATAACACCAATGCTTTTCAAAAAAGATGAATTTCGATTCAAAATCAACAATGGAATGACTTCATTAGTGCTTATGTTAAAGCATATCAACATATCATATATTTCAAGTACCTTTTCAGTACTTTTGAACGATGTCGAGGTAATAGTTTTAAAATCATTGTCAGACCATGTTGGACCATTTAGCCACGAATTATTTTTCAATAAATTTTCAGCAGAAATGCCGCGAGTTGCCAAGTCAGCGATATTGCTTTTTGTATCAATATAATACCAACGATTACTGGGTATTATTGCGGTAATTTTTTCCACCCTATTCGAAACAAACTGTTTTAATTTTGAGATAGGATGATTAATCCAACATAGAGTTACTTGAGAATCACAAAAAGCAAACATTTTCGAACGATCAAATTTCAAGTCATTACAAATACGATTCAATAAATTAGCCAACAAAAGAGCACCAAGTAATTCCAACCGATGTATATTATTTTCCTTGAGAGGTTTGATACGAGTTTTAGCGCAAACGAACGCGTTGATAATATTACCGAAATTATCAATACATTGCATGTACACTACAGCTGCATAAGCACGCGTAGACGCGTCAGAAAAACCAATGAGACGCTTCGAAACGATACCATCATTAGAACAATACAACCGAGGTACGGCGAAATTTTTCAACTTTTCTAATTCCGAACGATAAGCCAAAAATTCATTTTCGATTTCTGACGATATCGGATCGTCCCAATCAATCGCGATTCGCCATAATTCTTGCAACAAAATTTTCGCCTTCACAGTAACAGGTGATAACATGCCGAGTACATCAAATACCTTAGATACATCGGACAACATTATTCGTTTCGTTATCTGCTTAGGTAACGTATCGAGATTTAGCATTACATGCAAAGTGTCTGGTATCGGACACAACACTAAACCAAGTACATAAATGAACGAATCTCCGCCTAAAATACGCGAATTCAGCGGCTCGATTAACGACGAATCAATTTGTTTCAAAACTTCAGTTGAATTGCTCATGTATTTTCTCAAAGGAAATCCAAAATTTTGCAACGTATCGTGTATAATTTTTTGTAGCTCAATAGCTTCCTCAACACTATCAGCACCTGTCATTAAATTATCGATATAAAAATGAGAACGAATAGATTTAGCAGCACGAGGAGATTTTTCATGAATTGAGATACCTACTTTTTCCAAACAATACGTAGCCAAAAACGCGGCAGGTTTTGTGCCATACGTTAACGTGTTCAATTCACAAGTTTCAATAGGATCGGACCTATTGTAACGCCAAACGATTCGTTGGTATTTTCGATCTTCGACATGCATTAAAATTTGACGATACATATGCTCGATATCAGCAGCAAATGCGATAATAAAATCACGAAAGCAAATAACATTAGTAAAAAGCTCTGGCTGAATAACAGGACCATCATATAAATGGTCATTTAACGAGGTATTCGACTCGTCTTTACTAGAAGCGTTGAAAACGACTCGATATTTCGTTGTCGAGCTAGTTTCTTTCTTTACGATGTGGTGAGGAATATAATAAACATTATCAGTATCACAATTACCATTAAAATTATTCAATTTCGACATATGATTCAAATGTTCATATTCGGACATGAAAGTACAATATGCTTTACGAATTAATTCAGACCTACAACGCTCAGATTTTAACAACATAATCTTAGCTTTATGAAACGACCCTTTCAAATTTACTACTGTAGGTTTAACAGGTAGGCGCAATATAAATCTACCATTTTTGTCACGAGAGTAGGTTTTATCAAAATGTTCACGAATTAAACGATGTTCTACGATAGTTTCATTTTTTGTTTCATCGAGATCTGAGATATTTTCTATACGACAAAAACGATCAAATTGATCTGATAAATCATTATTTGACAACCCACAAAAAGAACTGAACGAAGCCTTTTCCGAAAAAAATGTAGTTTTTCTAGCAGAACCAGAGATAACAAATCCAAAATGAGAATCTCTAAGGCATAGACCTTCAAAGAAATAACGTTTCTCCTTCAAAACGAACTCAACATATTCACTGCCTAAAAGTACATCAACCGTATTATAAGGTAAATCTAATGATTCGGCAAATTGATAAGGAAAATTGCCCAAAACACTTTTCACATCACTTCGATTTACACTATAGGGTATTTTATCAACTACTTCTGCTGAAACAGCAATACTAAAATCAGACAGACGAGATTTTATCACAAATTGAGTACCGTATTCCAAAGTTTTTGAGTCATTATGGATGCCAAACAAGACAGTAGGCTCTTCAGAACGGATTAAACTCAATTTTGCACGATTGCAAAATTCCCTAGTCACTAATGAAACTTCCGAACCCTGATCAAAAAAAATTCTACCCTTTTCGATACCCTTTGGGCCTTGAATTTTCACTACTGCAGTTGACAAAAATACAGTCTTATTCGATGACAAAGCACAATTTGTCATAGCAATTGACCCTTGTTGGCCACTAGGAGGAACATTTTGACCTGTTGACCCAGTAGAACCACTTTGTCCAGATGGACCATTACTAGCACCGGAATGAGACAAATTTGAACCGAAATTTTGTCCATTACCACCAACAGACCCTGACGAATATTCCCTATGTAGCAACGTATTATGATTACCACGACAACGATTACAATTTTTCCATTTACAATTCGACACAGTATGGTTAGCATTAAAACATTTCAAACATAATTTATACGATTTTACAATTTCAAACCTTTCCGAAACATTCTTGCTTAAAAAGCTGCGACATTGATTCAGGTAGTGCACTTCATCACATAAAATGCACTTTGGAGGGGCTGGAGAAGTTGGCGAAGCGATGAACGATCTTTTATCTGGACCAGACGAACCTTTATTGCCTTTGACGGATTTTCCACCAACACTGGAACTCGAATTTGGTTTTTCTTTCTCTGGTTTATCGACATTACTGGTTTCCACAGAAAAACTCCGATTGATCAAAAAGGTTGCCATAGATTCGAATGAGGGATATGTGGAAAAATCATGGTTCTGATTTTCCCAGTCACGACGGAGGTTGTCTGGCAATTTTTTCGCGACCCAAAAAGCGACCATTGGAGACATTTTTTCTGGCTCCAATCCGCATACTCGCAACCCACGTAAACACCTTCGAACTAAATCTACACTATCACGAATTGTAGAATTTTTGATTGGTGGCAAGTCGAATAGGTTGGCAAAATGCTCGGAGATAATGCGACGACGATTAAAAAACTCCTTATACAAATCTGCCAAGGTGGATTGGTAAACTTCACCACCATTCCCAATATCTTTTAGCAACTTCTCGGCTTTACCAACCATGCACCGCTTGAGCAGAAAGAGTTTTTGGAAATTATCGAAGGTTTCGTTGGAATCAATCATCGAAGAAAATTCTGCCCACCAGTCAGGAAACGAAGCATAATTACCATCGAAATTCGGTACTGGTATATCTTGAAGTTTCAAGATAGGATTTACCAACGTATTATCGAACAAATTGGTCGAGCGACGAGTAGTTTGAGGTTGCTGAGGCTTTGGAGCAAGTTTTGACTCGAATGTTTTCACTTTACCCATGTTTTTGTGAAAGTTGGTTCGCCATGTCTCGTAATCGTGAAGAATTTTCACTTCTTCGGCAGTGATTTCTTCGATGGTTTTGCTGTCATCAATAAGATCCATAAATTGGTCATCGATTAATTTCAACTTCCCAAGGCCATCTTTCCATGAGTCCATATAGGCATGGAGTTGGTTCACTACTGTAGAAGAAGGGTTCTGGGATAATAAACTTGAAACTGTGGCAGCATCTCTGGTCACACCCAATGTAATGACCCTTTTCTCTCGAGTCAAACTTTTCTTTTTCTTCTCAATTTCAGTCGACATGATGAAACGAACAACTATTCGAATTATTCGAGACGAAACGAACGATAATAACGAATAACTTTCGAATTACGAACGAAAAATAATCAGTTCAACTTACGAATGCGATTTTTCTTGTGAAAACTTGACCATATTTGGTCCAAAACGAACACCAAAACAACAAATTTTACGAAAATTTACGAATTAAATTGTTACCGGCAATTAGATATCCGGCTCGGAGGACCATTGTTTCGTGAATACACACGATAAAATTAAAAAACGAACACAAAAACGATCAAACAGTATAATTCGATCATATTTCGACATTATGCACACAATTATGCACATACACGTACATAGATACAACGAATGGAGTAAAAACATCGAACAAGATCGTAAATAGGTAAATACTTACGAAAATATCGGATACAACCGAACGAAAACGAAAGAGAGCGAGAGAACGAGATAAAAATATACAATGTAGCAGATAAGCTGCTAACAGACCACTTTCAGCACAAAACAAAACACATGCCCAAATTGTACAAAACGGTCAAATCGAATCATAAACAAATCAATTTTGAGAACTGAAATTTGAGTTACCGGCATATCAGACTACGCTCCTTTCAGTTCAAATTAGAGGTGTACTCCTCGAGAGGTTCCCTTGTTAGAAAGTGCACAAAAATGCTACAAAAATAAAATCATTTGTTTATCACCCCAAGTAATCACTTTATTCAGTCAACAATAGTTTCTTTGAACACATTTTCGATGTATTTACAATTGTACAAGTACATTCTTAAGAATAGAATACGTACCTAAAATATAGAAATCAACAAAGAATTACAGATATTACTTATTATCAATAATACACGGCATCAGGTACCAGTTTCTGTACCTCTGATAATCCTAAATTGATCATATCATCGGCAAACGAATGTTTCTCAAAAAAATCGCAAGCGCTTTCGTGTGCTTCCTTAGGTATAAGCTGATTCAAACCTTCTCTTAAAGGCAACACTTTGTATTTTTCATTTCCAAAATAAGTCTTGAACACACCGAGCATGTAGTAAACACTATTCAAACAAAAATTGCTACTTTTTCCCCGCCACATACCACATTGCCCTTTATTTTTATCTACCTCGTCTTTATCCTTTATGCGCCAGAAAACTAAATCTATGATTAATAAACATGGTCTCTGATCATGAGCAGCAAAACTAGGGTCATCTTCTACTAAGATGGCGTCTAATATCGTTTCGCCGTCTCGAATAACTACTTTTAAATCTTTTACAAAGTTTCCTTCGCCACGAGTTCCTTTACGCAAATGTGTAAAAGAAAATATGTCAAATTGTCCTTTGGCTTTCAGGGCTTCAAATTTCTCACTACCCCAGAAGGACGTAAGTAGTTCTGGAATGACTATTAGATTTCTTTCCTCATTGCGATTAGCAGAAAAAAAGACGATTCGTACGCCTTGCTCCAATAAGTAATCGAATAAAATTTTCAGGTGAGGTAGAAATACGTGCGGATGTCTTTCAGTGCGTGTTGTCCAATCGTACTCTTCATTCCAAACAATTATCGGGCATTCCGGAAAGCTTTTTCTAATGATTTCTTCTTCTTCCTGCATCACGTAAAATTTACAAAGTGTACAATCAATATCGAAGACTACAATACGGCTTCTAGTTGATGTGGAGGTAACAGAACAGCGTCTGATGAACCTGGTTTCAAATTTGAATGGAAAGAAGCAACAAAAAGTTCACTGTTAGACATTCGTTGTACTTGAAATTAATAAACAGATAATTTTATGAGTACACATATAGGTACATATTAGGTAATCCCAGGGGAAAACTTATATTTTTCAATTAAATTAAAGTTAGGTATTGGATCTGGCCAGGTTTGATCAGATCCGGTCATTTTCGGGATCTAATTCGACTTGATCACATCAAAAAAATAGATTTATGAGACAACACGCGATCCAAAATTCGATGAAGTTTTCAATATTTTTTCCTCATTTTTGTACAGGTCTTGAAAATTCTCAATTTTTCATCAAAAAGTTCATAATTTAATTTAATTACTAATTTTATGCATTATTTTGTAGAATTGGTGTGAGAGAGAGGCAATTGGTTATTTTCGGTTTTCGATTTAATTTTTATACCTACTTCAATTCTTCCAGAGTTTTAAATTTCATTTTCAGTTTTCAATTTTTACATATGTAGTTTTCGGTTTCATTTTTTTCAGCATTTGATTATATTTTAGTTTTATTTTTGCTTTCGTTCCTTGATTTTATATTTTTAGTTTTTCATCTACATACTTTTCAAAATTGTCAATTACTTTTTCGAGTTTGTGTTTCGTTTTAGGTTTTCTATTGACTTTTGAGTTTTTATTGCATTTTTATTTTTTGATTTCAATTTGTGAGTTTTTCATTTTACAGCCGGAGATATTCTCTTTATTTTCAGAGTTTTCCACCTTTAAATCGAATATACTTATGTCTCCGTTTTTTAAAGACTTCAGGGAAATTTTCGAGAAAAAAAATAATAATAACAATCAGCTCCCTAGACTCGAATTTCAACATTTCAGTATGGTTTTCGATTTCTTCAGAATTTCAAAGTTTCCACAGAAGGTGTAGAAATCATTATTTGTGCAGCTATCAATCAAATTGTCGAATTGTGGATTATTCTAAACCTATTTGAAGCATGTGTTTCTTCATTTGACACAATTACCAAGGGGCCATCTCGAGGATGGATATTCTCGTTAAATGAGACCAGAATAAGCGACCCAACAACTCAATTTTTAGCAACACAAAATAACTTCCATGCCCTGTGGAAAAATTTGTAAAATTCTGGGGAAACATAAAATCACACAGGAGGCTCCAGAATGACTCGAAATAGTGAAATTCGAGTTTGGGAGTTGGTTGTAAAAAAAACGAAGCCATTTGTGCAAATTTAAAAATTTTCCCTTCGAATGGAAAATTTTTTATTTTTTGAATTTTTTCTTCATAAAAATCAGGACGAAAAATTCACTTTGAGTGTACACTTTAAAATTGAGCCAAATGCAGACGAGCTTAATAAATAGATCGGGAATAAGCGATAACTCAATTTTTAGCTGCCCAATTTGATTTCTACTCATCTGGAGAAATCGAAAAATTACGCAGGAAGCTTCAAAATATTCAGAAATGGAATTCAGTTCGAAAAAGTTGATGTCAGTTTTAGGATTAATTTCAGTCCCTTTGACACGGATAAATTAGAATTACTCACATGTATTAGTCCGGCATATGACAATAGGAGTAATTGCACCCCCCCCCGATCCTCCGGGACAACTTTTTTCTTAAAGGGGTCATCCTAAGGAACATTTTAAAACAAACTTGCACAAAAAAAAGTTGGCCTTACTTACAAAATGGCGGCCATTTTGATTGACAGGTCAGCCGAAATCGCAGATTTTGCGTTATAGGACTTGCACGAAATTTTTCAAACTTTACAAAGGTAGATCGAAAGATCATGCAAAAATTAATCACCTGTCAAAATTTCAAGTGCTAAAGTGCGTTTTTCGATTTTTGGTGAATTTTTGAAAATCGAATTTAAGCCAAAAATGAGGGGAAAATCAAAATTTTACCAAATTGACCAAGAAAGCTGAAATTTGGGATACACCCTATTTTCGACATGCCAAATCGATTGGAAACTGTTTCAAACTATTTTGAGCAGTTCATGGAGCCTCCAGCGACTTTTTTGAAAATTACTGGAGCATCCAGTAGATTTTTGAAACTTGAAATTTTCCCAACATTAATTTATGAAATGGAGTTGGCAAGCTGAAATTTACTTCGCAGACTACATGGTGGTTTAAAATGGTTTTGAAGCTTCCAGCTACTTTTAGGAAATTTCAATTTTCCAAAAAAAACGCCATACAACCTTTCAAAAAGTCGCTGGAGGCTCCAAAACGACTTGAAATCCACCAGCAGTCAACTTCGTAGCGTATTGAAATTAGTTTGCAGAATGAATTTCGATTCTCCATCTCAGTTTGATGAAATTTTGGAGAAATTTCAAGTTTCAAAAATCTACTGGAGGCTCCAGTAATTTTCAAAAAAGTCGCTGGATGCCCTAAAATGACTTGAACCCACCTGAAGTCGTCTTCAGGGGGTGTTATAATTGGAGTAGTAGTCAGGTCTCAATTGCATATCCGCTCGCTATTCGTGCTAAAAGCAATTTTATGATTGATTCTTGTTCTACACATTGAAGCGAATAAATTTAGCTTGTATGCCTATTTTTCCCCCTCCCCCTTTTCCGAGGGTCCACCCCCCAACATTTGAAATTCGTGTATCTCCCAATCTATGGGTTGTACAAAAAAAATTATAGAACAAAAATTGTTCCTTGACATCAGATCTTTAATTTGAGTTCATCAAAATTTGTTTTGGAGCAACCCTTCCCCCTCAAATTTTGTAAATACCCCTCAAGAAAACATCAATATTACGTTTTTCACATTTTTAATGAAAAGTTTCAAAGTTGAAGAAAAATCTGTAATTGCTAACAAAAAGTGTTCAGAATCGAATTTCTTTTCCAACGAATTAAATTAAGACCATTTTCCAGACCCCCTCCCCGCCACCAGGGTGATCCCACCTCCCCCGGTTACAAATACCACACAAGAAGGGAAAAAATCCAACGCAAGTTGTTTCGGGTTGAAATTTGCATGGTAGGTGGGTATCATCAAGAGACTTACGCGTGTAAAGTTTTGGACCTCCAGACCCAGGGTCTTTTTGAAAAACCTCCCCTTTTCTGAAATTACAGTAAAAATAATAAAATGAGAATTTTGAGAAAAGTAACCATTAAGGAGTAGGGTGTCGTTTTCGCATGATTCAATACCGCTGAGTATGAATATGACGTCAGATTTTCTGCTACATTCATCTAACCCCCTCCAGAGCCCCCAGACCCCCACCACAAATTTTACCAGTTTTGAAAAGAATTACCTACTTTGGTGATTGGTGATATTGGTATCGTTTTCATATGATTCGAACCCCCTGAGCACAAATATTGCGTCAGATTTGAGGGGGGGCTGAGGCTCTGGAGGGGCTGTATGAGTGTAAAACAAAATCTGACGCAATATTTGTGCTCAGGGGGTTCGAATCATATGAAAACGATACCAATATCACCAATCACCAAAGTAGGTAATTCTTTTCAAAACTGGTAAAATTTGTGGTGGGGGTCTGGGGGCTCTGGAGGGGGTTAGATGAATGTAGCAGAAAATCTGACGTCATATTCATACTCAGCGGTATTGAATCATGCGAAAACGACACCCTACTCCTTAATGGTTACTTTTCTCAAAATTCTCATTTTATTATTTTTACTGTAATTTCAGAAAAGGGGAGGTTTTTCAAAAAGACCCTGGGTCTGGAGGTCCAAAACTTTACACGCGTAAGTCTCTTGATGATACCCACCTACCATGCAAATTTCAACCCGAAACAACTTGCGTTGGATTTTTTCCCTTCTTGTGTGGTATTTGTAACCGGGGGAGGTGGGATCACCCTGGTGGCGGGGAGGGGGTCTGGAAAATGGTCTTAATTTAATTCGTTGGAAAAGAAATTCAATTCTGAACACTTTTTGTTAGCAATTACAGATTTTTCTTCAACTTTGAAACTTTTCATTAAAAATGTGAAAAACGTAATATTGATGTTTTCTTGAGGGGTATTTACAAAATTTGAGGGGGAAGGGTTGCTCCAAAACAAATTTTGATGAACTCAAATTAAAGATCTGATGTCAAGGAACAATTTTTGTTCTATAATTTTTTTTGTACAACCCATAGATTGGGAGATACACGAATTTCAAATGTTGGGGGGTGGACCCTCGGAAAAGGAGGAGGGGGAAAAATAGGCATACAAGCTAAATTTATTCGCTTCAGTGTGTAGAACAAGAATCAATCATAAAATTGCTTTTAGCATGAATCGCTGGCGGGAGCTTTTTTTTGTCAAATTGAGACCTGACTATAGAGTAAATTTCAGCTTTCCATCTCCATTTGATGAAATTTTGTGAAAATTCAAAGTTTCATACATCTGCTGGAGGCTTCAGGAATTTTCAAAAAGTCGCTGGAGGCTCCAAAACGACTTGAAATTCAGCTGCAGTACTTCGTAGCGTATTGAAATTAGTTTTTAGAATAAATTTCAGCTTTTCAATTCCAATTTGATGGAATCTTGTGGGAATTTCGAGTTTCAAAAATCTGCTGGAGGCTCCAGAACTGCTCAGAACGGGTTAAAACCGTTTCCAATCGATTTGGCATGTCGAAAATATGGTATATCCCAAATTTCAGCTTTCTTGGTCAATTTGGTAAAATTTTGATTTTCCCCTCATTTTTGGCTTAAATTCGATTTTCAAAAATTCACCAAAAATCGAAAAACGCACTTTAGCACTTTCCTATGTTGAAACGCAAAATCTGCGATTTCGGCTGACCTGTCAATCAAAATGGCCGCCATTTTGTAAGTAAGGCCAACTTTTTTTTGTGCAAGTTTGCTTTAAAATGTTCCTTAGGATGACCCCTTTAAGAAAAAAGTTGTCCCGGAGGATCGGCAGGGGGGGGGGGGTGCGATTACTCCTATTGTCATATGCCGGACTATATAGATAGAAAGAAGAGAAGAAAAAAACGATACAAAACAAAAAACAACTCATACACCCCTACCTTTATTACTCAAAACGGTCAATGTTGAACTATTAAAAATTCACTAAAAAAATTAAGAATTCAAAAATTAATTTTGGAAGCTGGAAATTGGGTTATGCAGGCTTCAGACAACGCTCTTTCCAAAAACTGCGGTATTGTTCAAATCGGAGGCAGACACTTCGAGTGGTTCCCTAGTTGGATCATGCACAAAAATGCTTCAAAAATAAAATCATATAATTTAAGTAATTACTTTATTCAGTCGATAATTATTTCTTTGAACACATTTTCGATGCTTAAGAATAACTACATATAGAATAACATTAATCTAGGTAGAATATTACAGACAACACAGTTATTATAATCAATAATACAAGGCACTAGGTACAAGTTTCCGTACCTCTGAAAGTCCCAAATCAATCATTTGTGTTGTATGAGCTTCTACATCGAGTGCTTCCTCGTTTAAAAGTTGTTTCAAGCATTCTCTTAAAGGCAACACTTTGTATTTCTCATGACCAAAAACAGTCTTGAACACACCGAGCATGTAGTAAGCACCATTCAAACGATAATTTATAGTTTTTTCATCCCGAGGATTTTGCTTTTTATATTTTTCTATCTCGTTTTCATCTGCTATGTACCAAACATTTAAATCTATGATTAATAAACATGGTTTCTGATCATGTCCAGCATAACTTTCGTCATCATCCACTAAGATGGTATCTGATAACGTTTCGCCGTCTCGAATAACTACTTTTAAATCTTTTACAAAGTTTCCTTCACCACGAAAAGCTCTTTCACGGCAATGTTCCTTAGAAAAAATGTCAAATTGTCCTTTGGCTTTTAGGGCTTCGAATTTCTCATCACCCCAGAAGGATGTGAGTAGTTCTGGAATGACTGCTAGATTTCTTTCCTTGGGACCACCAGAAAAAAAGACGATTCGTACGCCTTGCTCCAATAAATAATCGAATAAAATTTTTAGGTGAGGTAGAAATACATGGGGAGTTCTGCCAATGGATCCGTCGCCATAATGCTGATTCCAGATAATGATTGGACATTCCGGGAAGCTCTTCCTAACGATTTCTTCTCTTTCTTTCTCCACCAAATCACTTTTACAAAGTGTACCATCGATATCGAAGACTACAACACGGCTTCTACTTGATGGAGATGTAACAGCGTCTGACGATCCTGGTTTCACATTCGTATGGAAAGAAGCAACAGAAAGTTCACTGTTAGAGATTTGTTGTAACTATACTTATTTCAAAAATATACATAGATAGACCCAGTGGAAAATGATTGAATCTGGTCAGGACTGATGAAATCTGGTAATTTCCTGGATCAAATTTGACTCGATCAAATCGACGTTTTAATATGATTGGATATGTACACATTTGATCAGATCCAATAGGGGAGACCTCACATTGGGTCCAACCAAATGTTTGATGTCTGGAATGATTTGATCAGACCTGATAGGGAAGATCTCATTGGATCTTATCAGATCTAATCAGATCTTATCAAATCCGATCAGATCATCCTTATTGGGTCCGATCAAGTCTGCACAGATATCATTGCATCGTGGATTCAGAGAATGCCCAGATATGACCAGGTCTGATCTTTCAAACTCACACTTTCTGATTAACGAGTAGACGAATAAACCAAGCTAGATCAAAAGAGCATTGTTCTAAGACCCTCGTAAACAATATTTCAGATCCTAACGTTGATTTTCTAGACCTTTGGCAAATTTTTGAAAATTTAAAAAAACTGTGATGAAGCTGTTTTAGGGGCTATTTGCAAACTTATTATGAGAGATAATTTTTCCAAGCAAAGTGAACAAATGAGAATAATTCCTTCAATTTCACTTTCACAGAATCGGCGATTTTAAAGCATTTTCGAGCGTTTTTACTTTGTTTTAACGTATTTTCCAAACTGTTTCATACAGTTCAGGCAACTTTCTTTAAAATTTCACCAATATTCAGTCGTTTTTAGTGATTTTGAATAATGCTTTTATGTGCCATTTTAGCGCATCTCCATCACCTTTTCCTACATGTTTGGAAAATCTGAGTAAATGATACATATTTTCCCAGTAATTTTGAATTTTTTCAGCATCGAGACTTTCGGTAATTTTTGGAAACGAAGTGAGATATTTCAAGCAACGTTGATGTAAAGCGAGTATTTTTTTTTCCAAAAAGCAAAGAAAAATGTGGGACTTTTTTGGAATTTATTGGAAAAAAATTATATTTTTCGCAATTTTTGTCAAAAAAGCGAGACTCTTTCGCAACATTTTGATAAAAAAAAAAATGAAAATTTTTAATTACCTGCCTATTTGAAAAAAAGTGAGAATTTTCAGCATTTTCAACACTTTTGCTAAAAAGCAGGGCTTTTAACATTCATTTTCAAAAAATCATGATTTTTCGCAATTTGAGGAAATTTTCGTAGATTGAGACCTTTTGAAAACAGATCGAGTACAAACCCTTCTACATAATATCGACTCGCTGCAATCGAATTTCTACACTCCAGTCATTCTGCAGACTCTAGCACGATTTCCGATTTCTTCAGAATTTTAACATTTCATTTCATTTTGATAGATCGCGTGACATTTTATCAAAAGCTCAAAAAATCAAAACCTATCGGGCTCTTAATTTTTTAAACATGAACAAAAAACATTTTCGTCAAAATATTTGTAATCTTTGCGAAATTTTAACCCATTTCCAAAATTTTATCACAGGGTCACTTTGAATATTTCTACAACAGTACATTTTTACTCAAAATCCGATGGGGAAACGGGGCGTTTTTCACAAAAACTGAATCCAAAATTGAAACTTAAACATACATTCGAAATACATACCTACTTTCAACTTAAATCTGAAACTAAGCCCACAATATATATTTTTTTATGGAGCCTTTTCCCAGAAACTTTCAATGAATACTGTTGAATTTTTTCCAAGTATATTTTGCTGAAGTAAAAACCTCGCAAAATTACCAAAAAGTTTTGAAATTTCAGTAACATTTTTAATTTAACAAATACTTTTTATGCATGCATAAAAAAACTGAAAAAGTGTTGAAACATGTTAGAATGATGTAAACGCACTTTAAAAAAACATCGCAATGCTAAAAATTTCCTAAAAGCGATACAGTTTGGGTGAAATTTTTGAAATTTACCGGCAATGAAAGAAAAAGTTGTAAAAAGATTCAAAAAAACAATTAAATTTCTGGAAAACATCGTCAAGAGGAGGAGTATCGATAAGGTCATTTTTTGGCACCAGACAATTATCGACTGAACCACTCTTAAAATGTTGTAATGAATGCCCCAAATACGAATCCGTGGTTACTGGTTAGTTAACCAAAAATGACCATTTTTTGGGCTCCAGGTGTCCCCAAAGTTGCGAATATAAAAATAATTTTTGGAACCACTGAGTATTATTTTCAAAAACTTTTTCAACGTAAAATATCTGTTTGAACCCGTTAAACATGATACGAGGAAATTTTTCCATCTTCGACCCTCCGGGGGCAGAAATTGGGGGGTTTTAATTTTTGAAAAATTTTGGAACCACCATTTTGAACCTACCCTTTTGAACCGCGCTAAAAAGCTTTTTATAGTTTATTAGTATCTGAAAGACCTCTATCCCACCAAATTTTGTGCTGGTACTCAAAAATCCAAATTTCCAATTTTTTGTGATTTGGATTTTTTGGGAACCCCTGGATAGCTGGAAACCTGCGATTTGCGCCAAACGAAACGTTTTTTGGCATATATTCAACTATCTAGGTGAAAAAGTTCAATTATTAAGCTCCCTGTATATTCGTAATTTTGAACCCTGTTTTTAGAGCCCTCCACTTGGGTATCCCTGAAAAAGGCGATTATGCATATTTTTTCAAATAAATTGAAGAATTTACATTTGGAACACACTAGCAAGAGCTAGATAATTTTTCACTCGATTTTACCAGTAACTTTAAAAATTGAGCTATTTTGGGTCAAATTCTGAGATTTTACTCTTTGAAAAAACGTTAAAATCACGTTTTCACGATTTCAAGGAAGTAAAATCTCAGAATTCTGCAGTTTCCATTTGACCAAAATTTGAGGACTGCAAGTGCATTTGTTGAGCTGCTTTAACAGGGTTTTCAATTTTTTCAATGACAGGCATAAAAACCCGGATGGACAAAAAATATGATTTCTGATGATAATTCCAGATCCGGCCGACCGTAGTATCAATCGATTAGGTATCAAGCATAAACCCTTCCACCAAAATTTTAGCTGCTCAAGTTCATGTGGTGGGGAGAAACGGCAATTTTTCAAATTCATCGAAAATATGAGAAAAAAAGTAAAAAATTCTGTTTTCTGACCGGAAGGCCGGATCCGGCCGATGGTAATATGGGTCGATTTGATATCTAGCACAGATTGTTTGACCAAAATTTGAGCGTTGCTAGTGATTCGAACTTGGGGAGTTAGTTTTAGACAAAACAAAGCCATTTGTGCAAATTTTAAAAATTTCCCTTCGAAAGAAAAATAATTGTTGAAATATTTTTTAAATTTTTTCGTCATAAAATTCAGGATCAAAAACTCACTTTAGGTGTGTATATGTCAGCTGCCCGAAAAATTAACCAAATTCAGATGAGCTCGTTAAATAGGTCGAGAATAACCGATAACTCGATTTTTAGCTGCCCTAGTTCATTTCTAGACATCCGGAAAATCGAAAATCACACCAAAATGCTCCAGAATGATCGGAAATGGTATTCGGTTCAAAAAAATTGAATTTGTAAAATCAATTTTCGGAGCTGAAATTCAGTTTATGACGAATTGAGGACTTTCGACTACGCTCTTTCCAAAAACTGCGTTCTTATTCAAATCGAAGACGGACACCACAAGAGATTTTTGTTGTTAGATCATGCACAAAAACGCTTCAAAATAAAATCATATGTTAATCGCGTAAGTTATCACTTTATTCAGTCAATAATAATCTCTTTGAACACATTTTCGATCCTTAATAATAACTATAAAATAACAGTAATCTAGAATATTACAAACAAGACAGATATTATAATCAATAATACATGGCATCAGGTACCAGTTTCCGTACCTCTGAAAGTCCCAAATCTATCATAAGTGTCCTACGAGCTTTATAATCAATGTATGCTTCCTCAGTTAAAAATTGTTTCAAGCATTCTCTTAAAGGCAATACTTTGTATTTCTCATGACCTAATAAGGTCTTGAACACACCGAGCATGTAGTAAATACTATTCAAAGGAAAATTTTCAGTTATTCCATTGTGACCAGGATATTGCTCTTTACGTTTTTCTATCTCGTCTTTATGTGTTATATGCCAAAACGTTAAATCTATGATACCTAAACATGGTTTCTGGTCATGAGCAGCATAACTGTGGTCATCTTCCACTAATATGGCGTCTAATAACGTTTCGCCGTCTCGAATAACTACTTTCAAATCTTTTACATAGTTTCCTTCGCCACGAGAAGTACTTTTACGCAAATGTTCCTCGGAAAAAATGTCAAATTGTCCTTTGGCTTTCAGGGCTTCAAATTTCTCGCTACCCCAGAAGGATGTAAGTAGTTCTGGAATGACTGTTAGATTTCTTTCCTTGACAGCGGAAGAAAAAAAACTATTCGAACGCCTTGCTCTAATAAGTAATCGAATAAAATTTTCAGGTGAGGTAGAAATACGTGCAAATATGTTTCAGTGGTTCCAGTCCAACGAACCTGACTCCAGAAAATGATTGGACATTCCGGATAACTCTTCTTGAGGATTTCTCTTTTTTTCTCAAACGAATACCCATTATAACAAAGTGTGCCATCGATATCGAAGACTACAACACGGCTTCTAGTTGATGGAGATGTAACAGCATCTGATGAACCTGGTTTCACATTTGTATGGAAAAAACAACAGAAAGTTCACTGTTAGAAATTCGTTGTACTTGAAGTTGGATAAATATACCTATTTTATGAGTACCTACGTACATACATATAGATAGACCCGCCAGTGGAAAATGATGGGAACCGGTCAGGTCTGATCAGATAAACAATAGTTCTTTCTTGGATCCAATTTCGCTTGATCAGATCGAAGTTGTGATCGCATTTGATCTGTTTTCAAGCGAGGTGAATCGAATCGAATCGAATCATTCACAACTGATTGGCGATTGAACAAACTGAATGATTTCCAAGTGAATCATTCGCGAACGAACTGATCAACGGTCACTGAATCATTCGCGAACGAATTAATTCGTTAACTCAATTTTTTATGAATCATTCGCGAACAAATCGATTCATTTACTTGATTCAATTTTTGGTGAATCATTCACGAAAGAATTCAACAATTTTTAGTGGCTCATTCGCAAACGAATTGATTCGTAGATATAAGTGACTCGTTCGCGAACGAATCGATTCATTTTTACTCTATTTAGATGAATCATACGCAAACGAATCGATTCGTATTAGTGACTCGTTCGCAAGAAAATCGATTCATTTACTTAATTTTTTATGAATCATTCGCGACCTAATCGATTTATTTGCTCAATTTTTTTCGGAATCGTTCGCGAACGAATCGATTCATTTACTCAATTCTGTATGAATCATTCGCGAACGAATTGATTCGTATAATTGACTCGTTCGTGAACGAATCGATTCATTTACTCAGTCAATTTAGATGAGTCATTCGCGAACGAATTGATTCGTATAAGTGACTCGTTCATGAACGAATCGATTCATTCACTCAATTTTGTATGAATCATTCGCGAACGAATCGATTCATTCACTCAATTTAGATGAATCATTCGCGAACGAAACGATTCATTTACTCAATTTTTTATGAATCATTCGCGAACGAATCGATTCATTTACTCAATTTTGTATGAATCATTCGCGAACGAATTGATTCATATAATTGACTCGTTCGTGAACGAATCGATTCATTTACTCAGTCAATTTAGATGAATCATTCGCGAACGAATTGATTCGTATAAGTGACTCGTTCGTGAACGAATCGATTCATTCACTCAATTTAGATGAATCATTTGCGAACGAATCGATTCATTTACTCAATTTAGATGAATCATTCGCGAATGAATTGATTCGTATAAGTGACTCGTTCGTGAACGAATCGATTCATTCACTCAATTTTGTATGAATCATTCGCGAACGAATCGATTCATTCACTCAATTCAGATGAATCATTCGCGAACGAATCGATTCATTTACTCAATTTAGATGAATCATTCGCGAATGAATTGATTCATATAAGCGACTCGTTCGCGAACAAGTCAATTCATTTACTCAATTTCTTATGAATCGTTCGCGAACTAGTCGATTCATTAATTGCTCAACTTTTTATAAATCATTCGCGAACGAATCGATTCATTTACTCAATTTTTTATGAATCATTCGCGAACGAATCGATTTATTTACTCAATTTTTTATGAATAATTCGCGAACGAATTGAGTTGTATAAGTGACTCGTTCGCGAACGAATCGATTCATTTATTCAATTTTTGGTGAATCATTCACGAACGAATTAAACAATTTTTAGTGAATCATTCGCGAACACATTGGGTCCTATATATGACTCGTTCGCGAACGAATCGATTCATATACTCAATTTTTGGTAAATCACTCACTCACGAATTGAATTATTTTTTGTGAATCGATTCGCGAACGAATTGATTCATGAAATGTGATCTGTCACGAGAAAACCAGGTTAGTGTCCAAAACGTAAATTTTACAGGAAAGGACTTTTGAAGTTTTGAATCTATGTGTTCGGCGATCTATGATTCGTAGGTCCCTGAAACTTGGACCACTTTTGGCCACAAGGGGTGCCAACATAACCTGACATTTTTTTTCAAAATCAGGGTTGCCAAAGGCCAATAATCGAAATTTCCCTAAATCGATTTTTTAAAATTTGGCGCCAAAAATTTCGCGAAAACTACTAAGAATGAATTATTAATATAAAATAAAGTTATTTATTGAGTTTTTCAATTTTTTCAAAAATTTTGTTCAAGGTGAAAAGAGTTGATTTTTCCAGCTTAAGCCTCATTTAAATTTCAATAAAATGGCACTAATCCTCCAAATGTGGGCCGATTGCCCTAAAAATTTGCATATTGACTCTCCAGAACATACTTTTCAAGAAAATCACAAAAAAAAATTTTTCAAACTTTTTTTGTAGTTGCTCTATTTTTTTAACTTTGAATTTAGGGTCAAAAGAATCCACAGGCGGATTCTGCACACTGAGTACTACCAATATCCATAAAAAAAACCAAATCGATTTTTTGGACACTAACCTGGTTTTCTCGTGACAGATCACAAATAAAGAATATTAATCATTACGTTGGCGAATGATTTTTTCAAAAAATTGATCAATTTGTTCATGAATGAAAGAATGATTCACCAAAAATTGTGGGTCGTATTAGTACTTTGTAAGAATCGTGCAGGCCTAGTGAGATTTCAAGTACCATCGAAATCGGTTCAGCAATATTCTAGGTAAGTAATGAGTTTTTAAAAAAATGATGAAAAAAACGTTTGTCGCTCGATAAACTTGGAATCTTTGAGCTTTTGGAACATTATGATTGATAATCGGAGACAAACGCCTCGAGAGGTTCCCTTGTTAGAATGAGCACAAAAATGCATCAAAAATGAAATCATTTGTCAATCACTTAAGTAATCAGTCTATAATTCAGTCAATAATAATTTCTTTGAACACATTTTCGATACTTAAGAATACGTAAAATAACAGTAATCTAGAATTACAGACCAAACAAACGGATAGTACGAGTATAATCAATAATACATGGCATTAGGTACCAGTTTCCGCACCTCTGATAATCCTAAATTGATCATATCATCGGCGAACGAATGTTTCGCAAAAAACTCGCTACCGTTTTTGTATGCTTCCTTAGGTAAAAGTTGATTCAGTCCTTCTCTTAAAGGCAACACTTTGTATTTCTCATGTCCAAAATAGGTCTTGAACACACCGAGCATGTAGAAAATACTATTCACACAAAAATTACTAGTTTTTCCTACCCAAATACCGTATCCTTTATCTTCCTTTTCTGCCTCGTCTTTATCAGTTATGCGCCAAAACGTTAAATCTATGATAAATAGATATGGTTTCTGATCATGAGCAGCAAAAGTGTAGTCATCTTCCACTAAAATGGCATCAGATAACGTTTCACCGTCTCGAATAACTACTTTTAAATCTTTTACATATCCTCCTGTTTCGTCAGGAAAAGCTCTTTCACGTGTATGTTCCTCGGAAAAGATATCAAATTGTCCTTCGGCTTTCAGGGCTTTAAATTTCTCGCAACCCCAGAAAGATGTAAGTAGTTCTGGAATGACGGTCAGATTTCTTTCCTTGGGACCGGAAGAAAAAAAAACGATTCGTACGCCTTGCTCCAACAAGTAATCGAATAAAATTTTCAGGTGGGGTAAAAATACATGGGGAGTTCTGTAAATGGATCCGTCGAACAAACGCTCATTCCAGTCAATAATTGGACATTCCGGAAAGCTCTTCCTAATGATTTCTTCTTTTTCACCCATATGCCTAGCATAACATAGAGTACCATCAATATCGAAGACTACAACACGGCTTCTAGTTGGTTGCGATGTAACAGCGTCTGATGGTCCTGGTTTCACATTCGTATGGAAAAAAGCAACAAAAATCTTACTGTTAGAAATTCGTTGTATTTGAACTTGGATAAATAAATACCTATTGTAAGAGTACAGATAGTGATAGACCCATTGGAAAATGATTAGATCTGGTCAGGACTGATCAAATCTGGTCATTTCCTGGATTCAATTTTGCTTGATCAGATCAAAGTTCTGATCCGGTGAGATATGCTGACATTTGATCAGATCCAATAGGGGAGACCTCATTGTATCCAACCAAGAAAGTCTGGACAGATCTGATCAGACGTGATAAGGAAGATCTGATTGGATCTGAACAGATCTAATCCGAGCTTATCAAATCCGATCAAGTCAGAACTCATATCATTGGATCGTGGATCCAGAGAATGTCCAGATATGATTAGGTCTGATCTGATCTGATCAATCAAGCCTGCTCACAAGGGAACCTCTCGAACTCACACTCTCCGATTTAAACGAAACCAAGCTATATCGATAGAGCATGTTTTAAGACCCTCGTAACCAAAATTTCAGATTTCAAAGTTAATTTTTTGGACCTTTGACGAATTTTTGAAAATTTAAAAAACCTCAAAAAAGCCGTTTTATGGGCGATTTGCAAACATTTTCATGACAGGTAATTTTTCTGAGAAAAGTGAACACATGAGAATAATTCCTTCAGTTTCACTCTCACACACTTGGCGATTTAAAAGCATTTTCGAGGGTTTCTATTTTTTTTTATAGAGCATTTCCAAACTGCTTCTTATAGTTCAGGCAACTTTCATTAAAATTTCAGCAATGGACTATTGGTTTAAAAAAAAAAAAATCAGGTGCCATTTATTGATATTTTCCCACTAATTTTGAGTTATTTTAGTACTTTTTTGTCAGAAGGCAAGACCTCTACAATTTCAGTAAAAAGCAGCGTTTTTTGGTAACAATTGGTGAACGAATTGATTTTTGTAAGAAATGGGAGACTTTTATGCAAATTTTTGGTAAATTGGCAATTTTTGGTTAAAAGGCAGGGTTTTTTAATTATGCTTCAACAAAAAGCAGTACACTTTGACAATAATTATTAAGAATTGGCCGAAAAAATTTGTCTAAAAGGGAAAGCTTTAATACATATTTTTTCCAACATTTTTTGCAAACAAAGATAAATTTTTGTCAATTTTTGAATACCTTCTAAAAACTTTAGCCATAGAGCAAGATTGGAAATTTCAAGAAAAAGTAGAACATTTTAGAAGCTTTTGAAAATGTACGATACTTCAAGCAACTTTGATGAAAAGCGAGTAATTTTTGCCAAAAAAGCATAACTTTTGCGAAATGTGGGACATTTTGGAAATTATTGGCCAAAATAATATATTTTTTCGCAATTTTTGTCCAGAAAGAGACTCTTACAAATATTCGGTTTAAAAAAATAAATGAATATTTTGAATGATTACCTAAAAATTTCAAAAACAAGTAACTATTTTCGAAAGTTTTTGGCATTTTATCCGCAAAAAAGCGAGACCTCAGGGCAATTTTCGAAAAACAAATGAGAACGATGGTTATACCTTTGAGTATAACTTTAGTGATCTATTTGTTGTGATTTGAAAATCGACTCGAGTACGAGAACCTCTAACATCAACTCCCTACCACCGAATTTCAACATTTCCAGTCACTCTGCAGACTCTAGCACGATTTTCGATTTCTTCAGAACTTTTAAAATTTCTTCAGGCGTGAAAATTGTACACTCTCGTTGAATGGGTCCAGAATCCAAGCCCTTTATGGAGGGTCGTCCATGTCAACTCAACCAACGTTTTTGAGTCATGTCTTTCGATTTCGCTCAAATTTTTTTTACAATATATACGCACCCAGTAAGTAAGAACTCCGTAATTAGTTCGGTCCCAGCCCCCTCAGGGGGCAGGTGGGGGGGTCTTCCATTATTTTCACATTGTCTCGAAGTATACTCATACTTCAGCAGCCCATTGCTCCAAAACTATGGAACTTTGATCAAGACTGATTTCACAGTTCGAAAGGGCATTACTTTTTAAGCATTTTGAAATTTTCAAAAGTTGAAAGTTAAACTTGAAAGTTCAAATTTCAAAATGACGCTGTAAGTGGGAGCTATACCATTTAAAATTATGAAAAAAAATCCATAGATGTACCTTTTGATGATTTTTCGAAATATTCAAGTTTCAAGATGAGACCTATTGATGTAGGGGGAGCACCCCCACCCCCAATTTTGGGCGAAACTTTCGAAAGAAAATCTGGGGCATGTGATATATCGAATTGTATGTTTTTGGTAACGCTGGACACGAATATGACGTCAGATTTTTGATAGGACCCCATCCATGGCCACCAGCACCTCCCCAAAGGGGGTAAAAGTTCAAAAAAGTGTTTTGTTCGTGCGACACATGGAATAGTATGTTTTTGGTGACGCTGAACACGAATATGACGTCAGATTTTTGATTGGACCCTATCCACGGCCCCCAGCACCTCCCCAAAGTTTTTAAAATTGACTTCACCCATGGCCCCCAAAACCTCCCCCAACAGGTGACAGTCCAAAAAAATTGCTGGAGGCCGTGGATGGGGTCCAATAAAAAATCTGACGTCATATTCGTGTTCAGCGTTACTAAAAACATACTATTCCATGTGTCGCACGAACAAAACACTTCTTTGAACTTTTACCCCCCCCCCCTGGAGAGGTGCTGGGGGTCATGGATGGGGTCCTATCAAAAATCTGACGTCATATTCATGTTCAGCGTTACAAAAAACATACAATTCGATACATCACATGCCCCAGATTTTCTTTCGAAAGTTTCGCCCAAAATTGGGAGTGGGGGTGCTCCCCCATACATCAAGAGATCCCATCTTGAAACTTAAATATTTCGAAAAAGCATCAAACGGTACATCTATGGAAATTTTTTCAAAATTTTAAATTGTAGCTCCCACTTACAGCGCCATTTTTAAATTCGAACTTTCAATTTGAAAGTTCAACTTTCATTTTTTGAAAATTTCAAAATGCTTAAAAAGTTCTAAATGCAATGCCCTTTCGAACTGTGAAATTAGTTTTGATCAAAGTGCCATAGTTTTGGAGCAATGGGCTGCTGAAGTTGAGTACCTCGAGACAATGTGAAAATAATGGAAGCCCCCCCACCCGCTCCCTGAGGGGGCTGGGACCAAACCAATTGCGGAGTTCTTACTTACTGGCTGGGTATATATTGTAAAAAAAAAATTTGAGCGGAATCGAAAGACATGACTCAAAAACGTTGGTTGAGATGACATGGAATGACCCTGGAGATATTTTGTAAAATTCATTGAAAATCGAAAATCCCTCTTGAGGCTCCACAATGACCCGAAATAGTGAAATTAAACTTGAGAGTTGGTTTTGACAAAACAAATCCATTCGCGCAAATTTTAAAAATCTTCCTTTCGAACGAAAATTTGTTAATATTTTGAATTCTTTCCTCGTAAAATGTAGGATTAAAAACTCCACTTTAGGTGTTCCTCTGAAAATTGAATTAAATTCAGACGATCTCGTTATAATACATAGATCGAGAATAAGCAATAACTCGATTTTTAGCTACCCAAGTTGATTTCTAAGAACCTTGAGAAATCGTGAATGACGTTGGATGAAAGCTCTAAAATGACCAGAAATAGATTTCGGTTCGAAAAAGTTAATACCTACATATTATGTAGTATGTACTTATTAGGACTAATTTCAACCATTTTTACTGAATAAAATACTTACTGGCTGCATTCAGTTTTAAAAAAATGAACAAAACACACACACATACAGTAATTGCTTAAAATGGTCAATTTTGAACTTTCAAAAACCTACTAAAAATCGAATAATAAAAAAATCAATTTAGGGAGCTGAAATTCGAGTTATGGAGGCTTTAGACTAAGCTCTTTCCAAAAACAGCGACCTTGCTCAAATCGGAGGCGGACTCCTCGAGAGGTTCCCTTGTTGAGAAGTGCACAAAACTGCTTCAAAAATAAAATCAATTGCTAATCACTCGAGTAATAACTTTATTCAGTCGATAATAATTTCTTTGAACACATTTTCGATACTTGACAATACGCAAAAAAAAACAGTACATTAAAATTACAGACCAAACGGATAGTACATAAATAATCAATAATACTTGGCATTAGGAACCAGTTTCAGTACCTCTGATAATCCTAAATTGATCATATCATCGGCAAACGAATGTTTTGAAAAAAAATGTCTACCGTTTTCGAATGCTTCCTTAGGTAAAAGTTGATTCAAACCTTCCCTTAAAGGCAACACTTTGTATTCCACATGTCTAAAATAGGTCTTGAACACACCGAGCATGTAGTAAATACTATTCAGACAAAAATTACTAGATTTTCCTTCACAATAACCGTGCATTTCAACTTCCTTTTCTCTTATGCGCCAATTCATTAAATCGATGGCATATAAACATGGTTTCTGATCATGAGCAGCATAATAGCGGTCGTCTTCCACTAAGATGACATCTAATAACGTTTCGCCGTCTCGAATAACTACTTTTAAATCTTTTACATAGTTTCCTTCGCCAGGAGCAGTTCGTCCTTCACGCAAATGATCCTTAGAAAAAATGTCAAACTGTCCTTCGGCTTTTAGAGCTTCGAATTTCTCACTACCCCAGAAGTATGTAAGTAGTTCTGGAATGACTGCTAGATTTCTTTGCTTGGCACCACCAGAAAAAAAGACGATTCGTACGCCTTGCTCCAATAAGTAATCGAATAAAATTTTCAGGTGGGGTAGAAATACATGGGGAGTTCTGTAAATGGATCCGTTGAACAAACGCTGATTCCAGTTAATAATTGGACATTCCGGAAAGTTCTTCCTAACGATTTCTTCTTCTTTAACTTCATCCCACAAATCACTTTTACAAAGTGTATCATCAATATCGAAGACTACAACATGGCTTCTAGTTGATGGAGATGTAACAGGGTCTGATGATTCTGGTTTCACATTCGTATGGAAAAAAGCAACAAAAAGTTCACTGTTAGAAATTCGTTTCATTTGAGGTAGGACAAATGCCTATTGTAAGAGTACAGATAGATTCATTGGAAAATCTTTCCTAGATCCAGTTTGACTCGATCAAATCAAAGTTTTGATCGGATTACATCTTGTTTATGTGTATTTGATCATGATCCGATGTTTTTGATACTTTTTATTAGCGTTTTTACGACGTTATAAAACGTTTTCAACACTTTTTCTCGCATTCCATGCAACTTTCAAAGAAATTATAGCAGTTATTGGTATATCTATCAATGATCGTTTGAATATTGTTTTTTGGGGGACGTTTTTAGATCATCTTCTTCGTACATTTTGTGAAACATTTACTGAAATTTCGTAAGTTTATTTCAGAAGCAAAACTTTAGGGTAACTTTTGGAACAATTAGACTTGTGAGACCTGATAGCAATTTTTTCAAATAGCGAGAATTTCTGTCTGAAGGCAAGACCTCTACAATTTCAGTAAAAAGCATCGTTTTTTGGTAACAATCGGTGAACGAAATAATTTCTGTAGAAACTGGTATGTTTATGCAAGTTTTTGATAAAAAAGCCTCAATTTTAAATTTTTGGCAATTTTTGGTCAAAAGGCAAGGCTTTTCAATTACCTATGGTTTAACAAAAAGCAGCACATTTTGACAACTTTTGACAATTATTAAGAATTGGAAAAACATTTTTGTGTACGTAGTAAAACAAAACAACTTTGGTACCTATTTTTTGGAAAAACGTGAAATTATTCAAAATTTTTTACAAAAAATGATGAATATTTGTCAATTTTCGAACAATTGAAAATTTTTTGTCAAAAAGCAAGATTGGAAAGGGTGTTCCCGGATAAGATAGGTGAAATGCGCCTGTCCTCGGATTTTTGAAATTTTGATGAAACATTGTTGGGTGCATTTAAAAAAAATGCTGGAGCCAAAAAAATTTCCTCCACCCCACCCCACTTGCCCGCTAGGGCCAAAAAAAGCTTTTTTCGGGAAAAAAATCATACTTCAACGAGTTTCGAATAAAAAAATTTGAATTCACCCAAAATATGTACAGGAAACATAGGTCTA
The DNA here is from genome assembly GCF_950023065.1 of Planococcus citri. Classification (NCBI taxonomy): domain Eukaryota; kingdom Metazoa; phylum Arthropoda; class Insecta; order Hemiptera; family Pseudococcidae; genus Planococcus; species Planococcus citri. The sequence continues at coordinate 68,220,434 of NC_088680.1, forward strand.
TCCACATGAATTTTTTCGGGCCGGGGGGGGGGGAGATATTGACAAAAGAAAATTTGTGACCGCCGCATCTCCGAACCTAATTCTTGCACACAAATTTTTTTTCTTTCAATAATATATCTGCATGAGTACTAATTGGTATTTTTTTCAAATTTTTTCTCCAGGTGGGTCATCTTAAAAAATTCAAAAAACACTCAAAAATGCATTTTTTGTGTCACGGAACCACCAAAAAAAGCGATATTGCCAGTGATATAATTCTGAAATTTTGCATGCGGACATCTAAAAACAATATTATACCAACCAACTTCTTGAAAACTTAATTTTGGGGCCATAGGCACCCCCTCCCCCAATTTTGGGGCGAAAGAAGATCGACAATATGGGTATCGTTTTTATATGAATCGAACTTGCTGAACACGAATATGAAGTTAGATTTGCAGTTGGACCCTCCTAAGGGTCACATTGGGGCAGGTGGTTGCCCAAATATTCGATTTTTCGTGAAAACATACTTCAAAAAAAAAGGTGGATTTTTACCAAATTTAGCAGAAATCGTCATTTTGAGTTGAAAGGTATCCTAAAAGGAAGATATGGGCCCTCAAAGAAAAAGTGAGAATTCTTAGAATTTTGCTAAAAAGCAGGGCTTTTACAACTATTTTCAAAAAATGAAGATATTTTTTCGCAACTTTTGTCAAGAAAGCGACTGTTGCAAATTTTTTATTTAAAAAAAAAAACAAATTAAAATTTTGTATAATTACCTGCTCATTTGAAAAAAATACAGGAATTATCAGCATTTTCAGCAATTTTGCTAAAAAGCAGGGCTTTTACAACAACTAAACAAAATGATATTTTTTTGCGATTTTTGTCGAAAAAGACAGCTTTTTTCAATTTTTTTTTAGTAATTTATTCGTAGTTATTTGAAAATTTACCGAGTTCGAGTCGTTCTATTATCAACTCCCTGCAACCGGATTTCAATATTTCCAGTAATACTGGAGACTCCAACAAATAAACAATCAAATGGTCAATTTTGAACGATTTCAAATCTACAAAAAATTGAACAATCAGACGACGCACTTTTCAAAAACCATCGCTCGTCTTGCTTAAATCGGAGGCGGACGCCTCGAGAAATCGAGATGTCCCCTAGTTGGAAAGTGTACAAAAATGCTTCAAAAAAAAATCATTTGTTAATCACCTAAGTAAGTAATCAGTCTATAATTCAGTCAATAACAATTTGTTCGAACACATTTTCGATACTTAAAAAATAATTAAAATATAGTATCTAATCTAGCATTACAGACTAAACGGATAGTATAATTAATAATACATGGCATCAGGTACCACTTTCCGTACCTCTGATAATCCTAAATTGATCATATCATCAGCAAACGAATGTTTCGCAAAAAAATCGCAAGGGTTTTTGTGTGCTTCCTGTGCTTCCTTAGGTAAAAGTTGATTCAAGCCTTCTCTTAAAGGCAACACTTTGTACTTCTCATGTCCAAAATAGGTCTTGAACACACCGAGCATGTAGTAAACACTGTTCACTGGAAAGTTACTAGTTTTTTTGCCCCAAAAACCATCTCTACCTTCATTTTTCCTCATCTTTTCTTTATCCTTTATGCTCCATAACGATAAATCTATGATATATAAAAATAGTTTCTGATCATGAGCAGCAATCTTGTAGTCATCTTCGACTAAGATGGCATCTAATAACGTTTCGCCGTCTCGAATAACTACTTTTAAATCTTTTACATAGTTTCCTTCGTCAGGAGAGGTTCCTTCACGTCTATGTTCCTCGGAAAAAATATCAAATTGTCCTTCGGCTTTCAGGGCTTCAAATTTCTCGCAACCCCAGAAAGATGTAAGTAGTTCTGGAATGACTGTCAGATTTCTTTCCTTGGGACCGGAAGAAAAAAAAACGATTCGTACGCCTTGCTCCAATAAGTACTCGAATAAAATTTTCAGGTGAGGTAGAAATACATGCGGATATCTTAAAAAGGAGTCGTCGTAAAGACGCCGATTCCAGTCGATGATTGGACATTCCGGAAAGCTCATCTGGATGATTTTTTCTTCTCCTCCAGACAAATACAAACTATAACAAAGTGTGTTATCAATATCGAAGACTACAATACGGCTTCTAGTTGGTGGAGATGTAACAGCTTCGGATGGTCCTGGTTTCACATTCGTATGGAAAAAAGCAACAAAAATTTTACAGTTAGAAACTCGTGGAACTTGAAGTAGGATAAATACCTATTGTAAGAGTACAGATAGATTCATTGGAAAATCATTAGATCTGGTCAGGACTGATCAAATCTGGTCGTTTCCTCTGGATCCAGTTTGGCTTGATCAGATCCAAGTTCTGATCCGGTGAGATATGTTCACTTTCGATCAGATACGCTGGGGGGAGACCTCATTGGATCCAACCAAGGCCTTGAAGTCTGGACAGATCTGATTGGATCTGATCAAATCCGATCTGGTCATCCTTATTGGGTCCGATTAAGTCTGAACAGATATCATTGGATCGTGGATCCAGAGAATGCTCAAATATGATTAAATAGGTTTGATCTGATCTGATCAATACTTTTGCAGGAGTGACCAGAATTCCTGATACATATTTTACTTTTACCCTGCTTTTTGGCAAAATAAATGGTCAAAAAGAATCCCAATTTTAACCTGTTTCCCAAGATTTTAAAAAATTTGTGCTTTTTTGCTTAAATTGCCTAAAATTTGTGCCATAATTCCAACAAAATTTCCAAAAATCCTGCTCGTTTGGAAAAATTATTATCTACTGCTGCTCTTACACAATGTACATACAAAAAAATCTGGTTTTTCACGAAAAATACTTTTCTTTATCGCCCGAAAATTACACAACATTGTCCAAAAGCTGTAATATCTATCACAATTTTCTCAAAATTCATGTTGTTGTAGACATTGTTCAATGTCCACTGTCAAAAAGACTTGATTTCTTACAAAATTTTCAAAAATCTTCATTTTTGTCAAGAACGTCAAAATGCCCAAAATTTTGGTTAAAATCATTGTCAAACATTTTTGGTTTTTGGGTATGGCTGTCAAAAGTCCAAATTGGGGTCAAAATTGCTAAATTTTGGTCAAAATTGTCAAAAATGACTAATTTTGGTAAAATTTGTCAAAAATGACTAAGTTTGGACAAATTTGTAAAAAAAATGACAAATTTTGGTCAAAACTGTCAAAAACGACTAATTTAGGACAAATTGTCAAAAACGACTAATTTAGGACAAATTGTCAAAAACGACTAATTTTGGTCAAATTTGACAAAAACTACTAATTTTGGTCAAAATTTACAAAAAAAGACTAATTTTGGTCAAAACGGTCAAAAACGACTAATTTAGGACAAATTGTGAAAAACGACTAATTTTTGGTCAAATTTGTCAAAACCTACTAATTTAGGTCAAATTTTTAAAAAACAAGTAATTCTGGTCAAAATTGTCAAAAATTACTAATTTTGGTCAAAATTTTCAAAAACCACTAATTTTGGTCAAAATTTACAAAAACCACTAATTTTGGTCAAAATTTACAAAAGAAAACTAATTTTGGTCAAAATTGTCAAAAACGACTAATTTAGGACAAATTGTCAGAAACTACTAATTTAGGTCAAATTTGTAAAAAACGAGTAATTCTGGTCAAAATTGTCAAAAACGACCAATTTTGGTCAAAATTGTCAAAAACTACTAATTTTGGTCAAAATTGTCAAAAACTACTAATTTTGGTCAAAATTGTCAAAAACTATACTAATTTTGGTCAAAATTTACAAAAAAAGACTAATTTTGGTCAAAATTGTCAAAAACGACTAATTTAGGACAAATTGTCAAAAACGACTTATTTTGGTCAAATTTGTCAGAAACTACTGATTTAGGTCAAATTAGTAAAAAACGAGTAATTCTGGTTAAAATTGTCAAAAACGACCAATTTTGGTCAAAATTGTCAAAAACTACTAATTTTGGTCAAAATTGTCAAAAACTACTAATTTAGGTAAAAATTGTCAAAAACGACAAATTTAGGACAAATTGTCAAAAACGACTAATTTAGGACAAATTGTCAAAAACGACTAATTTAGGACAAATTGTCAAAAACGACAAATTTTGGTCAAATTTGTCAAAAATTACTAATTTAGGTCAAATTTGTAAAAAAACGACTAATTCTGGTCAAAGTAAAAAAAAAAAAAAAATGATAAAGGTCAAATTTGTCAAAAAGGACTAAATTTGATCAAAATTGTCAAAAAAAACTACTAATTTATGTCAAATTGTCAAAAAGGACTAATTTTGATCAAAATTATTAAAAATTACTAATTTCGGTCAAAATTGTCAAAAACTACTAATTTTGACCAAATGTGTCAAAAACTACTAATTTAGGTCAAATTTGTAAGAAACGACTAATTGTGGTCAAAATTGCCAAAAATTACTAATTTTGTTCAAATTGTCAAAAACTACTAATTTTGATCAAAATTGTGAAAAATGACTAATTTTTGACAAAAATGGTCAAAAACTCCCATTTTTGAACCTGTATTTTCCAAAATGCTAAAAAAGTGTTGTTTTCTGTGAATATACTCAAAAAGCTTCAATTTTGCAATATTTGTCAAAAAGTGTTCATTAAGTTCCATTCTCTGTTTGTTTAAAACAATATGAACACATTTGTTTTATAAATTGCGTATCATAAAAGTAGATATTTTTGGTCAAAATTAAATTATCAAAAAATCCGAATTGTCAAAATTATCAAAAATTCTTAATCTTGGCATAAAGTCGTGTTTTTTGTCAATATTGCCAAAAACTTCCATTTCACGCCACATCAGTCGACAAGTTTTCGGTCGACACCCCCCCCCCCCCCCTCCCTCCCTTCCTCACAAATAAGACACAAAATGTGCTAATTTAGAAAGATTCTGCGCATACATGATAAATTTTCAAAAAATTTCCACAAACATCAAATTTTCATTTTTTAAAATTTTTACCTATTTGTAATTTGGGGGACTCGATTAAGAGAGCCACTGCTCACATGGGAACCTCTCGAATTCACACTCTCACTCTCTAATTTAAACCAAACCAAGCTAGATTGAATGAGCATTGATCTAGGACCCTCGTAACCAAAATTTCTGATTCTGAAGTTCATTTTCTGGACCTTCGGCGAATTTTTGAAAATTTAACAACTCAAAAACCCGTTTTATGGGCGATTTGCAAACATTTTCATGACAGATAATTTTTCTGAGCAAAGTGAACAGAAATGAGAATAAATACTCCAATTTACGCTCACACACTCGGCAATTTTAAAGCATTTTCGAGGGGTTCTATTTTTTTTTTTTTTTGAGCATTTCCAAACTGTTTCTTACAGTTCAGGCAACTTTTATTAAAATTTCAGCACTATTCAGCCCATTTTTAATGAATTTGATTAAATGCTTTTTTAAAAGCTTTTATGTGCCATTTTAGCGCGTTTCCAGCACCTTTTCGTGCATGCTTGGAAAATCTAATTGATATTTTCGCGATAATTTTCAGTCATTTTATTACTTTTTTGAGTGTTTCCACAGCATCTCACTATGCTTTCAACACGAATGACTTTAATGCTTTTTATTATCATTTTCATGACATTATATGTAGAACCGTTCTCAACACTTTTTCCAGCATTTCAACATTTTGAGAAACGTTTATTAAAATTTTATAGGTAACTTTTAGGAGCGAAATTTTTGGGAAATTTTTGGAACAATGTGACTAATTATTGTGAGACCTTCCAGCAATTTTTTTAAATAACGAGAATTTTTGTCAGAAGGCAAGACCTGAAAAATTTCAGTAAAAAGCAGCGTTTTTTGGTAACAATTGGTGAACGAAATAATTTTTATAGAAAAATGAAGACTGTTATGCAAGTTTTTGGTAAAAAAAAACCTTGAAATTTTTTATTAAAAGAGAGGGATTTTCAATTATGCTCTGAAAAAAGCAACACATTTTAACAATTATTGAGAATTGGAAAAAAAATGTTGTCAAAGCTTTGGCAAGTTTTTGAAAAAAGTGAGATTTTTCAAAAAAATTTTGCAAAAAAAGATATTTTTGTCAATTTTTGAACAACTGAAAATTTTAATAATAAAGCAAGATTTCGAAATTTTAAGAAAAAGTAGAACATTTTGGGAACTTTTGACAAATTCTTATAGAAAATGGGAGACTTTTATGCAAGTTTTTGGTAAAAAAAAATCCTTGAAATTTTTTGAAAATTTTTGATTAAAAGGGAGGGCTTTTTAATTATGCTATGAAAAAAAGCCACACATTTTTATTATTAAGAATTGGCAAAAAAAATTTGTCTAAAAAGAAAAGCTTTGGAAATTTTTTAACATTTTTTCCAAAAAAGATAAATTTTTGTCAATTTTTGAACAACTGAAAATTTTAGTCATGAAGCAAGATTGGAAATTTTAAAAAAAGTAGATCATTTTGGGAACTTTTGACACTGGCTATTTTTGGCAAAACAGCGAAGAGACTTTTCGCTGATTTTTGGAAAAGAAGTGAGATTTATTTTAAAACACTTTGATGAAAAGTGAGTATAACTTTGCCCAAAAAAGCAAAACTTTCGCAACTTTAGCAAAATGTGGCACTTTTTGAAAATTAGTGGCAAAAATAATAATTTTTTCGCAATTTTTGTCAAGAAAGCGTCTCTTTTGCAAATTTTTGATTGAAAAAAAAAATGAAAATTTTCAATGATTAGCTAGGTACCCATTTGAAAAATAAGTAAGAATTATTAGCATCTTCGGCAATTCTGCTAAAAAGCTGGTCTTTTACAATTATTTTCAACTTTTTTTGCAGTTTTTGTTGAAGGAGTCAGTCTTTTTTCAAATTTTTCGTGAACGTGCGAGTCTTTTTGGCCGTTTATCCGCAAAAAAGCGATACGTCAGAACAATTTAAAAAAAACAAATGAGGTTCAAAACGGAGGCGGACGCCTCTGGAGGTTCCCTAGTTAGAAAGTGCGCAAAAATGCTTCAAAAATAAAATCATTTGTTAATCAATCCAGTAACCAAATCTATAATTCAGTCAATAATAATTTCCTTGAACACATTTTCGATACTAAAAATAACTAAAATACAGTAATAGGTATAGAATTACAGACCAAACTGATAGTATAATTAATAATACACGGCATCCGGTACCACTTTCTGTACCTCTGATAATCCTGAATTGATCATATCATCGGCAAACGAATGTTTCGCAAAAAAAGCCTGACCATTTTTAAATGCTTCCTTAGGTAAAAGTTGATTCAAGCCTTTTCTCAAAGGCAACACATTGTATTTCTCATGTCCAAAATAGGTCTTGAACACACCGAGCATGTAGTAAACACTATTCACGCAAAAATTGCTAGTTTTTCCTTCCCAATTACAGTACATTTTTCGTTTTACCTTTTTTACCTCATCTTTATCCGTTATGTGCCAAAACGTCATATCTATGATAAATAAATATGGTTTCTGGCCATTAGCAGCATAACTTCCGGTATCTTCCACTAAGATGACATCCAATAACGTTTCGCCATCTCGAATAACTACTTTTAAATCTTTTACATTGCCTCCTTCGCTTCCATGAAAAATTCCGCGACGCATATGTTCCTGGGAAAAAATGTCAAATTGTCCTTCGGCTTTCAGAGCTTCAAATTTCTCAATACCCCAGAAGGATGTAAGTAGTTCTGGAATGACTGTTAGATTTCTTTCCTTGGCAGCGGAAGAAAAAAAAGCTATTCGAACGCCTCGCTCTAATAAGTAATCGAATAAAATTCTCAGGTGAGGTAGAAATAAATGCGGATATCTGCCAATGGATCCGTCGCGGTAATGACAATTCCAGACAATGATTGGACATTCCGGGAAGCTCTTCCTAATGAGTTCTTCTTCTTTCTCCCACACCAAACCACCTTTACAAAGTGTACCATCAATATCGAAGACTACAACACGACGTCTAGTTGATGGAGACGTAACAGCATCTGATGATCCTGGTTTCACATTCGTATGGAAAGAAGCAACAAAAAGTTAATTGTTAGAAATTTGTTTTTGTACTTGAAGGTGGATAAATACCAATTGTAAGAATACAGATAGAACCATTAAAAAATGATTGGATCTGTTCACATTTGATCAGATCCAAAGGGGGAGACCTCATTGGATCCAATCAATGATTTGAAATCTGGACAGATCTGATCAGACCTGACCAGATCTAATCCGATCTTATCACATGCGATCAAGTCACCTGTATTGGGTCTAACCAAGTCTGAACAGATCTTATTGGATCCGGATCGTGGATCCAGAGTATACCCAGATATGATTAAGTAGGTCGTCTGATTAATCAAGTCTGCTCATAGGGGAACCTTTCAAACTCACACTCACCAATTTAGATGAAACCGCAAGGTTATAGATCGAAAGAGCATTGATCTTGGACCCAAGAAAAAACGAAGCCATTCTTGCTATAATTTTAAAAATTTTCCTTCGAACGAAAAAGCATTTATTTTTGATTTTTTTCCTCGTGAAATACAGGATCAAAAAATCACGTTAGGTGTCCGCCTGAAAATTGAACCAAATTCAGACGAGTTCGTTAAATAGGTCGAGAATACGTAGATAATAATAACTCGATTTTTAGCAGCTCAAGTTGATTTGTATATACGCATCTGGAGAAATCGCTCCAGAATGATCGGAAATGGAATTCGTTTCGAAAAAGTTGAGGGACTCATATCAGCCACATTTACTGCATTAAGTACTCAACTACATATGTATAGGTTAAAAAAAAAAAAAAAAAAAAAAAAAAAAAACACTGAGAAAACCGACTTTTTTCAAATAAAATTCTTTTACGAACGAATTGATTCACTTTTATTGAAACATTTGTGCAGCAATTGATCTGTTTACAATCGAATCGAATCATTGTGAATCATTCGCAAACGGATCAATTAATTTACAATTGAATCGGTTTCTGTTAAACTATTGTATAGGAATTGATCTGTTTTCAAACGAAGTGAATCAAATCGAATCGAATCATTCACAACTGATTGATTTCTAAGGGAATCATTCTCGAACGAGTTGGTCAATAGTTACTGAATCATTCGCGAACGAATTGATTCGTATAAGTGACTCGTTCGCGAACGAGTGGATTTATTTACTCAATTTTTGGTGAATCATTCACGAACGAATTGAATAACTATTAGTGAATCATTCGTGAACAAATTGGTTCCTATAAGTGACTCGTTCGCGAACGAATCGATTCATTTACTAAGTTTTTGGTGAATCATTCACGAACGAATTGAATAATTATTAGTGAATCATTCGCGAACGAATCGATTCGTATAAGTGACTCGTTTCCGAACGAATCGATTCATTCAGTCAATTTTTTATGAATCATTCGTGAACGAATCGATTCATTTACTAAGTTTTTGGTGAATCATTCACGAACGAATTGAATAATTATTAGTGAATCATTCGCGAACGAATTGATTCGTATAAGTCACTCGTTTGCGAACGAATCGATTCATTTACTCAAATTTTGATGAATCATTCACGAACGAATTGAATAATTTTTAGTGAATCATTCGCAAACGAATCGATTCATTCACTCAATTTTTGGTGAATCATTCACAAACGAATAGAATAATTATTATTGAATCATTCGCGAACGAATTGATTCGTATAAGTGACTCGTTTGCGAACAAATCGATTCATTCAATCAATTTTTTATGAATCATTCGCGAACGAATCGATTCATTCACTCAGCTTTTCTTTGGTGAATCATTTGTTATGGGGCGGATGAGAATAATTTAGTTAGAGAATAGGGTTCGAATTTATCCTCTAACATTGAAGCCTAGAATTATTCCTTTAGTGGGGAATAATTGCTGTACTACTCGTATCCCAGACTAGCTCAATTAGGGAGAGTTTAGCGATCTCACTCGACCATAACGCTTTTATTCCTGATCCTACCTTAAATAAAAACACCTTTAAACGCCTTTCAATGACATTTTTATTAAAAGATAGCACAGGTAATAGAGACATTTCTGTAACCTAATCTTATGTGCGAGTATGTGCTCGCATATAAAGACATGGATGGATAAACTTAAACTACATTAATTCGCGATTAGGATATTAAGGGTGTAAAATAATACAACAATATAAAAACGCGACGTCATACGTTTCGACACAATTACATTAAATTTACGTTAAGTTTAATTAATTTGGATAGGCGAACGCATGCCTAGGGAATTAAATGAAAACTACTTACAGGCTCCGGAGGTATTTCGGTCACTCATATCAACATGACCAAATCGATTTATGAAAACTACATTCGCGTATGTTGAACTAATAGCGGGCATTGAATGTGTCATTTTTAGCATCATTTTTAGAGTTATTTCGAAAGTAAGTTTGTACAACAAATTAAACTGATTTTAGCTACATTCGCGTTATTAAACAAGATTAATCCCCGATGTCCGGAATATCGGAGATTAATCCTAAAAAGGGTTAAACGAAAAAGATAGAATCAATCGCGTAAACCGATATTTCCACGCTGGAAGTGGTTAAGACAAAAAGGGATGACTTGAACATGATGTTCAAGTGATCATACAATTTAGGCATAACGCCAAAGCGCTACCCTTCCGGGTATGGACGAGAACTCACTATCGCGAAATCGTAAGATCAAAGACAGAAACTTCCAATATCCAAGAACACGAGATTTATTCGCGTGCATCGCTATTTATACTCATTGTCTCAGACTGGGGTGAAATTAGGTAAAGACAACCCTTATTTCCGATGCGCGCGCTGGTCATCCGGATATAACCGATTAATATCGATTATATCTGTATAAAATACACTCGGACGATCGTCTGTGTGCGTGTATGCGTACATAGACGATTCAACCCTATACTTTCCCCTATAAAATACATTAGTTAATCGCGTGTGTGTGTAAGCGATCAACACCCTCGCATGACGTAGACCTGACAGGTAGTTTGATTGATAGTTCCCCTACAAAACACTTAAGAATCGTCTTTACGTGTCTAAGTATTGGTGACACCTAATACGTCAATCATTAAATACAGAAAATGATCGTCTTTGCGTGTGTATGTGTGGGTGGGTACTCACACAGACACACGTTGATCTTATTTACAGACGATCATGTACCTAGCCTAACAGTGAACACATTACCAAACCTTCCGGTATTAGGGAATAGAAAAATGTACTACAAAGTGTACACCTCGCCAGTATACGTATCTCGCGGCTCTTTCCTAAGAAAGGCTGCTACGAATCACTAGCTGAGCGTGTAGGGCAATCCTTCCCATATCACATTCACGAACGAATTGAATAATTTTTAGAGAATCATTCGCGAACGAATCGATTCATTTACTCAATTTTTGGTGAATCACTCACTCGCGGATCTATACCTACGCATCTGGAAAAATCGTAAATGACGCTAGAAGCTCCAGAATGATCGGAAATGGAATTCGTTTGGAAAAAGTTTATATTAGTTTTAGCCTTTAGGACTCTTCAGCCACTTTTAACTTGATGAAATAAAAACATGTAGGTTAAAAAAAAAAAAAAAAAAAAAAAAAAACAGAAAAAAAACACCCAAATTTTTTTAAATGGCCAATTATGAACTTTCAAAAATCTACTAAAATTCGCATAATAAAAAAATCAATTTGAGGAACTGAAATTCGGGGTACGGGGACTTTAGACTACGTTCTTCTTCGAAAATTAAATCATTTGTTAATCACTTAAGCAATTAGTTTATTCAGTCAATAATAATTTCTTTGAACACATTTTCGATACTTAAGAATACCTAAAATAATAGTAGTAGGTACCTATCTAATCTAGAATTACAGACCGAACGGATAGTATATATATATAATCAATAATACATGGCATCAGGTACCAGTTTCTGTACCTCTGAAAATCCTAAATTGATCATATCGTCAGCAAACGAATGTTTCGCAAAAAAAGCCTGACCATTGTTATATGCTTCCTCAGGTATAAATTGATTCAAGCCTTCTCTCAAAGGCAACACTTCATATTTCTCTTGACCAAAATAAGTCATGAAAACACCGAGCATGTAGTAAACACTATTCAAGCAAAAATTGATACTTTTTCCTTCCCAATGACAGTACATTTGTTTCATCTTTTCTACGTCGTTTTCATCCATTGCGTGCCAAAACGATATATCTAGGATACATAAACATGGTTTCTGATCATGAGCAGCCCTTCTGTAGTTATCTTCTACTAAGACGGCATCCAATAACGTTTCGCCGTCTCGAATAACTACTTTTAAATCTTTTACATACTTTCCTTCGCCTGGAAAAGCTCTTTCACGGCAATGTTCCTTAGAAAAAATGTTAAATTGTCCTTCGGCTTTCAGGGCTTCAAATTTCTCACTACCCCAGAAGGATGTAAGTAGTTCTGGAATGACTGCTAGATTTCTTTCCTTGGCAGCGGAAGAAAAAAAAACTATTCGAACGCTTTGCTCCAATAAGTAATCGAATAAAATTTTCAGGTGAGGCAGAAATACATGGGGAGTTCTGCCAATGGATCCGTCGATATAAGGATGATTCCAGACAATTATCGGACATTCCGGAAAGCACTTCCTAATGATTGCTTCTTTGTCATTCCACACCGGAAGATATTTACAAAGTGTACCATCAATATCGAAGACTACAACACGGCTTCTAGTTGATGGAGATGTAACAGCGTCTGATGATCCTGGTTTCACATTCGTATGGAAAGAAGCAACAAAAAGTTCATTGTTAGAGATTTGTTATACTTGAAGTTTGATAATAAATACCTATTGTAAGAATACAGATAGACCCATTGAAAAATGATCGGATCTGTTCACATTAGATCAGATCCAAAGGGGGAGACCTCATTGGATCCAACCAAGGATTTGAAGTCTGGACAAATCTGATCAGACCTGATAGGGAAGATTGATCTGATAGGATCTGACCAGATCTAATCAGATCTCACAGAAACTTTAGCAGTTATTGGTATATTTATCAATTATTGTTTTTTTGGGGCGTATTCGGATCATCTTTGAGAAGCTTTTACTGAAATGTCAGAAGTTTCAGCAGCGAAACTTTTGGGTAATTTTTGGAACAATGTGACTGATGTGAGGCCTCCTAGGATTTATTTTAAATAGCGAGAATTTTTGTCAGAAGGCAAGACCTCCACAATTTTAACAAAAAGCAGCTTTTTTTGGTAACAGATGGTGAACAAAATAATTTTTGCACAAAAGGAAGACTTTTATGCAAGTTTTGGTTAAAAAAAAAACTTCATTTCAATATTTTGGCAATTTTCGGTTACAAGGAAGGGCTTTACAATTATGCTTCATCAAACGGCAGCACATTTTAACAATTATCAAAAATTGGTAAAAAAATTTCTTTTCTAAAAAAAAAATTTTGGAATTTTTCGAAAAAGTGAAATTTTTTGTGAATTCTCGTCAAAAAGCAAGATTGAAAATTTCAGTAAAAAGTAGAACATTTTGGGAACTTCTCACATGACAACAATTTCTGGCAAGACAGCGAGACTTTTGGTTTGGAAACAAAGTGAGATATTTCAAGCAACTTGGATAAAAAGCAAATAAGTATTTTTAGCCAAGAAGCAAAACTTTGCCAATTTCAGTAAAATGTGGGGATTTTTGGAAACTATCGGCAAAAAATTATATTTTTAAAAGTTTAGTCAAAAAAGCTAGATTAATTTGAAACTTTTTGATAAAAAAAAAAAATGAACATTTTTAATAATTATACCAACCTATTTGAAAACTCTCAATTTTTTTCAAATAGGTTGATATACTTAATATTTATTAAAAATGTTTATTTTTAGGTGTCAGCCTGAAAATCGAGCCAAATTCAGATGAGCTCGTTAAATAGGTCGAGAATAGGTACGTAACAACTCGATTTTTGCAGCTCAAGTTGATTTAATACGCATCTGGATTATGGAGAAATCGTAAATGATGCTGGAAGCTCCAGAATGACGCGAAATGGAATTCGTTTCAAAAAAGTTGATATTAGTTTTGGGACTCATATCAGCCACTTTTAATGCATAAAAACACTAGCGCATTTAGCGTTAGAAGACCGACTATCCTTCAACTAATTGAATAAATTAATTGATTTCTTGGTGAATCATTCGCATACGGATCAATTAATTTACAATTGATTCGGTTTTTGTGAAACTATCGTACAGGAAATTGATCTGTTTTCAAACGAAGTGAATCAAATCGAATCGAATCATTCACAATTGAATGGCGATTGAACAAACTGATAGATTTCCAAGTGAATCATTCGCGAACGAGTTGATCAATAGTTACTGAATCATTCGCGAACGAATTGATTCGTACAAGTGACTCGTTCGCAAACGAATAGATTCATTTACAGTTTACTCAATTTTTGGTGAATCATTTACGAACAAATTGAATAAATATTAGTGAATCATTCGCGAACGAATTGGTTCGTATAGTGCCTCGTTCGCGAACGAATCGATTCATTTACTCAATTTTTGGTGAATCATTCACGAACGAATTGAATTATTTTTTGCGAATCATTCGCGAACGAATCGATTCGTATAAGTGACTCGTTCGCAAACGAATAGCTTCATTTACAGTTTACTCAATTTTTGGTGAATCATTCACGAATGAATTGCATAATTATTAGTGAATCATTCGCGAAGGTATTGGTTCGTTTGGGGACTCGTTCGCGAACAAATCGATTCATTTACTCAATTTTTGGTGAATCATTCACGAACAAATTATTGAATAATTATCAGTGAATCATTCGCGAACGAATCGATTCATTTACAATTGGCTCAATTTTTGATGAATCATTCATGAACGAATCAATTCGTATAAGTGACTCGTTCGCGAACGAATCGATTCATTTCCTCAGTTTAATGGTGAATCATTCACAAACGAATTGAATGATTTTTAGTGAATCATTCGCGAAGGAATTGATTCGTATAAGTGACTCGTTCGCGAACGAATCTATTCATTCACTCAATTTTTGGTGAATCACTCATGAACGAATTGATTTTTTTTGCGAATCATTCGCGAAGGAATTGATTTGTGTAAGTGACTCGTTCGCGAACGAATCGATTCATTTGCAGTTGACTCAATTTTTGACGAATCATTCACGAACGAATCGATTCATTCACTCAATTTTCTATGAATCATTCGCGAACGAATCGATTTATTCACTCAATTTTTTATGAATCATTCGCGAACGAATTGAATAATTTTTAGTGAATCATTCGCGAACATATTGGTTCACGTAAGTGACCCGTTCCTTCGCGAACGAATCGATTCATTTACTCAATTTTTGGTGAATCACTCACTCGCGGATTTATACGCATCTGGAGAAATCGTAAATGATCCTGGAAGCTCCAGAATGATCGAAAATGAAATTCGTTTCGAAAAAGTTGTTACTTTTATTAGTTTTAGGACTCGTCAGCCACATCTACTGTATGAAATACTTACATCATACATGTAGGTGAAAAAAAAAATTAACAAACAGAAAAAACACACAAACCCAAATTTCCCAAAATGGCCAATGATGAACTTTCAAAAATCTACTAAAATTCGCATAATCAAAAAATCAATTTGAGGAGCTGACATTCGAGTTACAGGGACTTCAGACTACGCTCTTCTTCGAAAATAAAGTCATTTGTTAATCACCTAAGCAATTCGTTTATTCAGTAAATAATAATTTCTTTGAACACATTTTCGATACTTAAGAATACCTAAAATAATACATATAATAATCTAGAATTACAGACCAAACGGATAGTACAATTATAATCAATAATACATGGCATCAGGAACCAGTTTCTGTACCTCTGATAATCCTAAATTGATCATATCATCGGCAAACGAATGTTTGGCAAAAAAATCGCAACTGTTTCCATGTGCTTCCTTAGGTAAAAGTTGATTCAGGCCTTCTCTTAAAGGCAACACTTTGTATTTCTCATGTCCAAAATAGGTCTTGAACACACCGAGCATGTAGTAAATACTATTCAGACAAAAATTACTAGTTTTTTCTACCCAGTGACCGTATCTTTTATCTTCCTTTTCTGCCTCGTCTTTATCCCTTATGTACCAAAACGTTATATCTATGATATATAAATATGGTTTCTGATCATGAGCAGCAAAAGTGTAGTCATCTTCCACTAAGATGGCATCCAACAATGTTTCGCCGTCTCGAACAACTACTTTTAAATCTTTTACATAGTTTCCTTCGCCAGGAGCCGTTCGTCCTTTACGCAAATGATCCTGAGAAAGAATTTCAAATTGTCCTTCGGCTTTCAGGGCTTCAAATTTCTCACTACCCCAGAAGGACTTGAGTAGTCCTGGAATGACTGCTAGATTTCTTTCCTTGATAGCGGAAGAGAAAAAAACGATTCGAACGCCTTGCTCCAATAAGTATTCGAATAAAATGTTCAGGTGAGGTAGAAATACATAGGGAGTTCTGCCAATGGATCCGTCGCTATAATGCTGATTCCAGTCAATGATTGGACATTCCGGAAAACTCTTCCTAATGATTTCTTCTGTTTCCTTCCAGATCGAATTTCTACAAAGCGTACCATCAATGTCGAAGACTACAACACGGCTTCTAGTTGATGGAGATGTAACAGTATCTGATGCTCCTGGTTTCACATTCGTATGAAAAAAAAAAACAACAAAACATTCACTGTTAAAAAATCATTGTACTTACTTCAGTTGGATAGATAGACCCAGTGGAAAAATCCATATAGGGTCTGATCAAGTCTGAACAGATTTCATCGATATTAGGTCCAATCTGGTGTGATCAATCATGTCTGCGCAGTGCACAGTGTTCACGAGGGAACCTTTCGAACTCACACTACCAGATTTAAACATAACCGAGCTATATATCGGATGGGCACCTTCAAAAACACCCGCAACTTAAACTTCAGATTCTTAAGTTCATTATTGAACCTTTTGAAATTTTTTGAAAACTCTAAAAGCGGTTGGGGGGGGGGGCGATTTTTAAGCTTATTCAATAAATATAATTTTTCTAAGCAAAGCGAACAAATGTGAATAACTAATTACTTAAATCACTCTCCCATGTACACTAACAACTACGTAACTAGCAGTTTTGGACCATTCTGGAGTTTCCAGCACTAGTTTTCAAATTCCTCCAGAAATTTCAAATCTTTCTGGAAGAGTCGAAAAGGTGAAACTGCGATTGTTTCCAAGGGCCCTGGTCAGATATGATTAATAAGTTCTCCTGAAATCTGACTAGATCCAATCATGTCTCTGGGATAGGTTTGAAAAGCTCAAACTCGATCAGAACTTTGATCTGAACCAGTCTGTTCAGATAGAATAGTTTTGACACGAGTACTGGAATTTTATACTTTTTGTACATTTTTCAGTGATTTTAATGGCTTTTATGAGTGTTTTTTTATACTTTTTCTATTTCTAAATTTTTTATGCTTTTATTTTAGTACTTCTGCATCATTTCAATGGATTACCTACCTACAGACGATTTTTCACATATTTTTAGCAAATCCAAATTTTCATCATTTTTTTGACATTTTTCAGTGTTTACGATGATGTTTTATGAGTGTTTTCTTATCTTTCTAACCCATATTTAATGCTTTATAGTCCGTTTTGAGCTATTTTCATAGAAGATTTCCCAGTTTTCAGCAATTTTCAGACAACATTTCAAGAGGTTTTTCATGTTTTTATTATATTTTCTCATTTTTGGCAAAAATATTACAATTTTATCACTGTATGTATACTTAAGTGATTTTCAATTCTTTTTGAATATTTTTCAGGTCATTTAAATTCCACTTTTTCGCGCATTTTGGCAAATTTTTCCATAATTACTTACATATTTCATCAATTTTGGGTGATTTTTAGCGAATTAAATGAATTTTCAATAGTTTTAACATCATTTTTACTAAATTTTTTTTGTTGATTTCAAGTCAAATTTTACTATAATTTAATTTCATCATTTTTGGCGATTTCTATAGTTACATTAGTTACTTTTTTTTTTACCACTGTTCTGATATTTTTTCAGCAATTTCAACTTTTTTTAAACAGTGTTTTTATTTTTTTCGACGCTTTTTGACACTTTGTATACATTTCATGCAACTTTCATTACAATTACCACCGCAGTTTTCAGTCATTTCTATAGTGATTTTGATTGATACTTTTTTAAAAGTGTTTTTGTATCATTTTAACGCGTTATCAATACCCTTTTAGTTTTTCGTGCATTTTTTAAAAAAATAATTGATTTTCTTTTTTGATAGTATTTTTTAGTGATTTTATTACCGTTTATGAGTTTTTCTACAGCATTTTACTATGTTTTCAACACTTATCTATGGTTTTTGGGCAAATACTGAAATTGTATCGCTACTTGGTAATTTTAATGTTTTTTTCAACGTTTTAAACACATTTTCATGCATTTTAGGCAACTTTCGTTGTAATTTTAGCAGTTATCGGTATATTTATCAATGATTTTATCGTTTTAGTTAATCTTTTTCATACACTTTGATAAACTTTTACAGAAATTTCATGAGTTATACTAAGTAATTTTTAGTAACATTGATGGATTTCTTACAGTTTTTAGTAATCACATCATTTAAATACGTTCTTAACACGCAAATGCTTTTGATAACGTTCGATTCAAGACGTAAAATGACGTTAATTATTATGAGAAAAATCTTCAATCTTCATACTTCAAGACGTAGGTAATATGCAGATATGTACCTAGAAGTGAAGGGCGAGTTACGAAATACTTTCACGATGGAAAAGGGTTCTTTGAAGTCCTTCAAGCAAGAAAAATATATCAGAACAAATTTTGGAAATACTTTGTCATTTTATCCCACGTTAGAAACAGAAAGAATGCACCGATAATAATTGCATTCGTTGCTTTCTATGTATTTCTCTGAACAATCGGAACCATCACGAAACTCGATTTAGTGCTCTTTTTCGATGAGCTGCTGTAATCATTGCGTTTAATGAATGAAAAACTCAAGATATTCTTAATTAGAAGGAGTCCATTTTATCACGAAGGTAATCTCATTTTCTATTGGTCCCTCACCAGTCAACTGGCAACTCTACTGCCTTTCTAGAACAAATTATTTACAGCTTTGCTTTCGAAATTCACATTCCATCCACATACATCCCTACTCGAATAGATTTCTCTTCAATTCTTCATACTCAAGGAATCAAGGATCTCTCGTACTCGTACCAAACTACATCTTTAATCTTAGTCACGTATCTATTTTTACCCTTCTTAGATCTACATAGGAATAGGTACTTTCGTCAAAACATAATCGTAATCTTACCTTCATCCGATGATTTACTCCGCTTTGAAGCTGGCGAGCACTGTTCATCATCACGAGGATGTTTACACGTGGCATCATCGACAGCACCGACAGCATTAGTTTCAGTATTAACTTCGGTTTCAGAGCAGGGTTTCGGTGTGGATTGGGCAGAATCGTCTTTACTGTTTCCCATACTGAGAGGGTCGCTGATCGTATTATCTTCTTTGGGAGTATCGACTTCTTCAGGGGTGGGTTTCGATGCGACTTGGTCAGAGGTATCGTTACTGCTGTCCATACTCAAAGTGACCGGTTGTGCGAGTTGTGCTAACAAGCTGCGATATACCGCTGTACGTAGATGAACAAGTACCTATAAAATAAGATGATACATGAAAATGGAACATATATAAATTATGTGAATGATTAGTAAATAAGATATGCTTTCATTACCTTGCGAAGAGAACTTATCAGAGGAACGACCGCAATGAATGGTTTCACTTCGAATGTAGATTTAGAATGGAAACTCTGGTTGTAATTGCTTTCAGCCAAGATTCTTCATTCGAAACATATGAATAATAATATTATACCTTCGATAAATGAGGATGAATTGAAATAACAAACGAGGATGCAGAATGAGAAATGAGAAAGCACATTTTTCTTGAAGAGGTGTTTTATGAATGAATGATCTACCGGGTGTCCAAAAATAAGGGATTTCATCAGCCAAAATGGGAAAAAAATTTCCCCCAGTAAAAATTGAAAAGTGGAATAACAATCGCAGAATGTGCTTTTGAATTTTTGTTTCGATGCGAAATAAAAGATTCTTTGATGTTTCATTGAAACAATCACTCAAACGTCCATTTTTTACATGAATATTCAATTTTCTAATTTGCATGCAGGGAATTTTCTCTTCTTTTTGATGACATTTGATTAATAGAGCATTGTCATATGGCGCAATGCGGGATAGTTTACCCTAGCGCCTGTGCCAAGGTAGGACAACTTGGCCGGCACTACTATAGACGCATACGATTTCTCATGTAAAAAATGCAATTTTTTCGATTGTATGCGAGTTCGGGTGAACTTTCATGTAGTCTCAAATTGAAGGCAATAAAATTCTGTATCGATTGATCTTAAATTTTCATCATTTCGCGTAAAAATAACGATTTTATGAATACTTCTATTTTACTGATTTTTGAATAGTACGTACGTCATCTTTAAACTATAAACTACTCGAAATTTTCAATGAGCACATATGTGTTTTGAATGATTAAAATTATCAGAATTTTATCCTCTTTAAAATGAGTTTTTCCCGAAAGCTCTACCTTTTACCGTTGAAAAGTTCTCGAAGCTTTAAGTTGCAAAAACCAGCTGCAGGCAGTAATTATTGAACTTTGAACTAAAATTAATCGAAATATTCAGTGAACACATAGGTATTTTAATGCAGAAAATTGTTTGTAATTTTATTTTCTTTAAAATGGGGGTTTCCCGAAAGCTCTGCCTTTTACCGTTCAAAAGTTCTTGAAGACCAAAGTTGCCAAAAGTTGTCACTGATCAATACCAAAGTGAACTGATAGGTATTATAGGTACTTACTCAGTGATGATACAATTTGACCACTTTCGGCAACTTTGATCTTCCAGAGTTTTTGATTTGAATGGTAAAAGATAGAGCTTTTGGTACAAATAAGTAGGATAAAATTACGAACGTTTTGTTGTATTAAAATACCTATGTGTTCGCTGAAAATTTTGGTTAATTTCAGTTCAAAGTTCAATACTTATACTGCTCGCAGCTGGTTTTCGCCTTGTTTTTGCAACTTCAAGCTTCGAGAACTTATGAACGGTAAAAGGCAGAGCTTTCGGGAAACCCCCATTTTAAAGAAAAAATAAAATTACAAACAATTTTCTGCATTAAAATACCTATGTGTTCACTGAATATTTCGATTAATTTTAGTTCAAAGTTCAATGATTACTGCCTGCAGCTGGTTTTTGCAACTTAAAGCTTCGAGAACTTTTTAACGGTAAAAGGTAGAGCTTTCGGGAAAAACTCATTTTAAAGAGGATAAAATTCTGAACATTTTAATCATTCAAAACACATATGTGCTCATTGAAAATTTCGAGTAGTTTATAGTTTAAAGATGACGTACGTACTATTCAAAAATCAGTAAAATAGAAGTATTCATAAAATCGTTATTTTTACGCGAAATGATGAAAATTTAAGATCAATCGATACAGAATTTTATTGCCTTTAATTTGAGACTACATGAAAGTTCACCCGAACTCGCGTACAATCGAAAAAATTGCATTTTTTACATGAGAAATCGTATGCGTCTATAGTCCCGATTAGCGCAATGGCAATTCTAAAATTGCCATTTGTCACTTTTTTGGCAAATGGTTGGCAAAATGAAAATGGAATAATTTTGCCAATACTTTTGCCTAGCTTTTGCCAATATTTTGACATTATTGGCAGAAGAGTGGTAAAACTTGGATTAAAATGGAAAACATGACAAAATTGCCAACAATGGCACTTTTGAAAATCGTTGCAGAACAGATGACACTCTGTTTATGCTAGTTTTGACAAAAATTTGCCAACATTGACAAAACCGTGGCAAAAAAAACGATTTTTTCAGAAAAAAAATCATATACTTGAATGAGTTTTGAACAAAAAATTTTGAATTCACCTAAAATATCCAGAGAAGACATGAGTCTAGCCACAGGAATTTTTTCAACAATTTTTGACCTCGCAGGGGAGAGATATTGACAAAAAAAATTTTAAACCGCCACATCTCCAAACTTAATTCAAGCACACAAAATTTTTTTCTTCCAAGAATATACGTGCATGAGTAGGTCTAGGTACTACCTACATGTAAATTTGAAATTGAAATTTTTTTCAAATTTTTTCTCCAAGTGGGTAATTTTTAAGAACTTGAAAAACACTCAAAAATGTGTTTTGTGTGTCATGACACCTTCAAAAAAAGCGAAATGTACTGCCAGTGATGTGATGTAGCTTTGAAATTTTGCGTGAAGGCCTCTAAAAGTAGAAGAATATCAAACAACTTCTTGAATACCTCAATTTGAGCCAATAGACACCCCCTCTGGCCCCTCCCCCAATTTTGGGCGAAAGTAGATTAACAATATGGGTATGGTTATCACATGAATCGAACCCGCTGAATACGAATATGAAGTTAGATTTGCAGTTGATTTTCCTAAGGGCCACATTGAGGAAGGAGGTTGCCCAAAAATTGAATTTTTTGTGAAAAATGCTTCATTGTAGCGCTATTTACGTCTTGATCGGAAAGGTTGCATGGAATAAATACGCCATAGTGAAGCATTTTCACAAAAAAATTCAATTTTTGGGCAATCTCTTCCCTTCCCAATGAATTCAAAATTCTTTGATAAAAACTTGTTGAAAGAATGATTTTTTCTTTAAAAAAATCATTTTTTTGCCATTGTGGACAAGGGGATGGGGCGAGGGAAATTTTTTTGGGTCCGACATTGTTTTTAAAGGTACCCAACAATGTTTCATCAAAATTTCAAAAATTTGAGGGCAGGGCATATCACTTAGTTCACCCAGTAGTACCATAATGAAAATTTAAAACATTACAACGCGATGACAAACAAATATATTCTTTTAACGCACATACCATAATAGTGTAGGCATAGTGTAGTGGTTAGGGCATCTGGTTAGGAATCACAGAGACCCAGGTTCGAATCCCCGTTAGGTAGGTAAATAGTTCAGGGATTTTTCGTAGGAAGAGTTGAGCTGAAAAAATACTTCAAAGTGTATATATGCCAGATTGCAAATCAAAAATCAGAATTGCACCTTCCAACCCCCTCATTTTAATTTTTGAAAATTAAGTTCTGAAATATAATCGCCAAAAAACTGCCACCAAATGGTAAAAATAATAATGCCAAAAAACTGCCATTATTTTGCCATTCAATGTCAAAGACCAACCTTTTGCCATAATGGCAAAGCTGTAATGCTGCACGCTCATTGGCTGGAGCTTTGCCATACGCTAACCATTTTTTTGCCATTAGTACACTTTTTGGCAATGGCAAAATAATTTGCCATCAGCGCTAATCGGGGTAGTGCCGGCCAAGTTGTCATCCCTTGGCACAGGCGCTAGGGTATGCAGCAATTTTGTAAATGCTCTATATTAAAAAAAAATCCCTTATTCATTCTGGGACACCCGGTATGTTCATTATCAATCACGAGTTGTGTGCGCGCTCTACAGTCTGCTGAAAGAACTATGGAACGCGTCGCAGTGATTGGCTAGCGCGTTTTGTTGCTTGTTTGTTTACTTTTTCAAAATGCGACTTTTCTTATCACAAAATTGGCCTTTTCATTTTCCCTTCAAGTTTCAACTTAATTGATTTGTATTATAATCTATTCAATAATATTTATTGTGGTGTGTAGTTTTAATTTAAAATGGCTCATAATAAAGCGGACGACGTCGTTATTCCTGAAACCATAATAGACAGAAGTACGAATACCAGATATGCCCGGGGAAAGTTCTACGGAAAGGTAAACCTTTCTTCACTTCTTACTCGTACACTAGTTTATGTATATCTTCTAGAAACCATACCAATCAATTAACGAAATGCTTTATGTTGTGTTTAGGGAGATTTCGCAAGATTTTACGAGATAACAGATGTGGCTACCGGTCGCACGTACGCCGGAAAAATCGTATCGAAAAAGTTGCTAACGAAGAGTAACCAAGAAGTGAAACTAACCCAAGAGATAAACATCCACAGAAGCGTCAATCACAAACATATCGTCGGTTTCCAAGCTTCGTTTGAAGACGATGAATTCGTCTACGTCGTACTAGAATTATGCCATAAAAGATCTCTTATGGAGTTACACAAGTAAACTAACTCGAACTGTTCGATGTAGCTTGATCGTAGATTTGCACTTTTTCCAGTATTTCGTGACAATTTCGTTTCATTTTCTAGACGCCGAAAAGCTTTAACCGAACCGGAAACCAGATACTATATGAAACAGATACTGGACGGTGTGCTGTATTTACACGATAATGGAATTATTCATAGAGATTTAAAACTAAGTAATTTATTACTAAACAACGATATCGAAGTGAAAATCGGCAGTTTTGGACTCGCCACGAAAATCGAATACGAAAAGTAAGCTTAAAAGATTACTCGGTGTTTTTTTTGTATAGTTTTTAACGGTCATTTTTTTTTTTTTCATTTCAGTCTTAATTTCATGGCGCCAGAAACCACGATTTTGAAGTTGATGTTTGGTCGCTCGGTTGTATTCTGTAAGCGATTTTATCTTTTAATTGTTACGTTTTACTCGAAAAGGAGTATTATGAGCGATGTATTTTTTTTCATCTAGAATATAATTGGGTATGTCGATTAATGTCGATGAAATTGCGTTCTAATGTGTTTTTTTTTCTGTAAAGGTACACGTTACTCGTTGGCAAGCCTCCTTTCGAAACGAATTCTTTACGACAAACCTGCGAACGTATTAAACGCTGCGATTACGAAATTCCCACTGAAATCAAAGCTCCTGCTGCCAATCTAATCTACTTTATGTTATTACCAGATCCAAAGAAAAGACCCACAGTCGATCAAATCATCAGATCCGATTTTTTCAACGGTATTTGAAACTCGTACCTGGGATTCTGTCTCAGCTCGAACGTGTTTTTAACTGACGCATTTTTTTCTTCGCAGATTATATACCTTCAAAACTGCCAGTTTCGTGCTTAACTGTTGCTCCTCGATTCGATTCTAACCCGTTGGCTGAAGTCAATAACGGTGAGATTATTTTTTAAAATGTTCGGTAGAAATATTAATCGACTCATTAGATTTCTTGAAATTTTGAGATTTCCCCCCCCTCCCCAATTTTACCCGAACGTAATAATTTCATGATTTTCAGGAGGTGAAAACAGTCCAGCTTTGGTCAAAGCTAAAGCAGGCACCGGAGACGTTGAAAACAAAGCCGCAGGTATCATGACCACAACCGGGGAATGTGAAGATCATCTCAGAATGTTGCTTACGCAATTAAAAAAAGTTTTGGAATGCAAACCGTCGCATTGCCAAAGAGAAGCTGGTGAGTATTTTGTCATGTAACTTGACCCTTTATTAATGAAACAACCTCAACTGAAAATTTTTTTATTACAGAGGAATTAACCGATCCGCTGCTCAACCCTTCGTCTGAATTAGTAAATGGGTCGACTATGCCGATAAGTACGATTTCGGGTATCGATTATGCGATGACGGAGTAGGCATCATGTTCAACGATAAAACTCGTATTGTCTTGTTGGCTGATCAGAAGTAAGCCCGAATAATTTCCTACTCGATTTCAACGAATTCCTCCGCTAATCGCGAGATTTCCCACAGGAACGTACATTACATCGAAAGAGACGGAACCGAGAATTACTACACGATGGATAACACGCCGTCCGAATTGGAGAAACAAGTCGAATTTCTGTCGTATATCCGAAGATACAGGAACGAACAGTGGATGAAAGCCGGAGCCTCGGTCCAAGTACAGGAATCAGATTCTCTAAGTCGTATACCCTATTTGCACACGTGGCGCAAAACCCAAACCGCTGTGATTATGCAACTGACCAACGGCACGGTACAGGTGAGTAAAAAATCCAACCCTAAATCAAATCTCAACTTCGTAACTGCTCTCTTCTGCACCGTTTTAATATTTTCTTTCACTTTTCAGATGAACTTCAACGATCGCACCAAGATAATCTTGTGTCCTCTGATGGAGGCAGTCACCTACATCGACACCGAGAAAAATTTCCGTACGTATAGATTTTCGACGATTATGAAAAACGGTTGTAGCCCAGGTCTTTCGTCTTGTTTGGATTATGCTGCTAAAGAAATCGAAAATTTACTCAAAAGCAAGTAGTATTATGTGTTCCTTGAAATTTGATTTTAAAATGTGGTGTTTTCTATCACATGATTGTATTATACTTTGAAAATTATGGTTCTGTTTCTTGAATCGTCCTAATTCTCATGCCTAGACATATGTACACTGTGATATTCAATTTTCCATTTTCGCATGAGACTACCTAGTCGTATTAACTGTACCTTTTTGCAGTCGATTTTTTTTTACTTTTGTTCTTTTCAGTACTATTTTTATGATTATCTTTTCTACTTAGAAGCGTAACAGTGTGAAAGTAGTTACCTATTATTTTAGTACTTGCATTTTTTAAAAATAATATAGTCTTATCGTGTCGAGTCCATTATGCCTGTATGTTTTTTTTTGGTATGAATTTTAGATGTTTTGGGATCTGTTTCAAGTTCAATCTACCGAATGTTTTTAATTTACGATCGATTGAAGTTTTTTGACAGGTTTTCTCTGTAGTTTCTTGACCACGCCTTATTTTGTCAGCTTGCAATTGAAAAAATAATGGGTTCGGTTCGGTGATCGAACATTTTCAGTTGTTTTAACGTGGATTTTTCCCATTCGTTTTTTTTTTTTTTTTTTAAATTATTATTTCATTACATATTCGTTCATTTTGTGATAAGAGTCAATTTTGAGAATTTGAAAACATTTTTCAACCTAAGCTCTAAATTTTTTTTTTTTTTTTTTTTGTTCGTCCATTTCTTTGATGAGTGTCAATTCTGAATTCAGGCCTTGTACTCGGTTACTTTTCAAGGAACCAAGTTACTGAAGTTATGGAATGGAGCTTTTAGTTACCAACTAGTGTGTTTTTTTTCAAAAATTCAATTTTTCAAAATCATGATTCTACTTTTTGAAAAGAAAAAATGAAGAAATAATATCGATTTTCTCTAAAAATAGCAAAAAAGCTTGGCTTTGGTTACGATTTCTAAAAGTGTAGTTTCTGATCAAAAATTGATAAAATTGCCCCAAAAAAATAATATCTATGTATCCTGAGAGGTTGCAAAAAAGTCTCACACTTTTTTGACAAAAGTTTTAAAGAATACTTACTCATCGTTTTTTTACAAAATGGTTAAAAAAAATTGTATTCTATCTAAACTCACTTTTTTGTTAAAAGTGATGAAAATTTTTAGTTTTTTGTAAAAAATTACTGAAAATTGTCGCTTTTTTGAAAGAAATTCTGATGAATAAATTGTCGAGAAAACTGCGCTTTTTAATACCTGAAATGGTCAAAGACTCGAATTTTTTTCCCAGAAATTCTCAAAAACACTTGCTTTTTTGAATTTTGTCAGGGTCATTCCACGTCAATTGGACCAAGAAGTGGTAGGTGGGTTCGGCGATTTTTTTGAAGTTTTTCCTGTGGAAAGACCTTCCGAAGGGATGACCAATGGCGCAAATCGCAGCCTTCTAGCTCATTTTTAACGGCAGCCAGGGGGTGTCAAAGTTTTCAGTGAACCTAAAATATCATCCATTTCAGCAGTGGATTGCTCGATAACCGCGATACCTACCAAAATGGTACTTTTTCCCATAGTTAGGGGTTTTGAAAAGTTTTTTGGTGATATCATAAAAATCAGTGTTGCCACTTTTTTTCGTATAAAAAATTAGCTCAAAAAGTTTCAAAACGTAATTTTCATATCGTTCCGACTCTCAAAAATTCTGAAAAAAATACATTATGGACAAATGTTCATGCTGAACAACATATCAAAAAATTGGGATGGTAACTTGTAACGAAGTCGATTTAAAAAAATTTAAACTTTGCTTCTTGGTCCGATTGACGTGGAATGACCCTAAAAGTGATGAAAATTTTTAGTTTTTTGTAAAAAATTACTGAAAATTGTCGCTTTTTTGAAAGAAATTCTGATGAATAAATTGTCGAAAAAACTGCGCTTTTTAATGCCTAAAATGGTCAAAGCCTCGAATTTTTTCCCAGAAATTCTCAAAAACACTTGCTTTTTTGAATTTTGTCAGTAATTTTTCAAGCAAAAAGTGCTCAGCACTCTCATTTTTTGAACAAAACTTGGCCTGAATTTTAAAAAATTTTCGGTTTTTATAAAATTTGCTAAATAATCTTGTTTTTGCATGAACTCAATTTTTTACTAAAAAAATGCTAGAAACGTTCAGTTTTTTGTCTAAAGCGCAGAAAATAATCGCTTTTTCGCAAAAAAAATCCAAAAAATAGTATGTCAAAAAAGCTTTGTCTTTTGCTGTCTATAACAGTCAGTCTCGTTTTTTTTGGTCAAAAATTATTAAGATGATTTAATTTTTCTTCAATATTGCCAACGTCTTGATTTTTGCCAATAATGAAGCGGCGTTGAGTAGGAAAAAATTAGGGTTTTCAAAAGTGACCTTGAAAATTTCATGCCCATGCACAGGGTGTCCACAAATTGAAAAACCGGTTTGGTCATAAAATTCAAACTGATTTTTTATGGACTAATGTATTCTGCAATAAGGAGACAAAAACATGATATGAATTTTTTGAAACCGGTTCATTAATTTGCAACCAGTTAACAAAAAATACCCAAAAATTGTAGATAGAGAAAAAAACTTGGAACAAAAGTTGTAGGGCGTGAAAAATTACACAATTCTGTCTAATCACATTTTGAAACCGGTTCATTGGTTCCCATCTAGCAACCAGTTTTTGACAATCACCTAAAAATTAGAGAAAGAGAAAAAAGCTTGAAACAAAAGTTGTAGAGCGTGAAAAATTGAACCATTTTCACTCATCTGATTTTGAAACCGGTTCATCAATTTGCAACCAGTTATCAAAAATTACCTAAAAATTGGAGATCGAGAAAAAAGCTTGAAACAAAAGTTGTATGGCGTGAAAAATTACACAATTCTGTTCTATCACATTTTGAAACCGGTACATTGGTTCCCATCTAGCAACCAGTTTTTGACAATCACCTAAAAATTAGAGAAAGAGAAAAAAGCTTGAAACAAAAGTTGTAGAGCGTGAAAAATTGAACCATTTTCACTCATCTGATTTTGAAACCGGTTCATCAATTTGCAACCAGTTATCAAAAATTACCTAAAAATTGGAGATCGAGAAAAAAGCTTGAAACAAAAGTTGTATGGCGTGAAAAATTACACAATTCTGTTCTATCACATTTTGAAACCGGTTCATTGGTTCGCATTTAGCAATCAGTTTTTGACAATCACCTAAAAATTAAAGATAGTGAAAAAAACTTTTGTAACAAAAGTTGTATAGAGCGTAAAAAATTGGACCATTTTCGTTGATCAGATTTCGAAACCGGTTCATCAATTTGCAACCAGTTATTCAAAAATTACCTAAAAATTGGAGATAGTGAAAAAGCTTGAAACAAAAGTTGTGGGGCGTGAAAAATTGCACAATTCTGTTCTATCACATTTTAAAACCGGTTCATCGAAACTTTATTTTGAGCATTTTAAAAAAATTTTATCCTCAAAATCTCATCATGATTTTTGAGATTTCTGAAAAAGTGACATGCGATCTATCAAAATGGGTTGAAATTTCGCGAGAAATTCAATTATCTTGACAAAAATGTATTTTGAGCATTTTTAAAAATTTTGAGCCTCAAAATTTCATCATGATTTTTGGGATTTTTGAAAAAAGTGTCATGCGACTCATCAAAATGAGTTTTTGATAACTTGTATGACGCTTTTTCAAAAATTCCAAAGATCATGGCCAGGGATTTTGTACTCATAATTCTTCAAAAATTCTCGACATTTTTTTTTTTGAAATATTTGAACTTTCTACGAAACTTGAGCCAATTTTGAACAGCTTGTTTTTATTTGGGATTCGGGGTTGGGGAGGGAAGAAGGTAGGGAGGGATCGACAAATTTTTTTATCGAAAATTGGTTAAATGAGTACGGAGACTTTCGGGAAAGTACAGAGTCTTGAAAAAGGAACACACGGCTTATTTTTGATCGCTCAGAACACTCGTTAAACCGACTTTTCGCGATACTTACTACAGCGAGATTAAATAGGTACCTAGCGGACACAGGACCCAAAGCATTGGCAGTATCGATCACATTCTTAACTCCTTCTTCTTTGGTAAATAATATCTTCGGTCGATATGATTACATTTGCACCGTAAGATCTCCATATTCTCACTCTCATCGCCTGGTAACTAATGCTAATACCTTTTCTCGATGTGAGAACTAAATTACGAGCTCCTCTCAACACCAGTCAATCTGCTAATTCTAAACCGAAACCTCCAAGTCCACCTGAGCAGTTGGAAAACAAACTTGGATTATAAAACAATCATGCACAAAAAAGTTCAACTATAAATAGGTAGTCAAATTTCACAAACCGCATAAAATGTATGTACGATTCGCTCTCCGAACATAAATATCGAGGAATGGCATCGAACCGTAGAATTTGAGGTTTTGCACGAATCTGGTTCTTCGTCGCGTATTTTCAGCAACACTTTACCGATATGTTTACCAGCTGCCATATACCTGAATTTTAAACATGAAAAAATACACATCATAGATATAGGTTCAGATATCTATATTATACCTATTTATTTCAAGCCAGAGTTTTTTTCGTACCTGAAAGCTGCTTCTCCTTCATAGGTAGCGAATACTGTTCTGACTAAGGGTTTGACGGCACCTTCATCGATACCTCTTTGTAAACAATCACGAAGCTGAGTTTCCATTTAGTTTTGGCGTAGAATAAATTATCCAACATGATACCGTAGAAACTGATTTCTTTCAAGAAATGTTCCATTCCTGAAAAAATATCGAAAGTAATTAGGAAAATCATCCAGTAGACGTAAATAAAAACATTCACATCATTATTCGAGTTAGTAGGTAAGTACCTAGAGTATTATTTTTAGCTAAATCAAATTTTCCTATCTCCATGAATCGACCTCCTTTGCCCAAACAACGAACCGAAGCTTGTAATTTTTCTTCGGCTAACGATCGAGTTCAAAACCATATCGACTCCTTGTCTCTCTCATGACCACATGTTCAAACGAGGTATCTCTCGAATTACCAATGTGGCTTTCTGGGATCTGAAATCAATAATCCATTTTGCCACTCGTCAGAAAACTACAAACCTCCTGAGGAGCAATTGGAGCATATTCGTGTAATACCAACGTACCTGGGGGAAAGTTTTTCTAATAAATTATATTTTTTCAGGAGTAAGTAACAACGATGGTGAAAATTTTGCAATTGTAGAATAAACATATATTAATTGCAGCTGCTGCTTGACCGACACCGCCACTCCCGGCGTGAATTAAAGTAGATTCGCCTTTTTTCATATCGCCACAGATTAATAAAGCGTAAAGAACCTGTAAAAATTATATTTTTATAAGTTCTTCGGACATATTCAGTCTGAATATTTTTTCATTCATATTTCGACTAGGTATAAAAGGGACGTACTGTTCCATAAACGACTGGTACAGTTGCAGCTTCCTCCAAAGTCCACGCATCTGGTACTTTCCATTGCAAACGTAAATCACTTTCGATAACCGTTGCCATAGTTTATGGCTACGATCATTCCCATGTAACGTTGTCCATCTTCAGCTTTGCCAGCGTATTCGAAACCTTGAACGCACTCCTACAATTAGATAAGTTAGCAGATTAAATAATTAGAACTCCAGTTCTTATTCAGGTTTAAGTTATATGTACATATGTACAAATACCATGTACCTAAGGTCCATCGTGGAAAATTTACCTACCTGATCAATACGACTTTTGATGATAACCTCGCTAGCCAATTTTCCAGTTGCTAACATAAAATCACGGAAATTCAAAGGAGCGTAGTAAACGTGAACTAGCATGGAGTATTTACATACCTTTGGGTTTATGTCTGAAAAATATGCAGATAAATTTAATTAAAGTGGCTTTTTTATTCCAGGTACAAAATTTGTTTTAAGAAGCCAGTAAGTCTATTTTCATTGAGTTTTTTAGGGTGTCTGATTTTTTCAATTTTATTCATCGCTGAATTTGGAGAACGTTTCAAGCGAAGCAAAATCATTTGAACGAAATTCACTCATATTCGGAATTTGGGCTTGCATTGGTCCTGGATTTGAAGGGTTTGAGTGGGGACGACCTTTACCAGAAACTCACGAAAGTACAAATTTTTAGGAAGGATGTGAAAAATGGTCAAAAACAAAAATTAAAGTCCTAGAGCAATTTGAAGGAGAGAGATTCGTATTTTTTTGAAGGTTTTCTGACCTTGAAGCACCTCATATGCTAAGCCCTTACAGGCTTACCTACACCTTCAAAATGGCCTATATGAGGCTAAAATTTGACATGCAAGGACATTTGGAAGACACTCAGCAGGTACCATTTAATTGCTTCGATATCTTTTTACCCCTCCACACCGATTTTCAGTTGCAATGAAGTGGATTTTTGTGCTTTTTTTCCTGTTTTTGATTTTGTGGACATTTTTGCCTAATTTTATTAAAATTTTACGAGTTTTTGTTGACTTGAAAATTTTTTTCGTATGTTTTAATCTTTTTGACATATTTTTAACAGTTTTCAAAGCATTTTCTGACAAATTTTATTAAAATATTGGTTTTTAGTAATTTTCAGTGATTTTAATGCAATTTTCACATTTTAACAATTTTTAAAATACATTTTGGTCAATTTTTATTAAAGGAGTAGTCCCGATAAGGCCACTTTTTGGCCCCGGCCAGTTATCGACTCAACCACTCTTAAAATATTGTAATAAATGTCCCAAATACGAATCCGTGGTTAGTTAACCCAAAATGACCATTTTTTGGGCTCCAGGGGTTCCCAAAGTTGTGAATAAAAAAATAATTTTTGGAACCACTGAGTATAGGGACATGGCAAAAGATGGCCGCGCCCTGGCTCCCTTATCAATTTGGAGGTAAGAAACCAAAAGCGAACGTTTGTTTGGCTGAGTGAGGCTGACGTCATGTGAACGCTTAAATATCATTGGCGACAAGTTACCTCCAAATTGATAACAATAAAGTGGCAGGCTCGCAGCCATCTTTTGCCATGTCCCTATTATTTTCAACAACTTTTTCAGGGTAAAATAGCTGTTTCAACTCGATAAACGTTATGCGAGGTGATTTTCCTATTTTCGACCCTCGGGGATGGGAATT
Source organism: Planococcus citri (assembly GCF_950023065.1). Lineage (NCBI taxonomy): Eukaryota > Metazoa > Arthropoda > Insecta > Hemiptera > Pseudococcidae > Planococcus > Planococcus citri. The sequence goes on from NC_088680.1 coordinate 68,253,627, forward strand.
GGTGGGGGGGGGGGTTGGTTGATTTTTGGAAAATTTTGGAACCACCATTTTGAACCTACCCTTTTGAGCCCACCTAAAAAGCTTTTTACAGTTTATTAGTATCCGAAAGATCTTCATCCTACCAAATTTTGAGCTCAATAAAATTTTCCGCTGATACTCAAAAATCCAGTTTTCCATTTTTTCGCAATTTCGAAATTTTGGGAACCCCTGGAAAACTAGAAACCTACGATTTGCGCCAAACGTAACGTTTTGAGGAATATATTCAATTATCTTGATGAAAAATGAATTCAACGCCTCAAAATACCCGTGTATCAAAAAGATTGACGTCAAAATTTGCACTCATTTCTGAAATATGATTTTTGACACCCTAAAAAATGAATCTGTCCCACTTTGTGCCAGCGTTTTCTTTTGTCAATGAAAATTATCGGGCTAACACCTTTTTTCGATGGTTGAAAAATATTTTCTCCTAGGTAGCTAATTTTATTAAAATTTCATCACTTTTTAGTAATTTTCAGTAATTTAAACGCTGTTTTCATATTTTTAACAATTTTTCTTGCAATTTTTGCCATTTTTGAAAAAATTCCAATAGTTTTGGTAAATTTTAGTGATTTTATGAATTTTTTGTGGTTTCACAACATTTAGATAATTATGTTTCCAGTACTTTTTGTAGAATTTTCGTTGAATTTTTTTGAAATTCCATCAGTTTTTTGGCGTTTATCAACGATTTTAATCACTTTTTTGAGTCATTTGACATTTTTAAAATTTATACTCGACTTTTTAATGCGATTTATGTCCAATTTCACTAAAACTTCATCTTACTTTCAGTGATTTAATCTTAATGCTTTGCTTCATATGTTTAGCACATTTTAAACCTTTTTCGATCCCCTGACTAATTTTGGCGGGCCTCTCGTTTGAGACCTTAAAATCAAATAGTGCGAGCCATAATTTTTTTAGAAAAATTTTGAGGAGTAGAAAATAAATATCAAAACTTAAATAGAGCTTTTCTGATAAAAAATAAATCGAATCTGAGAATTAGAATGCAAATACATTAAGATATTATTTTTTGATTATTTTTCTTCCTTTTTAGGAGTGTCCAAGGCCCAAGTTCCACCACTTTCATCAGGTACCTATGGAAGAGGAAGAGATTGAATATTGTTTTTCTGATAAAAATGGATCAAAACCAAGAATAAATTAGAACTAAAAAATTTGAAAATATACAAATTTCAATTTAATCTCTCATAATTTTTTTAGGAGGTGGAAGAAAGGGGGAGAGGAATTCCACTTTTTGATTATTCAGAGGGAGAGATAACAAAACATTGAATGGAGCTTCACTGAAAAAAACGGGCAAGAATTCAAGGATTAGAAAGAATGTAAAAACGTACCTATATTTTTTTTAGTTTTTCGAGAGCTGGGGAAGGTCTAAGCATGATTCTGTTCTGAGAGGTGGGGGGAAGGGGTAGACTAAAATGTTCAGAGATTTTTCTTCATAAAGGCAATAACTTGGATGAGGGGGTGGCGAGCAAAAAGAACGCCAAAATCAATATTCGTCTACAAAGGAGAGGAGGGTCATTTCGACAATTTTTGAAAAAATCAAAACAATCATTTTTTTATGACATTTTTCTATTTTTTAAATCAAAAGACGTTTGAAAACTGCACTTGAACGAGAAAAAACTCATAAAAGATAGAAAAATAAAAGTGCAAACAGACGATGAAAGCACAATATTCACTTACACATTTGGATCCAAGGGTCCTTCGATCCATCTCAACGTGGTCAAATCACCATCTGAACTAAAGTATTGACATAGGTAAGCATGAGGTACTTTCACATTATCTACGTACGTTTTCCAGCAAAAGATGGCGATAGGTTCCCCATGTTCCGTTTTTGTTGCACGTTTAGACTTAGATCTTTGGCAAATTGTGATTTGTAGAGCGGATGTTGAAGAGAGAAGTTGGGTGCGGTTTCGTCCATGATGAAGAAACATCTGAGGAAAAAAATCGATATCGTGAAAATAACTCTGAATAAGAGGCAAATATCTAATATATATTTATATTTGAGACACCGATGACGATAATTCGACCTAGGCTACCGTGCATGTTCTCCGTAAGGTTCCGTTTGTATACAGTTGAAGAATCCTAAGATACCGTTGAGTTTTTCTTTTTCGGCGTAAACGACTAGTTTCTGATTTTTACCCGAGTTCAACGAAGTCAACGCTTTTTGAACTTCGGGCACCCAAGAGAACGTATTTCCACCGATTTTAATTACAACCAGTTCTAAGTTCACTTCGACGATCTGCGAATAAAAAATTAGAACGCGCAGGCATTAATTTAAATACCTACTACCAAAATAATTGAACGTTTCGACTTATAACTGAACATGCAGTAGGTACCTAACCTTCATTCGAAAAACGAAATTTAATTTACAAATTACTTGTAGCTATCAGTAAAAATATACCAATCAATAAACAACTTCTCAAGAAATTTTCAATAAAAATTAAAAATTCGTTTGATGAATGACATTTTTAAACTGACATTTATTTTATTCACAATAAGTGTATGGACTACCTACCCGCTCATCTCATTTCCAAGAAAAAATATTAATTTCTAGTAACTTTTGGAAAGTTACCTACCTACCATAAGTTACCAAAATATAAATTTCTGGAAATTTATTATTTCTACAAGGATCCAGGAGGCGATGGTGGTGAATTTAATCTATTCATTTGAAATTTAAGAATGCAATATTAATCGTTTTCCAAACAAAATCTCAATCATCACCTTCACTTCAAAGTTTAAAATTCAAATTTCAAACTTCAGGTTCAAACCATCATCGTTGGCAATAATTTATTTTCCATCACTCGATTGATTGTTACACTCAACTGCATTCGATTCAATCATTATTCAATGCATTACCTTCTTTATTCAATCAATAATAATTGAAGCACGGAAATACAATGTAGGCTAAGTGCCAAATTTTCAAAATGCATTTTTTTAGTGCAATGTGTACTATGTGCTGTCACACATGCGATCCTAGCTTCACATTAGGGAAAAAACTTTTCCAAGTTATACTATTGAACACTGAGAGATAGCATTTTCCATAAGAGCGCGTGTTACGGGAGCACGTTTTTACGCTCTCCTGTAAAAAAACGTTTTTGGTGCTTAGCCTCAGAGTTGGCGCGATTCGAATCGCGCGAAAGAATCGAGAAAGAATCCGATTCTCACGATTCGAATCGGATTCGAATCGCGGTTCTTCAAGTCGAAAGAATCGGAAAACGCAGGAATCCGATTCCCTTTTATAGAGAATCGCACCTTCTCGATTCCCTGCGATTCCTTGCAGGTATTATTCACGTGTTGAAACAGTAAAATGCACTGTTTTTAATGGCTTTTAGTGATGCATTTGCATTTTGTAGTTTGAGACTGGTGACATTTTTTTAAAGATTGGCTGTTGTGTGATAATATTGCAAATCAGTGATTCTATGCAGTGAAAGAATCGCGCAATGCAAGAATCGGATTCTCTTTAATGGAGAATCGCGCCCTCGCGATTCTCTGCAATTCCCTACTCACAGCCACAAACGAAAGAATAGAACATGAAAAATGATCATATACCTAGTTGGGGAAATTACTGATTTCATTTAAAATTCATTTGTCAAGTCCTGAAGTTGAAAAAAATTAGTATTTGGGAATCGGAATCGGAGGGAATCGAGAACCGCTAAAGAATCGGATTCAGAACCGGATTCACTCTGTGAAAGAATCGAGAGTGGAGAATCCCGATTCTCTCAGGTATGGGAATCGTAATTCAGGAATCCGATTCTGACGAACCGAGGAATCGCGCCAACTCTGCTTAGCCTACATTGTATTTCCGTGCTTCAATTACTTTAAACTCTTTTTCGGTACTTAAAATTCCTGCAATATAATTACAGTAATACGAGTAATTCTACTACTCTAGAAATGGAATCACAGATGGGCAATTGGACATAATACACAATACAATCAATAATACGTGGCATTTTAGGTACGTACCAATTTCTGTACCTCTGATAATCCTAAATTTATCATTTCTTTGGCAAACGAATGTGACACAAAAAAATCTCTATAATATGATTCATTGGGTAAAAGTTGATTTAAGCCTTCCCTTAAAGGCAGCACGTATTGTATTTCTCATGTCCAAAATAGGTCTTGAATACACCGAGCATGCATGTAGTAAACACTATTCAAATAAAAATTCTCCGATTCGTCGTCCCAAGAATCTAATCTCTGTTCATGTCTTATTTTTTATATCCTTTCTATTTCGTCTTTATCCTTTATGCGCCAAAACGATAAATCTAAGATACCTATGTAAAAATTCTTTCTGATCATGAGCATCATAGCGATATTATCTTCCACTAAGATGGCATCTATCATCTAATAAACGTTTCGCCGTCTCGAATAACCACTTTTAAATCTTTCACCAAGTTTTCTTCGCCAGGAAAAGTTGGTATACCCAAATGATCCGCTGAAAAAATGACAAATTGTCCTCTCGCTTTCAAAGCTTCAAATTTACCACTACATCAGAGCAATGCAAGTACATAGTGCAGGAATAAATGCTAGATTTCTTTCCTCGGGAGCAGAAGAAAAAAAACGATTCGTACGCCTTGCTCCAATAAGTAATCGAATAAAATGTTCAGGTAAGCTAAGAATACTTGCGAATTTGTTTCAGTGTCTCTGGTCCAAGGATCCTTTTCATTCCAGACAATAATTGGACATTCTGGATAGTATTCCCTAGTGATTTTTTTGTCACCATCGAGCAAATAAGAACTAAGTATGACAGAGTGTATTATCAATATCGAAGACTGCAACACGTCTTCTAATGTGCAGGGTCGACGGAAATATCGATCGTGAACCCCTAAAAAACTAAAAAAGTTTATGCTAAATATTTCGGTTGGTTACAGTGAATGATAATAATTATAGCATATGATTGGTTGTTGGACTGAGATGATAACTTTCCACCAACCATATGCATCTATTTCACGTTGCCAAACTATATTTTTAATGAAAAACTTTCTCTGGGGTTCACGATATTTCTGTTCACCCTGTAGACCTGTACATACGTACCTAATACGTATCCTACTTATGCAATTAATATTTCAGGTATCATCATTTCATCATTAACAAAATTAGGATATTGCATAGACAACACATTCCCCACTTACGAGTCCGAAATGTCACATGAATGGTGCTTTTCAAGAAGGTCCTATCGACAAAAAACTGGTTTTGAGAAAAACGCATTTTTATATTTCAGTGTTTTGCCATTTTGGTGTAAAATGATATAGCGAGCTCCGGTTTTTTTTTGTTGAATAGAAGCATCTTTCCACTATTTATTTTCTGCGTAGTAATTTTTTTTCCACCACCAACATTTCCATGGGAGCGCTTTACAAAAGAGACCTCGATAAGACCTTCTTGAAACGACAGGACCTTCTTGCGGTTATTCACCTAAAAATCGATTTTATTCCTTCTCAAACCCACCAAAAACATGAAATAGTCACTCTTGAGTAGTAATTTTCAACGCAGAATTCAAATTTTGAGTCAATTTTGCCCCTCGACCCCCAGGGGGGGTGGTACCAAATGAAAATTTGGGGAAAATGTGAAAAAATCGAGTATAGTGTCAAAATCTTGATACTTTGAGTTGAAAACCACGATTTTTGAGTCAATTTCCCTCGTAGCCCCCCAGGGGGGTGGTACCAAATGAAAATTTTTGGGAAAATGTGAAAAAATCGAGTAGGTATAGTTTCGAAATCTTGATACTTTGGGTTAAAAACAACGATTTTTGAGTCAATTTCCCTCGTAGCCCCCCAGGGGGGTGGTACCAAATAAAAATGCGAAAAAATCGAGTATAGTGTCGAAATCTTGGTACATTTGGGCTGAAAACCCGATTTTCGAGTCAATTTTGTCCCTCGGCTTCCGGGGGGAGGGGTGTGGTACCTAATCAAAATTTAGGATAAAAGTGAAAAAATTGAGTACTTTAATGTAATATCTTTAATACTGTAGGGCAGAAGTTTCTTCCGCCAGCATTCCCCAAAACGACGAATATGAAAAATTATGCATTTTAGTGTATGTAAAACAACTGCGATCGATTTACCTGCGGAAACCTGCGAAAATCTGTATCATCTCATACTTTAGCCATGCATATGTGAGTGCGCACTCGATTTTTTTCACTGTTTTCCCCAAATTTCGATTTGGTACCACCCCCTTCCTCCCTGGCGTGCGAAGGACAAAATTGGCTCGAAAATCGGGTTTTCAGCCCAAATGTACCAAGATTTCGACACTATACTCGAGTTTTTCGCATTTTTATTTGATACCACCCCCCCTGGGGGGCTACGAGGTAAATTGACTCAAACATCGTTGTTTTTAACCCAAAGTACAAGTATCAAGATTTCGACACTATACTCGATTTTTTCACATTTTCCCCAAATTTTTATTTGGTACCACCCCCCCCCCCTTGGGGTCGAGGGGCAAAATTGACTCAAAATTTGAATTCTGCGTTGAAAATTACTACTCAAGAGTGCCTTCTGGTATAGTTGTGATCAACCATTTCGGAGAAGAAGGTAATGCGCGCATTTTCCAGTTGCGTTTCCTAGCCAACTTCATATACAGGGTGGCCAGAAATATCGGGTACCCCTAAGAAAGTTTTTCATTAAAAATATAGGTTGGCAACGTGAAATAGATGCATATGATTGGTGGAATGTTATCTCTCCAGTCCAACAACCAATCATGTGTTATCATTATTATCATTCACTGTGACCAACCGAAGTATTTAGTTAGAAAACTTTTTTAGGGGTACCCGATATTTCTGGCCACCCTGTAGCTGCTGTTTGTGAACAACACCACATGGAGCGCTGCGGTTTGCACCATCTTGTGTAGAAAACGTCAGAGATTCAATTTCATGAACTCCTCAAAAAGGTCCTATCGGTCGATAGGACCTTCTTGAAAAGCACCATTCACATATTAAATACTTGAAGGAGTGAAACGAGAAACGTGCAAACCCAAAAATGGACGCATACTTACTTACTCTGTACCTGACATTTGGGTGTCCTCTGTCCTGTTATTACTATGTTTCAATTTTTTTCAAAATTACTTACTTATGTACTTGAAATAGAAGCGATTTTGGAAGTTTCTCATAATAACAGATAACTTGATTGAAAAAGGATGAAGTACCTAAGCATTCAATTGGCACAATATTTTTTCGATTTAACAATATTTTGAAACTTTGAATATCGCTGCGTTTTTTCAACAAAAATTAAAGAAATTATAAAGCAAGAAATCGATAAAAACATACTTAGGTAATTCATACAAATCGAAACTCGAATGTTCATTTCGTCTAACTATAAGTCTTTATAAATAATTTCCAAAATTGCTTAATTTTCAATTCATTTTTAAAAAACGATAAAATATCGATAACAAAACACCAACCCGTCGAGGACCTTACGAGAATGCAATCCGCACAAACGCAAATGCCCAATTTTAATGAGCTGGAGCTCAACACTTTCAAAGCGTTGAAGAATTAACAATTAAACGAAGTATCAGGCATGATTACTCAATCTATGTGGTCTGAAATCACTTTCAAGTTCTATTTCAAGAAAAAATTGACCATGTTATTTAAGGGGTTCGCAGGAATTTCTCATCGATGCTGTCTGACACATGAATCAAAAAATTATAAGAAAACAGCAGGTACAAATTATAAACAGTTCAGTGTAATTTTTTAGAAAGAATAATATACAACAGACTTGGCATGTATGAATAGAAATATTTGACTATTTTTCAAAATTAAGGTTTCCATAAACTAACAAAGCCATCTTCGCTGAAAGAACATAAATTTTTTAAAAGAAATAATTTACAACGCGCTTAAAAATATAAGTATAAATATTCGATCAAATTAACAAAGCCATACATTGAAACAACAAACAAAATATATCTTACTCTAGAATGCGAAAGTCATCATTCATCGAACCTAGCGAATAGCTACTGTTTTCAGAAACTCTTCAGTATTTCCTCCACTCGCCTCAATCTCCGCATACTCTAGCGCGAGTCTCCTCATCAATTGCTCCCCAGCTAATTCTCTTCTTCTAGTTAGCTCTTCCTTTTTACGCTCTTCGTCTTCGAATATTAAAAAATCGTATTTTTCCTTATATTCCAGTGGTTGAGTGTTTCGAAAATAACAATCCTCTCTTCTAGCTACTCCTTCCTTTTCACGCTCTTTGTCTTCTAGTATCAAATCATCATATTCTTCGATCAGGTCTGGAACTCTGCTATTCGATATGCGTCCTTTTAACGGTTCGCTTCGTGTACAAGCGTTCTGAGCCATAATCTCCATCGGATCGTTGTACTCGTCGAAGGCAAATTTCAATCGATTTAAATGATTTTCGGATGAAGGCACTGAAACAAAAACAAAACATCAACATTAGTTAGAAAAGAATTAAACCAATACAATTGATTACGATCTACATCATTAAAATAGCTCAGAATAAGGGAGGGGAAACGAGACACAATTCAGTGAACGATACACTTTGAATAAAAATGTAGCATCTCAACCCAAAAAATAGGAGTCCATTCTTTTAAGAAACTGATATTTCTTGAAAAATTACAAAGGTTGATTGGGATTGGGGAAATGAAAAAAAAACAAACTGATATTTTGGCAAAAAAAAACTTTCTACTATGGCAGTTTATTCAAAAAACAGGACTTTTTTATAATTTCGATAAGAAAGAAACAGACCTTTCTGACCATTTTGGTGAAAACAGGACCCTCTAAACAATTTTGAGTAAAAAGAACCTTTGTGACAAAAAATGAGGACTTCTTGATATTTCGGACCAAAAATTAGAATTTTTTCACTATTTTTGCAGAAAGTGAGACTTTTTGACAATTTCAGGAAAAGTACTTATTAGACCAAAAACTGGTACTTTTTTACTTACGTGTAAGTACTTTGACTAAAAATGAGATTTTCCAACAATTTTGGCAAAAATGAGGACATTTTAATAACTTTGCCAAAAAACGAAAATTTCCTGACGATGTTGATAAAATGTAGGACCTTGGCAATTTTGACAAAAAAGGAATTCATTTGGCAATTTTGGAAATAATAACTTACTAAGATTTTTTCAACAAATGAAGAACTTTTGACTATTTTGGAAAAATTAGGATTTTCTGACAATTTGGGCAAAAAAATCAAGATCTTCTATGATAGTTTAGGCAGGAAAAAATAAGACTTCAATTCCGGCAAAAAACAGCACTTTTTGACAATTTTTGCTCGAATAGCACGTTTTGATAATTTTAGCACAATACAGATCAGTGTTGGACAATTCTGGCCTAAATTAGGATTTTTTTACCACTAAGTATTACAAAAAATGGAACTTAAAAAGAAAAAACAAGACTCGAATCAAGCAATTTTGGAGAAAAGAAAGATTTCAATAGCAAAAAAAGAGAGCTTTTGACTACTCTGACAGTGATAAAAAATGAAACTTTTTGACAATTTTAACAAAAAATTATAATAATTTTGGCCAAAAATAAGACATTTGACTATTTTGACTTCTGACAAAAAAAATGAAACTTCTTGACAATTTTAGCAAAAATTAGTACTTTTGAATAGCAAAAAATGAGACTTTCTAACAATTTTGGTGAAAAATTAGTATTTTTTAATAATTTTCGCAAATAATGGAACTTTTTGACAATTTTGGCAAAAGTTAGAATTTTTATGCAATTTTGACAAAAAATGGAACTTTTTGACTACTTATTTTGACAAAAAAAATGAAATTTTTAGACAAATTTTGCAACAATTACAACTTTTAAACAATTATTGCAAAAAAAGAGACTTTCTGACAATTTTGGCAAAAAAAATGATTTTGCGACTATTTTGGCTAAAAACAAGACCGTTTATGAGATAAGTAAACAGAAAGCAGCACGTTATACGGCATTTTAGATGGAAAACAGCACTTTCTGACAATTTTTGCACAACATACATTAATTGGACAATTTTGGCCAAAAAACGGAATTTTTTTACAATTTTGATCCGAAATGGAATTTTTTTTGGGCAATTTAAACTAAAATCAAAATTTTGGCGAAAATCGTAAGTTTGTGAAGAATTTTTGCAGAACATTGATGATTTTTTTTTGGATTAAAGCCAAACAACAGGATTATATTTTGCATTTTCGTCAAACCCGTAAATTGTAGACAGCTAAGGCAAAAATCAATACTTTCAGGGAGTTTATAGGGGGAAAATCGAGTATTTTTTGCTAAAAATCGAGACTTATTGAACAATTTTAATTTTGGAAAAATGACTACATACCTATTTGAGAATTTTCAGTCAATTTTTATCAAAAAAACAAAACAAAAAAAAGGCATTTTCAGATACATAGGTATCACTTTGGTTGTGTAAGGAAAGAAGATTTTTCTCACAAAAAATAAAGTCCGAAATTGCATACACCGACACGGAGTTATACCCGATAAATAAAAAATTTCTTTATTTCAGAGGGAAAATTTAGAATTTCTCAGATATTTTTACAGCTTTTTCAAGAGGGCGAGATTCCGTCCCTTTACCCGGTTTTCCAGAAAATGGACACCCTGCTTAAACGAAGACCTCGAGAAAAAAGTGCATATTTTTATGACAACTATTCGATATTATCACGGTCAAATGGATGATAAAAAAAAAAAAAGATTGCTGCGATAGGAAGTCAAAATTCGAAGAAAATCCCGATCGATGTTATCAATTTCATCTGATAACAAGTAAGTATGTACTGGAGGAAGAGAAAATATAACGAAACCTACAGAAATATAATTCGACGTAATAAATATCGCCAATCGATTCTCGCAATCTTTATCCATAAAATCGACCTACAGAGAAATTCTGATAAAAATTTCAAACAATGGACGAAATATGCATGTCAATGATTAGTCAGAATAATAATCGATTCAATATACGATTAGTCAGAATCGCTGCCAATACCACCGATTCGACGAGATCACATCTTATCTTAGGCTAAACAAAAACACCAATACAATACACCATCCAACACGCAGCATACAAAGTAGGTATTTAAAAAAATTGAACAGTTGGAAAAGCAGGCATCGCCGATTGCGATCGTTTGAAACAGATGAAATTTTACTCAAATTGATCTGTTTCAAAACTTCAAAGTTGCATAAATCCTTCAAAAATGAAGGTAGACCGATGCCAAAAATTGCAATTTCTAGCTAAAAGAATGCTCTACAAGCTCCCCAGGTCGAATTTTTCATTTTGACAATTTTTATAGTTTTTGCGCAAGCGAAAAACTATATTGTTTTCACTTTTCAAATAGTGATTTCGTTGGATGCTTTTTTAAAGTATTTTTGTGCCATATTAACGCGTTAATATCAATATCCTTTTAGTTGTTCCTGCATTTTTCGAAAATCTATTTGTTTTTTTTTTCGGTACCTACTTTTAATGAGTGTTTCTATAGCATTTTATCATGTTTTCAACACGTTTCTATGGTTTTTCAGCAAATACTGAAATTTTATCGCTATTTGGTATTTAAATACTTTTAAAACGTTTTTAACACATTTTCATGCATTTCCGGCAACTTTCATTTAAATTTTAGCAGTTACTGGTAAATTTATCAATGATTTCATTGTTTTAGATAATTTTTTTTCGTATATGTTGATAAACTTTTACAGAAATTTCAGAAGTTAACCTTAAGTGATTTTTCGTAACATTGATGTATTTCTCACAGTTTATAGTAACCACATCATTTAAACATGTTCTTAACACGCAAACGCTTTTGAAAACGTTCGATTCAAAAAGTAAAATGACGTTAATTATTATGAGAAAAATCTTCATACGAGTACTTCAAGACGTAGGTATAGGTAATACGTAGGTGTAGTGGGTACCCAGAAGAAAAGGGCGAGGTATGAAATACTTTCACGATGGAAAAGGGTTCTTTGAAGTCCTTCAAGTAAGAAAAATATATCAGAACATCTTTTGAAATAGGTACTTTGCCATTTTATCCCACGTTTTAAACAAAAAGAATGAACTGATAATTGCATTCGTTGGTTTCTCTGAACATCCGGAACCTCATGAAACTCGATTTAGTGCTCTTTTTCGATGAGCTGCTTTTATCATTGCGCTTAATGGATGAAAAACTCAAAATACTCTTAATTAGAAGGAGTCCATTTCATCATGTATAGGTAAGGCCATTTTCTATTGGTCCCTCGTCAGTCAACCGACTGCTCTACTGCCCTTTTTGAACAAATTAAACAGCTTTGCTTTCGAGACTCACATTCCATCCGCATCCGTCCCTATTCAAACAGATTTCTCTTCAAAGGATCTCTCGTACCCATACCAAACTACATCTCTATCACTTCTCTATCTTTACCCTTCTTAGATCTACGTAGGTATAGGTAATACTCTCGTCAAAACATAATCGTAATCTTACCTTCATCCGATGAATTTTTACTCTGCTTTGAAGCTGGCGAGCACTGTTCATCATCACGAGAACGTTTACACGTGGCATCATCGACAGCAATGGCTGTATTACTTTCAGTGACATCGGTTTCGATTTTAGAGCTGGGTTTTGGTGTGAATTGGGCAGGTTTGTCGTTATTCTTTCCCATACTGAGAGTGTCGCTGATCATATCTTCTTTCGAAGTATCAACTTCAGGGCTGGGTTTCGATGCGACTTGGTCAGAGTTATCGTTACTGCTGTCCATACTCAATTTGCCAGGTTGTGTGAGTTGACAAGTACCTATAAGATGACATATGAAAATGGAACATTATAATCATGTAAGTGATTAGTAAATAAGATGCAATTTTTTTTGCTACAATGCTTTCATTACCTTGCGAAGAGAAGAGAACTAATCAGAGGAACTACCGCAATGAATGATTTCACTCTGAATGTAGATTTAGAATGGAAACTTTGGTTGTAATTGTTTTTATCGACGGTTCTTCATTCGAAATTCATGAATAGTAATATTAATATTATACCTTCACTAAACGAGCATGAAATGAAATTGAAAATTAAATTTGAAACACGAGGATGCAGAAATGAGAAGGCACATTTTTTCTTGAAGAGGTGTTGTTATGATATATGGGTATTATGTACGTGCTCTACAGTCTGTTTAGAAAACTATGGAACGCGTCGCAGTACGTGATTGGCTAGCGCGTTTTGTTGCTTGTTTGTTTACTTTTCAAAACGGCCAACAGGTTTTTCAATTTGTCGGTGTCGTTTCAACTTTCCAGTTATTAAACTAGTTCACATATATCTTCTAGATACCAAATACCAATGCTTTATGTTGCGTTTAGGAAGATTTCGCGGACTATTATGAAATCAAAGATATGGCTACCAGTCACACCTACGCCGGAAAAATCGTATCGAAAAAGTTGCTAAGAAGAGTAACCGAGAAGAGAAAATGACCCAAGAGATAAACATCCACAGAAGCGTCAATCACATACTGATACATATCGTCGGTTTCCACTGTTTCCAAGCTTCCTTCGAAGACGATGAATTCGTCTACTCTACGTCGTATTAGAATTATGCCATAAAAGATCTCTGGAACTACACAAGTAAACAAACTCGAACTGTTCGATATAATCGTAGATTGAGCACTTTTTGCAGTACCTGTTTAACTATTTCGTTTCATTTTGCTAGACGCCGAAAAGCTTTAACCGAACCGGAAACCAGATACTATATGAAACAGATACTGGACGGTGTGCTGTATTTACATGATAATGGAATTATTCATAGAGATTTGAAACTAGAAAGTTTATTTTTAAACGACGATATCGAAGTGAAAATTGGCGATTTTGGACTCGCTATGAAAATCGAATACGAAGGCCAACGAAATAAGTAAGTAGGGTCGAAAATTACTCGGTGGTTTTATTGAATTTCAGCATATCTTTTTTTTTATTGTTTGAATACCTATCTGGATACAGATTTGGGCACACCCTCACCGCCTCAACATGCCACAAGGCTTTTATGAGGGGAATCAGCATATCTACATTTGGCTCCTGAAGCAATTACTCGTAGTATGGAGGAACATAGCATAAAATTGGACGTTTGGTCTCTTGGAAGTATTATGTAAGCGGTCACCTTTCGATCGTTTAGTTGCTAGTGGTGATTGTGAAGCAGTATTTAGCTGCGTTATGAGCGATGAACTTTTTTCATCTAGGATATAATTACTTACCTTATGTCGAATAATTTCGATGATGTTCTAATGTGTTTTTTTTTTCAGTAAAGGTACACGTTACTCGTCGGCAAGCCTCCTTTCGAAGCGAATTCTTCACGAGAAACCTACGAACGTATTAAACGCTGCGATTACAAAATCAAAGCTCCTGCTGCTAATCTAATCCTCTCGATGTTTTTACCAGATCCTTCGATAACACCCACAGTCAAGCAAATCATCAGCTCTGATTTTTTTCAATGGTATTTGAAACTCGTACCTCGGATTCTATCTCATCTAGAACGTGTTTTTAACTGACGCATTTTTTTCTTCGCAGGTGGCAGGTTATTGCCCGGTTTCGTGCTTGACTGTTGCTCCTCGATTCAATTCTATGCCGGTAAAAAAACGTGGTCGCAAACCGTTGGCTGAAGTCAATAATGGTGAGATTATTTTTTCAAATGTTCGGTACAAATATTAATCGAGTCATTTCATTTCTTGAAATTTTGAGATTTCTCCCCCCCCCCCACATTTTAACTGAACGTACTCATTTCATGATTTTCAGGAGGTAAAAACAGTCCAGCTTTGGTCAAAGCTGAAGCAGGCACCGGAGACGTTGAAAACAAAGCCACAGGTATCATGGCCACAACCGGGGAATGTAACGATCAGACGATCACCTCAGAATGTTGCACACGCAATTAAAAAAAGTTTTGGAATGCACACCGTCGCCGCATTGCCAAAGTGAAACTGGTGAGTATTTGGTCATCTAACTTGACCCTTTCATAATGAAACAACCTCAACTGAAAATTTTTTCATTACAGAGGAATTAACCGATCCGCTGCTCAACCCTTCGTCTGAATTAGTAAATGGGTCGACTATGCCGATAAGTACGATTTCGGGTATCAATTATGCGATGACGGAGTAGGCATGATGTTCAACGATATAAGTCGTAAGGGTAAGGGCGCCTAATATGGACAGGTTTTTTGTTTTTGATTGCCGTGGCCGCTGTAATTGAGCTAAAAACTTGGTTGATAGCTCAAAATGTACCTACATCTATCTAGTTTCATATTCCAAAGCCTCAACAGTTTTGAGAAATTTCAAGTGTGTCAAAAATATCATTTTCTGAAAAGTGTCAAAAATCAAAAATTGAATTTTGGGTTCCTAATATTGACTGTTTTGAAAAATCAAAAAAAAAGCGCTGAAATCTCCTAAAAATACGTTCAATAGCTGAAACACCGTTGAAATATGTTTAATTAAGACAATGAGTAAATTCTAAGTGGGTCAAATGAATTTTTTCTGAGAAAATGTCTCATTCGCGTAAAATTTTGCACTGACTGCTTAGTTTATTGAAAAGTACCTACCAAGAATTAATCGGAAATTCTATGAATCATGTACCCTATCAGCGATCTGAGGGCATATTGATGATTCTAAATTTAACCCCTCGACTACATATACAACTTACTACATCGATATGTCCCCCTACAAAACACCATTTGGGCATAAATTCGCGGAAACGTTTTCCTGACACCTTAAAATCAGCAATTTTCATACTTTCAACGAATTTATGCCGACGTAAGCGACCACCGAAAAAAAAAATGAACTCCACAGGGAGATTCAGCACCTCAAACTCTACAAATTGAGTGCTACCCGTAAATTTTTAAAATCGATTTTGGAGCCTTAAACCTGAAAAATGTGAATTTTTAGCTAAAATGGCCCCAGGCTCAGCCCTATGGTGCCACGGGGGGCTAAAAATTTTTTTGGGGTGGTTTCAACTCAAAAGGAATCACATATGTGAATTTCAAAAAATTCTGAGACCTACGTTTTTTTTCGACCCGCCCTAATGGGTATCGAGCGTAGTATCAAATTGTCGAGAATTTGAAGGGGAACATGTTTAGTCATGGTAGTTTTTATCGTAAACCTAATATCTTCGGAGCAAATCGCAAAAAACGTGAATCGGAACCGGTTTTAGCCCCCTAAAAAAATTAGCTCCAGGTTTAGGAGGGTCGGTTTTTTTTGGTAGTTCAAGGGGTTCATCTGAACACATTCCCGAAGGAAAAATTAATGTGCCAATTTTTCCTTTTCGCACTCACTTTTTCACGTTATTTTCCCGCTTCATCTCCCATTTTCTACAAAAATTATTTCGTTCACATAATTCTCGAAAAGTTTCACAAAATGTACGAAAAAGATGATCTAAAAACGCCACATAAAACACAATACAATAATTGATGAACATAATATACCAATAACTGGGTACTAACATTTTTTTGAAAGTTGTGGGAAATGCAAGAAAAAGTGTTGAAAACGTTTTATAACGTCGTAAAAACACTAATAAAAAGTATCAAAAACATCGGATCATTCCGATCAAAACTTTGATTTGATCAAGTCAAACTGGATTCAGGAAAAGGACCAGGTTTGATCAGTCCTGACCGGATCCAATCATTTTCCAATGGATCTATCTGTACTCTTACAATAGGCATTTGTCCTACTTCAAATACTGTACAACAAATTTCTACAAGTGAACCTTTTGTTGCTTTTTTCCATACGAATGTGAAACCAGAATCATCACACGCTGTTACATCTCCATCAACTAGAAGCCATGTTGTAGTCTTCGATATTGATGATACACTTTGTAAAAGTGATGTGAGGGATGAAGAAGAAGAAATCATTAGGAAGAACTTTCCGGAATGTCCAATCATTGACTGGAATCGGCGTTGTTACGACGGATCCACTGACACAACCCCCCATGTATTTCTGCCTCACCTGAAAATTTTATTCGATTACTTATTGGAGGATGGCGTACGAATCGTTTTTTTTTTTTTTGGTGGCTCCAAGGAAAGAAATCTAGCAGTAATTCCAGAACTACTTACATCCTTCTGGGGTAATGAGAAATTTGAAGCTCTGAAAGCCGAAGGACAATTTGACATTTTTTCCGAGGAACATTTGCGTAAAAGTACTTCTCGTTACGAAGGAAAGTATGTAAAAGATTTAAAAGTAGTTATTCGAGACGGTGAAACGTTATTTGATGCCATTTTTTAGTGGAAGATGAGCCCAGTTTTGCTGCTCATGATCAGAAACCATATTTATATATCATAGATATGACGTTTTGGTACATAAGGGATAAAGACGAGGCAGAAAAGGAAGATAAAAGAAACGGTCACTGGGTAGGAAAAACTAGTAATTTTTGTGTGAATAGTATTTACTACATGCTGGGTATGTTCAAGACCTATTTTGGACATGAGAAATACAAAGTGTTGCCTTTAAGAGAAGGCTTGAATCAACTTTTACCTAAGGAAGCGTACAAAAACGGTAGAGAGTTTTTTGCGAAACATTCGTTCGCCGATGATATGATTAATTTAGGACTATTAGAGGTATAGAAACTGGTTCCTAATGCCATGTATTATTGAGTATACTATTCGTTTGGTCGGTAATTCTAGATTACTGTTATTTTAGGTATTCTAAAGTATCGAAAATGTGTTCAAAGAAAATAGTATTATTGACTGAATAAAGTAATTACTCGAGTGATTAACAAATGATTTTAGTTTTGAAGCATTTTTGTGCACTTTCTAACAAGAGAGCCCCTTCGCGGTGTCCGCCTCCGATTTGAGCAAGACCGCTGTTTTTGGAAAAAGCGTAGTCTAAAGTTCCCGTAACCGGAATTTCTGCTCCCAATATTAATTTTTTTATTATTCAATTGTTTGTAGATTTGTAAACGTTTAAAATTGGCCCATTTTTTGTTTATTTGTTGGAGTCTCCAGTATTACTGGAAATACGTATTGAAAACCGGTTGTGGGGAGTTGATACTTAATGGAAGGACTCGAACTCGGTAAATTTACAAATAACTGCTAGTAAATCACTAAAAAGTTGAGAAAAGGCTGCTTTTTTAGACAAAATTTGCAAAAAAGTATCATTTTTTGGAAATGCATAATCATGTAGCAAAATTGCTGAAAATACTGATAATTCCTAGGTATATTTTTTTCAAATGGGTAGCGGAAACCGTCATTGATCCAGTCAAAATAATATCCAGTGAGGTATTGATCCAATGTATTTAAAAAATATCAAAAATACAAAAACCATCTATCCATTTCGATATTGATCCAATCTGTATTCATCCAGTCTTTAAAAAAAAATGAAAAGTAGAGTAGTCAACTAGTCATTCATCCAATTGAAAATTGATCCAATCAGACATTGATCCAGTCCAATATTTATCCAGAGGGTAAAATCACGAAAACGAATCCCTCAGATGTCTGAACTAGAAACGAAAGGAACCCAGTGCATGACATGCTACCAATTTATTAAATACCTACTCGTAGTACTATCCTGTCTATCCTCAACCAAAAATGCATGTAAACAATTAGGCCTACATTAAATGTTAAATTTTTAAATTTTTCACCAGCACTTGATATGCCGAACAACTTTTATTATCATCATTTTACGATTAAACAATCCCTCCCCTTGAAAGTTGAAATAAGTATTTGAAATAGAGCAAAAAACGAATGTTGAAAATATCAAAATTCGCTGATTTTGTGCAAATGCAAAATACCACGAGAAAATTGAAATGTGACAATTTTCCCCCAAATTTGAGGCAGCTGAATTCGAATGGTCTCAAATTAGGGATAAATTCGTCCTTGTGAAATATATCAGGGAATTTTGTTCAGAATATGAAGTGCTGATGGCATTCAAGAGTTTCAAAGGTTAAATACCTGCTACCTACTTTGTTTATTTTACTCAAATTGAGAAAAAAATAGAAAAAAAAGCTCACGAACTCTCGAAAACCCTTAATTCCTGTAGTACTTGGAATGCCGAACAACTTTTGTCGTCATTACCATTTTTTTGATTGAACTAGACTAGGTAGTTTGCTTAAAATAAAGCAAAAAACTACTTTTGAAAAAAAAAAACCAATATTTGTCAAGTTTGGGCTTATCATAAATCATAATACCTTAGGATGATTAAAATCTTGCGAGTTGACTGAGGTCACTGAACAAGAAATCAGATTTATATTTTAGCACAAATACGAAATCAGCAGTACCAGCACCACCATCGAACAGTTCTCCCCAAAATTCATCTGTTAACCCTGAATTACTTTCTTTTTTTTTGGTTGAAAAAATTTTGCACAGATGCTTAACGATACGAAGCTCTACAGTACAATTATAACATTCTCGTGCATCTCCGTATGTACAAAATTTCAGCTTGTTCCTGGTTCTCTCAAGGCATTTCCTAATTTAGATAAAATCTAATGAGACATTTTCAAGAAATCCTAAAAAATTACGACTAGACACTAGATAGGCTCAAAATTCCTCAAAAATACTCAAGAAGTTTGAGTATATTCCAAACAATGATGACCCCGCCGTCACAACATTGCATTCGAAATCGATAGACACAGCTACAAAAAATTCTACACTGAATTTAAATTAAAATAAAAATCTTAATCACACTTCTAAACATTCATTTCATAGCACAACTACAAAAAATCCATTCGGAATATCCTAGAAAAATTCATTCAATATTGGCTACTACAACCAAATAAATATTTTGAAATCGCCATGGAAATCGCTACCAAAAAAAACATTTCGAAAAATTCAACACTGAATAAAAAAATTAAATCTAAAAGTCCCCACGAGCGAAAATTATTACGAAAACATTCGTTTGTGATCACCTAATCAGATCAACTCTCCTTCCTCCTAGGGGTGCGGTGATGGGGTATTCTTGACGAGCAATTCGTCGTTGACGATTTAGGGGGGGGGGGGCGATTTTTTTTGATTATATTATTGTTTTGCTAAAAAATGTAGTTCTCAGAACTTTCAACGCAAAATCAGTGAATTGAGGCAAAATTGTTAGGCCCCCCTAATCAAATTAAGGATCCCCCATCAAAATAGCCCTCTTCCACCCCACACTCACCTATTTTTTATATCACTTTGCTGCTTTAAAAAAAACTTCAACTTCTTAACTTGGAACTTTTCCTTGAAATTATTCAATTTATTTGATATTTATGCCAAAAGTGTAAGGCCCCCCTGATCAGAATGAGCCCCCCCATTCAGAATAGACCCCCCCCCCCATCACTCAAGCTTTTTACGTTTTTTACAATCTCGAATGTCATTACTTTTCATACAAAAGTCAAAACCAAAAGTAAAAAAATTGGCAAAAAATTAAACACGTATGCAGAAGTATTCATATAATCATTTTTTAAAACAAGATACACGAATAAATCTTACAAGGGAATCTCTTGCGATGTCTGCCTCCAATTTGAACGGGGCCGCGATTTTTGGAAAGAGCATGGTCTGAAACCCCCAAAACAATTTTCAGCTGCCCAACATCATATCTCGATATTTGGCGAACGTTTGAAAATTCAAAATTGACTGTTTTTGGTGATTTATGCCTTCTTCAAAAACGTACGTATTTGATCAGTAAAAATGATCAAAATAAGTCCTAAAACTGATAATAATTCCCCAAATCTAAATTTAACCATTTCCAGCCATTCTGGAGCCTCCAGCGCGATTTTTCAATTTCTCCAGAATTTTTAATTTGCTTCAGAAGACGTGAATATGAAGTTGGGCAGCTGAAAGGTTTTTTGACCAGCTTTTTTTCAAAATAAAAATATCCAAAAATCAATAATTTCCAGTTTACGAGAAAGTTTTCGAAATTTGCGCGAATCGCAGTATGTATTTTGTCATGAACTAACCCCACGAGAGCGAATCTCGCCATTTCCAGCCACTCTGGAGCCTCCAGCGCGATTTTTTAATTTCTCCAGAGGCTTCAGAAAGGCTGGAAATGGGGAAATTCACCCTTGTGGGCTTGATTAATGACGAAATACAGCGATTCGTGCATATTTCGATAATTTTCTCGCAAACGTGAAATTTTTGATTTTTGGATATTTTTATTTTGAAAAAAAGCCGGTGAAAAGACACTCTTGAGGTGTCCCCTCCAGAATCGGTTCAAATGCGTATAAATTCGTTAAACAGGTCGAGTATAACACACAACTCGATTTTTAGCTGCCCAACATCATATTCACGCCTTCTCGAGCAAATTAAAAATTCTGGAGAAATTGAAAAATAGTTCTGGAGGCTCCGGAATGGCTGGAAATGGAGAAATTCGCTCTCGTGGGGTTAGTTCATGACAAAATACTACGATTCGCGCAAATTTCGAAAATTTTCTCACAAACGGGAAATTTTTGGTTTTTGGATATTTTTATTTTGAAAAAAAGCTGGTGAAAAGCCACTCTTGAGGTGTCCCCTCCAGAATCGGCTCACATGCGAATAAATTCGTTAAACAGGTCGAGTATAATATATAACTCGATTTTCAGCTGCCCAACTTCATATTCACGTCTTCTGGAGCGAATTAAAAATTCTGGAGAAATTTAAAAATCGCGCTGGAGGCTCCAGAATAGCTGGAAATGGTTAAATTTGGATTTGGGAAATTTATATCAGTTTTAGGACATATTTTGATCATTGTTACTGAAGGCATAAATCACCAAAAACAGTCAATTTTGAATTTTCAAACGTTCGCCAAATATCGAGATATGATGTTGGGCAGCTGAAAATTTGGTTTTGGGGGTTTTAGGATTACCGGACATTTTCCCGAATCCACTTCCCCGAAAGACATTTTCCCGAATGACAAAATCCCGATTTCTGTATTCCCGAATCCATTTACCCGAATGCCAAGTACCCGAACCAGTAACCCGAACATCCGAAATCCCGAATGCCTATATCCCGAACGCCTACATCCCGAATGCCTCAGTGTAAACTAGACACCTCTCCCCTTTTCAAATAGTTGACTGGGTTAAAATTCATACTTACGGTTAGACGAGTAGGTAGGTACCTACATGCTCTTTCCAAAAATCGTGGCCCCGTTCAAATCGGAGGCGGACACCTCAAGAGGTTGCCTTGTTAGATTTAATTGCCAACTTTTCAATGATTTCTTGGTTTGAAATCCCTTTGATGGGCGATAGCCAGCATTGGCAGCAATACGTATTTCGTTTTGAAAAAAAAAATATTTTTTTTTTCAAATCTATAAAATTAAAATTCTGTAGGGCAAAAATGTTGTTACCTACATTTAGTGAGCAAAACTCAGTAGGTGGTGGGGGGCTCTCTCTGTAAACAGGGGGGCGCTCGTCGTTGACGTCGGGGGTTCACCGCACCCCTGCGTGAGTTCCTCCCTGCAAAAAATAAAAAAAAAATAATTCCACTCCATTCCAAGAAATTTGTTTAAAATTAACACAAAAATATTAATCCGCCACTGAAAGTCTATTCGAAGGCATTCTTCACTAATCGAGAATCAAATTCTAAAGCACCGCCAAAATTTTAATCAATTTTGATGGATCGCAATCTATAGGCCTATATGGTATGTACATTTTCAAGAATTCAAAAAATTCATGACTCAATTTTGCGTTTAAAATCGGCCAAAAATGCTCAGAAAATGGGTTCGTTGAAATATTTCAATAAACGATAGTGATCGTATGTGATGTTTGAAAATCCTAAAAATCATAATCCAATTTCGGGCTTAAAATTTGAAAAAAAAAAATGAAAAAACATTTTTGTCTAAATGTTTGAATTTCTTGCAAAATTTTAACACTTTTACACTGTATAAATTCCAAAAATCATGCCCAATCTTGGGCTTGAAATTCTTCAAAAATGCTCCAAAAACTATTACTTATGTCGAAATACTCGAATTTCTTGTAAAATTTTAAACTATTCAGACAGATCGCATGACACTTCTTCAAAAACCCTAAAAATTATTCAAAAATGATCAAAAAACATCACTATCAAAATATTACTGAATTACACGCGAAATTTTAACCCTTTTACATTGGTCGAAAAGTGGGTACCTACTCCTTCAAAACCTCCAACACTTTTTCTTCATGAACGTTTTAAAAAAAAAATTGAAATTCGTAATTTTAGTAAAATACCACAAGATGATCAAAGCATGTCCAGTCAGCCGCCCCCCCCCCCCTCAATTGATCTCACTGAATTCGAATATGGATAAGTATCTTTGTTATTCAAACGTTTCTACTCAGAAACCTACCCCTCACATGTTCAGTGAGCTCAATTTAGTGAGAAATTCTTCTTGTTTTAATTACATTGCGGTAGGTAGGTACTAGGAAGGAATGTACTTTCCCAAAATTGATGAATTTTGATTTTTTTTTTAAATTATTCAATTCTTTCTTTATTTAATAGAGCCTACAATA
The DNA here is from genome assembly GCF_950023065.1 of Planococcus citri. NCBI lineage: Eukaryota > Metazoa > Arthropoda > Insecta > Hemiptera > Pseudococcidae > Planococcus > Planococcus citri. The sequence goes on from NC_088680.1 coordinate 68,276,948, forward strand.
AGCTCTTTTAATTTATTAAAGTTGATAGGCGGGGTTCATCAGTGTTATAAGAAGATACATTTTTCACATCATCGCCAGTGAAAAATTACTGTTGCATTATTTCTTTCCAATACATTTTTAGCGCCCAATACTAAATAGCGCATGGTTACGAGAATGTTGTCAACCTGTAGTGTACTAAATAAATTGAGCGGTCAACTGTTTCCTTCATGGTACATACCTATCATGCCTACCACTTGTAAGTTGTATCCCTTTGTATCTAACCTACATTTATGTAGAATGAGAAATAAGAATGCAAGATGGTTTTGTTCTATACACATACTGATGGACTAAGTAAGGGATGAATGAAGTTGCATACCAATACTAGTAGGCATAGGCATGCATTACACTCTATGCAGCATTTCACTGTGAAATAGTTTACGTGGTCGAATAATAAAGAAAGAGAGTAATAAAATAAAACACAATACCAAACAACACGCTCGAATACCTACTTCACCAGTGTGTGTCAAGCCATGCTCCCAAAACAGAAAATCAGTTTCATTAAGGGATTTTTTATAAAAATAAGTAGATCACAAACTGGCGGAAAACCTTTCCCAAATAAAGCAGGACTACATAGAACGTAAAGAATATATTTCCATGAAATCCATCAACTAAGTGGGACTGGATGAAAATCAGTCTGGATGTATAACAGATAGGATAAATGCAGGACTGGATCAATAACTTCTCACATATTTAAAAAAAATAAATAAATTGGATGAATAACAGACTGGATCAATACAGAACTGGATCAGTAATAAGTTACTGGGTAGGGAATTATGAAAAATTTTTATTCATTTATTTTTTTAATAAAAAACAAGAGTTGCTTTCTTGACGAAAATTGCGAAAAAATATCATTTTTGAAAATAGTTGTAAAAGCTGTGCTTTTTAGCAAAATTGTTGATATTTCTGAAAATGCTCACTTTTTTCAAATAGGTAGCTAATCATTAAGAATTTTCATTTATTTTTTTTTTCAACCAAAAATTTGCAAAATAGTCGCTTTCTTGACCGAAATAATATTTTTTTTTTGCCAAATTCCCAAGAAGTCCCACATTTTGTTGAAAATCGCAAAAGTTTTGCTTTCTTGGCAAAGAATACTCGCTTTTCATCAAAGTTGCTCAAAATATCGCACATCTTTTTCAAAAATTACCAATAAAGTCTCTCTGTTTTGCCAGGAACTGCCGTTGCCAAAAGCTCCCAAAAAGTTCTAATTTTGCTAGAATTTCCGATCCTGCTTTTTGACATAATTTTCAGTTGCACGATAATTAACAAAAATTTTTGAAAATTTCCCGTTTTTCCAAAAAAGTTCCGAGTTGTTTTTTTTTGTACGTAGACGAAAATATTTTGCCAATTCTTAATGTGTAACTAAAAAACTTGCATAAAAGTCTCCCATTTTCTACAATAATATATTATTTCGTTCACCAATTGCTAATAAGGTCTTACATTAGTCACATTGTCCCAAAAGTGTGTTGAAAACGTTTTTTAATGTCGTAAAAACGCTAATGAAAAGTATTGAAAACATCGAATCATTATCAAAAATATGAACAAGATGTAATCCGATCAAAACTTTGATTTGATCAAGTCAAACTGGATCCAGGAAAGGAGCAGATTTGGTCAAGGGTGGGATTTATCGGCACGACAGTTTAGGGTGTTTCAACGACGAAAATAGGTGGTTTTTACGACGAAGTAATATAATGCCCGGCCATATAAGAATTGAACGACAAAAAAAAAACAGTTGAACTACGAAATAATCTTATTCAGCGACCATATAAGAATTGAACGACAATATAAAAAAGTCAGCGACGGAAAATAAAAAGTAGCCCGACGGCAGTCAACGACAGGTTTAAAAAAAGTACACGACAGATTAAAAAAAATTCACGACATTTTTGTACATCAATTTCACGTCCATCTCGAGTCTCTGGAATCCCAAGTACAATCCGAGTATTCATTCAAATTCAGTCGAAAATCCTCGAATTCGGATAATTGTCATGATTTTTAAAATTTGGGTTACATGAAACCCCCTCCTCTGAAAAAGGGTTCACACGGAGTCAAAATTATTCTTCGGGGCTAGCTTCGCTTACTCATAGGATCTAAGAAGTCAATGTGATGATCAAACGTATTAAAATATGTACCATTTTCAAAATTTTGGAGCATTTCGCACCTCGGGAGTAATAAGGTCATATCTCAAAAAAAGTGAAATTTTACAGGAGAGTGATTTTCTTTTTTTTTAAAACTTGTTTCATTATTTTTATCAACTTATAATTAATTGAGAGGAATGAATAGCACCTCATTTTAAAGATCTGGTATCCTACCTTCATTTAGCATAAGAACACTTTGAAAAATAAAATCTTAAAGAGGAAATATTTCAATGTTTGGAAAACATTTTGAGTTATAACCTTTCATAAAATTTGATGTGGAGGCGAAAGGAAGCGTCCAAAAAAAAATTCCAGGATAACAAAGTTGTAGAGAATTAAATTTCCAATCGACGTAATGTCGTTAGTTTTTTTCTAGAGTGCTTAGTTTTTGAGTTTTTCTCAAAAAACTAAAATTTCATTACTTATATGTGCAAATTCATTTTTCTGAAAAGTGATCAATTTAAAAAAATTTTTCCATTTGGTACCATCCAATAAAAAATGCACTCCTTGTGACTATTTCTAATTGACAAACATTCAAAACAATCAAAACTATTTGTTAACACTTTGTATGTATGAAATTTGCTCAAAAAAAATGGAGTTTTTTGAGATGTACCCTTATAACTCCAAACAACTTGCAATGTTGTTGAGATTTTGAGTTAGGCCATTTGCGTTTTTTACAAGATCTAGATAATGTACGCAACTCAAAGTGTAATTTTTGGTTGAGGGGGGTCATGCAAACCCCAAAAATGCAAAAACATCAAAATCAATTTTTTTTTGAGATGTGACCTTATTAGTTATTACTCCCGAGGTGCGATTTAACCCCTCTCCTTCTCTCGCTCATTAGTCTGTCCCAAGTCCTTCGGATCCCAAAAATTAAATTTGTGTACTTTTCTGTCAAAAAAAATTGTCGAATTCGGCAAACTTTAATACATAAATGAAAAAAGCTTAGGACACATGAACCCCCCCCCTCCTCCCCCAAGATTCTTATTTTTTGGAGATTATGAATTAATCTAGCTACTGGGAGGTATCTTACCTCCCTTCTTTCCTTCCGTAAGTCCCTCCTAAGTGTTTTGTGCCTCATTTATCTCGTAAAATTCAAAGGTCATTCTACAAGTATGTACTATTGTCGGGAATTCTTTTTTTTCGGCGTGCAAATGCCGTCGTGCATTTATGGCTGTCGTGCAAACACCCTATTTCGTGTTATGTCGCTATTATCACGATAGATCGCACTCGTGTGTTCTGACGTGTTGTAAATAACCACTCTTGAAGTCAACAAAGTTGTACTTCGATAATTATTATAATAATCATGCTCGTGTAAATATATTCGTTATTCGTGTAATTAAAATGTAAAAAATGCAAGTGCAGTTTCGTCTTCGTTATTAATGCAAGAATATATTAAGTGGCGATGAGAATGGGGAAAGAAGAAGAAAAAGTGCCGATAACGGTAGTGCACCCCAGCTCCGTTTTTGAACCGTTTATTGAATGTAACGAAGATTTCGTCAGCTATACGGAAAGGTTTGATTGTTATACAGAATATTGCCAGATTACAAACAAGGTATCTTTCTTCATTGCAAGTGTTGGTGCTAAAACTTATCAACTGCTGATTAAACTCGCTGCTCCGAGTAAACCTAAAGATCTGACATATGATAAAATCATAAAGCTGCTAACAGATCATTATTGCCCAGCACCGTTGACGGACGTTTGTATTAATAAATTTCGTGCAAGAAAGCAGCTTGAACACGAATCGTTCAACGATTTTTATGCTGCACTCAAACAGCTTGCTATCGGCTGTAAATATGCCACTGTTGCGCGCCTAAACGAAGAGTTACGAGCTCAAATTATTTCCGGTATACGAGACTCTACGGTGCAAGCGCATTATCTCTCTGCTACTCTTACTTTGCAAGAGGTAATTGATAAAGCTGTTGCGAGCGAAAATGCGAAGAAAGGTGTTGAAGAATTGCGTAAATCTGAAACGCCATCTGTACCTGTACCAGTGCCAACTCTCAACAAGGTATCCGAGTTCGAACGGAAGAAAAAACGTCCGAAATACAAGAAACCTGCTCAAGCTGATAAGCCTAGTGCTACGAGTGATAATGTTGTGTGTTATCGTTGCGGTATACGCGATCATAAAGCTCCGAATTGCCGCCACAAGGGAGCGAAGTGTACCAAATGCCAAAAAATTGGTCACTTAGCTACTGTTTGTGGTATGGGTCGTCGCGCGTTGCATTCAGCTGCGGCAAAATCGATCGATGTTGTTGATATGAAAAGTGGTGAAATTGTTGATATTGTGTTATCTGCTGCGGAATCAACGATAAATTCATCTGCTGAAAATTCTCCACCACCTAAAATTCATGTCGACGTTCGTATCGAAGGTGTACCTATTCGTTTAGAAGCTGATTGCGGAGCTACATTCACCTTAATTTCGATGAGTGAATTTAAACGATTGGGTATCAAGACACCATTACGTCCGAGTCGTTATACTTTACGCATCTACGATAAGAGCTTGATTAAAATTGCTGGTTACGTACCTGTTCGAGTCGAATATGATGGGAAAGAGTATAAACTCATTCTACGAGTTGTGCATGGCGATTATGATAGTGTAATTGGACGTGATTGGATTTTTCCTATGCAACTCGATATTCGTCAACTGAATGCAGAAACAGCACCGATTCATAAAATCGATATTGACCTGAATGCTGAGATCGATAAATTGGTGTCAGAATTTGCTGATATTTTTGGCGATAGTCCGGGACGCTTACCTGGTGAACCAGTATCTTTTAAACTGTGTGCTGATGCCAATCCTATTTTCTGCCGTGCGCGTAGTGTTCCATATGCGCTGCGGGATGCAGTAAACGAAGAAATTGATCGTCTGGTTCGTGAGAAAATCTATACGCCAACTGAAACCTCCGAGTGGGCAACACCTATAGTTCCGGTGGTTAAATCAAATGGTTCTGTGCGACTTACCGGTGATTATAGTGTGACGTTGAACAAATATATCATACCGGAAGAATACCAAATTCCGAATTCCGAAGAAATGCTTATGGAACTCGAGGGTATACTGTTTGCAAAGTATGATATTGTTGAAGCGTATATGCATATGGGAGTTACCGCAGAATGCGCTAAATTACTGGCGGTGAACACACCCAAAGGTGTCCATCTCGTAAATTGCCTTAATTATGGTATTCAGTGCGCTCCATCGAAATTTCAACGAAGATTGGAAGAAATAATTCGAAAAATACCCGGTTTTAAAAACTTTTTTGATGATATTCGTCAAGCATCAAAGACACCGGAAGAGCATTTACAACGAATGCGTATGTTTTTCGAAGTTTGTCGTGCAAATAATCTGCGATTGAATAAACAAAAATGCGTGTTTGTCACTGATAAGCTCAACTACCTTGGTTACACCATTGATGCGAATGGATTGCATAAAACAACCGAAAAAGTTGACCTTATTTTGAATATTCCACAACCAACGAATTTGGATGAATTGCAGTCGTTCATTGGTTTAGTTGGTTATTATTCCAAATTTATACCGAATTTCAGTGATATCGCTCATCCACTGAACCAGTTGCGCCGAAAAAATGTTCCTTTTGTATGGTCGAATGCTTGCGAAATGGCTTTTTGCAAATTAAAAGAAGAAATTGCCAGTGACCGAGTGCTGTGTCATTACAATCCGGCGAAAGAGCTGATATTATCGACAGATGCTTCACCATTTGCATTAGGTGCGGTACTAAGTCATCATTTTGCTGAAGGAGAAAGGCCAATTGCTTTTGTCTCAAGAACGTTGACCGAGACAGAATCGAGGTATAGCCAACTGGACAAGGAGGCTTTGGCCATTTATTGGGGAATGAAAAAGTTCTTTAATTACCTGTATGGTAGGCCTTTTACCTTGATAACTGATTGCAAACCGCTGCTGTCAATATTTGCGCCATCAGCTGCCAAACCTGCGTTAAGTGCGAATCGTTTGCTTCATTACGCACTTTTCCTTCAAGGATTCAACTACAAGGTCATCTATCGTCGCTCTTCTGAACACGTAAATGCTGATTTTGCTTCTCGCCATCCGCATCAGATTGCTAATGCATCACAAATTGATGTACCTACATGGTCTCACATAAATACTATCAATGTGTTACCTGTAAATGCGGAAATGATCGCGGAAGCTACGTTGTTAGAACCCTCATCAGCATCTTTAATTGCCCAGCTGAGAGGGGAAGAGCGGTGTACGTTAAAACCGAGTGAATTAGCTCAATATTCTCTACATGGTAATTGCATCATGAAAAATGACCGTGTTTATATACCTGCATCGTTACGCAAGCCTGTGTTAGCTGAATTACATCGAGGTCACTGCGGCATCGTTCGGTGTAAACAGTTAGCTAGGAGTTATGTCTACTGGCCTAAAATTGATCGAGACATTGAAGAAATGGTATCTGCGTGTCCAACCTGCGTTAAAAAGGATCCGCCTAAAGAACCATTTCACCCTTGGCAAAATCCGAATGCTCCATGGTTGCGCATCCATGCGGATATTGGTCAAGTTGGCAATACATACTTGCTAGTTATTGTTGATGCATCTTCGAAGTGGCCTGAGGGTTACGTATTACACTCGACAACATCTCAGAGAATAATTGCATGCTTCGAAGATACTTTTGCTCGATTTGGGTTACCTGCGACCTTGGTCACCGATAATGGGCCTCAATTTGCTGCCACGGAATTTGCCGAATTTGTTCGAAGAAATGGTATCAACCATGTTTTTTCACCTCCGTACTGCCCTTACTCCAATGGCCAAGCAGAACGATTTATTCAAATTGTTAAACGAGGTATTGCAGCTGATCAAGTTGGTAGTATGGAAGAACGTTTACAAAGAGTACTTTTTGCTTATCGACGAAATAAGTGCTCATCTACTGGTAAATCACCTGCTGCTGCGATGTTCGGTCAAGAATTGCGAACTCATTTAGACCTGGTTAAACCTACGAATGCTCCTGAAACATCAACCATTCCTGCTCGTCGTTGGTTCAACGTTAATGAAAACGTACAACTGCGTATGTACAATAATCGACAGAAATGGACCAATGGTGTAGTACTGCAGAAATTAGGAGAAGTGGTTTATTTGGTCAAAGATGAATCTAACCAGACCCATAAACGTCATATTAATCAACTTAGACGAGCTGCAGTTCCAAAAGCCAATCCAATACCTATTTCGATATTTTCGGATCCGGCATCGAGATCAAATACAAATATTCCTGCACCGCGTACGCCTCAATCTGCACAGCGTACGCCTCCACCAGCGCCGATGCGTCGTTCCGAGCGAGAGCGTCGCGCGCCCTTGCGTTATTCTCCTTAGGGGGGAAGACTGTTATGTCGCTATTATCACGATAGATCGCACTCGTGTGTTCTGACGTGTTGTAAATAACCACTCTTGAAGTCAACAAAGTTGTACTTCGATAATTATTATAATAATCATGCTCGTGTAAATATATTCGTTATTCGTGTAATTAAAATGTAAAAAATGCAAGTGCAGTTTCATCTTCGTTATTAATGCAAGAATATATTATTTCGTTGTTGAACTTTGCTGTCGTTCAATATATTTTTCTGTCGTGCCATTATATATTTCCCTTTGGTCAAGCCTGTCAGATCCATTCAATTATCACCGGGTTCATTTATACTCTTAAAATAAGTATTTATACAAGTTGAAATACAACGAATTTCTAGCAGTGAACTTTTTGTTGCTTTTTTCCATACGAATGTGAAACCAGGTTCGTCAGATGCTGTTCCTTCTCCATCAACTAGAAGCCGTGTTGTAGTCTTCGACATTGATGGTACACTTTGTAAAGATCATCTTTTGGGGAGGGAGAAAGAAGAAGAAATCATTAGGAAGAGCTTTCCGGAATGTCCAAATTATTGTCTGGAATCGGCATTATATGTAGTACATAGCAACGGATCCATTAGCAGACACCCACATGTATTTTTACCTCACCTGAAAATATTATTCGATTATTTATTGGAGCAAGGCGTTCGAATAGTTTTTTTTCTGCTGTTCGCAAGGAAAGAAATGTATCGGTCATTCCAGAACTACTTACATCCTTCTGGGGTAGTGAGAAATTTGAAGCCCTAAAAGCCAAAGGACAGTTTGACATTTTTTCTCATGAACATATGCGTCGCGGAACTTCTCATGGCGACGAAGGAGACAATGTGAAAAATTTAAAAGTAGTTATTCGAATTTTCTCCTTCTCAACGAACATGTGACGATAATTCGAATAATCGTCTTTGATAACGATGAGATATTTGCAACCACCGAAGGAGCAATCGAATGGTCCGCAAACATCACCAGAAAGCAGCTCACCAACTGCTCTGGTCAATAAACGATGTTCAAACGTTTCGCGATTCACTTTCTCGAACTGACAGGGTTTGCTCGAATTGGTTTTACATAGTTTCCTTAGAACGTTTCTTCAATTCTAGGCATTTTGTGTACCTGCACCTTCATTGTCTCATAATTATTTGTTATGTAAGACTCTGAAAAATACACAAATAGGAATCACATCTTTCAAACAGATATCCGAAATCTTTGAGAAAGTTCGAGCTTCCCTTGTGTTGTATTTTTCAGACTCCAGCATAATTTTACAAGTTTTCTGAAAGTACAGATATACTTTGTTCAAAGCTATTTTGTAAAAAAAAATCACTCTTAAATTTTGTTTCCTCAAATTCGTCACTTATACATCATGTATAGGTTGAGAATTTTTGGACTTGCCCGAAAATGTTGCCCATCCTCATGAGATTAAACCATGAACTCGGAATTTTGAAAAATCTCAAAAATTACAACTTAACCATTTTTTTCAAGAGAAGTTGGTATGCTGTGTCAAGCTAATTGTTACAAGTGAGAAAACTTAGTCTAGGTGATTTTTAGACATTACATGAAGATTTCGTATAGGTGCAAGGCAACCACATTGAAATCAACAAGAGTGACTTGTAAGAAGGTGGAGCACCAGTACCAGTACTTAATAAGCCACCCTATTTTCTTAACTGGTAATAATCAGGCTGATTTGAATTGATATTTTTTTTGTCCAGATTCACATGTTTTAATTTTTCATGAGGTGTTCACAATTTCAAAAAAAAAATTATATTTTAGGTAGAAAAAAAAGCGAAAGGTTTTTCTAAAAAATTTTGAATTATACCTTCATGAAAAATGACTGTAAAATTAACACAGAGAATCCAATTTTTCAACTTAACCATACTTTCCTCAAGAGGTGTTGATATGTTGTTGAAACTGACTTTCCTGACTTTGTAAGCTCAAGACTTCCAGCTCAGTTTCGAAAATTAGACTCAATTAGCTCAACTTTACGTGTGTCATTTTCACTTAGGTATTTTTGGTTTAAAAAAAAATTAATTTTGATCCTCTAGTTCGTGAATTTTCTGTTCACAAACCGGGGATTTTTAATTGTTCACTTCTATGAGACATATGTGTGAAGTGGAAATTGGAAAACCTCAGTTTTTCAGCTTAGAACCATATTTTATTTTAATTACTTTTCTGATGTTCGTATGCAATTTTACAATTTTTTTGTTGAGGAAAAAATCAATGACTTTCAGGATAATAAAGTATCCACATTAAGAGATAGACCATTACTTCAGGTTGTACAGGGAGAGTGCCCTGTATCTCTGTGGATAAAATGATTTTCCTGAGAGGCAATATTTTGCAGACTATATCAGAAAGGGTTTATAAAAATATTCTTCAACTTAGATTGTTATTAAGCATATATTTCCGTGATTATAAATTATCCACTTTAGGAGATAGACCATTACTTCAGATCGTCCAGGGAGAGTGCCCTGTTTCTCTGTGGATAAAATGATTTTCACAAAAATTAATGAAAATAGCAATCTTGAGTCAAACATTTGATGGAATATTTTGGCCCTTAGTTATACTGTTGAGACTGATTTTTCAAGCCTTTTAATGAAAGAAGACCTCAGATAGGTGGGCAAGCCACCATAAATGAAGATTTTCCTCCATTAGTTTGAAAACTATCTCAAATAGGCGTGCAAGCCACCATACATGAGAGTTTTCTTACTATCTGAGACTTTTCAATTCAACTCATTTGTCTGACAATACACAAAACCTATCCGCCAATCAGAATCCGTTAGGGAGTAGTTTCTCGTTGTCACCTTTGAATATCATTATCATCAGATGCAAACAAACTCAATTTTGAAAAAAAAAACATCAAAAATGTATAATTTCTATGATGAATAAATAAAATTAATACACTTCCATCAATTCAAATGTCGCTTTGAAAATGAAAAAAAGTAAAAACATGTCCAAATTGACTTGGTAAGATTGTTGATTTTTGTGTGTGTGTTGTGATTACTTACTGATTGTGAATGTGTTGTGAACTTGTGATGTTGATTATTAAAAAAATACGTAATGAAAACGGTCTAGTTTTTTATTTATCTAATTATTTTCAATAGTACCTATGACGTTTTTGCGGAAAGATTTTGCAAAATATACCACACTTCGAACGCATTTGAGGAAAATAAATTCATACTCTTGAAACATCATCCATTCAAGTCCTCGTACTTGTGAAGAAGGAAGGCGTTTTCAAATTCAATTGCTCACACTACTCAAAGTCCTTCAATTTAATTATTTAAATCATTATTATAATCATCATCTTCTCTCTTACTTATACTTTACCAGTTCGCTTTTTCTGAAATCTGAAATGAATGATGTTTCAAAGTGAGATTGACTGTTATCTATTTTGGTAACAAACTACTTTTTCAACGTACATCGGTACATACGAGTAGTATGATAAGGATTTTGTGATTACTTCATTATTTTCATTTTGTGCTGATCTGCCGAATTAAACAGTCATCTACGTCTATTTTTTTACTTTATTGATCATTTATATGACGTACATTCAAAATAGTTCGAATTGAAAGGATGATGAAAAGCACAAAAATAAATAAAGTGCTACTTGCAATATGATTGGCGGATAGGTTTTGTGTAATGTCAGACTCCAGACGCTCGTCACCACATTCACGTAGTATTGATCTCATCAAAATGTTCAAATTTTTCAACAAAAAAAATTAATTTACAAAAGTATTTAATTAGAATCAGAAAATTTTAATTTTGAAACTTAGACTTTTCAAGATAGTTTTTAACATTCCTGAAGAAAAAATTAATGTGCCAATTTTTTCCTTTTTAAAACCGCTATTTGCCTGCTCTATAAGATTGTCAAAGCATTTTACATATGTTTCACGTATTGCGCATGGCAGGTTGGTGGCGTCACGCGGTAGGGCAACCAATGGGGTGCAACATTGTACCTATAATGTGAACAGATTTGATGTGTGTGCAGGACAAACTTACGTAAATGCGTTGACTATCTTAAGACCATGATCTATTTCCATACTTCTTTAAGAAAAATGTGCTTTCTCATTTCTGCATCCTCGTGTTTTAAATTTCATTTTCATCCTCATTCAGTGAAGGTATAAAATTATTATTCATGTGTTTCGAATTTCGAATGAAGAATTGTCGATAAAAACATTTACAACAGGAGTTTCCATTCTGAATCTGTATTCGAAGTGAAATCATTCATTGCAGTGCAGTGGTTTCTCTGATTAGTTCTCTTTGCAAGGTAATGAAAGCATTGTATCAAATCGCATCTTATTTACTTATCACTCGCATAATTTATATAAGTAATGTTCCATTTTCATACCTATGTCATCTTATAGGTAGGTACCTACTTGTTCATTTGCATACAGCGGTGTATTGCAGCTTATTAGCACAACTTGCACAACCTGTCACTTTGAATATGGATAGCAGTAATGATACCTCTGACCAAGTCGCATCAGAACCCACCCCTGAAGAAGTTGATACTCCCAAAGAAGATTATATGATCAGCGACACTCTCAGTATGGGAAACAGTAACAACGAACCTGCCCAATCCACACCGAAACCTAGCTCTGAAACTTATGTTAATACTGAAAGTAATGATGTCGGTGCTGTTGATGATGCCACGTGTAAACAGTCTCGTGATGATGAACAGTGCTTGCTGGCTTCAAAGCGGAGTAAAAATTCATCGGATGAAGGTAAGATTACAATTATGTTTTCTAAGAAGGGTAAAAATTAAAATATCAAAGTGACTAAGATTAAAGATGTAGGTAGTTTGGTATGGGTATGAGAGATCCTTGAGTATTGTTGAAAATTCGATGTATTTACCTCGTATTTATGATATTATGTTAGATAGGTAATTGTTACGCTACGTTACTACTAGTAGGTTAAGTTTGTTTAGTTAAATAGCGTTACCATTTTGTAATACGTTAATAGGTTAATAGATATGACTAAAGCTCTGCTTTGAGCTTTTGAGACTTTTCTGTAACGTTGTACTGTTCATTATTATTTTTCCTATCTTGTTGAATACATGTTACTTTGTATATTTGCGTGTCGTCTTCTTATTTAAGCCTACCTTAGTGTAGAGCTCTGTTTATTCGAGTAATTATGAACGTTTCTAGTCTTCGATTATTCTTTACGCTATTTTCCAAGTATAAAATCGACTTATTTACAACATGTTAGTGTCACCATGGTTCCGATCCATTTTTAGTCGCTTGTTTCATCGTGGCACACTTTCGTGGATAGGCCTAGCCTACCACGCCGCTGAATAAGTAATTTTTGTAAGTACAGTTTCCTCTATTTTGTCGTGCGCCAGGCGCCGACACTGTGTACGTAAAAATCCGAGTTTTTCACTGTTATTTGCAGTTTCTGGCACGTGCCACGTCCTGTCATGCACGTTGTCACCGCTCTACAATTAGCCTAAAGGCTCCGCTGCTGCTGTATGCTGCTGACCAGGCAACAGCATGCTCAATTACATTCTGCCGCCACACAGTCAACCAATAATGAAGAAGTTGATCTCGGTAAGCTGACAAAAAATCAGCTTAAAAAGCATAAGCGCCAGCAAACGCAACATTTGAAGCGCGAATCAAAGCAAATCGCCACCGAGCAACTATCTGAGCAACATAAAGAAGGCTTCTAGCAAACAATCGTGTTTTCCAATGATGAAGATATGGCACCACCTCCCGAAGTTCCATACGTTCTGCCACAAGTCGACCAAGCCTTGGTCTTTGAAGGCAAAGATTATGATTCGTCATACGTGGGAACAACATATCACTCAACGCCTAACCACATATGGATTCGGCGAATCGCTTAAGGAAGCAGGCGGCACACCTGTCGAAAACGCTGGAGCACTTGACATTCGCATGGGTCATGTCGAGTTTAAGTTATTACCGCTAATCAAAGGAACAACTCCGTATGCGTTCCTGAAGTTGATGAAAAAACGTTGGCGGCAACAAACAAAAGCACAGATCTGTGTGTTAAAGACGCAATTTGCTAGTGTACGCATCGGAGATTTTTGCTGCCCTGAGGATTACTGTGACCGTATTCGACAACTTGCTATAGAAGTTGGAGACGATGATGAAGCCACGTGGATGACAAACAGGCTTCCCCATGATGCGAAAGGAGAAGGAGTACAAGCCACCATCACTGCTGCGCTGAATAATAACGCTACGTCAGACGTGATTCGTGAAACAATTTGCGCCACATACCACTCTCCAGATTCAAATCCGAGTTCCACAGCTGCGACAAACAATGGTTAGATCATCTGCCCTTTCCGCATCTGAGACACCACAAGGTGGTTCTTCGCGTAAGTCATCTGGAAGAAATAGTAACAATGGTAATTACAATAATCATAATAGTAATGATTCTAATTTTAATTCGCAAAATAACGGTGGTAATAATACTGGTAATGGCCAGAATTGGCATAGTGTTAGTAATGGTCGAGGGTCCGGTGGCTCAAACTATTGTGGTAATGGTAGGAATTGTCGAGGTAGTCAAAATGGTGGTCGAGGAGGTCCTCGTGTAGATAGGAATTGGCACAGAGGCGACCTATCCAAAGCTCAGTGTTTTCGTTGTGCCAAGTATGGCCATACAGGTAAATATTGCCCTACCCAGGGTGACTCGGTGCAAAAAAAGCTTGTATTGAACACAACTGCCATGATGGCATATGGAGAGCTTCATGGAGACAAGAGAGAGGCGAGATTCATCAATCAAGATCTGCCTGCTAATGAAATAGTGTGGGTATTAGATTCAGGCTCGACGAATCATTTCATTAGGGACACGCGTTTCTTTGTCCAGTCCGAAGGGACCAACAAGTTAGTTCGTACCACATTTGAGGGCTGATTTGAAACGGTGACAAGATTGGGGTCAATAGTTATTCGTGATTTGCAGGATCGCTAGTATATGATGAGCAACGTGAAGTACATATCCGAGTTCTCAGCCAATCTCCTGTCAACAGATAGGTTACGCGCAGTTGGCCAGATGATTAATATCACTTGCGAAATTCATCTGTATGAACCAAAGGGTAGTTTTGTCGCACTCGCCACACTAAGTGCGATTGCTTTGAACAAGATTTGTTTGCGTTATGTGAGTGAGAGAATTGAGTGTGCGATAGTTGGGTCCGAGGAGGTGAAGCTTTGGCATCGCCAACTCTGACATGCCAGTGATAGCGTTCTTCAGAATACTTATCGAGGATATTCTGTCACGTTCTGGTCTTACTGTCGCTACGTGCGAAGTCTGCGCAAAGGCCTAACAATGCTGTAAAAGCTGCTGTGAGGAGCGAGAGGTAGCAAAAAGGAAGCTGGAGTTGGTCCATTCCGATGTTGTGGGGCCGCTTCCTGTATCCGTCGATATTTACTCCTATGTGATGAATATTATGGACGATCATTCGCATTACAACGTTACGTACACATTGCAAAATCATTCTGAGGTCGGATATTGTTTTGAGGACTTTGTGAAACGCGCTGAAGCCTCCCAAAACGCTCAAGTAGGGTACCGGCGCTGCGACAATGCCCTTGAATACGTCGAGGGCCAGGCGCGTCGTGTTTGCGAGGAGAAGGGAATTCAAATCCAAAAATTGGAACTGTTTTTGCATACACACATCAGAAAAAATCCAGGGATGCGGAGCGGAATGAATTTAGTTCCGGGTTCAGGGTTCAGCTCCAGCATGAAAAATAATTCTGTTCCGGGTTCCTACATCATTCCACTCCGCTCAAAAATATCGTTCCGTTCCGGTTTAGCGTTCCGTTCCGCTCCGATTCTTCTTTTTTGTTTTAGAGAAGGTTGCATTCAAAGTACATCAGAATTTTCATGTTCTGAGCAAAAATTGAAGTTGAAAATGTTGAAATACCCGAAATTTTGAAAAAATGTTTGAATTAGGCGCGTTTTAATGAAATTTAAAGTCCACCTCACTGCTCACATGAGAAATTTGAATTTTGATCGCTGAAAATTGCAGCTTTGTTCCAAAAGTACATTGTATAAATGGTCTTTTTCATGTCATTTACCATGTCTTTTTACAATTTTCTAGTTTATTGAGGTAAAATTTCAGCAAAAACACCTTTTGTTCACACTATAATCTTGAAAATCGTTCATTAAAGGTCAAAAAATTTTGTTAGGTCGGAGCTTTAAAAACCCAAATTTTTATTCCGGTTCGGTTCCGGTTTCGCTCCTGCATATTTTTTGAAAGTTGCTCCAGGTTCCGTTCCGCTCCGCCAAAATTCTCCCAAAAGTTAGGGGTTTAGCGTTCCGGTTCGTTCCGGTTCAGTTCCGCTCCGCATCCCTGAGAAAAATTGAACGTTATAACCGTACGTTAATGGAGAAGGCAAGAGCCTTGCTCTTTGAGGCAAAGATGCCCAATAAATTTTGGGGTTACCCTGTTTTGCCTGGGAATCAGATTTTGAATTCACTTCCCACTCGTGTGATCGATAGCGATCGATAAAAAATTGCCATATTCAGTGTGGTGTAACCAACCTACATGTTACGGATATTTTTGTATATTTGGGTGTCTTGCACAGGCGCTCATTCCATATGAGAGTCGCAAGAAACTTGACCCGAACAGTACCCAGAAAGTTTTGGTCGGTTTTACAGAAACCAACAAAGTAACCGCACATACCGATGTTGAAGTCAATGAAGGAGTGAAATACAGAGACTATGTTCATTGGGTTGCGCAAGATGACGAGTACATTGTAGACGAGCCTTCCAAACTGATTGATACTGCGATGCTCGCAACTGGTGCAAGCAAGCTTACATACGAGAATGTAATAGAGAATGAAGAGAGTCCTCAGTGGAGAGACACAATGTATGAGGAACTGGCAAATTTAGAATGCGTGAGGATGTACCAGATTGTGGAAGAACCGAAGAGTGGAGAAAAAGTCCTGGGCGTTAAATTGGTGTTTTGTAAAAAATCGGAAGAAATCTACAAGGCTCGCCTTGTGGTTTTAGGATATCAAGAGGGCAGAGTGCTGGACAACCACGATGTGTGTGCACCTGTCGCTCACACTGATACAATAAAAGTGTTGACAGCTCTTGCAGCCCATTATGGCTGGCAAGTCAGACACGCAGACATAAAAGGCGCTTTTCTCTATGGAAAGTTGCCTTTTGTCGTCTATGTTAGAATGACTACATTCAATCGTTAATTACCCAATTTGGTTTAGCTGATGCCAAGGAGGTGAAAACACCTCTCAGTAACTTTTCGTTTCAGAAGGCCAATATTGATCTCAGGTATGAGCACCAATGTCGAGAAATGGTTGTCTGTTTGTTATACGTAGCCTCTTGGACTCGTCCTGACATATCATTTTCTGTGAATTTTGTTTCTCGATATCAAACGCGTCCGTCTCCTCAGCTTGTGTCTGCCTGTGGGCAAATTTTAACATATTTGAAAGGTACAAGTTCTTCTGGGCTGAAATTTCACGCCAATGTTGCGCAAGTGCATACTGCGTATGTCGATTCAGATTTAGCAGGAGACAAAGAAGATAGACAGTCAACCTCGGGCATTTTCCTGTTTCTGTACAGGTGTCTGGTAGCTTGGAGAGCAAAGAAACAGCGGGTGGTTGCAACTTTGACCGGCGAAGCGGAGTATGTAGCCATCTCGCATGCAGTTTCTGAAATAAGATTGATGCGCAATTTATTAATCGTGTTAGGATATCGTCTTGGTCCTACGACTCTTTATTGTGATTGTACAGTGGCCATTGGAATGGTAAAAACAACGGAGACCTCTAAGTCACAACACATTTCACTCTGTTATCACAATGCACGCGATGTGTGTCGTTCACACGAAGTGAACATCATAAAGGTTGACAGTGGTCGAAATCTCGCTGATGGATTTACAAAGCCTTTGTCTGACAAAGCTTTGAAGGAATTTTATTCGTCCGCTTTTGTAGGTCAGTGAAATGGTTGTTTTCAAATTTGTATTGTTTTTGTGAATTTTTTGTCGTTGACTTAGTCGTTATATCTGTGATCAGGTCTCCTTGTTTCTGGAGTCACCGGCCTACTACTTAAATGTTTTTATCCTAGTATCCATGTTTATCTGAAGAGTCAGTGTACTAGATGTATTATTCGCATCTATGTGCTGTTGCACTATATGTTCCCATTTTAACCGTGTTTTATATTTTTATCATGTTTTAATATGTGCTAGTCGCGATTGTTATTTTTAATTCATGTTTAATTACGTTTTTAATTAGTTGTAATCGTAATTTTTATTCGCACTACAGTTTGAGGGATGGGTATCGAGTGTAGTATCAAATTTTAGAGAATTTGAAGGGGAACATTTTTTGTCATAGTACTTTTTATCGTAAACCTAATATTTTTGGGGTAAAACGCAAAAAACATGAATCGCAACCAGTTTTAGCCCCCTAAAAAAACTAGCTCCAGGTGTAGGAAGGCCGGGGTTTTTTGGTAGTTTGGGGCATTCATCTGAACACATTCCTGAAGAAAAAGTTAATGTGCCAATTTTTTCCTTTTTAAAACCGCTATTTGCCTGCTCTATAAGATTGTCAAAGCATTTTACATATGTTTCACATACTGCGCATGGCAGGTTGGTGGCGTCACGCGGTAGGGCAACCAATGGGGTGCAATGTTGTATAATGTGAACAGATTTGATGTGTGTGCAGGACAAACTTACATAAATGTGTTGACTATCTTAAGGCCATGATCTATTTCCATACTTCTTTAAGAAAAATGTGCGTTCTCATTTCTGCATCCTCGTGTTTTAAATTTCATTTTCATCCTCATTCAGTGAAGGTATAATATTATTATTCATGTGTTTCGAATTTCGAATGAAGAATCGTAGATAAAAACATTACAACAGGAGATTCCATTCTGAATCTACATTCAAAGTGAAATCATTCATTGCTGTGCAGTGGTTCCTCTGATTAGTTCTCTTTGCAAGGTAATGAAAGCATTGTATCAAATCGCGTCTTATTTACTTATCACTCACATAATTTATAGACGTAATGTTCCATTTTCATACCTATGTCAATTATTTCTTTAAGAAAAATGTGCTTTCTCATTTCTGCATCCTCGTGTTTTAAATTTCATTTTCATCCTCATTCAGTGAAGGTATAATATTATTATTCATGTGTTTCGAATTTCAAATGAAGAATCGTGGATAAAAACATTTACAACAGGAGTTTCCATTCTGAATCTATATTCGAATTTCGAAGTGAAATCATTCATTGCAGTGCAGTGGTTCCTCTGATTAGTTCTCTTTGCATGGTAATGAAAGCATTGAGAAAATGTGCTTTCTCATTTCTGCATCCTCCTGTTTTAAATTTCATTTTCATCCTCATTCAGTGAAAGGTATAAAATTATTATTCATGTGCTTCGAATTTCGAATGAAGAATCGTCGATAAAAACATTTACAACAGGAGTTTCCATTCTGAATCTATATTCGAAGTGAAATCATTCATTGCAGTGCAGTGGTTCCTCTGATTAGTTCTCTTTGCATGGTAATGAAAGCATTGAAAAAATGTGCTTTCTCATTTCTGCATCCTCGTGTTTTAAATTTCATTTTCATCCTCATTCAATGAAGGTATAAAATTATTATTCATGTGCTTCGAATTTTGAATGAAGAATCGTCAATAAAAACATTTACAACAGGAGTTTCCATTCTGAATCTGTATTCGAAGTGAAATCATTCATTGCAGTGCAGTGGTTTCTCTGATTAGTTCTCTTTGCAAGGTAATGAAAGCATTGTATCAAATCGCGTCTTATTTACTTATCACTCGCATAATTTATATAAGTAATGTTCCATTTTCATACCTATGTCAATTATTTCATTAAGAAAAATGTGCTTTCTCATTTCTGCATCCTCGTGTTTTAAATTTCATTTTCATCCTCATTCAGTGAAGGTATAATATTATTATTCATGTGTTTCCATTTTCATCCTCATTCAGTGAAGATATAATATTATTATTCATGTGTTTCAAATTTCAAATGAAGAATCGTCGATAAAAACATTTACAACAGGAGTTTCCATTCTGAATCTGTATTCGAAGTGAAATCATTCATTGCAGTGCAGTGGTTTCTCTGATTAGTTCTCTTTGCATGGTAATGAAAGCATTGAATCAAATCACGTCTTATTTACTTATCACTCACATAATTTATATAAGTAATGTTCCATTTTCATACCTATGTCAATTATTTCTTTAAGAAAAATGTGCTTTCTCATTTCTGCATCCTTGTGTTTTAAATTTCATTTTCATCCTCATTCAGTGAAGGTATAATATTATTATTCATGTGTTTCGAATTTCAAATGAAGAATCGTGGATAAAAACATTTACAATAAGAGTTCCCATTCTGAATCTATATTCGAAGTGAAATCATTCATTGCAGTGCTGTAGTTCCTCTGATTAGTTCTCTTTGCAAAGTAATGAAAGCATTGTATCAAATCGTGTCGTATTTCCTCATCACTCACATAATTTATAGAAGTAATGTTCCATTTTTTTACCTATGTCTATTATTTCTTTAAGAAAAATGTGCTTTCTCATTTCTGCATCCTCGTGTTTTAAATTTCATTTTCATCCTCATTCAGTGAAGGTATAATATTATTATTCATGTGTTTCGAATTTCAAATGAAGAATCGTGGATGAAAACATTTACAACAGGAGTTTCCATTCTGAATCTATATTCGAAGTGAAATCATTCATTGCAGTGCAGTGGTTCCTCTGATTAGTTCTCTTTGCATGGTAATGAAAGCATTGAAAAAATGTGCTTTCTCATTTCTGCATCCTCGTGTTTTAAATTTCATTTTCATCCTCATTCAGTGAAGGTATAATATTATTATTCATGTGTTTCGAATTTCAAATGAAGAATCGTGGATAAAAACATTTACAACGGGAGTTTCCATTCTGAATCTATATTCGAAGTGAAATCATTCATTGCAGTGCTGTGGTTCCTCTGATTAGTTCTCTTTGCAAAGTAATGAAAGCATTGTATCAAATCGCGTCTTATTTACTTATCACTCGCATAATTTATATAAGTAATGTTCCATTTTCATACCTATGTCAATTATTTCATTAAGAAAAATGTGCTTTCTCATTTCTGCATCCTTGTGTTTTAAATTTCATTTTCATCCTCATTCAGTGAAGGTATAATATTATTATTCATGTGTTTCGAATTTCAAATGAAGAATCGTGGATAAAAACATTTACAACAGGAGTTTCCATTCTGAATCTATATTCGAAGTGAAATCATTCATTGCAGTGCTGTGGTTCCTCTGATTAGTTCTCTTTGCAAAGTAATGAAAGCATTGTATCAAATCGCGTCTTATTTACTTATTACTCACATAATTTATAGAAGTAATGTTCCATTTTCATACCTATGTCAATTATTTCTTTAAGAAAAATGTGCTTTCTCATTTCTGCATCCTCGTGTTTTAAATTTCATTTTCATCCTCATTCAGTGAAGGTATAAAATTATTATTCATGTGTTTCGAATTTCGAATGAAGAATCGTCGATAAAAACATTTACAACAGGAGTTTCCATTCTGAATCTATATTCGAAGTGAAATCATTCATTGCAGTGCTGTGGTTCCTCTGATTAGTTCTCTTTGCAAAGTAATGAAAGCATTGTATCAAATCGCGTCTTATTTACTTATCACTCGCATAATTTATATAAGTAATGTTCCATTTTCATACCTATGTCAATTATTTCATTAAGAAAAATGTGCTTTCTCATTTCTGCATCCTTGTGTTTTAAATTTCATTTTCATCCTCATTCAGTGAAGGTATAATATTATTATTCATGTGTTTCGAATTTCAAATGAAGAATCGTGGATAAAAACATTTACAACAGGAGTTTCCATTCTGAATCTATATTCGAAGTGAAATCATTCATTGCAGTGCTGTGGTTCCTCTGATTAGTTCTCTTTGCGAAGTAATGAAAGCATTGTATCAAATCGCGTCTTATTTACTTATTACTCACATAATTTATAGAAGTAATGTTCCATTTTCATACCTATGTCAATTATTTCTTTAAGAAAAATGTGCTTTCTCATTTCTGCATCCTCGTGTTTTAAATTTCATTTTCATCCTCATTCAGTGAAGGTATAAAATTATTATTCATGTGTTTCGAATTTCGAATGAAGAATCTGCGATAAAAACATTTACAACAGGAGTTTCCATTCTGAATCTATATTCGAAGTGAAATCATTCATTGCAGTGCTGTGGTTCCTCTGATTAGTTCTCTTTGCAAAGTAATGAAAGCATTGTATCAAATCGCGTCTTATTTACTTATCACTCACATAATTTATATAAGTAATGTTCCATTTTCATACCTATGTCAATTATTTCATTAAGAAAAATGTGCTTTCTCATTTCTGCATCCTCGTGTTTTAAATTTCATTTTCATCCTCATTCAGTGAAGGTATAAAATTATTATTCATGTGTTTCGAATTTCGAATGAAGAATCGTCGATAAAAACATTTACAACGGGAGTTTCCATTCTGAATCTATATTTGAAGTGAAATCATTCATTGCAGTGCTGTGGTTCCTCTGATTAGTTCTCTTTGCAAAGTAATGAAAGCATTGTATCAAATCGCGTCTTATTTACTTATCACTCACATAATTTATAGAAGTAATGTTCCATTTTCATACCTATGTCAATTATTTCTTTAAGAAAAATGTGCTTTCTCATTTCTGCATCCTCGTGTTTTAAATTTCATTTTCATCCTCATTCAGTGAAGGTATAATATTATTATTCATGTGTTTCCATTTTCATCCTCATTCAGTGAAGGTATAATATTATTATTCATGTGTTTCGAATTTCAAATGAAGAATCGTGGATAAAAACATTTACAACAGGAGTTTCCATTCTGAATCTATATTCGAAGTGAAATCATTCATTGCAGTGCTGTGGTTCCTCTGATTAGTTCTCTTTGCAAAGTAATGAAAGCATTGTATCAAATTGCGTCTTATTTACTTATCACTCGCATAATTTATATAAGTAATGTTCCATTTTCATACCTATGTCAATTATTTCATTAAGAAAAATGTGCTTTCTCATTTCTGCATCCTTGTGTTTTAAATTTCATTTTCATCCTCATTCAGTGAAGGTATAATATTATTATTCATGTGTTTCGAATTTCAAATGAAGAATCGTGTATAAAAACATTTACAACAGGAGTTTCCATTCTGAATCTATATTCGAAGTGAAATCATTCATTGCAGTGCTGTGGTTCCTCTGATTAGTTCTCTTTGCAAAGTAATGAAAGCATTGTATCAAATCGCGTCTTATTTACTTATTACTCACATAATTTATAGAAGTAATGTTCCATTTTCATACCTATGTCAATTATTTCTTTAAGAAAAATGTGCTTTCTCATTTCTGCATCCTCGTGTTTTAAATTTCATTTTCATCCTCATTCCGTGAAGGTATAAAATTATTATTCATGTGTTTCGAATTTCGAATGAAGAATCGTCGATAAAAACATTTACAACAGGAGTTTCCATTCTGAATCTATATTCGAAGTGAAATCATTCATTGCAGTGCTGTGGTTCCTCTGATTAGTTCTCTTTGCAAAGTAATGAAAGCATTGTATCAAATCGCGTCTTATTTACTTATCACTCACATAATTTATATAAGTAATGTTCCATTTTCATACCTATGTCAATTATTTCATTAAGAAAAATGTGCTTTCTCATTTCTGCATCCTCGTGTTTTAAATTTCATTTTCATCCTCATTCAGTGAAGGTATAATATTATTATTCATGTGTTTCCATTTTCATCCTCATTCAGTGAAGGTATAATATTATTATTCATGTGTTTCGAATTTCGAATGAAGAATCGTCGATAAAAACATTTACAACAGGAGTTTCCATTCTGAATCTATATTCGAAGTGAAATCATTCATTGCAGTGCTGTGGTTCCTCTGATTAGTTCTCTTTGCAAAGTAATGAAAGCATTGTATCAAATCGCGTCTTATTTACTTATCACTCGCATAATTTATATAAGTATTGTTCCATTTTCATACCTATGTCAATTATTTCATTAAGAAAAATGTGCTTTCTCATTTCTGCATCCTCGTGTTTTAAATTTCATTTTCATCCTCATTCAGTGAAGGTATAATATTATTATTCATGTGTTTCGAATTTCAAATGAAGAATCGTGGATAAAAACATTTACAACAGGAGTTTCCATTCTGAATCTATATTCGAAGTGAAATCATTCATTGCAGTGCTGTGGTTCCTCTGATTAGTTCTCTTTGCAAAGTAATGAAAGCATTGTATCAAATCGCGTCTTATTTACTTATTACTCACATAATTTATAGAAGTAATGTTCCATTTTCATACCTATGTCAATTATTTCTTTAAGAAAAATGTGCTTTCTCATTTCTGCATCCTCGTGTTTTAAATTTCATTTTCATCCTCATTCAGTGAAGGTATAAAATCATTATTCATGTGTTTCGAATTTTGAATGAAGAATTGTCGATAAAAACATTTACAACAGGAGTTTCCATTCTGAATCTGTATTCGAAGTGAAATCATTCATTGCAGTGCAGTGGTTTCTCTGATTATAGTCTGTCTCATTTAACTTGACCTCTCAAAAATTTCCTACGTTGTCAAAATGTGCAATGTTTTGATGTTTACAACTGCATAATTTCGTTACATGATACAACAAAGTCAAGCATTACCCATGAAAAATAATATTTACTGGCTTCCAAAAATGAAAATACTGTAAATGTAATGTTATCAGTACCTATTTTCACAATTAAAATTACATTTTTCATGTTATTTTCCATTATTATTATTAAAGATCGTGCTTATTACTTCAAATTATCTTCAAATAAGTAATGTTTCAAAGTTTCAATTCATTTTCATTAAAAAAAAAAAATCAGCATGTTCATTTGCTTTACTTTGCGGTATTTGCCGCGTAAGGTGGGGTTGACTTTACTATTTGTTTTCTTTTGAAATTATTTGTGGCAACTGTGCGTTGTATTTACACAATGCGATAGAGTAGTGTGTAAGTATTGGTAATGGTCAAGTTAAATGAGACAGACTATAGTTCTCTTTGCAAGGTAATGAAAGCATTGTATCAAATCGCGTCTTATTTACTTATCACTCGCATAATTTATATAAGTAATGTTCCATTTTCATACCTATGTCATCTTATAGGTAGGTACCTACTTGTTCATTTGCGTACAGCGGTATATTGCAGCTTGTTAACATGACTCGCACAACCGGTCACTTTGAATATGGATAGCAGTAACAATACCTCTGACCAAGTCGCATCAAAACCCACCCCTGAAGAAGTTGATACTCCCAAAGAAGATTATATGATCAGTGACACTCTCAGTATGGAAAACAGTAAGGATGAACCTGCCCAATCCACACCGAAACCCAGCTCTGAAACTTATGTTAATACTGAAAGTAATGATGTCAGTGCTGCTGATGATGCCATGTGTAAACAGTCTTGTGATGATGAACAGTGCTTGCTGGCTTCAAAGCGGAGTAAAAATTCAGCGGATGAAGGTAAGATTATGATTATGTTTTCTAAGAAGGGTAAAAATAGAAAAGTGACTAAGATTAAAGATGTAGGTAGTTTGGTAAGGGTATGAGAGATCCTTGAGTATTGTTGAAAATTTGATGTATTTACCTCGTATTTAAGATATTATGTTAGATAGGTAATTGTTAAGTTACTACTAGTAGGTTAAGTTTGTTTAGTTAAATAGAGTTACCGTTTTGTAATACGTTAATAGGTTAATAGATATGACTAAAGCTCTGCTTTGAGCTTTTGAGACTTTTCTGTAACGTTGTACTGTTCATTATTACTTTTCCTATCTTGTTGAATACACGTTACTTTGTATATTTGCGCATCGTCTTCTTATTTAAGCCTACCTTAGTGTAGAGCTCCGTTTATTCGAGTAATTATGAACGTTTCTAGTCTTTGATTATTCTTTAAGCTATTTTCCGAGTATAAAATCGACTTATTATTTACAACAAGTATGAAGAATAGGGACATGGCAAAAAATGGCTGTGCCTGGCTCCCTTATCAATTCTGAGGTAAGAAACCAAAAACAGAAGTTTGATTGGCTGAATGAAGCTGGCATCATGTGAACGCTTAAATATCATTGGCTGCAAGCTACCTCAGAATTGATAACAATAATGTGGTAGGCTCGCGGCCATTTTTTTCCATGTCCCTAGGGAATTAGCCATTAGGGATGGATGTGGATGGAATGTGAATTTAGAAAGCAAAGCTGTAAGTATATAATTTGTTCTAAAGAAGCAGTAGAGTTGCAGGTTGATCGGTGAGGGACCAATAGAAAATGGGCTTACCTTCGTGATAAAATGGGCTCATTCTAATTAAGAGATCCATTAAGCGCAATTATCATTTATCGGTGCATTCTTTGTGTTTAAAACGTAGGATAAAATGACAAAGTATTTCAAAATTTGATGTTCTGATAATTTTTCTTGCTTGAAGTGTAGGTACTTCAAAGAACCCTTTTCCATTGTGAAAGTAATTTCGTAACTCGCTCTTCACCAATTCTAGCTACATATTACCTACCTACGTCTAGAAGCACCTGCCACCTATGAAGATTTTTCTAATACCTTATAATATTAACTTCTTGAATCAAATGTTATCGACAGCATTTGCATGTTAAGAACGTGTATTAATGATGTGGTTATTAAAAACTATGAAAATTTATTACATTACTGTTACTAAAAATTACTCAAAACTCATGAAATTTCTGTAAAAGTTTATCAAAATGTATGAAAAAAATGATCTAAAACGATAAAATCATTGATAAATATACCAATAAAATAACTGTTAATGTATGTAGTATTACACGAATGATGGAAGTTGCCTAAAATGCGTGAAAATGTGTTTAAAACGTTTTGAAATACCGTCAAAACGTTGAAAAAAGGGTCATTCCATGTCAACTCAACCAAAAAAAGGGCAATTTTGAAAGTCATGTCTTTTGATTTCGCTTAAATTTTTTTTACAATATGTACCTACCCACCCAGTAAGTAAGAACCCCGCAATTAGTTTGGTCCCAGCCCCCTCAGGGAGGGGTAGGGGGCCTTCCATTATTTTCACATTGTCTCGAGGTAGTCAACTTCAGCAGCTCATTCCTCCAAAACTATAATACTTAGATCAAAACTGATTTCACAGTTCGAAAAGGCATTGCATTTAAAACTTTTTAAGCATTTTGAAATTTTTAAAAGTTGAAAGTCGAACTTTCAAATTGAAAGTTCAAATTTCAAAATAGCACTGCATGTGGGAGCTACCATTTAAAATTTTTTAAAAATTTCCACAGATGTACTTTTTGATGCTTTTTCGAAATATTCAAGTTTTGAGATGGGATCTCTCTCAATGGTGGAGGAGCACTCCCACCCACAATTTTGGGGGAAACTTTCGAAAGAAAATCTGGGGCATGTGATATATTGAATTCTATGTTTTTGGTGACGCTGAACACGAATGTGATGTCAGATTTTTGATAGTACCCCATCCACGGCCACCAGCACCTCCCCAAAGGTCGTCGTCGTCATTGTTTCCTTATAAGCGGTAGGCCTATTGGCCTGTCTGCTGCGGTGTGGAACCTGTTGAGGATGAGCCTGAGGTATCCGTGAGTTTCCTCCTTGGTCTCCCTCTGCTTCTCTTCCCCGTTGGTGTATATTGGAGGACCTGTTTTGGTGATCTTGTTTCCTCCATCCTTTTGACATGATTTCTCCAATCTTTCCTATACTGTTTTATCTTCTTCATGACTGGCTTCACTCCGAGATCTGCTGTTATTTTCTCGGATGGGACTCTGTCTCCGAGAGCCACCCCTGCCGTTCTCCTCATGAACTTCATCTCTGCTGCCGTTATTCTTCTTTTATCCGATTTCTTCAGTGCCCATACCTCGCTTCCATACGTCATCATTGGTATTGCTAGGGTATTGTACACCTTCAATCTTGTTTCTTTTCGCACCTTACTGCTTCTCAGTGTCCTATTTATCAGTCCTGTGACTCTCAGGAACTTTGCAATCTTTCCGCCAACATCTACTTCTCCCTGGTATGATATCGTGTTCCCAGGTATTTGAAATTGTTGACTTGTTCAATGATTTTTCCATTTATTACAATCTTGCTTCTTACTGGCTCCTTTCCTTTGAAGGCCATTGTTTTTGTTTTCTCTGAAGATATTCTCATATCATACTTTTCTGATGTCTTTGTTAAATTATACATTGATCTCTGTAGGTCATATTCTGTTTCCACTAGTACTGCTTGATCATCTGCGAATAATACTGTTGATATTTCTTGCCTTCTGTCTGTCTTGATTCCTTTTGGCTTCATTTTCTGCCATTCTTTTACCATGTGATCCATGTACATGTTGAATAAAACACAAGACAGTGGGCATCCCTGGCGAACTCCTCTGTTTATTTCTGCTTGTTCTGAGAGTTTATTTCCAATTCGTACTCTTATTCTAGTGTTCTTATATATGCTGTTTATCACCTTTCGCATTTTATATGTTATCTCTTCATCTTTTAGGACTTCAAACAGTTTTTTTCTATTAACCCTATCATATGCTTTTTCCAGGTCTATAAAGCACATGTGTGTTTCTGGTTGTATTCGATCCGTTTTTCCATCAGTAGTTTTACTGTACATATAACTTGCATCAGTGCATGATCTTCCTTTTTGTTACCTTAATGCCAAATCCGAGTATGTCCATACAAAAAAAGTACGATTTTACGTATCACTGATAAGGTTCGGATATGCTCGGAAGGGTTCGTTGAGTTCTGATTGAACATCGGTCAGCTTCGTGCATCTTCGGTGGTGCATTTAACTGTACTCGGATGCAAATTTTTCAATTCAGGGCTTCCCAGAGTCTTATCAGTGGCGCAAAACGACGATGTTTTTTTGGATGGACATACTCGGATTTGGCATTAAGGTAACGTTTTCTAAATCAGTTTTGACTTTCTGACAGCTTTTCTTCTGCATGCTCTGCCAGTCGTTTTGCCAGTATTTTCGCATATATCTTGTAGCAGGTGTTGAGTAGACTTATTCCTCGGTAGTTTTTCAGGTTTGACATATCGCCTTTACGTACCAGTTACTGTCTTTACACGCTTATCTCCTACCTGAGCATTCAGGTCTCCTGCTATTACCAATTTATCTTCTGGATTTACTGCTTGTACTGCCCTCTGTAGTTGCTCGTAGAACTCTTCGCTTTGTTCCTCTCTTCCCTCTTCTGGTGCATATACTCCGATTATTGTAAGAAAGTCTTTTTTCAATCTCATCCTTGCTGATACAATTCTTTCATGCCATATGTTGTATGAGTCGATGTTTTTGCGGTGTTTATTATTATGTATGTGCAACATCACTCCGCCTGCAGCTCTGGTTTTCTTGTCGACTCCACTGTAGATAAGGATGTAATTTCCAGATTCAATTGTTCCACTTCCTTTCTTCTTTGTTTCAGACATCACGGCAAAGTCTATATTTCTGCTGCTTAGAATTCCGTTTATTTCTGCTTCCTTGGCTGCATATCCTCCTACATTCCAGTTTCTGAATTTGTATTTCCTTTCGTTAGCGTGCGTTTTTATTTTAACCAGGGGTTCACCTCCGCCTGGGATCCCATAGTTCCATCTGTTTCCTGTTGTTTGTGAGTTTTGAGTAAGGTTGATTTTTGTCTGACTTGGTTACCAGCCATGCCAGATATATCACGGTGATAGGGCTGCTATCTAGGCCTCCGCGCTTGCCTGGTCCTCTTTTAGTCGCCTTTTACGACAGGCAGAGGGTACCATAAGGATATTCTTGACTGGTCCCTACACGGGGACCAAAGGGGGTAAAACTTCAAAAAAGCGTTTTGTTCGTGTGACACATGGAATAGTATGTTTTTGGTGACGCTGAACACGAATATGACGTCAGATTTTTGATTGGACCCGTCCCAAAGGGGGTGAACCCCCCAAAATGGTTACATTAGTGTGACACATGAAATAGTATGTTTTCGATATCGCTGAACTCGAATATTACCTTAGTTTTTCGAATCGACTTCACCCATGGCCCCCAAAACCTCCCCCTAGTAGGTAAAAGTCCAAAAAAATTGTTGGAGGCCGTGGATGGGGTCCAATCACAAATCTGATGTCGTATTCGAGTTCAGCGCCACCAAAACCATACTATTGCATGTGTCACACGGACAAAACGCTTTCTTGAACTTTTACCCCCTTTGGGGAGGTGCTGGTGGCCGTGGATGGGGTCCTATCAAAAATCTGACGTCATATTCGTGTTCAGCGTCACCAAAAACATAGAATTCGATATATCACATGCCCCAGATTTTCTTTCGAAAGTTTCACCCAAAATTGTGGGTGGAAGTGCTCCTCCTCCATTGAGAGATCCCATCTCGAAACTTGAATATTTCGAAAAAGCATCAAAAGGTACATCTATGGAAATTTTTTAAAAATTTTAAATGGTAGCTCCCACATGCAGCGCCATTTGAACGCTGAAGTTTGGAATATATACCCTATTTTCGACACGCCAAATCGATTGGAAACTGTTTCAACCAGTTTTGAGCAGTTCTGGAGCCTCCAGCAGATTTTTGAAACTCGAAATTTCCCAAAATTTTATCAAATGGAGATAGAAAACCGAAATTCATTCTGCGAACTGATATCAATACGCTACGAAGTCGACTGCAGGTGGATTTCAAGTCGTTTTGGAGCCTCCAGTGACTTTTTGAAAAATTACTGGAGCCTCCAGTAGATTTTTGAAACTTGAAATTCCCACAACATTTTATCAAATGGAGTTAGCATGCTGAAATTTACTTGGCAAACTAATTTCAACGCGATATGAAGTCGACTACAAAGTGGTTTCAAATGGTTTTGAAGCTTCCAGCTGCTTTTTGGAAATTTCAATTTTCCAAAAAATACCATAGGTACAATAGCACCTCATTTTAAAGATCTGGTATCGTACCTTCATTTAGCATAAGAACACTTTGAAAAATAAAATCATTTCAATGTTTGGAAAACATTTTGAGTTATAACCTTTCATTAAAGTTGATGTGGAGGCGAAAGGAAGCACCCAAAAAAAATTTCATGATATCAAAGTTGGAGAGAATTAAATTTCCAATCAACATAATGTCGTTAGTTTTTTTCTAGTCAATTTAAAAAAATTTTTCCATTTGGTATTTGGTACCATCCAATAAAAAATGCACTCCTTGTGACTATTTCTAATTGACAAACATTCAAAACAATCAAAACTATTTGTTAACACTTTGTATGTATGAAATTTGCTCAAAAAAGGTGGAGTTTTTTGAGATGTACCCTTATAACTCCAAACAACTTGCAATGTTGTTGAGATTTTGAGTTAGGCCATTTGCGTTTTTTACAAGATCTAGATAATGTACCCAACTCAAAGTGTAATTTTTGGTTGAGGGGGGTCATATATAAACCCCAAAAATGCAAAAACATCAAAATCAATTTTTTTTGAGATGTGACCTTATTACTCCCGAGGTGTGATGTTTGCTTATAGTATGTGAGGTCCTGTTATTCCGCTGTAGATGCACTCATTTTTATTCTGGGATGATATAGGTGAATTTGTCGTTAAACTTTCCTGTGTGTTCATTATTTTTAGCTTTTAGTTTTGTTTTATACTCTTTCATTTGCTTAATTACGTTTTTATTTTTTATTTTTTGGTTTGTTTTGTTTGTTTCTCTCCTCCTTCAATCTGTTAAATTTTTTTTCACATGAACAATGTTACCATGGAGGCCCACTCGCTAGCGTAATTCCGCATAGGGGGAGGGGGGATATTTTGTAATTTCGAAATATTTTTAGAAATAAATAAATATTGAAATTGATTGATTCATTGAATTTCAAATTCTTTGTCAGGTATTGCAAATGTCATGGAACCCTTGGGTGTTAATCTAAATCTCCAAGTGCTCTGCCTGCAATACAGTTACGAAGATCCTCCCGAAACCATCCAAGGAATAGCCTAGAGTTTAATGGTGGTACGTAAACTTTGCCTATACTTATCTAGATTTCCGCATTTACATAGGTATGTACCTATTTGAGGCATTCTATCGTTTTTTTCTGTCTCTTTTACAGCACATCACCAGCAGATTACCACCCAATCAAGAATTCCACATTATTGGTTACTCATTCGGTGGTATGGTTGCATTAGAAGTGGTCAGACTATTAGAAGAAGAAGGAAGAGTCGGTCGTTTATGGTTAATTGACAGTTCGCCCGAATTCTTGAAAACTATTACTAAATTAAGTTTCATATCAACGACCGATCAAATCGATAACGAAGTGCAAGTTAAACTCATTCTTAGATTTTTGGATTTAATTTGGCCCGAAGCATCGAGCGAAGTAAAGATAATCTTTATGGTGATTTGTTTTTGAATAACGAATATTGTTGTTCTTTAGATCGCCGACCAATTATATCAACTACCTGACTGGAATTCTCGTTTAGATTTAGTTATTGGTTTAACACCGCCTGAAATTAAACACAGTAAACAATACCAACGAGCATTGATGACCGCCGGATACCTTCGTATTAAAGCTGTATTAGATTATGTAGGATTACCTGAAAATTGCCTGAAAGCTTCGACTACTTTAATTAGACCTACGGAGATACCATTACAAATGGCTGACGATTACAGTTTATCACAGGTTAATTATTTTTTCCATTCGTTGATTATACAGTCCATAAACCAAGTAGCAGCTACAATTGGCTGGCATTTTTACCGTTGACCTGTTGTGCTACTTTGTAAGAACTAATAATTGAATTTTAATCCCTTTGAAAATCCAATTGAACTGTTTTGCATATCTATTCAAAATAATGCCAGCCAAATGAACATTTTTTTATGACAGGACTCTGAGAGCTATTAAATCAGATCACTTGAGAAATTGAATTGAATTTTAATCTGAGTTTTTTTTTTCATGAATTCTGCGCAGTTCTTCCAAACACCGGTCAAAGTACATTTCGTCGAAGGAAATCACTTCACTATTTTAGAAAATAAGAAAACTTCAGATGTGATCACCGAAGGAACTGTGTACCATGAAAGGCTAATGTTCAAAAACAATCTGAACGAAGGAAAAATGACGCCACTCGTTGCAAATTCGAAGCAATAAGCATCGTCGCTTGCGAATCGAATAATCCAACTTGATTGATTCCATCCTGAAATACATCCGCCAATTTATTTTAGTTAAGTCGAAAATAAAGCGTTTCTTCAAATTGCTCTTTTATTATTGATTCGAGATTACCCAAGATCTGTTTTTTTTACTTCTGAAACTCGCATTTTAGGAGAATAGAAGTAGGTACCTAGACAATTCAATAATGATTTTTATTTGAAAAAAAATTATTTTGGAAATTGAGTTTCAAGGTCGTTCCAAAGTCCATTATGAAAAATGTAAAAAAATCCTGCGTTTTCCTTTTTTGGAAATTCATTTAATTTTTTAAACCAATTTTAAATTTTTTTCTATTTTTTTGATTACCTATACTGAGCAAATTTGGGAAACATTCAATTTCATCCAAATCCAATTTTCACCTTCCAAACACAATTTCACAAGTCATTTTAGATTTTCAGCCTTCTGTAGATACTAATTCAAAATTTTCATTTCATCTTCAAACATACCCTCAAATAATTTTTCCTTTTTGAAAATTTTTTGAATATATTTTAAATAAGTATACGTATTACTTATTTTAGTAATTTTCGTGGAAAAAATAACTAAAAACATGGAACCAAAATCGTTTTTGTCATGGTAAAGCATTGACCTTTAATTCGCTGAAAATTCAAATTGAAAAAATTTCAAAGAGAAATTCGTTTTTTCTTCAAATCTTGAATAATAAAGTATGACACAAAAGTAGGCTCACAATCAGTGGCTTTTATTTCCAAGTGGAAAGAGCTAGCGAGATGAATGAAGCGGTGTTGAGTAGGGAAAAATAAGGGCTTTCAAAAGCGACTTTGAAAATTTCATGCCCATGCACAGGGTGTCCAAAAATTGAAAAACCGATTTGGTCAAAAAATTCAAACTGGTTTTTATTATAGGCCAATGTATTCAGTATTCTATACACTAAGGCGACAAAAACGTGATATGATTTTTTTGAAACCGGTTCATTAATTTTGCAACCAGTTATTTCGCAGCAAGCCATCAAAAGTTACCTGGTTGCAAATTAATTACCCTTTTATGAAATCCAATCAGCAAAAATAGTTCAATTTTTTACAGCTTTTTTCTCTATCTTCAATTTTTAGGCTATTGTCAAAAACTGGTTTCTAAATGTGAACCAAATGAACCGGTTTCAAAATCTGATCAGTGAAAATGGTTCAATTTTTCACGCTCTACAACTTTTGTTTCAAGCTTTTTTCTCTATCTCCACTTTTTAGGTGTTTGTCAAAAAACAGGTTGCTAATTAATGAGAACCAATGAACCGGTTTCAAAATGTGATTAGACAGAATTGTGTAATTTTTCACGCCCTACAACTTTTGTTCCAAGCTTTTTTCACTATCTACAATTTTTAGGTAATCTTTGATAACTGGTTGAAAATTAATGAACCGGTTTCTAGATCTGATCAACGAAAATGGTTCAATTTTTCACGCTCTACAACTTTTGTTTCAAGTTTTTTTCTCTTTCTTCAATTTTTAGGTGATTGTAAAAAACTGGTTTCTAAATGTGAACCGATGAACCGGTTTCAAAATGTGATTTGACAGATTTGTGTAATTTTTCACACCCCACAACTTTTGTTTCAAGCTTTTTCACTATCTACAATTTTTGGGTGTTTTTTGTTAACTGGTTGCAAATTAATAAACCGGTTTCAAAATCTGAACAATGAAAATGGTTCAATTTTTTACACTGTACAACTTTTGTTCCAAAAGCTTTTTTCTCTATATTCAATTTTTAGGTGATTGTCAAAAACTTGTTTCTAAATGTGAACCAATGAACCGGTTTCAAAATGTGATTGTACAGAATTGTGTAATTTTTCACTCCCTACAACTATATTTTAAGCTTTTTTCTCGATCTCCAATTTTTAGGTAATTTTTGATAACTGGTTGCAAATAATTAATGAACTGGTTTCAAAATCTTATCAGCAAAAATGGTTCAATTTCTTACAATCTACAACTTTTGTTTCAAGCTTTTTTCTCTATCTCCAATTTTCAGGTGATTATCATAAACTGGTTGCTGAATGCGAACCAATGAACCGGTTTCAACTATTAAGTATAGGAAGCAAAAGACAGAGCTTTTTTGACAAATTATGTTTTGAATTTTTTTTGCAAAAAAGCGATAATTTTCAGCGCTTTAGACAAAAAACTGAACGTTTCTAGCATTTTTTTAGCAAAAAATTGAGTTTTGTTTGTGTAAAAACAAGATTATTTAACAAATTTTGTAAAAAGCGGAAATTTTAGTCAAATTTAAGCTCCAATGATATTTTTTCCAATTTTTGTTTAAAAAATGAGAGTGCTAAGCACTTTTTGCTTTAAAAAGTAATTACTGACAAAATTCAAAAAAGCAAGTGTTTTTGAAAATTTCTGGGAAAAAATTCCAGGCTTGACCATTTTAGGCATTAAAAATTGCGATGTTTTTTTCGACAATTTATTTATTAATTTTTTTTTTTTGAAAAAGCGACAACTTTCAGTAACTTTTTACACAAAACTAAAATTTTTTGCCATTTTTAACAAAAAAGTGAGCTTAAGTAGAAAATAAATTTTCTTAGTCATTTCGTAAAGACTTTTTCGCAACCTTGTGATACTTGTTGTTTTTTTCTTTTGATAATATTGACAAAAGGGAAGACATTGGTCAGAAACTACACTTTTAGAAATCTTAACCAAAGCCAAGCTTTTTTGCTATTTTTTGGAAAAATCGATAAAATTTCTTCATTTTTTTCCTCGAAAAGTAGAATTATGATTTTGAAAAATTGAATTTTTGAAAAAATAACTCACTAGTTGGTACCTAACTAAAAGCTCCTTTCAATAACTTCAGTATAACTTAGTTTCTTGAAAAGTAACTGAGTACAAGCCCTGAATTCAGAATTGACACTCATCAAACAAATGAACGAACAAAAAAATAAAATAAAATAAAAAAATGAAAAACAAAAATATAGAGGTTAGGTAGAAAAATGTTTTCAAATTCTCAAAATTGACTCTTATTACAAAATGAACGAATAGTGGAATAATAATTTGAGAAAAAAAAACAAAAACGAATGGAAAAAATCCACTTATCATAACGTTAAATAAAACAACTGAAAAATTGTTCAATCACCGAACCGAACGCATATTTAATTTTTTCAATTGCACCTCATCCACCAGCAAGCTGACAAAATAAGGTCTGGTCAAAAAACTAAAGAGAAAAACTGTCAAAAAAAAACTTCAATCAATCGTAAAATTAAAAAACATTCGGTAGATTGAACTTGAAACAGATCCCAAAACATCTAAAATTCATGCAAAATAAAACATACCCAGAGTCGTGTGCAATCCAAGTACATATTAATAAAACCCCAAAAATAGGAATGGGACAAAAACAAAGCACCCATATTCTGGTACCATTTTAAACACAGAACGGCCATAGTTTCTAAAATAATCGCAATCTAGCAAAAAATTAAAAAATACCTGAGGGGGTGAGGGGAGAGCGATTATTTTTAAATGCAAACCGGTACTAAAAATAATAGGTAACATTACTTTTATCACACGTTACTGATACACTAAATTTGTTACACATAAGTAGAAAAGATGATCATAAAAATAGTACTGTAAAGAATAAGAGTAAAAAACAAAACTGCAAAAAAAAACCAGTACATTCGACTAGAGGTTTCATGCTAAAATAGAAAATCGAACATCACAGTGTATCACAGTGTATGTCTAGGCATGAATATTGCAAAGCCTCGGAAATAATTATATGCATGAAAACTAAAACGATTAACAAATAAGATAGACAGAGTGTTGGGAATTGGGATGACTCAAGAAACAAAACCATAACGCATTTTAATTTTCACCGAGATTTAAAACTATAAAAGAGCGATGAAAAAAAAAACATGTAGGTGACGGCTACCATCAGAGGATGAGAGGACACATGATTATCTTGGTGTGATCGTTGAAGTTCACCTGCAAAGTGAAAGAAAATTAAAATGGTACAAAATAGAGCAGTTGCGAAGTTGAGGTTAATTCGAGGTTGGATTATTCGCTCACCTGTACCGTTCCATTGGTTGATTCCATAATCACTCTGAACTGTCTTCAGTGTCTTTAGCACCTGAAAATCATAAAATGATTACGTTCAGTTAAAATGTGGAGGGGGGATCTGAAAATTTCAATAAATCAAAAATACTAATGACTCGATTAATATTTCTACCGAAAACCTGCGAAGAGGAGCGAGTAAAAAACACAACGATCGTTTGAAATGAATTTTTTTCAGAAACGGTTTCAGCAATTTAAAAAGCATATTGTAGTACTCTTCTCATACTCCCACTCAATTCATTTGTTTTCGTCCAGACATCCACAGATGTCGTTTTTTTGATAACGTGACTCTTGAATGCGTCCACCTCATTCATGAGTGTTTACTCTATCGAAGTTTCCAGAGATGGAAATTGATTCAGATAAGAGATAAACGTGCCTCTCCATCGAAGAAAGAAGATAGCGAATTTCCAAGTAAAAATAATCTCACCCTTCGAATAATATCCCAAAGCCGCCATATCACGGGAATAATCGAGTTCAGAATCAGAACCTGCAGAATCAGAACCTGCGAAGAAAAAAATGCGTCAGTTAAAAACACGTTTTGGTTGAGATAGAATCCGAGTGCGAGTTTCAAATACCCTCGAAAAAATCAGAGCTGATGATTTGCTCGACTGTGGGTCTTTGAAAGAAGATTCGCTTGTAATTTTCAGATACGAATCTATTTCAACTTAATCGACAGCAAATTTCCAAATAAAAATAATCTCACCACTCGAATCCGATTCACTAGAAGCCATATAATCGAAATATTTGGGTTTAGGCTCATCAGTTAAGCACGAAACCGGCAGTTTGGAAGGTATATAACCTGCGAAGAAAAAAAATGCGTCAGTTAAAAACACGTTCGAACTGAGATAGAATCCGAGGTACATACGAGTTTCAAATACCGTTGAAAAAATCGGATCTGATTATTTGATCGACTGTGGGTCTTTTCTTTGGATCTGGTAATAACATGGAGTTGATTAGATTGGCAGCAGGAGCTTTGATTTCAGTGGGAATTTTGTAATCGCAGCGTTTAATACGTTCGCAGGTTTCTCGGAAAGAATTCGTTTCGAAAGGAGACTTGCCAACGAGTAACGTGTACCTTTACAGAAAAAAAAAAAAAACATTAAAACACGATTTCATCGAGATTATTCGACATACCTAATTATATTCTAGATGAAAAAAATACATCGCTCATAATACTCCTTTTCGATCGCTTACAAAATACAACCGAGCGACCAAACATCAACTTCAAAATCGTGTTCTTCTTCTCTCTTAATAATGGTTTCCGGCGCCATGAAATAAAGACTGCGAAATGAAAAAAAAATGACCGTTAAAAACTATACAAAAAAAAACACCGAGTAATCTTTCAAGCTTACTTTTCGTATTGGATTTTCGTGGCGAGTCCAAAACCGCCGATTTTTACTTCGATTTCGTCGTTTAGTAATAAATTACTTGGATTTAAATCTCTATGAATAATTCCATTATCGTGCAAATACAGCACACCGTCCAGTATCTGTTTCATACATGTAGTATCTGGTTTCAGGTTCGGTTAAAACTTTTCGGCGTCTAGAAAATGAAACGAAACAGTTAGAAATACGGCAAAAAGTGCTTATCGTATATGCTACATAGAACAGTTCGAGTTTATTTACTTAAGTAATTCCATAATAGATCTTTTCTGGCATAATTCTAATACGACGTAGACGAATTCATCATCTTCGAAGTACGTGCGACCGGTAGCCACATCTGTTATCTCATAAAATCTTGCGAAATCTCCCTAAACACAACATAAAGCATTTCGTTAATTGATTGGTATGGTTTCTAGAAGATATACGTAAACTAGTGTACGAGTAAGAAGTGAATAAAGGTTTACCTTTCCGTAGAACTTTCCCCGGGCATATCTGGTATTCGTACTTCTGAGTTCTGTCTACTATGGTTTCAGGAATAACGACGTCGTCCGCTTTATTATGAGCCATTTTAAATTAAAACTACACACCACAATAAATATTATTGAATAGATTATAAAACAAATCAATTAATATATGAGTTTAGTTGAAACTTGAAACTTGAAGCGACACGGACAAATTGAAAATAAAATGAAAAGGCGTCGTGAAAACTGAAAAGGCCAATTTTGTGATAAGAAAAGTCCCTTTTTGAAAAGTAAACAAACAAGCAACAAAACGCGCCAGCCAATCACTGCGACGCGTTCCATAGTTCCTCCAACAGACTGTAGAGCGCGCACAAAACTCGTGAGCTGATAGCATTTAAGCATTCCTTACATACATTTCAGTCTGAAATGTAAGTAAGGAAGGAATGCTTAAATGCGTGATGGCACTGATGGCATAATGATAACAATAATTGAATATTTGATTTGGACGTTTGAGTGATTGCATCAATGAAACACGAAAGAATCTTTCATTTCGCATCGAAACAAAAATTCAAAAGCACATTTTTTCGATTGTTATTCCATTTTTCAATTTTTCCTTGGGGAAATTTTTTTCCCGTTTTTGCTGATGAAATCCCTTATTTTTGGACACCCTGTTGACCCTGTACATCATTCTAAAGCTCTTTAATACAAGTATGGAAATAGAGTATGCTCTTAAGAAAGTCATAGCATTTTACGTATGTGTTACGTACTGCGCATGGCAGGTTGGTGTCGTGACGCGGTGGAGCAACCAAGGGGGTGCAACGTTGTACGTGAAC
The DNA here is from genome assembly GCF_950023065.1 of Planococcus citri. NCBI lineage: Eukaryota > Metazoa > Arthropoda > Insecta > Hemiptera > Pseudococcidae > Planococcus > Planococcus citri. The sequence goes on from NC_088680.1 coordinate 68,316,281, forward strand.
AGCTGATTTGATGCGTGCTCGCGCACTGCGCAGTACGTAAAACTTACGTAAAATCCTATAACTTTCTTAAGAGTATAATCTATTTCCATACTTGTATTAAAGAGCTTTACGTAACACATACGTAAAATGCTATGACTTTCTTAAGAGCATACTCTATTTCCATACTTGTATTAAAGAGCTTTACATCCTTTGACTATATATACATGGACTGCTATCTCCTATTGTTGTTGAATGGGAATCGTGAAGCCAAAGCAATAGAGGTACTAGATCGGGACATGGGCTCTGAGCATGCGCGAGATTTCGTTGCAACGAGCGTAGCGGTTGTTGGAACGTAGGAGGGTGTTCGTCGCTCCGTGGTTCACCGTGATTGGAAGGTGCGAGGGTGGGTGGGATTCCTGCGCGCGCATGAAAATTCCCGATGCTCCCGATCTAGTACCTCTATTACTTCGGCTTCATCGGCAACAATGAAGATAGTAGTCCATGTATATATAGTCAAAGTTTACATCATTCATTCATAACCAGTGCTGCCGTTTACCGTATAATTATACGGAAATTGTATAATTTTAAAATCTCCATATAACGTTCCGTATAATTCAATTCCCGTATAATTCCCGTATAATTTGCCAAGAATTGCCAAGAATTGCCGTATATTTTTTAAAATTTCGTATAATTATGAAAAACCTACGGAAATGAACGGTTTTTTTGATTTTTCTCCAATAAATCATGCAAAAAATGGACGTTTTTTCGTTTCTTAGACCCATTTTTTTCAAAAAATTTTCGCTCTCGCTTCGCTCGAGCAGTAATTTTGCCTTCCCTTTTCTAAAATTATCACATGAATCACGAAATGTTTTCACTTCTGAGTGCAAATGTTATCATATTTTTGAATCAAGATCCCTGAGGATTCCGGAATACCCCTTTTAAAATCAATAAAATGAGTGTCAAAGTGAAAATAAAGTACTGAAAAAAAAACCGTATCTTTTCAGAATTTCCGTATCTTTTTTCGTATAATTGTGAAAGACCAAAACGGCAGCACGTGCTTTCTCATTCCTCATTCTGCATCCTCATGTTTTATATTTCATTTTCATAATTCATCCTCATTTAGTGAAGGTATACTATTAAAATTGATGTGTTTCGAATGAAGAATCTTCGTTAAAAGCAATTACAACCGGAGTTTCCATTCTAAATCTACATTCGAGTGAAATCATTCATTGCGGTGATTCCTCTGATTAGTTCTCTTCGCAAGGTAATGAAAGCATATCTTATTTTACTAATCATTCACATAACTTATATAATGTTCCATTTTCATGTGTCATCTTATATTTATAGGTACTTGTTCATTAATGTACAGGGGTATATCGCAGCTTGTTAACACAACTCGCTGAACTCGCACAACCAGTCACTTTGAGTATGGACAGCAGTAACGATAGAACGATACCTCTGACCAAGTCGCATCGAAACCCACCCCTGAAGAAGTCGATACTCCCAAAGAAGATAATATGATCAGCGACCCTCTCAGTATGGGAAACAGTAAAGACGATGCTGCCCAATCCACACCGAAACCCTGCTCTGAAACCGAAGTTAATACTGAAAGTAATGCTGTCGGTGCTGTCGATGATACCACGTGTAAACAGTCTCGTGATGAACCGTGCACGCCAGCTTCAAAGCGGAGTAAATCATCGGATGATGGTAAGATTACGATTATGTTTTGACGAGAGTATTACTTATGTATAGATCTAAGAAGGGTAAAAATAGAAACGTGACTAAGATTGAAGATGTAGTTTGGTATGGGTATAGGAGAGATCCTTGAGTATGAAGAATAAAAGAGAAATCTGTTCGAATAGGGATGTATGTGGTTGGAATGTGAGTCTAGAAAGCAAAACTGTATATAATTTGTTCTAAAAAGACAGTAGAATTGCCAGTTGACTGGTGAAGGACCAATAGAAAATGGGCTTACCTTCATAATAAAATGGGCTCCTTCTAATTAAGAGATCCATTAAGCGCAATGATTAAAGCAGCTCATCGAAAAAGAGTTCTAAATCGAGTTTCATGTTGATTCCAAATGTTCAGAGAAATCAACGAATGCAATTATCGGTGCATTCTTTCTGTTTAAAACGTGGGATAAAGATAAAATGACAAAGTATTTCAAAATTTGATGTTCTGATATATTTTTCTTGCTTGATAGTGAACTTCAAAGAACCCTTTTCCATCGTGAAAGTAATTTCGTAACTCGTCCTTCACTAATTCTAGCTACATATTACATACGTCTAGAATACGTCTAGAAGTATGAAGATTTTTCTGATAAGAATTAACGTCATTTTAGTTTACTTCTTGAATCGAGCGTTATCAACAGCATTTGCGTGTTAAGAACGTGTATTAATGATGTGGTTACTAAAAACTGTAAAAAGTTACATTACTGTTACTAAAAATTACTCAAATCTGATGAAATTTCTGTAAGAGTTTTTCAAAATGTACGAAAAAGATGATCTAGAACGATAAAATCAATGATAAATATACCAATAACTGTTAATATTACAGCGAAAGTTGCCTAAAATGCATGAAAATGTGTTTAAAACGTTTTAAAATGCCGTCAAAACGTTGAAAAAAAGCATTAAAATTATCAAGTAACGATAAAATTTCAGTATTTGCCCAAAAACCATAGAAAAGTGTTGAAAACATGGTAAAATGCTGTAGAAATACTCTATAAACAGTAATAAAATCACTTAAAACTATCGAAAAAGAAAATCAATTAGTTTTTTGAAAAATGCACGAAAAACTAAAAGGGTACTTATTGATAACACGTTAAAATGATACAAAAACACTTTTATAAAAGTATTAATCGAAATCACTATAGAAATGACTGAAAACTGCGGTAATTGTAATGAAAGTTGCCTGAATTGTATGAAAAAGTGTCAAAAAGCGTCGAAAAAAATAAAAACGCTGTTTAAAAAAAGTATTAAAATTGCTGAAAATTATCAAAACAGTGGTTAAAAAAAATTACTATAGAAATCGCCAAAACTTATGAAATTATTGTAAAATTGCTTTGAAATCAACGAAAAAAATTTAGTAAAAATGATGTTAAAACTATTGAAAATTCATTTACCTAATTCGCTAAAAATTCTAATCGACGTGAAAAATACTCATAAAGAATTGAAAATCACCAAAGTGGTCTACAGTGATGGAATTTTAATGTTTTTGCCTAAAATAAGAAAATATAATGAAAACATGAAAAACCTCTTAGAATGCTGTAAAAATAACCGAGAAAGCGGTTAGCACCTCTAAAAATTGCTGAAAACTGGAAAAACTTCAATGAAAATAGCTCAAAACGAACTATAAAGCATTAAATAAGTATGGGTTAGAGAATGATGAGAAAACGCTCATAAAACAACATCGTAATCATTGAAAAATGCCAAAAAAATGATGAAAATTTGGATTTGCTAAATATAAGTGAAAAATCGTCGGTAGGTAGGTGATGCAGAAATAGGTACTAAAAAAAAGCATCAATATAGGTACTTACTTACTTACTACAAAATGAATTTAGAATGACAAAATTTCAGTATTTGCAAAAAAAAAAATTAAAAATAAAAAAAGTATAAAAAAACACTCATAAAAGCCATAAAAATCACTGAAAAATGTACATAAAGTATAAAATTCCAAGATCTACTCGTGTTGAAACTATTCCACCTGAACAGACTGCTTCGGATCAAAGTTCTGATTGAGTTTGAGCTCTTCAAACCTATCCAAGAGACATGATTGGATCTAGCCAGATTTCAGGAGACCTTATTAATCAGATCTGACCGGGGCCCTTGGAAACAATCGCAGTTTGACCTTTTCGGCTCTTCCAGAAAGATTTGAAATTTCTGGAAGAATTTAAAAACTAGCGCTGGAAACTCCAGAATGGTCCAAAACTGCTAGTTAGTTGTTAGTGTACGTAGGAGAGTAATTTAAGTAATTAGATATTCGCATTTGTTCACTTTGCTTAGAAAAATTATATCTATTGAATAAGCTTAAAAATCGCCACCCCCCCAAACCGCTTTTAGAGTTTTCAAAAAAACTTTAAAGGTTCAATAATGAACTTTAGTATCTGAAATTTTAGTCAAGGGTGTTTTTGAAAATGCTCTTTCGAAATAGCTCGGTTATTTTAAAATCTGGTAGTGTGAGTTCGAAACGTTCCCTCGTGAGCACTGTGCAGACATGATTGATCACACCAGATTGGACCTGACCCTATATGAATTTTTTCGCTGGGCCTATCTATCCAACCGAAGTAAGTACATACAATGATTTTTTAACAGTGAACGTTTTGTTTTTTTCATACGAATGTGAAACCAGGAGCATCAGATGCTGTTACATCGCCATCAACTAGAAGCCGTGTTGTAGTCTTTGACATTGATGGTACGCTTTGTAGAAATTCGATCTGGAAGGAAGAAGAAGAAATCATTAGGAAGAGTTTTCCGGAATGTCCAATCATTGACTGGAGTCAGCATTATAGCGACGGATCCATTGGCAGAACTCCCCATGTATTTCTACCTCACCTGAACATTTTATTCGAATACTTATTGGAGCAAGGCGTTCGAATCGTTTTTTTCTCTTCTGCTATGAAAGAAAGAAATCTAGCAGTCATTCCAGAACTACTTAAGTCCTCTGGGGTAGTGAGAAATTTGAAGCCCTGAAAGCCGAAGGACAATTTGAAATTTTTTCTCAGGATCATTTGCGTGAAGGATGAACTGCTCCTGGCGAAGGAAACTATGTAAAAGATTTAAAAGTAGTTGTTCGAGACGGCGAAACATTGTTGGATGTCATCTTAGTGGAAGATGAGCCCAGTTTTGCTGCTCATGATCAGAAACCATATTTATACATCATAGATATATCGTATTGGCACGCAATGGATAAAAACGATGTAGAAAAGGTAAAACAAATATTCTGTCATTGGAAGGGAAAAACTATTAATTTTTGTGTGAATAGTATTTACTACATGCTCGGTGTGTTTAAGACTTATTTTGGTGAAGAGAAATACAAATTGTTGCCTTTAAGAGAAGGCTTGAATCAACTTTTACCGAAAGAAACATACAAAAACGGTTGTAGTTTTTTTATGAAGCATTCGTTTGCCGATGATATGATCAATTTAGGATTATCAGAGGTACAGAAAGTGGTTCCTGATGCCATGTATTATTGATTATATACTATTCGTTTGGTCTGTAATTCTAGATTAGATACTAAGTATAGGCCTACAGTATTATTTTAGGTATTCTTAAGTATCGAAAATGTGTTCAAAGAAATTATTATTTACTGAATAAACTAATTGCTTAGGTGATTAACAAGTGACTTTATTTTCGAAGAAGAGCGTAGTCTAAAGATCCCGTAACCCGAATTTCAGCTCCTCAAGTTGATTTTTTGATTATGCGAATTTTAGTAGATTTTTGAAAGTTCATCATTGGCCATTTTGGGAAATTTGGGTGTGTGTGTTTTTTCTGTTTGTTAATTTTTTTTTCACCTACATAAAAGTATTTCATACAGTAGGTGTGGCTGACGAGTCCTAAAACTAATAAAAGTATTAACTTTTTCGAAACGAATTCCATTTTCGATCATTCTGGAGCTTCCAGGATCATTTACGATTTCTCCAGATGCGTATAAATCCGTGAGTGAGTGATTCACCAAAAATTGAGTAAATGAATCGATTCGTTCGCGAACGGGTCACTTACATGAACCAATATGTTCGCGAATGATTCACTAGAAATTATTCAATTCGTTCGCGAATGATTCATAGAAAATTGAGTGAATGAATCGATTCGTTCGCGAACGAGTCATTGATACCGTTCTAATCAATTCGTTCGTGAATGATTCGTCAAAAATTGAGTCAACTGCAAATGAATCGATTCGTTCGCAAACGAGTCACTTATACGAATCAATTCGTTCGCGAATGATTCACTAAAAATCATTCAATTCGTTCGTGAATGATTCACCAAAAACTGAGTAAATGAATCGATTCGTTCGCGAACGAGTCACTTATACGAATCGATTCGTTCATGAATGATTCATCAAAAATTGAGCCAATTGTAAATGAATCGATTCGTTCGCGAATGATTCACTGATAATTATTCAATAATTTGTTCGTGAACGAGTCACTATACGAACCAATACGATCGCGAATGATTCACTAATAATTATGCAATTCATTCGTGAATGATTCACCAAAAATTGAGTAAACTGTAAATGAATCTATTCGTTTGCGAGCGAGTCACTTATACGAATCGATTCGTTCGCGAATGATTCGCAAAAAATAATTCAATTCGTTCGTGAATGATTCACCAAAAATTGAGTAAATGAATCGATTCGTTCGCGAACGAGGCACTATACGAACCAATTCGTTCGCGAATGATTCACTAATATTTATTCAATTTGTTCGTAAATGATTCACCAAAAATTGAGTAAACTGTAAATGAATCTATTCGTTTGCGAACGAGTCACTTGTACGAATCAATTTGTTCGCGAATGATTCAGTAACTATTGATCAACTCGTTCGCGAATGATTCACTTAGAAATCAATCAGTTTGTTCAATCGACATTCAGTTGTGAATGATTCCATTCGATTTGATTCACTTCGTTTGAAAACAGATCAATTTCCTGTACGATATAGTTTCACAAAAACCGAATCAATTGTAAATTAATTGATCCGTATGCGAATGATTCACCAAGAAATCAATTAATTTATTTAATTAGTTGAAGGATAGTCGGTCACCTTGGTCTTCTAACGCTAAATGCGCTAGTGTTTTTATGCAGTAAAAGTGGCTGATATGAGTCCCAAAACTGATATCAACTTTCCTGAAACGAATTCCATTTCGCGTCATTCTGGAGCTTCCAGCGTCATTTACAATTTCTCCAGAATCCAGATGCGTATTAAATCAATTTGAGCTGCAAAAATCGAGTTATTACGTACTTATTCTCGGCCTATTTAACGAGCTCATCTGAATTCGGCTCAATTTTCAGGCGGACACCTAAAAATAAGCATTTATTTTTTAATAATTATTATATCAACCTATTTGAAAAAAACTGAGAGTTTTCAAATAGGTTGGTATAATTATTAAAAATGTTCATTTTTTTTAATCAAAAAGTTTCAAATTAATCTAGCTTTTTTGACTAAACTTTTAAAAATATAATTTTTTGCCGATAGTTTCCAAAAAGCCCCACATTTTACTGAAATTGGCAAAGTTTTGCTTCTTGGCTAAAAATACTTCTTTGCTTTTCATCTCACTTTGTTTCCAAACCAAAAGTCTCACTGTCTTGCAAGAAATTGTTGTCATGTGAGAAGTTCCCAAAATGTTCTACTCTTTGCTGAAATTTTCAATCTTGCTTTTTGACGAGAATTCACAAAAAATTTCACTTTTTCGAAAAATTCCAAAGTTTTTTTTTTAGAAAAGAAATTTTTTACCAATTTTTGATAATTGTTAAAATGTGCTGCCGTTTGATAAAGCATAATTGAAAAGCCCTTCCTTGTAACCGAAAATTGCCAAAATATTGAAATGAAGTTTTTTTTTTTTTACCAAAACTTGCATAAAAGTCTTCCTTTTGTGCAAAAATTCTTTCGTTCACCATCTGTTACCAAAAAAAGCTGCTTTTTATTGAAATTGTGGAGGTCTTTTGCCTTCTGACAAAAATGCTCGCTATTTAAAAAAATTCCTAGAAGGTCTCACATCAGTCACACTATTCCAAAAATTACCCAAAAGTTTCGCTGCTGAAACTTATGACATTTCAGTAAAAGTTTCTCAAAGATGATCTGAATACGCACCAAAAAAACCAATAAAATCATTGATAAATATACCAATAACTGCTAAAGTTTCTGTGAGATCTGATTAGATCTGGTCAGATCCTATCAGATCAATCTTCCTTATAAGGTCTGATCAGATCTGTCCAGACTTCAAATCCTTGGTTGCATCCAATGAGGACTCCCCTTTTGGATCTGATCTATTGTGAACAGATCCGATCATTTTTCAATGGGTCTATCTGTATTCTTACGATAGGTATTTATTATCAAACTTCAAGTATAACGAATTTCTAACAATGAACTTTTTGTTGCTTCTTTCCATACGAATGTGAAACCAGGATCATCAGACGCTGTTACTTCTCCATCAACTAGAAGCCGTGTAGTAGTCTTCGATATTGATGGTACACTTTGTAAAGATCTTCCGGTGTGGAAAGACAAAGAAGCAATCATTAGGAAGTGCTTTCCGGAATGTCCGATTATTGTCTGGAATCAGCATTATAACGACGGATCCATTGGCAGATACCCGCATGTATTTTTACCTCATCTGAAAATTTTATTCGATTACTTATTGGAGCAAAGCGTTCGAATAGTTTTTTTTTCTTCCGCTGCCAAGGAAAGAAATCTAGCAGTCATTCCAGAACTACTTACATCCTTCTGGGGTAGTAAGAAATTTGAAGCCCTGAAAGCCGAAGGACAATTTAACATTTTTTCTAAGGAACATTGCCGTGAAAGAGCTTTTCCAGGCGAAGGAAAGTATGTAAAAAATTTAAAAGTAGTTATTCGAGACGGCGAAACGTTATTGGATGCCGTCTTAGTAGAAGATCACTACAGAAGGGCTGCTCATGATCAGAAACCATGTTTATATATCCTAGATATATCGTTTTGGCACGCGATGGATAAAAACGATGTAGAAAAGAAAAAGATGAAACAGATGTACTGTCATTGGGAAGGAAAAAGTATTAATTTTTGCTTGAATAGTGTTTACTACATGCTCGGCGTGTTCAAGACTTATTTTGATCAAGAGAAATACAAAGTGTTGCCTTTGAGAGAAGGCTTGAATCAATTTTTACCTAAGGGATCATATAACAACGGTCAGGCTTTTTTTGCGAAACATTCGTTCGCTGACGATATGATCAATTTAGGATTTTCAGAGGTACAGAAACTGGTACCTAATGCCATGTATTATTGATTATATATACCTATATACTATCCGTTCGGTCTGTAATTCAGATTAGATAGGTACCTACTATATTATTTTAGGTATTCTTAAGTATCGAAAATGTGTTCAAAGAAATTATTATTGACTGAATAAACTTAAGTGATTGACAAATGATTTAATTTTTGAAGAAGAAAGTAGTCTAAAGTCCCCGTAACCCGAATTTCAGCTCCTCAAATTGATTTTTTTATTATGCGAATTTTAGTAGATTTTTGAAAGTTCATAATTGGCCATTTAAGAAAATTTGGATGTGTTTTTTTTCTGTTTTTTTTTTTAACCTACACCTACGTGTTTTCATTTCACCAAGTAAAAGTGGCTGAAGAGTCCTAAAGGCTAAAACTAATATAAACTTTTTCGAAACGAATTCCATTTCCGATCATTCTGGAGCTTCTAGCGTCATTTACGATTTCTCCAGATGCGTAGGTCTAGGTATAGATCCGCCAGTGAGTGATTCACCAAAAATTGAGTAAATGAATCGATTCGTTCGCAAACGAGTTATTTATAGGAACCAATTCGTACGCGGGTGATTCGCAAAAAAAAATTACATTTGTTCGTGAGTGATTCACCAAAAATTGAGTAAATGCATCGATTCGTTCGCGAATGATTCACCAAAGAAAAGCTGAGTGAATGAATCGATTCGTTCGCGAATGATTCAATAATAATTATTCTATTCGTTTGTGAATGATTCGCCAAAACTTGAGTAAACGAATCGATTCGTTTGCGAATGATTCCCTAAAAATTATTCAATTCGTTCGTGAATGATTCATCAAAATTTGAGTAAATGAATCGATTCGTTCGCAAACGAGTGACTTATACGAATCAATTCGTTCGCGAATGATTCACTAATAATTATTCAATTCGTTCGTGAATGATTCACCAAAAACTTAGTATATGAATCGATTCGTTCACGAATGATTCATAAAAAATTGACTGAATGAATCGATTCTTTCGGAAACGAGTCACTTATACGAATCGATTAGTTCGCGAATGATTCACTAATAATTATTATTCAATTAGTTCGTGAATGATTTTCCAAAAATTGAGTAAATGAATAAAATTGAGTAAATGAATCGATTCGTTCGCGAACGAGTCACTTATAGGAACCAATTTGTTCACGAATGATTCACTAATAGTTATTCAATTCGTTCGTGAATGATTCACCAAAAATTGAGTAAATAAATCCACTCGTTCGCGAACGAGTCACTTACACGAATCAATTCGTTCGCGAATGATTCAGTAACTATTGACCAACTCGTTCGCGAATGATTCACTTAGAAATCAATCAGTTGTGAATGATTCGATTCGATTCGATTTGATTCACTTCGTTTGAAAACAGATCAATTCCTATACAATAGTTTCACAGAAACCGAGTCAATTGTAAATTAATTGATCCGTTTGCGAATGATTCACCAAGAAATCAATCAATTTATTTAAGGCTATTCTCTACCTTCCTGTTATCAGTAAAATTTTGATGAAAACTATGAACTTTGGCCGGGGATTGTGGGAAAACTATTGGACGGATTTTCGTGGGGTTTGATTTATTTTATTCAGAAAACATTCAAAAGCGAGGGTATGTCGAGATATTTTTGATTTATGTCATTTTGTGGTTGTCATTGGGAATTGAATGAAGGTACTACTGATGCTCAGATCTCCGTTGGAAAAGCTAAATTAGAAAATATGGCTACATACCCTCGCTTTCAATGATAAAGTATTAGCATTGGTGGAAAAAAATTGAAAGAATTTTGAAAATTCACGGAGAAATCCCCGTCTGAAGTTTAGATGGGAGCGGGTCGCGGGACATAAGTACGACTAAATTCGTTCACTCGATTACACGCAATCTTATGAACGAACGATGAAAATAACGAACAAATCGGCTTCATATTTCGAACGTTTTCACTGGGGGTAGAGAATAGCCTTAATCGCCAATAGTTCGTAAATGATTCGATTCGATTGTAAACAGATCAATTGCTGCACAAATGTTTCAATAAAAGTGAATCAATTCGTTCGTAAAAGAATTTTATTTGAAGAAAAGTCGGTTTTCTCAGTGTTTTTTTTTTTTTTATAACCTATACGTATGTAGTTGAGTACTTAATGCAGTAAAAGTGGCTGATATGAGTCCCTCAACTTTTTCGAAACGAATTCCATTTCCGATCATTCTGGAGCGATTTCTCCAGATGCGTATATACAAATCAACTTGTGCTGCTAAAAATCGAGTTATTATTATCTACGTATTCTCGACCTACTCGTATTTAACGAACTCGTCTGAATTTGGTTCAATTTTCAGGCGGACACCTAACGAGATTTTTTGATCCTGTATTTCACGAGGAAAAAATTCAAAAATAAATGCTTTTTCGTTCGAAGGAAAATTTTTAAAATTAGCAGGAATGGCTTTGTTTTTTCTAGGCTTCTATAGATCAATGCTCTTTCGATCTAACTTGCGGTTTTGTCTAAAATGAGTGTGAGTTTTAAAAGGTTCCCTTATGAGCAGACTTGATTAATCAGACCTACTTAATCATATCTGGGTATACTCTGGATCCACGGTCCAATAAGATCTGTTCAGACTTGGTTAGATCCAATAAAGATGACCTGATCGGATTTGATAAGATCGGATTAGATCTGGTTAGGTCTGATCACATCTGCCCTGTTGTGTACTTTGGTATGGTTATGATGAGAACCAATAGGTATTCATAAGTTGTACCTTATATTGCACAATAAATTCCCCCACCCCCTCGTGGGGAATGGGGACACTTGAAAAAAAAAAAAAAAAAAAAAAAAAGATTTCAAATCTTTGATCAAATGTGAACAGATCCAATTATTTTTCAATGAGTCTAATCTGTATGTATTCTTACAATAGTTATTTATCCACCTTCAAGTATAACGAATTTCTAACAATGAACTTTTTGTTGCTTCTTTCCATACGAATGTGAAACCAGGATCATCAGATGCTGTTACATCTCCATCAACTAGACGCCGTGTTGTAGTCTTCGATATTGATGGTACACTTTGTAAAGGTGGTTCGGTGTGGGAGTCAGGTCAGAAGAAGAACTCATTAAGAAGAGCTTTCCGGAATGTCCAATCATTGTCTGGAATCATCATTATCGTGACGGATCCGTTGGCAGATATCCGTATTTATTTCTACCTCACCTGAAAATTTTATTCGATTACTTATTGGAGCAAGGCGTTCGAATAGTTTTTTTTTCTTCTGCTATGAAAGAAAGAAATCTAGCAGTCATTCCAGAACTACTTACTTCCTTCTGGGACAGTGAGAAATTTGAAGCACTGAAAGCCGAAGGACAATTTGACATTTTTTCCAGTGAACATTTGCATAAAAGAACTACTCGTGGCGGTGGTTGGAACTTTGCAAAAGATTTAAAAGTAGTTATTCGAGATGGTGAAACGTTATCAGATGCCATTTTAGTGGAAGATGACGGAAGTTATGCTATTGATGACCAGAAACCATGTTTATTTATCATAGATATCACGTTTTGGGACATAACGGATAAAGACAAGGTAGAAAAGAAAGATGAAATATGTGGATACCCTAAATGGGAGGGAAAAACTAGTAATTTTCCAGTGAATAGTGTTTACTACATGTTGGGTGTGTTCAAGACCTATTTTGAACACGAGAAGTACAAAGTGTTGCCTTTAAGAGAAGGCTTGAATCAACTTTTACCTCAGGAAGCACACGAAATGACTGGCAAGTTTTTTGTGAAACATTCGTTTGCTGATGATATGATAAATTTAGGATTAGCAGAGGTACAGAAACTGGTTCCTGATGCTATGTATTATTAATTATACTATCCGTTTGGTCTGTATTCTATATTAATGTACTATATTTTAGTTATTTTCAAGTATCGAAAATGTGTTCAAAGAAATTATTATTGACTGAATTATAGACTGATTACTTGAGTGATTAACAAAATGATTTTATTTTTGAAGCATTTTTGCGCACTTTCTTACTAGGAAACCTCCAGAGGCGTCCGCCTCCGTTCTGAACCTCATTTGTTTTTTGAAAATTGTCCCAACGTATCGCTTTTTTGCGGATAAACGGCCAAAAAGACTCGCACTTACACCAAAAATTTGAAAAAAGGCTGACTTTTTCGACAAAAACTGCAAAAAAAGTTAAAAATAATTGTAAAAAACCAGCTTTTTAGCAGAATTGCCGAAGATGCTGATAATTCTTACTTATTTTTCAAACGGGTAGGTAATCATTGAAAATTTTCATTTATTTTTTTTCAATCAAAAATTTGCAAAAGAGACGCTTTCTTGACAAAAATTGCGAAAAAAATTATTATTTTTGCCAATAATTTTCAAAAAGTGCCACATTTTGCTAAAGTTGCGAAAGTTTTGCTTTTTTGGGCAAAGTTACTCACTTTTCATCAAAGTGTTTTAAAATAAATCTCACTTCTTTTCCAAAAATCAGCGAAAAGTCTCTTCGCTGTTTTGCCAAAAATAGCCATTGTCAAAAGTTCCCAAAATGATCTACTTTTTTTAAAATTTCCAATCTTGCTTCATGACATCATGACTAAAATTTTCAATTGTTCAAAAATTGACAAAAATTTCTTTTTTTGGAAAAAATGTTTAAAAATTTCCAAAGCTTTTCTTTTTAGACAATTTTTTTTTTGCCAATTCTTAATAATTAAAATGTGTGGCCTTTCATAGCATATAATTAGAAAGCCCTCCCTTTTAATCAAAAATTTACAAAAATTTCAAGGATTTTTTTACCAAAAACTTGCATAAAAGTCGCCCACTTTCTATAAGAATTTGTCAAAACTTCCCAAAATGTTCTATTTTTTCTTAAAATTTCAAAATCTTGCTTTATTACTAAAATTTTCAGTTGTTCAAAAATTGACAAAAATATCTTTATTTGCAAAAATTTTTTGAAAAATCTCACTTTTTTCAAAATTTTGCCAAAGTTTTGACAGCATTTTTTTTCCAATTCTTAATAATTGTTCAAATGTGTTGTTTTTTTCAGAGCATAATTTGAAAATCCCTCTCTTTTAATCAAAAATTTTTTATTTTACTGTAAAAATTATTTCGTTCACCAAATTGTTTTCCAAAAAACGCTGCTTTTTACTGAAATTGATGAGGTCTTGCGTTCTGACAAAAATTCTCGTTATTTAAAAAAATTGCTGGACGGTCTCACATTGGTCACATTGTTACAAAAATTACCCAAAAATTTCGCTCCTAAAACTTATAAAATTTTAGTAAATGTTTCTCAAAATGTACGAAAAAGATGATCTACTTGAAAACGGTGTAAAATCATTGATAAATATACCAATAACTGTTGAAAAATAAAAAATTTGAAAGGCAGTTGAAATGTAGGAAAAAGTGTTGAGAACGGTTCTTAAATGCCATAAAAATGCTAATAAAAAGAATTAAAGTCATTCGTGTTGAAAACATGGTAAAATGCTGTAGAAACACTCAATAAAGTAACACCTAAAATAATTCAAAATTATCGGGAAAATATCAATTAGATTTTCCAAGCATGCACGAAAAGGTGCTGGAAACGCGCTAAAATGGCACATAAAAGCTTCAAAAAAAAAGCATTTAATCAAATTCACTAAAAATGACTGAATATTGCTGAAATTTTAATGAAAATTGCCTAAACTGTTTGGAAATGCTCAAAAAAAAAAAGTAGAACCCCTCGAAAATGCTTTAAAATCTCCCAGTGTGTGAGAGTAAATTGAAGTGTTTATTCTGATTTGTTCACTTTGCTCAGAAAAATTATCTGTCATGAAAATGTTTGCAAATCGCCCATAAAACAGTTTTTTTTGAGTTGTTTTAAATTTTCAGAAATTCGCCAAAGGTCCAGAAAATGAATTTCAGAATCAGAAATTTTGGTTACGAGGGTCCTAGATCGATGCTCATTCAATCTAGCTTGGTTTGGTTTAAATTGGAGAATGTGAGTTCGAGAAGTTCCCTTGTGAGCAGTGGCTCTCTTATATCGAGTCCCCCAAATTAGGTAAAAATTTAAAAAAATAAAAAATTGATGTCTGTGGAAACTTTTTGAAAATTTATCATGTATGTATGCGCAGAATCTTTGTAAATAAGCACCTTTTGTGTCTTATTTGTGAGGAGGAGGAGGAGGGGGGGGGGTGTCGACCGAAAATTTGTCGACTGACGTGGCGTGAAATGGAAGTTTTTGGCAATATGTATTGACAAAAAACACGACTTTATGCCAAGATTAAGAATTTTTGATACTTTGACAATTCGGATTTTTTGATAATTTAGACCAAAAATATCTACTTTTATGATACGCAATTTATAAAACAAATGTGTTCATATTGTTTTAAACAAAAATCGAAATTTTAGACAGTTTTACCAGAGAATGGAACTTAATGAACACTTTTTGTCAATTATTGCAAAATTGAGGCTTTTTGAGCATATTTACAGAAAACAACACTTTTTTAGCATTTTGGAAAATACCGCTTCAAAAATTAGTCATTTTTTACAATTTTGATCAAAATTAGTAGTTTTTGACAATTTGGAACAAAATTAGTCGTTTTTTACAAATTTGACCCAAATTAGTAGTTTTTGACAAATTTGATCAAAATTAGTAGTTTTTGACAATTTTGACCAAAATTAGTCTTTTTTGACAATTCGACATAAATTAGTAGTTTTTTGTTTTGACAATTTTGATCAAATTTAGTCGTTTTTGACAAATTTGACCAAATACCAAAATTAGTCATTTTTTTTACAAATTTGACCAAAATTAGTCGTTTTTGACAATTTGTCCTAAATTAGTCGTTTTTGACAATTTTGACCAAAATCAGTCTTTTTTTTTGTAAATTTTGACCAAAATTAGTCATTTTTTTTTTACAAATTTGTCCAAAATCAGTCGTTTTTGACAAATTTAACCAAACTCAGTCAGTTTTGACAAATTTTACCAAAATTAGTCATTTTTGACAATTTTGACCCCAATTTGGACTTTTGACAGCCATACTCAAAAATCAAAAATGTTTGACAATTACAATCAAAATTGGGAGATTTTAACCAAAATTTGGGCATTTTGACGTTTTTGACAAAAATGAAGATTTTTGAAAATTTTGTAAGAAATCAAGTCTTGTTGACAGTGGACATTGAACAATGTCTACAACAACATAAATTTTGAGAAAATTGTGATAGAAATTACAGCTTTTGGACAATGTTGTGTAATTTTCGGGCGATAAAGAAAAAAGTTGATGATAAACCAGGAATTTTCAGCAATTTTGGCAATTTTGCAGAAATGATTTTAACCAAAAAGCCAGAATTTCGGGCAATTGAAAAAAAATATCAAGATTTTTCAAAGCAAGGTTCGCATAAAAGTAGAAATTTTTGTCGATGTTGTTTAAAAATACGAGAAATTTTTAAACAATTCTGTTTCAGAAAAAAAAAGGATTTTTCAAAGTATTTTTCGTGAAAAAGCAGATTTTCTTGTATGTAGGTACATTGTGTAAAAGCAGCAGTAACAATTTTTCCAAACGAGCAGGATTTTCAGAAATTTTGTTGGAATTATGGCACAAATTTTAGGCAATTTAAGCAAAAAAGCACAAATTTTTTAAAATCTTGGGAAACAGGTTAAAATTGGGATTCTTTTTGACAATTGTTTGGCCATAAAGCAGGGTAAAAGTAAAATATTTATCAGGAATTCTGGACACTCCTGCAAAAGTATTGATCAGATCAGATCAGACCTATTTAATCATATCTGAGCATGATACCTGTTCAGACCTAATCGGACCCAATAAGGATGACCAGATCGGATTTGATCAAATCCAATCAGATCTGTCCAGACTTCAAGGCCTTGGTTGGATCCAATGAGGTCTCCCCCCATCGGATCTGATCGAAAGTGAACAAATCTCACCGGATCAGAACTAGGATCTGATCAAGTCAAACTGGATCCAGGAAACGACCAGATTTGATCAGTCCTGATAGACCACAATCCATACACGAAAAAGTGCTCTAGAAGTTGATTTTGTATTTTTTTTTCGGGAACCAAAAAAACGCGCTGCCAAAATGAAGGTACTATGTGCCCCATTCAGAAAAGTGCAATTTTGAAATTTTTCCCTTGCACAAATGGGGGGTGGACCCTCAAAAAGGTGATTTTGGGGACATGGTCGGAACCACAAAAACTCGACGGGGTTGTGTTGGGGGACTTCTCCCGATACCAAATATGTGATTTTTTTCCGTGACACCCTGCACAACTGCATATTATGGCACTTTGAATGCGATTTTTATGCATTTTTGGCCAATTTCGACGATAAAACGGCTCTTATGACCAGAGTATGGCCTGGAAGCAACGGATTCTTGGACGTGTGTTAAACGAGGATATTTGAAGCCCAACTACGCAAAAACGGTGAAAAAATACTTGCACAACGCGATTTTATGCGCACTAATGGGTTTGTCAGCTACCCCCCACCACCAGAATTCAACAATGCATTATATATCCGATAATATCGATGCGACCTATCAAAATGATATAAAATTTCGCGCTGAACTCTAAAATCGCAAGCATTTTTCATTTCCACCCCCGCATGATGGCGTTTTGCCCCCCCCCAACTGAATCCAACTATGATATTTGAACACGTTTTGCATATTTCGCGTTGATTTTTTTTTTTTTTTTTTTTTATTTCATGTTTTAAAATTACAACGGCCGCTATTAGCCACAATTAATTATTTTAACAAAATTTACAATATTTTGCGCATGAGGGGCCCAGTGGTCCCTTATGCATGACTTTTCAATCTAGGATATGTTTGCGTTTCAGTCTCCTGACTGTGTCATCATCCATGAGTTTGATTGCTTCGATATTTGAGTGCTCTTCTAATCTCTCCAGGTGTCTTGTTTTCAATTCGGTGACTACATCGTTTATGTAAGGGATACCGCAATGTGAGTGAATATCTTTGTTAGTTGTGTAACGAGGAGCGTTTGTTGCCACTCTTAGGATCTTGTTTTGGGCTCTTTGAATTATTTCAATGTTGCTTTTGGATGCTGTGCTCCATATTTGGGCACCATACATCCAAATTGGCTTGAGTATTACCTTGTATAGAAGTAATTTGTTATCTAGTGAGAGTCTGCTATTTCCTCTCATCATCCAATACATTTTTTTATATTGTAGGTCCAGTTCTTTTCTTTTTTTTGTAATATGGTCTTTCCATGTGAGTCTACCATCAAAGTGAATTCCTAAGTATTTGACAACGTTTTTTTGAGGTATCATTTTATTATCAAGTATGACTGGTGGGCAATTCGAATTCCTTAGTGTGAAATTGATATTTGTAGATTTTTCTGCATTAACTTTGATTTTCCAATTATGCATCCAAGTTTCTATCTTGTTGAGATGGTTTTGAAGTTTTTCTGATGCTTTGACATGGTCTTTGTCCATTGCTAGAATCGCGTTGATGGTGAGAATTTATGTGTACGCAATCAGAATGAATCTCATATTCGTTATTTGGGAATATTTTTGCTTCAAAATTTTTCATTCAACCTTCACCCCCTCCCCTCCCATTTCAGGACTATGTTAGAACATAGATTTTAAAACATAGACATGACCCATCGAAATGGTATAAAATTTTGCGCTGAGCTCGAAAATTGCAATCATTTTTCATTTGTACCCCCTCGGTGGAGTTTTGCCCCCTCCCTTCATCTGACAGTCATTCCCGAACTACTTACATCGTACTGGGGTAGTGAGAAATTTGAAGCCCTGAAAGCCGAAGGACAATTTGATATTTTTTTCGAAGAACATAGGCGTAAAGGAACCTTTCCTGACGAAGGAAACTATGTAAAAGATTTAAAAGTAGTTATTCGAGACGGCGAAACGTTATTAGATGCCATCTTAGTCGATGATGACTACAAGATTACTGCTCATGATCAGAAACCATTTTTATATATCATAGATTTATCGTTATGGAGCATAAAGGATAAAGAAAAGATAAGGAAAAATGAAGGTAGAGATGGTTTTTGGGGCAAAAAAAGTAGTAACTTTCCAGTGAATAGTGTTTACTACATGCTCGGTGTATTCAAGACCTATTTTGGACATGAGAAATACAAAGTGTTGTCTTTAAGAGAAGGCTTGAATCAACTTTTACCTAAGGAAGCACAGGAAGCACACGAAAACCCTTGCGATTTTTTTGCGAAACATTCGTTTGCAGATGATATGATCAATTTAGGATTATCAGAGGTACGGAAAGTGGTACCTGATGCCATGTATTATTAACTACCCGTTTTTAAGTATCGAAAATGTGTTCGAAGAAATTGTTATTGACTGAATTATTATAGACTGATTACTTAAGTGATTAACAAATGATTTTATTTTTGAAGCGTTTTTGTACACTTTCTAACTAGGGAACATCTCGATTTCTCGAGGCGTCCGCCTCCGATTTGAGCAAGACGAGCGACGGTTTTTGAAAAGAGCGTCGTCTAATGCCTCCATGATCCGAATTTCTGCTCCCAATATTGATTATTCAATTTTTTGTAGATTTTTTAACGTTCAAAATTGATCATTTTGGGCAATTACTGTCTGTGTGTGGTGTGTATTTTGTGTGTACGAGTATGTTTATTTGTTGGAGTCTCCAACGTACATATTACTGGAAATATTGAAATCCGGTTACAGGGAGTTGATCATAGAACTACTCGAACTCGGTAAATTTTCAAATAACTACAAGTGAATAACTAAAAAATTGAAAAAATGCTGGCTTTTTCGACAAAAATTGCAAAAAAGTATCATTTTTTGAAGATAGTTGTAAAGTCCTGCTTTTTAGCAACATTGCTGAAAATGCTGATAATTCTTACATTTTTTTCAAATGGGTAGGTAATTATGAAAAATTTCAATTTATTTTTTTTAACCAAAAATTTGCAAGAGTCGCTTTCTTGACAAAAATTGCGAAAACTTAATATCTTCATATTTTTTTGAAAATAGTTGTAATAGCCCTGCTTTTTAGCAAAGTTGCTGAAAATTCTGAAAATTCTCACTTTTTTTCAAAAAAGTACTGCGGTAATTTATTGAAATAATTCTTACCTTTTTTTTTCAAATAAGTAGGTAATCATTAAAAAAACTCTCACGCATTGAGCGTGAGAAGACCGACTTTTCGTAAAATAAAAATCTTTTACGAACGAATTGATCCACTTTTATTTAAACATTCATTCGCGAACGAACTGATTCGTACAAGTGACTCGTTCGTGAATGAATTGATTCGTATAACTGACTCGTTCGTGAATGAATCGATTTGCACAAGTGACTCGGTCGTGAACGAATCGATTTGTACAAGTGACTTGTTCGCGAACGAATCGAATCATACAAGTGAATCGTTCACGAACGAATTCGATTCGTACAAGTGAATCGTTCGTGAACGAATTAATTCATACAAGTGAATCGTTCGCGAACGAATCGATTCATACAAGTGATTCGTTCGCGAACGAATTGATTCATTTACTCAATTTTTCATGAATCATTCACGAACGAATTGAATTATTTTTTCTGAATCATTCGCGAACGAATTGACATTTCTTTGTGAATCATTCGCGAACGAATTGATTCGTATTAGTGACTCATTCGTGAACGAATTTATTCATAAATTAAAGATTCGTTGGCGAATGGTTCTTTCAAAAAATTGATCAATTCGTTCACGAATGATTCACAAAAAATTGAAGGTCGTATACTTGATAGGAATCGAGCAAACCTAGTGAGATTTCAAGTTTCATCGAAATCAGTTCAGCCATTTCCTAGGTAATGAGTTTTGAAAAATTCTGAACAAAAATTTTGTCGCTCAACAAATTTGAAAGCTTTGAGCTTTTGAAAATTTTGTTTTCGATTACGCGCGAAAGCTACGAACTTTTGGATCATGGTGCAAGTCTGGCATCATAGGAATGGTGATGGACTTGTGATACTTCAAGTTTCAGAAAAATTGGTTCAGTCGTTACTCAAGGTAATGATTTTTAAGTGAAAAATGTCGAATGTCGCTCGATAAACTTGGAAGCTTTGAACTTTTGGAACTTGATGATGATGGCGAAATCTCCGCTAAGTAGTGTAGTTCTGAAATTTCAAATTTGATCAAAATCGATTCAGCCGTTGCTGAGAAATTAAATTTTATGTGTAAATTCACCTCATCACATACGAGTACTTAAATATTTAAGTAAAGACTTGGCACACGAATTCATTTAAAATTGAACTTTTAAAAAAATTATTTCTCAGGAACGGTTGAACCGATTTTGATGAAACTCAAAATGTCAGCCCTTGGATTCTAGCCGGACAATTTGTCACCATCATCGTGTTTCAAAAGTTCAAAGCTTCCAAGTTTATCGAGCGACAAAATTTTTTTTCGACATTTTTCACTTAAAAACTCATTTAAAAATTTATTTCTCAGGAACCTTTGAACCGATTTTGATCAAACTCAAAATGTCAGCCCTTGGATACTAGCCGGACAATTTGTCACCATCATCGTATTTCAAAAGTTCAAAGCTTCCAAGTTTATCGAGCGACAACATTTTTTTTCAACATTTTTCACTTAAAAATCATTACCTTGAGTAACGACTGAACCAATTTTTCTGAAACTTGAAGTATCACAAGTCCATCACCATTCCTATGATTTCGCACTTGCACCATGATCCAAAAGTTCGTAGCTTTCTTACGTAATGGAAAACAAAATTGAGCGTTTTCAAATTTTCGGGTGGTGACTTTGCACAAAATTTATTAAAAATTTAATTTCTCAGCAACGGCTGAACCGATTTTGATCAAATTTTAAATGTCACAACTAGGCTACTAGCCGAACATTTTGGCATCATCATCAAGTTCCAAAAGAACGCAGCTTCCAAGTTTATCGAGCGACAACATTTTTTTTCGAAATTTTTCAAAATTCATTACCTAGAAAACGGCTGAACCGATTTTGATGAAACTTGAAATCTAAGTAGGCCTCTACAATCTCTATAATTTCGCATATTCACTTCGATCCAAAAGTTCGTAGCTTTCGAATTAAATCAAAAATTCAAAAAAAATTGTATATATATATATACTGTCTTAGAGTACATTGCGAGATCCGACATATACACAGGCATTGCGAGATCCACCCAAAAAAAATTTGAAAAATGCTAAAAACTGAAATAATAACCCTACAACTTCGTTCAAACGCACGTTGCAGTGTGTAAACAGTGCCTTTCTATGCATTGCCGCCATCAATTTCGCGATCCGCATAAACCGAGATCCACCAACGGCCTAAACCTGATTTGGGGGTGGATCTCGCAAGATGCGTCGTTTATCTATTTTCAAAAATTGTATATAAGTATATAAATAGTAGGTAAAACGAGATCCGGCTGAAAATGGGTGTACAGGGTCCCCCGGATCTCACGAGTACCGTGGCATATGAGAGAACTTGCGAGATCCGGCAAAAGGATCTCAGGATCTCGCAATGCCCGATTTTATATAAAACGGATCTCATAATGTATGGTTTTTACATGTATATATCTATATATATACAGGGTGTTAAATAAAGCGTGGGCAATAATTTCACAATAGATGCAACTCGAGTAGACGAACAAAAAACGTTATTATGATAAGTTGCCTATCTTGCAAAATGAAGGCGCTACGTGCTCCGCAAAACTAGAAATTTACCAATTTTGAAAAATTCATCAAAAATAAGAAAACGTTTGAATCATTCAAGTGATGCCCCTAACCCATAGTACTCGAGTGGGCGAACAGAAAAAGTTATCATGACCAATTGCCTATCTTCAAAATTGAAGGGGCAAACACAATTTCAAAATTCAAATTTGGGGCACTCGAAATTTGGAAATTTTGAATCAAGTTTGCCCCTTCAATTTTGAAGATAGGCAATTGGTCATAATAACTTTTTCTGTTCGTCCACTCGAGTACTATGGGTAAGGGGCATCATTTAAATGATTCAAACATCTTCTTATTTTTGATGAATTTTTCAAAATTGGTGAATTTTGGTTCAAAAATGAGGTAATTTCTTCAATACGCAGACAGTAAGAAAATGTTTGAATCATTCAAAGGATATCCTTAACCCATAGTACTCGAGTGGACGAACAGAAAAAGTTATTATGACTAATTGCCTATCTTCAAAATTGAAGGGGCAAACACAATTTCAAAATTCAAATTTGGGGCACTCGAAATTTGGAAATTTTGAATCAAGTTTGCTCCTTCAATTTTGAAGATAGGCAATTGGTCATGATAACTTTTTTTGTTCGCCCACTCGAGTACTATGGGTTAGGGGCATCACTTGAATGATTCAAACGTTTTCTTATTTTTGATGAATTTTTCAAAATTGGTAAATTTCTAGTTTTGCGGAGCACGTAGCGCCTTCATTTTGCAAGATAGGCAACTTATCATAATAACGTTTTTTGTTCGTCTACTCGAGTTGCATCTATTGTGAAATTATTGCCCACGCTTTATTTAACACCCTGTATAAACCTTATATAAGGAAACTCGAAACGCAAAGAAAAGTCACTCCCCGACCCAACTTCCACTATCGCAACAAATACAATACTCCACTTTTCTCCGAAAAGTCGGTAAAATGTTTTATTTATTTTTTTTTCAACCAAAAATTTGCAAAAGAGTCGCTTTCTTAAGCGAAAAAATGTAGTATTTTTGTCAAATTTCCAAAAATTCCCACATTTGGCTGAAATCTCCAATGTTTTGCTTTTTTGACAAAAAATACTCGCTTTTCATCAAAGTTGCTTAAAATATCGCATATTTTTTCCAAAAATTACCAAAAAATATCACTGCTTAACCAGGAATTGCCATTGTCAAAAGTTCTCAATTAGTTGTACTTTTTATTGCTAAAATTTCCATTCTTGCGTTTTGACAAAAATTTTCAGTTGTTCGAAAATTGACGAAAATTTATCATTGTTTGTAAAAAATTTTGAAAAATTTCAATTTTTTCCAAAAAATAGGTACCAACGTTATTTATTTTTTTTTTTCGTAGACAAAACTTTTTTCCAATTTTTAGTAATTGTCAAAATATGCTCCTTTTTGTTAGAGCATGCAGCATAGGTAACTAAAAATCCTTGCCTTTTAACCAAAAATTATCAAAAATTTAAAATAACTAAGTTTTTTAAAAAAAATCAAAATCTTGCATAAAAGTCTTAGACCGGGCAAACAGCGGTTTTAAAAAGGAAAAAATTGGCACATCAATTTTTTCTTCGGGAATGTGTTCAGATGGACACCTTGAACTACCAAAAAAAAAAGCCAGCCCTCCAACTCCTGGAACTAATTTTCTAGGGGGCTAAAACCGGTTGCGATTTACGTTTTTTGCGTTTTACTCTGTAAATATTGGATTTACGAGAAAATCTACCATAACAAAAAATGTTGCCCTTCAAATTCTCGATAATTTGATACTACTCTCGATACACATCCCTCAAGGGGGGTGTCTAAAAATAGGGGTGGAAAGAGTAGGTGTTTCAAAAAATGTCAGTCCAATAAATAAATCAAAGTTACCACTTAATATCATTCGTTTTCGCTCAAATTTTTTTTACAAAGTCTACTCACCCAACTACTAATCAAACCACCAACCACCACTGACTGGTCTTTAACCCTCACTGAGGGTTGGTGGGAGATGCTTAATTTTTCAAGTAACACACAACTGAATCATGTATTCGAAAAACGAATCTGGACGTGTGATATATCGAAGAGTATGTTTTCGATGTCGCTGAATACGAACACGAACTTATTTTCTGGGCCCAACCCCTCAAAGCCCCTCTGTGCCCCAAAAAGGGGGTAAAAATTGTGAAAATTCGAGTGATATATCGAATGGTATGTTTTCGAGGTCGCTGAGTACGAATATGAACTTATTTTTGGTGTCCAACCCCTCAATGCCCCCCTGTGCCCCAAAAAGGGGGTCAAAACTTTGAAAAATTCTGAAAAGTCGAGTGATATATCGAATGATATGTTTTCAAAGTCACTGAGTACGAATATTGCCTTATTTTTTGGGCAATACCCCGCAAAGTTCCTAACTGCCCCAAAAAAGGCCAAAATTTTGAAATTTTCTGAAAATTTGAGTGACATGTTGAATTGTATTTTTTCGAAGTCGCTGAGTACGAATATGAACTTATTTTTGGGGTCCATCCCCTCAAAGCCCCTCTGTGCCCCAAAAAGGAGGTCAAAACTTTGAAAAATCGCGAAAAGTCGAGTGATATATCGAAGAGTATGTTTTCGAGGTCGCTGAATACGAATATGAACTTATTTTCTGGGCCCAACCCCCTTCAAAGCCCCTCTGTGCCTCAAAAAAGGCCAAAATTTTGAAAAATTCTGAAAAGTCGAGTGACATATTGATTGGTATGTTTTTGAAGTCGCTGAGTACGAATATAACCTTATTTTTTGGATCTAACCCCAATACGCTTTCCCATCCTCCCGATGTAAGCCGGCTTTTCCCAAGCTTTGTCGGCCTTTTTCTCGAACATTAACTAAAACACCAGACTTCTTATCGCATACAGCACAAATCATTTTAAATTAATTTAAAAAAACATCACACAAAAAACATTTTTTTATAAAACACAAACTTCAAATTTTTGATGTTTTTCTTTCATAAAAAAAATTAATTTCATTTTTTGGGTTTCGCTTGGTATATATCCAATTATCCATTAATAAACGAAAGTGAAAACTTCCCAGAGCAGAAATCATCATAATATGAATTCTTTGAGATAGGCAAAAAGATTGACATCTTACTTTCTAAAGACACGGAGGATAATTATATGGTGCGTTGGTGGGTCGTGTAAAGGGTAAAATGAGTGAGATAATGAAAATGAGTCCATGGTCTTGTTTTCAACGATCTTGAAAATATAATATTCGATGTATATTACACGATTTCTGGCAACTTTTCAAAATGGTATCCTATTTAGGGAAGCGTAAGGGGGTTTTGAGGAATAGTAAGTAGAAAAACAGCTCATATTCGGGTTCAGTGTTCTCGAAAAGATATTATTCGATGTATCACACGACTTTTCACAATTTTTCAAAATTTTGACCCCCTTTTTGGGGCACAGGAGGGCTTTAAGGGGCTGAACCCCAAATATAAGTTCATATTCGTACTCAGCAACTTTGAAAACATATCATTCGATTTATCACTTGATTTTTCGCGATTTTTCAAAACGTTGACCCCTTTTTTGGGGCACATGGGGGCTTTGAGGGGTTGGGCCCAGAAAATAAGTTCGTGTTCGTATTCAGCGACATCGAAAACATACTCTTCGATATATCACTCGACTTTTCACAATTTTTCAAAATTTTGACCCCCTTTTTGGGGCACAGGGGGGCATTGAGGGGTTGGACACCAAAAATAAGTTCATATTCGTACTCAGCGACCTCGAAAACATACCATTCGATATATCACTCGAATTTTCACAATTTTTACCCCCTTTTTGGGGCACTGAGGGGCTTTGAGGGGTTGGGCCCAGAAAATAAGTTCATATTCGTATTCAGCGACCTCGAAAACATACTCTTCGATATATCGCACGTCCAGATTCGTTTTTCGAATACATGATTCAGTTGTGTGTTACTTGCAAAATTAAGTACCTCCCCACCAACCCTCAGTGAGGGTTAAAGACCAGTCAGTGGTGGTTGGTGGTTTGATTAGTAGTTGGGTGAGTAGACTTTGTAAAAAAAATTTGAGCGAAAACGAATGATATTAAGTGGTAACTTTGATTAATTTATTGGACTGACTTTTTTTGAAACACCTGCTCTTTCCACCCCTAATTTTAGACACCCTCTTGAGGGATGGGTATCGAGCGTAGTATCAAATTGTCGAGAATTTGAAAGGGAACATGTTTAGTCATGGTAGTTTTTACCGTAAACCTAATACTTTCGGAGAAAATCGCAAAAAACGTGAATCGGAACCGGTTTTAGCCCCCTAAAAAAATTAGATCCAGGTTTAGGAGGGTCGGTTTTTTTGTTTTGGTAGTTCAGGGGGTTCATCTGAACACATTCCCGAAGGAAAAATTAATGTGCCAATTTTTTTTACGTTATTTTCTCGCTTCATCTCCCATTTTCTACAAAAATTATTTCGTTCACGAATTGTTACCAAAAAACGTTGATTTTTACTGAAATTGTAGAGGTCTTGCCTTCTGACAATAATTCTCGGTATTTGAAAAAATTGCTAGAAGATCTCACATTACTCACATTGTTTCAAAAGTTACACTAAAATTTTTGCTTGTGAAACCAACTTATGAAATTTCAGTAAAAGTTTCACAAAATGTACGAAAAAGATGATCTAAAAACACCCCATAAAACACAATACAATAATAATTGATGAACATAATATACCAATAACTACTAACATTTTTTTGAAAGTTGTGGGAAATGCAAGAAAAAGTGTTGAAAACGTTCTATAACGTCGTAAAAACACTAATAAAAAGTATCAAAAACATCGGATCATGATCAAAAATATGAACAAGATGTAATCCGATCAAAACTTTGATTTGATCAAGTCAAACTGGATCCAGGAAAGGAGCAGATTTGATCAGTCCGGACTGGAACCAATAATTTTCTAATGAATCTATCTGTATACTCTTACAATAGGCATTTGTCCTACCTCAAATAAAACGAATTTCTAACAGTGAACTTTTTGTTGCTTTTTTCCATACGAATGTGAAACTAGAATTATCAGACGCTGTTACATCTCCATCAACTAATAGAAGCCATGTTGCAGTCTTCGATATTGATGATACACTTTGTAAAAGTGATGTGAGGGATAAAGAAGAAGAAATCATTAGGAAGAACTTTCCGGAATGTCCAATCATTGACTGGAATCGGCGTTGTTACGACGGATCCATTGACAGAACCCCCCATGTATTTCTGCCTCACCTAAAAATTTTATTCGATTACTTATTGGAGGATGGCGTACGAATCGTTTTTTTTTCTGGTGGTTCCAAGGAAAGAAATCTAGCAGTCATTCCAGAACTACTTACATCCTTCTGGGGTAATGAGAAATTTGAAGCTCTGAAAGCCGAAGGACAATTTGATATTTTTTCCGAGGAACATTTGCGTAAAAGTACTTCTCGTTTCGAAGGAAACTATGTAAAAGATTTAAAAGTAGTTATTCAAGACGGTGAAACGTTATTTGATGCCATTTTAGTGGAAGATGACTACACTTTTGCTGCTCATGATCAGAAACCATATCTATTTATCATAGATTTAACGTTTTGGCGCATAACGGATAAAAACGACGTGGAAAAGGTAAAACATATACGCTGTGATTGGGAAGGAAAAAGTATTAATTTTTGCTTGAATAGTGTTTACTACATGCTCGGTGTGTTCAAGACCTATTTTGGACATGAGAAATACAAAGTGTTGCCTTTAAGGGATGGCTTGAATCAACTTTTACCTAAGGAAGCTTACAAGAACGGTAGGGAGTTTTTTGCCAAACATTCGTTCGCCGATGATATGATTAATTTAGGACTATTAGAGGTATAGAAACTGGTTTCTAATGCCATGT
Source organism: Planococcus citri (assembly GCF_950023065.1). Lineage (NCBI taxonomy): Eukaryota > Metazoa > Arthropoda > Insecta > Hemiptera > Pseudococcidae > Planococcus > Planococcus citri. Next base: position 68,344,657 of record NC_088680.1, read on the forward strand.
ATTATTGAGTATACTATTCGTTTGGTCTGTAATTCTAGATTACTGTTATTTTAGGTATTCTAAAGTATCGAAAATGTGTTCAAAGAAAATAGTATTATTGACTGAATAAAGTAATTACTCGAGTGATTAACAAATGATTTTAGTTTTGAAGCATTTTTGTGCACTTTCTAACAAGAGAAAGCCCCTCGCGGCGTCCGCCAACGATTTGAGCAAGACGACGGTTTTTGAAAATGGCGTAGTCTAAGTGCTCACCTACATAACAGAGCAACCGAGCAACCAAACCAAAATTTTTTGTTTTGGTTGCTTGGTTGCTCGTATTTCAGCCAATTACCGAACGACTTTTGAAGTTGCTAGTTGCTCGGTTGCTCAGTTGCCTCGCTATGTATTAGGTGAACACTAAAGTCCCCGTATAACCCGAATTTCTGCTCCCAATATTAATTTTTTTATTATTAAATTTTTTGTAGAATTGACCATTTGTTTGTTTATTTGTTGGAGTCTCCAGTATTATCTGAAATATAATAGAAGGGCTCGATGAACTCGGTAAATTTTCAAATAACTACAAGTAAATCACTAAAAAATTGAAAAAAGGCTGCCTTCTTCTACAAAAATTGCAAAAAAGTATCATTTTTTGAAAATACATAATTGTATAGCAAAATTGATGAAAATGCTGATAATTCCCATATTTTTTTCAAATGGGTAGGTAGGTAATTATGAAAAATTTTATTTCTTTTTTTTTAAATCAAAAATTTGCAAGAGTCATTTTCTTGACAAAAATTGCGAAAAAATATCATTATGTAGGTAAGTATAGGTAATCAAATCATTAAGAATTTTCATTTATTTTTTTTTTTCAACCAAAAATGTGCAAAATAGTCGCTTTCTTGAACGAAAAAAAATTTTTTTTTGGCCAAATTCCCAAAAAGTCCTACATTTTGTTGAAATCGCAAAAGTTTTGCTTTCTTGGCAAAAAATACTCGCTTTTCATCAAAGTTGCTTAAAGCATCCTACATCTTTTCCAAAAATTACCAATAAAGTCTCTCTGTTTTGCCAGGAACTGCCATTGGCAAAAGCTCCAAAAAAGTTCTAATTTTGCTAAAATTTCCGATCCTGCTTTTGACATAACTTTTAGTTGTACATAAGTACAAAAAAATTTTGAAAAATTTCCCGTTTTTCCAAAAAAATTCCGAGTTGTTTTTTTTTGTATGTAGACGAAAATATTTTGCCAATTCTTACTTAATAATTGTCAAACTGTGCTGCTTTTTGTTAAACTATAGGTAATTGAAAAGCCTTGCCTTTTAACCAAAAATTTCCAAAAATTTAAAATTAAGGTTTTTTTTTTAAATCAAAAGCTTGCATAAAAGTCTCCCATTTTTTACAAGATATATTATTTCGTTCACCAATTTGTTAATAAGGTGTTACATCAGTCTCATTGTTCCAAAAGTGTGTTGAAAACGTTTTTTAATGTCGTAAAAACGCTAATGAAAAATATTAAAAACATCGAATCATGATCAAAAATATGAACAAGGTGTAATCCGATCAAAACTTTGATTTGATCAAGTCAAACTGGATCCAGGAAAGAAGCAGATTTGGTCAAGCCTGCCTGATCCAGTCATTTATCACCGGGTCCATTTATACCCTTAAAATATGTATTTATCCAAGTTCAAATACAACGAATTTCTAACAGTGAACTTTTTGTTGCTTTTTTCCATACGACTGTGAAACCAGGTTCGTCAGATGCTGTTACATCTCCATCAACTAGACGCCGTGTTGTAGTCTTCGACATTGATGGTACACTTTGTGAAGATCTTTTGATCTGGAAGGAACATGAAAAAACCATTAGGAAGAGCTTTCCGGAATGTCCAATTATTGTCTGGAATCAGCATTATAGCGGCAGATCCATTGGCAGACAGACACCCGCATGTATTTTTACCTCACCTGAAAATTTTATTTGATTACTTATTGGAGCAAGGTGTTCGAATAGTCTTTTTTTCTGCTGTTACCGAGGAAAGAAATGTATCGGTTATTCCAGAACTGCTTACATCCTTCTGGGGTAGTGAGAAATTTGAAGCCCTAAAAGCCAAAGGACAGTTTGACATTTTTTCTCATCAACATATGCGTCCCGGAACTTTTCATGGCGACGAAGGAGGCGATGTGAAAGATTTAAAAGTAGTTATTCGAAACGGCGAAACGTTATTGGATGCCGTCTTAGTGGAAGATAACTACGGTAGGGCTGCTCATGATCAGAAACCATATTTATTCATCATAGATATATCGTCTTGGTGCCCAACGGATAAAAACGATGTGGAAAAGGTAGCAAAAATATACTGTGATTGGGAAGGAAAAAGTATTAATTTTTGCTTGAATAGTGTTTACTACATGCTCGGTGTGTTCAAGACTTATTTTGGTCAAGAGAAATACAAAGTGTTGCCTTTAAGAGAAGGCTTGAATCAACTTTTACCTAAGGAAGCACACGAAAACGATTGCGATTTTTTTGCGAAACATTCGTTTGCTGATGATATGATCAATTTAGGATTATCAGAGGTACAGGTTTCGGGATCGGGAAAAGGTCTACTTTCGACTATATATTGCCAAATTTTCATATCTTGCCGGTTGCACTTTTTTTGGAATTTTCGTTTCGGTGCCGGTACTATAATGAGTGAAACCACTCCCAACTGTTGGATTCTGCGCCGTGATGTTTTGAAATAAAATAACGTTCAAGATTCAACACAATTTAGACTTTTATTATTTTTTGTAAATAGAATTACGTAAAAATTACAGAGAGCTGTTAACGACGACTTATAGATTAATATAACAAATAACAAAATGATACAAAATGATAATCTTCTTTGACTAGTTTAAATGAAATCATAAATCTTCTTTTATGGTATTAAAACAGGTAAAAAGGATCTGATGTTTTACGAAAACCAATACTCAAACAGTTAATGGGCATCCTGTCATCTTTCCTACAAATGAAGTAAGTCGTAACACACAGATAGGCAATCAAGTTAGAAGCTAATTGCAACAGTCTATAGCTACTTCGACACAAAGACAATCATGATTTTTCGGACAACCCCCCGCACGAGATACTACAATTATCGTACATCATTTATACAAACCCTATGGAGCCTTGCGCACAACAAGAGAACGCCAAGATATGCCTAATATTATTACAGTTTAATACGGAAACTTCCATTAAATGGGAATTTGATTTACAAAAATGGTTCAAGATCCTGTGTGACTCCGAGTTTCCAGACAGTACCATCATTAATTTATTGATGACAAAGGTCGAAACTAACATGCAACATCACTTCGATTTAAGTATTACGAAAAACCTTCAGAATTTCGGAGCTCGTATTAATGAATTAACTAAATGTGTCGTACCCATGCAGATTGTACCACCATTGGAAATCCGTGTATTCCACTTTTTACAGCAGAAAATCACAGCTTTTTTCCACACAATGAATGTAGAAACGATGAAACGGCTTACAAAGCTGCTAGAAGGAAGCTGGAATGAGTTGAAATATGTACAGATGAGGTAAATTTGTAACTGGATCGATAGAGAGCGCAAATAGTATCTAAACAGCTGGAGATCTTGTGGATAAAGTTTGTTAATTGTATCTGGAGAATTTTCTTCTGCAGAACTCGGCTGGAGTTTCTCCTCTACTCTCTGCTTCTTCTAACTCCCTTTTGAAGCGCTTCATGGCCTCGTCTTCACCTTTTTTAGCTGCCTCTGCTAACTTCTTTCGCTGAGCCTCTAATTCTGCTTTGGCTAAGACCTTCATCGTTTCTGTCTCACGATAAGCATCGAATTCTTCCTTTGAATAATTTATCACTTCCAACATAGATATCGCTGAATTGATGAGATAATTTTTAGCTCCGATCACTCGGCGCTGATCCTCATTTAAAACATGCCCTTTTTGTAGATACAGCATCCAAAGATAGATGTCATTATTATCGAGTATGTCATTCATAGATCTTGAATCTTCAAATCTTCCTAGTTGAAGAATTGTATACTGCATCCCTCGAAAATCTCTTTTTATCATATCTTCCGTAAGCACCATTCCAATATTGTCATATAATGTTGACATATTCACTGGGGCATGATAGGTGAACCATGGTTCCCGTGGTAATATCACAAAGTCACATATTACGATGAGGTAAGCAGACCTCACTGCTTTAAATTTTCCTCCTCTACTGAGCTGATCAATGAATACTCTTGAGCAATAAAATTCAATGCGCGATTTGAATGCCGCATGAGGGGCTACCTGCATCTCGACCACGATCATATCCCCTGCTGTTGTAGAGCAAAATAAATCTACAACACACGTTCTGCCTTGGGTGTGCTCTGCGACAAAGGTTTTATCAACGGTTAGTTCTTCGATGTCAGCCACATCTTTTATTAGTTCAGTTTTTAGAGCAGAATTTATGAAGGCCATTGCTCTGGCCTTTTCACCGAATACCTTCTTAAACGGTATATCGTTCACGGCCTTCATCATCTGGTAACATATAGTAAGTAAAAATGTTACAACATTGAATAAAATATGCATTCTGTCACTTTGGGTTGCCTACGTAGGTCCACAGGGATAACAAAATGTAAGACAAGACAGCATTTTATTTCTTTTCTCTCTCCAGTACTCGTATCGGCGATTTCTAACTGCCAATGTGTTCCCACACTCAAATTCTAAAATCCCTCCAAATTTCATGATCCTAGGTTGCGATGTCGTGAAATGAGAGCAAAACAGGCATTACTTTTGGAACACCCCTGTTCGTGTCAGTTAAGTAACAATGCTGGCCAAAAAAAAAAAAAAATGAAAAATGCTATCCGCATACTGAACTCAGGATAATCGCGATAATAGGGGAACATTAATCGATTACGATTAACAATGGATAGCATCGGCGACATCCCTGCAGCCGGTGTACCTACGTAGGCAGTAGGTAGTCTACAACAAGAAAAACAAGAACTGACCTCTCTGCGATCTTGTACGGGGGAAATCCCGGCCAGAGTACCCATCGGATCCCAGGCAGGCAATACGATCGGATCTTGTGTAAACACGTCTAATACTTCCTCAGGTACTATACTTTTGTCGACGACGATTTCAAACACGTACTCGTCGAACCATTCGTTGGTCATCAATAAATACCCTTTTTCTCCTCGATCATCGCCCCACGAATTTTCAACTCTCCATTTAGTAGGTTTGTTCTTTTCCTACACGAGTACAAACAAACGAACGAACGAACGGATAAGTTGATGATAACGTGCCAAAGCTATATAACCAAACTAAAACCCCCTGTAGAGCTACAGAAAGAGAAAAAAAACTTACATCGAGAGTAACGGCAGTTAAAACCATCGCATGTGACATGGCTGATTCGCCGTAAATCATTCGTTGAGCTTTCGTCATCGGTACAGATACATCAACGCCAAAAACTAATTTATAATCGTGACTGTAATAGAGCAAAAAACAGAAAAAAATGCATCGTTGAAACATCTACGTACGTACGAATTATCAGCTTTTCATTTCTAGAGAACCGTACGAATATTTAGGTTTTATGTTCAACTTACATACGGAGATCTTGTAAACCTAATTTACCGGCGAATCGTTTCGATACTTGGCAGCCGAACCATACTGGCTCGTTTATTTTTATCGACTCGGCGCAAAGTTGAGCTAACAACTCGACCGGTTGATTGTTGTAGATAACTTTTCTACCGCCGACTACGTTACCCAGACAATCGACTGTGTAAGCTTGATTATATTTATTCGATGGCCTAGGATCAGTCACTAAACAAACCTACGAATAAAAGAGAGCATACAAAAAAAAAAGGTTTAGCGAAAACTCGAAGGTTGTACTCTTTTTCTCTCATAGAGCTTACTTTATCATCGACGTTGAAAACAGGTTTAACGTATTCTTTATAAAAATCTAAAGGTGTTATTGGTCCTTTCGATTGGTACTGTTTAGATTTATCCAAATATTCCCACGTAAACGTGGAATTAGGAATACCGATACAAATGCCTACGATACGGAATATGATAACCATCTGTTCGTCGATTTTACTCTTGATGTCGGCGTCGCTGTTTCCGTCTTCGACCATTTTACGTAAAATAATGGCGAATTCGCGAACCTATTACGAACAAAAAAAAATCGTACAGGTATTTTGAAAAGTTCATTTTTTCAAACTACAGGATGCGCGAAGAGTTTGGTCTTACTTTACTCGTTAGGATCGAGTTGAGTTGAGCGCTGGCTTCCGAACTGACTGATTCGGGGAAATTTTTCTTCGGCATCAAGCCGTGTTTATTGATTAAATTGACCAACATGTCCCATTGTCCGCCATCGTTCATCGGAGTCTGTAACGAGAAAAATTTCACGTTTATTAATAACGAATTTTGAAAATGCTCGAATAGCCATAATCGACCAGTATTTCAAAAATAATCTAGATTTTTAGAATTTCACATCGTATTAATTTCGCTCCAAAAAATTAGATTTCAGATGAAATTATTCAAAATTCCATAATCTCAGAAGTGACCAAAAATCCAGCAGTTCTAAAACTCGACTCCTAAAAAGTGATCAGGACTCTCGAGAGTTCAAAAATTCAAAAAAAAGGTGACCAAAAGTTTTGAAAAAACATGGAATTTCCTCAAGAGTCCAAAAATTGATCTACGTCACAGAAGTAATCAGAATCACAAAATATAAAAAGGTGACTAAAGGCTTCAAAAAAGACCAGACCACCATAAAGTCACGAAAACTCGTCGTAAGATCAAAAAAAAAAGCAAAAGTGACCAGAAATTTGAAAAACTACAAAAAATTCTAGAAACCAATTGAAAACCCTCAAGAGTCCAAAATCCAAAAATTCTAAAAAAACACTCAAAAATTCAAAATTTCCAAAAAGTAACCAAAAAATTCAAAATGACAAAATATTCTAAAAAAAAGATTAAACATCCTCAGAAGTCCAAGATCCAAAAAAAAAGTCAAAAATTCCAAAAAGTGACTAGAAATTTTCAAAAATAGCAAAACTCTCAGAAGTCACCTAAAAAACAAAAAAAAGTGATCAAAAATTTCAAACAAGAAGCCTCCAAAACATCATAAAAACTCTCAAGATCCAAAAGTCACGAAAACTCGTCGTAAGATCGAAAAAAATTGCAAAAGTGACCAGAAATTTGAAAAACTACAAAAAATTCTAGAAACCAATTGAAAACCCTCAGGAATCCAAAATCCAAAAATTCTAAAAAAATACTCAAAAATTCAAAAATTTCAAATATGTAGTAGATAACCAAAAAATTTAAAAATGACAAAATATAAAAAAAAAGGTTAAACGTCCTCAGAAGTCCAAAATCCAAAAAAAAAGTCAAAAATTCCAAAAAGTGACTAGAAATTTTCAAAAATAGCAAAACTCTCAAAAGTCACCTAAAATACAAAAGAAAGTGATCAAAAGTTTCAAAACAAGACAACGCCTCCAAAACGTCATAAAAACTCTCAAGAGCCAAAAAATTTCAAAAAAGGGGCTAAATCTTCCAAAAAAAGAACCTAGACTTTCAAAAAGTTCAAAAAATTACCCAATTCTCAAGTAAACAAAAATTCAAAAAAATTGACCAAACGTAAAATTCATCTCCCTAATAAAAAACCTCTACCTCACAAACCAAATCTAACCCCCCCCCCCTTACGGGTGTAATAATCCTGTAATTATAAACACCCCCCCCCCCAAAAAAAAAGTTCTGAAAAAATATTGAACCTCCTAAACATTTCAAAAACTCATCATCAAAGTCTCAAAAGTAACCACAAAATATAAAAAATTAGTAAACGCTTCCAAAAATATACCAGACGTTCAAAAAGTCATAAAAACTCGTGGTGAGATAAAAGAAAATGCAAAAAGTGACAAAAAGCTATAGAAAAAAATCAAACACCCTCAAGAGTCCAAAAAATCCAAAAATTTTGAAAAAAATAGCCAAAAAACCCAAAACGCCATAAAACTCCTTAAAAGCCACAAATTTTTGAAAAAGTAAAACCAAAAAATTCCAAAAAAAACTGTGATTTTAAAAAGTGACTAGAAATATTTAAAAATGGCAAAACTCTCAGAAGTTACCTAAAAAACAAAAAAAAAAAAGTGATCAAAAGTTTCAAACAAGATAACGCTCCCAAAACGTCATAAAAACTCTCAAGAGCCAAAAAAATTCAAAAAAGTGGCTAAATCTTCCAAAAAAGAACCTAGACTTTCAAAAAGTTCAAAAAATTATCCAATTCTCAAGTCAACAAAAATTACAAAAATTAACCAAACGTTCTGAAAAAATATTGAACCTCCTAAACACTTCAAAAACTCATCATCAAAGTCTCAGAAGAAACCACAAAATATAAAAAATTAGTAAACGCTTCCACAAAAATACCAGGCGTTCAAAAAGTCATAAAAACTCGTGGTAAGATAAAAAAAAAATGCAAAAAGTGACAAAAAGTACTAGAAAAAAATCAAACACCCTCAAGAGTCCAAAAAATTCAAAAATTTTGAAAAAAATGGTCAAAAAACCCAAAAACGTCATAAAACTCCTTAAAAGCCAAAAAATTTCGAAAAGTAACCAAAAAATTCAAAAAAAATTGTGATTTTAAAAAGTGACCAAATATTTGGAGTTATTAAAACTTTTAAGAACTTGAAATTTATAAAAGACCCAAAAATGGCAAAAATGTGATAAAATTGCAAAGTCTTAATCAACCTCTATAAGAGTCCTAAAATTCCACAAATTGACCGAAGATCTTGGAAAATGGAAAAAGTCTCAAACATGGCCAAAAAATATTTAAAAAATAAGCAAAAGATTTCAAAACAATGCTAGACTCCAAAAAGTCATGAAAATTCTCCAGAGTTCAAAAGTTCTAAAAATTGGGCAAAAATTTAAAAATATGTCAAAAGGTTTGTAAAAAAAAAAAAAATTATTTTAAAAAATTGTCAAAATTCCAAGTAACAGGAATTTTATTAAAAGTCATCGAAGCCTTTAAACTCACTAAGATTTCAAAATGTGATCGAAAATTCCAAACAGTGGCTAGAAATTTCTTATAAACTGACCAAAAATTTCAAGTCATCAAGAATTCCAGAATTAGACGGGAAAAAAGTCAAAAACTTCCAAAAAATATAAAAAGTAACCAAAATTTCCAACAACAAAAAAAATACCTTCAAAAAAATTATAAAAACCCTCAAGATTCAAAACCAAAAGTTTTGCAAAAGCACTGAATAAAAATCGAATGACTAAAAATTCCAAAACTTGAAAAAAAAGTTCAAAAGTCACCAAAAAAAAATTATTTAAAAAAATTTCAATCTTCAAAAAGTCATGAAAACTCTGGAAAAAATCCGAAAAAGTGACCAGATAACAAAAAAAAAAAAAATACAAAGTGACGATAAAAATTTTGAAAAAAAACAACTCTCCAAAAAATTCAAAAAAAATGAACTGAAATTTTTAAAAGTGACAAAAAAAATTTGCAAGTAACAGAAAATACAAAAATTGACCAAACAATTCCAAAATCGATCAAGTCACCAAAAGTGATCAGAAATCTCACACTTGAACCTAAAATAAACACAAAATGACCAAAAAATGATCAAAAACTCAAAAAAAAAAATTGACCAGAAATTTCAAAGAATTGCCCAAGTCACTAAAAACTACAAAAAAGTGACGAAAAACTTGAAAATTGATTAAAATTTCTGAAAACACCGTTTAAACCTCGACAAGAGTCCAAAAAAATGGCCCAAAAATTCCGAAAAGTTATCAAAAAATTCTATAAAAATGACCGAAGTTTCAAAAGTCACCACGAACTAAAAAATGTGACTTGATGATTCAAAAAAGACCAAACTGGAAAATTGAAAAAATTTATCAAGAGTCCAAAAACTTATTAAAGGTGACCAGAAATTTTCAACGACCTGTGTTTTAAAAAATCGCCAAAAACTTCAGAAAAGTGATCAAAACTTCTACAAAAGACCAACCTTCCAAAAAGTTGATAAAATTCTTCCGAATTCAAAACAAAAATTTCAAAATGACCAGAAATTTCGAAATGGAACGATCTTCTGAAGTGGCCAGAAAGCTCATAAGGTGGTCAAAAAATTGACGAGCATAATAATTTTCAAGAGAAAGAAAATTCTGAAAAATGAAAAAACTCAAAACTCAAAAATCAACAAAATTCCTAAAAAATTGACAAAATATTCAAAGACACCGAAACCTACAAAAAGTGACCAGTAAATTTAGTAAGAATTCCAGAAGAGACCAATCCCTCAAAAATAACCAAAATTCGAGCGTTCAAAAATTGATCAAAACTTCACATCATTACCCATGTTTGTCTTTTAGAATCCCATCGAATGTAAATAATATGTACAATTGTATACTAAATAAATAACGTGAAAAAATATCACCGATATCTTACAGAAAGCAAATACGACACCAATCTGCCATCGACAGGTTCTTTTCTTCTGGCGGTTTCGACAACCAGGTTTAAAAAATAGTAACTACGTTCCACCTGCGAACATAAATTCGTAAAATTCAAATGAATATACCATAAAATACACACATCCGTTGAAAAATCTTCCACCAAAATTCGTTGCCGATATTTTTTCAACATACTTTATCCCAGAAAAAAATATACGACTGACTGAACTCGAAATCTTCCAATTCGTATTTCTTGATAAACGGTACTCGAATTACATTTAAACACGCGAATATCCAACATCTTCCGGTGGATTTCTGATTGGTTACCGGTTTTGCTTCCGCTTCGATCTGTTGGTGCAAAAAAAAATACGAAACGAGGGTTAGAAAATATAATACGGTAACAAAACAAAAAAAATTGCAAAAAACGTCAAAATTTGCAACAAAAAAAATTGATAACGATAAAAACTAAAAAAAAACCAAAAATTCCAACAAAAAAAGTCTCGGAAATTTGTAAAAATTAGCCAAGTTTCAAAAGTCACCATAATCTACAAAATTCATCTTAAGGATTCAAAAAAAAAAAAAAAAAACAAGCTTCGGAAAATTGACCAAAAACTCTCAAAAGATCAAGCCCCAAAAAAGTTGGCAAAATTTTCAAGAATTCAAAATAAAAATTTCAAAAAGCTTTAATATGCTTTAAATATTGGAAATTACTCGAAGTTTTTTCAAAGCATTTAAAAATCTGAAACGATGTCGAGAATTTCTCGGAATTTGATGTACCTACAACAATAAAATAAATCGTCGTGAATTTCAAAGGAAATCTGTGAAATTTTCCAATGAAAACTGATTTGCCAAAAAAATCAAAGCATACAAAATATGGCAAAACTTTTTCAAAAAATCGGTCAACTTGCAATAAATTTGTAAAAAATTAGATATATGAAAATTGCTAAAATCTTGTTGTACAAAAATATTGTCCAAAATTTAAAAAAAATTCAAAGTACCTATTGCATAAAATATGATCTCATTTCCAAAAAAAAATTATTCGTCGTAATGGTCTAAAATTTTTCAAAAACTAATGCAAAAAATATTTTAATTGACGAAAAAATCGTTAAAGTAGGTACATATCAATAAAATTACTCAACGTAATAAAATAATTACTCAAAATGAGTTAAATCGTTTTTAAAAAAAAGAGCAAAAAATTTCAAAACGTGAAACGGAATGAAGAATAATTCTGATTTTTCGAAAAATTGTCGAAAAGTACACGAAATCGTTTTTGAAAACTTGAAAATTAAATAACACGACCAAGTTTAGCGAGTAAAGAAATGAATTTTAAAATTTTTGAAGTCAAAATTCAAAAATTCGAGAGAAAATAAAAAATTATTTCTGGCACAAGTTGTGACAATTACAAACGTGGAAGTGACACAATTTTCAAATCAAAAAAAAAAATCTTGTTTAAAAATGAAGAGATTGACGTTGGGGATTTTTATTTGAAAAAAAAAATATTTTGGAAATTGAGTTTCAAGGTCGTATAAAAAAATCATTTTTTGTAAAAATGAGATTTTATAAATTTTGAAAAATGTTTACACAAAGCTGAGATATAAATAAGTTCAAAGAACTTATAATGTGAAGGCTCATTCACCTGTGGGGGGTGGGGGGGGTCAAATTTCATTCTGGAATTTTGGTGGAAATGGACTAAAAAATCCTCATACCAGTATACATTTTGGCCAAATTTGGTGTAATAGATTTGAGGAGTCGGCCTGCAAAGTGACCTAACTGCAAAAAAATGATTTTTGAAATAGCAACGCTATCTGATAGTTTAGGACATGCTCTACAAAAGGAATATATCACCTTCATCCAGTTTCACTCGTAACACCCCTTCCCCCCCCCTTGAAAATGATAAAATTAAAAGCATGACCTGCAAAGTGACCTTATTTTTACGATTTTCCGAAAATTTGTTTCATTGGGTACTGTTTGTTGAAATCAAAATTAATTTTAACCCCTTCTGAAGAAATTCAAAAATTTTGGAGACATCGAAAATCGCACTGGAGGCTCCAGAGTGATTCGAAATGGTAAAATCGTAAGTTGAGAATAAGCCACAACTCCAGTTTTAGCTACCCAGCTTCCTGTACATAAAAAAATCTTAAATGAATGAATAAATCTTTGCTTTCATAAAAAATAACATACGCAATGAAAAACCGGAGAAAATTGCGTACATATCACTAAAAAACAAAAAAAAACGTATGTGCGGCCTGCAAAGTGACCTAACTGCAGCATTTTTCATTTTTGTTGCACCCTGTAGCAAACCCGTGTTCATATTTTTCAGAAACGAAAAGGCGATTAAGTGAGTGAGGATTGACCCTTTCGATTCCCGAAAACAGATTTCGAAAATGTGACTTCATTTTCCTAGGACACGTTTTTCTCATTTATCTCGAAATCAATTTTTTGCAGTTAGGTCACTTTGCAGGCCGACTCCTCATTTGCATTCCCAAAATAATGGGATTCTATAAATTTGGAAAATTATTCACAAAAACATGGTGTCTAACAAAACTGTAAGACAAAAAATCGTAACTTTTTCATGATGACTCATTTTTCACATTTTTACCGCATAAAAATTCCCCCCCCCCCCTCAAAAAAAATGAATAACTCAAAACTGCGAGGAAATCGAACAGGGTTACCATTTTTTACAGGATCAAAAATTAGATATTTCAGTTTTTTCATTTTTCTGATTTTTTGACCCTCTTCCCCCTCTAAAAAAATTAAATACCTCGAAAAAGGTTGACATTTTTTACAGGATCAAAAACTAGCTATTTCAATTTTTTCATTTTTTTCATTTTATGGGCTTTTTAAAAAATTTTCCCAAGTGTGTTTCGAGTAAAATTCATGTCTTTTTCATGACTTTCGTTACTCATGTCACACGAACGAAACACTTTTTTGAACTTTTACCCCATTTGGGGAGGTGCTGGGAGCCGCGGATGGGGTCCAATCAAAAATTTGACGTCATATTCGTGTTCAGCGTCAGCAAAAACTTACAATTCGATATATCACATGCCCCAGATTTGTTTTTGAAAGTTTTGCCCAAATTTGGGGGAGGAGGTGCTCCATTTGAAAGTTCAACTTTCAACTTTTGAAAATTTCAAAATGCCTAAAAAGTTCAAAGTGCAATGCTCTTTCGAACTGTGAAATCAGTTTTGATCAAAGTATCATAGCTTTGGAGGTATAAGCTGCTGAAGTTGAGTACCTCGAGACAATGTGAAAATAATGGAAGCCCCCCCCCCACCCCTGAGGGGGCTGGGAACAAATTGATTGCGGCTTTCTTAATCATTGGGTGGGTAGACACTGTAAAAAAATTTGAGCGAAATCGAAGAACATGACTTAATAACGTTGGATTGCTCAAAATTTCCCGATTTTTACGTTGGTATTACCTAGAGAAACATTTCGAAAAATTTTAGTATCCCTGCATCGAAAATTTAGTTTGGAAATTAGAATAGAAAAAATGCACATTTTGAGCATATTCCTCAAATTCCAAAATGAAATTTTTAGTAAACCTCAATTTTTTTCCAAAAATTTGCTCAACATAAGTTATTAGTAATGAAAATTTTCAAATTTCATCCGTCAGATTTTTCTCGAGCCTCAAAAAGTTGACGTCAAAATTTTGAAAATTAACGTGTGTTAAAATATACGACAATAAATTAGCTAGCATGTCACATTACTCATCGATACGTACTTTATGGGAAAATACATGAATAGATTCCTGAACTCCGCTATTCGATATGCATACTTCTAACGGTTCGCTTCGTGTGCAAGCGTTCTGAGCCAAAATATTTTTCGGATCGGTATAGAAAGCAGTTTTCAATTTGTTTAACTGTTCTTCGGATAAAGGCGCTGAAACAAAAACAATACATCAACGTTAGTTAGATAAGAATCGAATCAATATAATTCATTATTACCTACATCATTAAAATAGCTCTGTAGGAAGACGGAAGAGGAAACGAGACACAATTCAGTGAATGATACACTTTGAATAAAAATGTAGCATCTCAACCCAAAAGAGGTGTCAGGAGGGGGGGGGGTTGAAGTCAATAAACCTCTGTTCACCCTCATTTATATCTGCCTGCACCTACGTAAACGTATCTTCAATACCACCAACGCCATCATCATCCTATCTACAAGAGAGAAGATACAGTTAGAGGTTCGTTGAGACAGCCTTCCTTTCCCAGTAACATACATTTGGATGAAAACACCACACCACAGTCTTCGTTCGACTTTATTGTATACCGGGTTGTACCATACCAATGTACTCGCGAGTAATGATGCCATTCAAACTAGACCTTCTTTCGATCTGTCTGTTTGTCTGTGCATACAACATCTTGAATAACAGTATAAGCCGGCTGCTGTTGATACGTATGTATAAATATTCATATTACAAGTTTGAAATTTGATCAAAAGATCAAAATTGAAAATCAACTAGACAGCTAAGCAAAGCTTAGCTGCAAAGTGTGCGTAGCTAGCTGCCTTTTCTACAGCTATAACCGTTATTACATCTAGGTAGTGCATAAGTGAATCAACCATGTCACAGTGATGAGAATTTTTGAAACTCTCACTGCTTCAAAATAATAATTGTTTTTCAGTGTTTTCATATTTTCCAAATTACAATAGGTATTTCAGAATAATTTATAAGCTTGCATTGCTTCTAAATTAAGAAATTTCTAGTTGTTTTTCATAGTTTGCATTGTTTTAAAATTTACAAAATTTCAAATCGATTTCCCGAATTCCCCATCGCTACAATTTCATAAAATTTTCAATAAATTTTCAGAATTTTGCATTGCTGCTGAGTTAGGAAATTTGCAATCAATTTTTAGAATTCACATTGCCTCTAAATAGTCAAATTTTGAATAATTTTTCAGAATTCTTATTGTCTTTAAATTAAAAAATTTCAAATTCAATTTTCAAGTTCATATTGTCCACAAATTGTAAAACGTTTACTCAATTTTTGGAATTCACATTGCCTCCAATTTTTCAGAATTCTCATCTTCTTCATAAATATTACAATACTTATTTCATATAATTTTCAAGTTCACATTATCTGCAACTTACAGAACTTTTAATCAATTTTTGGAATTCTCAGCGTCTCTAAATACAAATTTTCATATTATTTTTTTTAGAATTTCCATTGTCTTCAAATTTATAAATTTTCAAACCAATTTTCAGAACTTGCTTTTTATTCTAAATTAAGAATTAAATCTTATAAAATACCTATGTTAAGAATTTGCATTGCCTATTACACGAAAAAAATATGGGTAATTTTTACAAAAAAATTTAACTAAATACTCACAATTAAGTACCAGATCCCATTCAATAATTTTTACTGTAATCGTATAGTAAAACTTATCATTTTAATAAATTTTGCTATAGGTACCAATAGTAAAAATCATTTTGTTTTAATAATTTTTACTAAATCATGATAATAAAAATTACATGTTTCAATTGTACAAAAATTAGTTTAATTTCTCATTTTGAAGTAATTTTTAAATTATAAGTAAAAAGTTAAAAATTATTCATGTCAAGTAATTCTTACTTTATACTTATGGTTATAGGTAGACAAAAAATTAATGAAATGAATTTTTAGTTAGCAAATGATATCATAATTCATAACTGAGTTTCAGCATTATTTTTGCCCCATTACCATGTACTACATAGTAACTCCAAAGCATTTACCTATCCAATTTTCCTACGAAAAATCCGTCACCTACCTACTTACCTCACGGGGATTCGAACCTGGGTCCCTAAATTTCCTATTCCTACCTACATGCCCTAACCACTCAGCCACAACTTTGCTACGAGGGTTAGGGCATTAAAATAATATATTTGTTTGGTAAATGCCCCACCAAACCACGCCCACTTGGAATTTACAGCTAACAGACTGGGGGTGTAACAGGGTACAATGAAACACAGCTGGTGATGGAATAGACTGGGGGTATAGCAGGGTACAATGAGCGGCAGGTGTTCTACAAGTCCCCTTTTCCCTTTTTTAGGATTTAATGCATTAAAATAATGAACTAAAATTGCAATTACTCAGCAATTACCCATCCGAATTGAATAAAAATTAATCTATTCCCTCCGCCTTAATGATTCTCAAATGGTGTCCAATAGGTACAAAAAACGGTTGGATAGCTTAAGAGAACATTCAGTTCCAATAAAATTTCATTTCTCAAAGCGAAACCAATAGTGTGCTACGCACACTAAAAACGATCGATCTGAAATATCAATTTTCAAAAGATAACACTTGTTGGAAAAAAACACAATTTCGATCGATAAAATGAATTTTTTAAAAATCGATTCTCGAGATCGAAGTTGAAATAAATCGCTCTTTTCAGAAAATCTATCGTTGAAAAAAAAATTAATTTCAACTGATGTTTTTCAAGCAGAAACGAAATGAACGAAGTAATCGATCCTCATGATCGAAATCAAAAAACTGATTGATTGGAGTACTTATCCAAAAATCGATTGTTGGAAGAGAAAAATTTTGATCATTTTTTTCAAGCAAAAACAAAATGAATTTGAAAAAAATTTATTTTTATGATTAAAATTAAGGACTACATCTATAGAAAAAAATTATTTTTCTACAATCGCTTTTTGAGAAGGAAAAAAAAGTGATTTAGGTCAATTTTGGCCAAAGAGAAATAAAAATTGAATTATAACACGATCGATCATACGAGATCGAAAATCCAAAATAAATCGCTTTTTAGGGGTTGAATAATCGAATTTCGATCATGATCGCTTTTTGATCGAGAAACTGATTTTTGAGGCCAGCATTTTTTTCTACTTCAAAACATGATCGATCAATTTGTATACGATTGAAAATCCCAATTATAAACCAATTTTTGGACTCTAATATTGGTCGATTTTTGGTCCGGAGGTCGAGGCTCGTATTCGGTTACTAAGAGTAACTTTTGGTTACTTTTTCAAAATCTTAGTTGGGTACCTATTGAAATTACTTTTTTTAAATTTTCAAGAATTCAATTTTTCCAAATCTTGACGTAACTTCTGGAGGCGAAAAAAAAGTATAAATTTTGATGATATCTCGTTTCATCCCTAATTATAGCTAAACACTATCGCTTTTTGCCAAAAACTGCTTAAAATTGTCGCTTTTTACAAAATTTTTACAAAAATTTATGCCTACCTAAATACCTCGATTAATTCTGACTCCACTGGACCCATTTGAGAGGTTCATGAGCCGCAAATGTTCTCTAAATTATAAAAATTTGCCGGATTTGAGAAATACGTTTTGCCATAACATTGACTCACTAGATCCCATGATTAAAAAATAAGCCTCTGAATTTTTTTGACCCTCTAGGATCATTGAGGGGGGGTGGGTGGGGTGTCATGTGCCCCGAATTTTTATTAAATTATGAAAATTTGCCGGATGTAAAGTATGTTTTGAATGAAAAAAATCAAATAAATACTCAAATTGTATTCAAGATAGAAGGACCAGAGACGGACTAAAGAGGAGCCGAAGAGAGGGAGGGGGAAGCCCCAAAATTTCGAAAATGAGTATTTTTGTCATTTTCGTATGTTTTGTCGTCACATCGACTTACTTGATCTTGTGAACGAAAAATGAGCCCCGAAAAATAGTTTGACCCTCTGGAACTCATTGGAAGGAGGGTCATATGCCCCAAATTTTTTGTAATTATGAAATTTACCGGATTCGAGACATTTTTTGAATGAAAAAATTAAAGTAAGTACTCAAATTGTATTTAGGATACGAAAGACCAGAGACGGACTCAAGAGGAGCAGAGGGATGGGGGTGATGGTGACGTAATGCCACAAAAATTCGAAAATGAGTACTTCCTAGATTCAATGAATGAAAAATGAGTCCCAAAGAATAATTTTGCTCTCTGGGACCCATCGGAGGGGAGGGGGGGGTCGTGTGCCCCAAACGTTCATAAATGACGAAAATTTGCCGATTTTGGCTTTTTTTTATACTGAAAAATTGGAGAAAATAGGTACTTAGATCGTATTTGAGATATGAAAAATCCGACACAACTTACAAAAATTACCAAAAAATAATTTTAAAATTTTTGAAGCATTTATCCTCCCTTCCTCTCGCTTACAAGTCTTTCTGGGATCTTTCGTATCGAAAGTACAATCTGAGTATTTACTTTGACTTTTCAGTAAAAAAAAAAACAAAAAAATGCGTCCAATTATATAGGCAGTTTTCATAATTAAAAAAAAAATGGGCACATAAACCCCTTTAAATGGATCCCACGCGGTTAATGTTATTTTGCGATGTTCGCCCCCTCCAAAAATACATGACACATGAACGGTTTCTAAACTCACTCAAGCTAAAAATTATCAACTTTTCAATGGGTTCATTACTCGTATATCGATTAGGAATCTTGTGCAATTTGTTTCTAAGATAGCAGATCCAGTAGGTAGTACTATTGCGGATAAGTTTGAAAATTGATTTCATTCAAATCCTTTGACTCGCTGATCGATGGCCAAATCTGTTTGATATCATCTTCGAAGTAGTACAAACAGGCGATCTTGAATTTCTCATCTTCAATGAGTCGTGAATGGTGCCATCCCAGTCTCATGCAAAATCATCGAATCGGCTTAAAACGTTCATCGATTCATTGTCATTGAATACATTACTGAATGTGTCGACATATTCTTTCAGTAAATTGTAAATCGCTGTTGGCAAATAAGAACAGTTCTCATTGTCAGCCGGATGTTATTCTTCAAATCTAATTCCTGTAAACGCTTACTTTTGAGCTAAGCACAGATTTCTTTTCGCCATAATTCCTCTACAACTACGATAGATGCGATTTTTTCCAGCGTGATAGGGCTGGGATACGTCAGGTCGTACACATTAGATAGGGTTTTAGTCTTTCAGTCATAATGAGTGTATTTTTGTCTTGATACCCATGTATGATTATGGATGTGAATTCATTTCTAGAGGAAAATCCAAAAGATCGTGTATTTCTACGACGAATACCTAATGAAATTGTAATAATTCCGCCGTTATCGTTTCTTATTTAGGGTTTTAGATTAGAATTAGAGGTCTTGAAATACGGATCTTCATGGCGGCTGGGTAATTCCGCAAAAAAATCACGTGGGATGTGAAAAAATGTCAAAGGAATTGCATACTCGGTTCGCCGCAAATATCGCACTGTATCAAATTTACGGCAAACTGAGTATGCAATTTTATTAACACCAACAGATTATCTTCAAACCTATATTTTAATACTCATATAAACTGGTTCCAAAATGGAGTCATGTCTTTTGATTTCGTTCAGATTTTCTCACAAAAATCGTTCAAAGGTTTGTCAAGATTTTCGACCTGCCCTAATGGTTGATATCCTAATTACTACTCGATTCTGCTTTTAGCAGTAAACTTCATCTATACAAACGAGTAAACTTACATGACTTATTCACATACAAATTGAAATGCTGAAGAGCTGCTATCATCCATCACCTCTTATCAAAACGGGTAAGTAAATTGCACCACCGCGAACGAACGAACAAACGATTAAATCAAATTTGCGTTTTGTTTTCGTTTTCAATTTGAAAAACATCAATAATTTTTGAAAAGTAGAAAGAAATATAAATCATGATGAATGAATAAAACTTGAAAATACGTATTCTAAAATAATTCATAAAGTAGGACTTTATCATTCTGTAAAAATATAACCTAGGTACTTTTGATTTTAAAAAGGACAATTGTGATTGATTTTTAATATTTGAGAATAGTACCTACCTTGAAAACGAATTTACCTATTTCAATCGGCATAAAAAAGCGATGAAAATTAAAACGAATGTCATAAATTAATTGGGGTAAAATTATTGACGAAAAGAAATCACAACTTGATAACCTTACTTCGGCACTAAAGAGATTGGGTTTATGACAAAACAAAAAAGTAGTAATTACTCGTAGGTACTCGTGGATACCTACATCTCTTTTTTTCATTTAAATGTGGTACTTACTTAATTTGACATTTTTTTGAATTTATTTTTCAATTCACTGATTTTTCAATTTTTAATGGTCTGAATTGTTTTCATTTTTGGAGATTTCGAAGAAAATTACGGATTCTCAGAAGAACACAGCATAAAACCGCCATCAACCAAAAAATCTCAGCTGTCCAAATTAATTTTTCAATTTTTGGCGAATTTTTGAAAATTTAAAATTATTTCAACTAGAATACATACAAAAATAAATTATCAAACTTGACCGAGAGAAATCGTAACAAGAGCGCGAAATACACCACCAGCAAAAATTTCATATGTCATTATCATGAAAAAAAATCAAAATTTCATTTAATAAACATTATAATAAGGACAGAAATTTGGTTTGTACTCTATTTTCAGCATACAGAGTCAGAGCCGGTGCCAGGATTTTTCCAAGCTATTTTAGCATTGACTGAAGGCAGGATTGGCTCTGTTTTTTTTTCAACGATGACGCCATGGTTTCACTGAAAAAATGCGCTGGGGGTCTGAAAATTTTGTTAGCGTATCTTCTCATCATGGGTCACCTTTAGAGTGAGTTTCGTCGAAATCCATCTCTGGGCCCAAAACTGCACCTTATCTCGTTATACACTTTCCACAAAATTTTACCCAGCAATGAAGTTGAAAAGCTGAAATTCACTCTGAACCCTAATTTCAAGATGCTGATTCGATTAGACGTAGTTTCAAGTCGTTTTGGAGCCTCTAGCGACTAATTCCAGGTGCTAAAGTGCATTTTTCGATTTTCGGTGAGTTATTAAAAATCAAATTTGAACCAAAAAATGATGAAAAAAATCGAAATTTTACCGAATTGTCAAAGAATATTGAAATTTGTACATATTTGAAGCCATTGTAGAGCCTCCTGAAGCATTTTGAAAATTCCAGTTTTCCAAAAAACGCCATATATGGTGTTTCACGAATAAACCTGGAATTACCAAAAAGTCGCTGGAGGCTTCAAAACAGCTTGAAAGAACCTGCTATCGACGCGAAATGTCGAAAATAAGGTATGAATCGAATTTCAGCAACTTACACGTCAACTGTTGGATGGGGGAGGGGGAGGGAACAAGTGAATTTCTCAAATTTTCAATGGCTTTAAGCCACTGTCTGTCGACTTACGGACTTAGCATGTTGAAATAAGGACACTGAGTGAATTTCAGCTTTCCAAACTTCATTTGGTGAAATTATGTGGAAATTTTAAATATCAAAAATCTGCTAAAGGCAACTGAACTGCTCCAAACTGTTCAAAATCTTTTTAAATTGATTCAGTTGATCTGAAATCAGATACGTATATTCGTACATCAATGTTTCCGCCTTATTGGTCACATTTTGATTTTTTTAAATCTCATTTTTGGTTCATTGATTTCCAAAAATTCGTCAACAATTGAAAAATACACTTAAACACCTGGAATAGAAACCACCTTCAATTGAATCAGCATGCTGAAATTGTGGTGCCGAGTGAATTTTGGCTTTCCAACTTCACTGGATAAAATTTTATGAAAATTTCAGGAAGCTTCAAAAATCTGCTGGAGGCTCCAGAATTACTCAAAACTATTCGAAATTATCTCTGGGGTTGGATAAGAAACTCCCTTTTGAAAATGAATAAACTCTTTAATCGATTCTACTAATTTTGAACAGGGTTTCAACTCAATCCTTTTGAAACTATTTTTAAAAACAAACCGAACTCTGAATCGATGACTCTATTTGAGAAGTTCGATTCTTTTCCAAGTCTTTTGCCAATTTTTCAAAAATTATTCACCAATGCCTTTTTTTGAGGAATCATTACAAGAAAAGAGTCACCGAATTTGAAACTTTGCTCTAAAGAAGTTCGAAGGACCCACAAAAGAAAATTCAATGCCTCAGAACACATTATTTAATTTCTTTTTTAGACACTTTTAGAGCTCGCGAGGAAAACTTTTTACACCTCGATAAAACTGGAATGAAACAAGGTTAAAAGTCATGAGAGTTTTTGATTTCGAAAAATTTTCATTTCAACGATAATTATTTATTTTTTGAAATTTGATTCTAATCGCTACATTCACTATGAAATGCTTACCTAGTGCTTACCTGCATTTTTCTGTGCAAATTTCAAAATGCAAATCTTTGAAATTTTTCCTCACTGGATTTCTTGATCTCTTCACAAAGTTTTATTTTTGGCATTTTTTTAAAATTGCATTTTTTTAAATTTGGATACGAAAGTCAACTAACAATAAGGTACCTAGAGAAAATTGAAGGGATCCTTAATTTTCAAGGTGAGTGACGACTTGAATTCATGTTTTTTTTTTCAAATAGATACATATCACAATCCAATTTTTCAGTCAACTTTTCGTTTGAAAAATTGTACTCTTCAATACGCCCTTTAGCTCAATGATTTCGATTAAGGTTTGATAAATGACCCTTCAATTAAATTTAGTTCTTTTTTCCTCAAAACACCTCAATTAACAGACCCCCTCCCCCCTTCACTACTTAATTTAATGCTTTACAGTTTTGATTGTCTCAATTTTTTTAGAACTTTCAGCTTTTTTTGTAAAGGAAAAAATGGTAGAAAAATTTCACAGAATCCAAGAAACATGATTAAATCTAAATTTTGAATCATTCCAATTCAGATTTTTGTCATCTCAGTCAAGTCAGACGGAAAAATTATGGAATCAGGTCAGGTCTGAACAGGTTTAATCCGATCTAAACTTAGATTTGATCACATCTGATCAATTAAAATCCGAGCAGTTCCAAAAGTTCGAGCATACATTTCAACTTCAGCTTTACCATTACCAGACTCCCAAAGACAGAGTTGGGTAAAATCAGTCACGATTCGAATCACGAATCACTGCTCAATAAAAATATAAAATCAGTCGCAAAAATTGATGGAATAAGCAGGTATAAGAAAACGACTAACTCAAAATTTGGGCAAAATTTTCACAAAAACCGCTTAAAATATTGGAAATTATCAAAAACGAAAACAAGTGCAACGAAACGTTGCGAAAATGATGCAAAACACGTAGGTACGTATCTTAAAAATGCTCACATGTAAAAAAAAAAGGTCATTGATAATTTGCTAGAATGACATAAAAACATCTGAAAATGACCACACAGCCTGAAAAAATCAAAATTTACGAAATAAGTTGAGAGTGAATTAAAAATTCTCAAATTTGATTCGAAAAATGAAAGGGAAGGGGACGAAAAGGTCAAAATTTGTTTCAAAAATATTTTACAGCATCATAAAAGAAATTTTCGAGTCAAAATTTTGAAAAAAAACATGATGAATGCAGGACTCTTAGCACGT
Organism: Planococcus citri; assembly: GCF_950023065.1. Classification (NCBI taxonomy): domain Eukaryota; kingdom Metazoa; phylum Arthropoda; class Insecta; order Hemiptera; family Pseudococcidae; genus Planococcus; species Planococcus citri. The sequence goes on from NC_088680.1 coordinate 68,368,312, forward strand.
CATTTTGTATTTCAAATATTAAATTTTTAGGAGGAGAAGGGGGTTAAAACATTACCAGATTTTTTTTCATAACTCCAGAAAATATTGTAAAAAAAATTTAAATTCAAGGTTTCAAAACTTGAAAAAAAAATGCTTTCCAATTTTTTATCACCCAGAAAAAAATAATGAAAATTCCAATTTCTAAAAAGAGCAAGAGAAGGTCAAAATTTATTTTAGAAATTTTTTTTGGAAAAATTATAAAAAAATTTGAAAAAAAAGTTTTTCGCTTGTCAGTTGGCAACACTTGGTGCTACAATCACCAAAAAGCGTCAAGTATGATCATTTTGATTCTTCTTTCAAGTAAAGGCGGTATCAATGTTGTAACTCTCACTGGTTCTGAGAAATCGCTACTGCGCAATCTTAGGAAGCGCGCAAACTTAGGCACATTTACCCTACTCTAATTGGATAAGTTTCTAATTAGTCGAATAATTTCTCTTCTGCTTAATGAAGTTATCCAAGATACCTGCAACTGACTAAACAAGTAATCGTAATTCAATTTCATGCTTTCGTATATCAATCGTGGTAATAAGATCGTGGTTTTCGACATTGGGCAAGTTGAATTGAGAATTTGATGGATAATAGATAATTCAGATATCAAAAATGACCCTTTGCTAGGTGCTCTAATCGACCGAGTATTTAATATCAAAAGAGAAGAGTTTCACCAAAGTAGAACACGATTTCGTACAAGTGTTGAATACTTCAATAGGCAGGTACCACTGAAAATTCATTGGAAATCCTAATTAAAAGATACGTTTCCAAACGGCACTAAGTCCAAAAAAATATTGATAAGAAATTCATGGCACTTAATACAATTTGGAAACGTAGAAATGGCCCAAATTAGCTGATTTTTCGATTTGTAACCAAGACCCTAGGACACAACATATCAAAAAATCAGCCATTTTGGGCCGCGACTTTATGCTAGTTGGCGTTGCAACTTGCAACTTCAGAAACTTTGAAAATGGACTTACAAGGGAACTACCCAAGGTGTGACACGCCGATCGAAGAAAATTTTTCACAGGCGGATAGAGCATCAAAAAATATAGTATGAGCCAAAATTTTAGCTGCTGAGGTTCACATGGGGGAAACTTATGGGGGTTTGAATATTATCGAAAAATCGCAAAAATACACAAAAATACACTGAATGTATCTATACATTTTTCGGAAGTTACCAAGTACCTATAGCAATGAAATCAAACAAAAATTACCCTTATTACCAAATAATTCGCCAAAAATTACCAGAAAATAGGTAAATCAATTATTTCCCAAAATAAAAATGATTTTCTGACATTTTGTCAGACTTTTGAAAACTTGGAAAAATCCTGTGCTAAAATATGCTCTACGAGACGTTCCAGTTACGGGGTTGTAAAGGTTTTAAACCCAAAAATTCCGGTTTCAAAAAAAAAATTAAAATTGAAGATGAACACCACGAGAGGTTCTTTTCTGTATTTACGTTTGCAAAAAAGGGCATTAAAATCTCTTCGATGAGAGTTTTGACTCAAAATTCAGAAATTGCGAAGTAAAAAAATGTAAGGTCACGTTACATTTTAATTTTTTGGTAAAAATGTGCTCCATCAACAACGATTTTTAATTTTGAAAAATTCGTGCTTCAAAATTTAAATCAGTAGGTACTGCATCTTTTTACACCGAAAATTGACATTTCCAGCACTTTTCAGTTTTCCCATGAAATTGGAGACATTTTGTTGCCCAAGAAAATGCAAATGCCATTATTTCGAATCCATTCAGAAGCCTCTAGAGAAGAATTTCAAAATCTCGATCGTTGAATTGAAGTCTTTGAAAAATCAAATGAAAAAAAAAAATAAAATTCAGCTCAATACGAATGATATAATTTGGTCATTTTAGTCTTTGGAAGGTTCATATTGCCAGCCTTACTCAGCCAACTTCTCACATTGAAAACAAGTAAAACAACAAAATAAAAAAAAATATATGAAATGGGAACATTGAAGAATAATTTTGATTTTTCACCTCACATGATTCATTAAAATTTTCGGAATATAGACTCTTTCGGAAGCAGCAAAAATACATTCCAGAAATATTGAAAATCGCGCTGGAGCCTCCAAATAAGTAAAAATAGATAGTAATATTCGGTTCAAATAATTTGGATGTAGTTATGGTATAGGAACATTGGATAGGTACCAAAGGTCAATTTGGGGGGGGGGGAATCTAACGACTGTCATGATAACTATTCTCACTCTTCAAAAACCGTACACCTATCTGTAGGTACAGATAAGCTATGTCTTGTTAATTTCTCTTATAATCCATCTTCCAGAGCTGGCTGCAGGATTCTTGTCAGTGAAGGTTTTTGACCCTATTAATTATTCGAAAATATTTTCATTGTAATTAAATGTCTTAACCACACAAGAACTGAGAAAATACTCGAGGGATCAAACACACGTGTTGCCATTATAAAAATACTCGTAGGTATAGGTATTGATGTGTTCAGACTTCGAATTACGTGTAGTAAATTTTCCTACAACTTTTTCAACCAACTCAACTGGCAATAAAGAAACACTAATGAAAGTTCGCCATCATTTTCACTATAGTTGCTGGACAACAATATCATAACGATAGGGCACATAAATTCATATTTCATTCTCCCCATCCCTGGCTGGACGGCAGTCACGACGCCCTTGAACAAATCCAGCAATCCACTTGCTTTCTCTTTTACAACCTTCAATTTCAACTTTTCTCGTCCACGTTCACACGCGAATGTTGAAAAATTCGCTTTATGTCACCTAGCACCTACTACCTATTTCATCATCTTACACGATTGGGTCGTTGACTGACTACTCACACGCGAACATACCAGTAAATACATGTTTATTTACATTTTATCGATGTTTGGACATAACAAGAGAGCAAATCGGTTCAGTATGTGTCCATATTAGCTGTTTTCTTTTCGCATACTCCGAGTAACTCCGAGTATGCGAAAAGAAAGCAGCTATTGTAGCAGCTCTGTTCGGTTTTAAGACCGACAGCAATAAAATAGGACGTATAATTACGCTGACAAAGTGCGAGTCTCGATGTTCGTACTGGAATAAATGAGAATAAATTGAGATCGGCGAATCAGAGCGACTCGCCTATTCGCTTACCTTCAAAAACTTGAAACCGTATTGACATGGCCGAGTACGCCGATATTACAACCACCGGGTGGATCAGGAAACCGACGATGGACGGATAACATACGATAAATATTCCAAATATATCGAAATACACAGCTTGCTCGTCGTTACTTTGGAGCTCTTCCTTGAGGAAATTATAGTCGACCAGCGCCTTCACAATGTGTAGTAAATTATCACCGGCTAACTGGAGGACGTTGGCGGTAATCATCGAAATATTATCACTGCTCGTTTGATAAACATAACCGTTGGCGAAATGAACTAAATCCAATCCTATGATCAAAATAATACCGCGTAACTACAATGTCAATTGTCAACTATCAAGTATGATACAGAATATCTACTAAATTAAATTATTGCGTTTTCAAATTGATAGGTAATAACTATTGAGTTGTAGGTATTTTACCTTTAAGCTGTCCGTAATCGCGAAAAATCTTGGAATCTGTATCGGATGGTAATAATCCGCTTAGGATGAATTCTTCGCTGAGTACTTTACCATCAGGAAACATCGCTGATTTGCTGTATATCTGCGGAACGTGTTTTAATGTAGTTAGAAAAATCACATATCTACCATATTCATCGTCAACTTGCAAAATGACGTCAATAAACAATCTATTCTTATGGTTTGATAAGGACAGGCAATATTAAACCATTTACAATATTTGCAACAGTAATCTCAATCTTTGTAGCATACACATGGTGCGATACTCCTGTCATGTATTTTTTTATGATAGGATGTCAGCACTGAGTTCCATCAGGAACAAAACCTCAATTTTGAATTATTGTCAAAAAAAATACCTAACAGATGACTCGACTTTCGACCTTCAGTTCGTAATTTTGGAAGTTTTGGGAGACAGGAAAGATCTTGTTGGAAATTCTTATAGAGGACGAGGGCAAGGAGGGAGGATCGTGGAAAAAATGTCTCAAAATTTCGATTTATAGGTACCTGAATTCAGTGATGATTGATGACTTTCGTTTTGGTTTCTGAGTTGAAAATTAGCCAGAAAAAATTTGGGCACTTGAAGTGCTCCTGGAGGGAGAGATTTGGGTCCTCAAAACAAGGAGATTTTTTTAAAAATTTATTTTTTCGCTCAATCAACTTTCACATAAACTGTTTTGGGAAAAATGACACAATTTCAAAAGATATCGTACATTAGAGATTCTACTTCCACTCGGACCATTTTCGATTTGCCTTCAGAATCCAAGGCCAATTTTTTTCTGAAACTGGAAACATTTTTTGGAGCACAGTGGTGCCAATTTTCTGGTCATATTGCCAATTTGAAAAAAATAGCCAAAAACTTGCTAATTTTTTTCGTTTTTTTTTTTTTTTGAAATTAGAAATATGTAATGACCGAAAAATTGGCACCGCTACGTTCCAAAGTATTTTCCAAAATTCAAAAACCATGACTTTCGATGCTCCGATGCTCTGGCATGATTAATGCGAAATATTTGAGAAGAAACATTTTTAAAATACTTTACCTAAAAATAAGAGATTTTCAAATTTTCAAGTGCTCATTGGAACCCACAGGATTGGTTGGGGCTGAAGAGAAAAAACCACCTTTTCCCCCGAAAATGCCCCCTCTTTGAGAACCCATATCTCCCCTCCAGGACTACCTCCGGCGATAAGATTTATTCTGAATGATTTGTAGCTCACAATGAAGGTCTCTCCTGGATTTGGTCAGAATCCTGCAACATTTCTTTATTTTCCGAGTCACCTTGATGTTTGTCGTTCATGGATTTGATCTTTCAATAAAAGAGGCACTGATGATGACGTGAAAAGAGTGAAATTGAAATCGAAAAAATAAAACCATAATTATTCGAGTTATCGAGTTTGCCATTAGGAATCAAAAACATGCCCATTCAATACATCGATGGATTTCATAATTTTTCAAAAAAAAAAAAAAAAACTCAATTTGAGGATGGAGTTTCATTTTTTTCAAAATTTTTGTTTTAAAAATAATACACAGTAGTTACTTCAAAATAAAATAAAAATTGGTGCTTCTTAATTTTTGAAAAATGTCTTCCATTTTACATTTTTTTTTACCTATTTCATGTTCTCATCTTATGTCAACTCGTTTGTTTGATTTTTTGACCAGTTCCATGGTTATTTTCAGACGGAGGGAGGTGGGGGGTGGAGGGGAATCAACATTACTTGAGAAACCAGACGTGATTTTTTTTCAATTTTATATTTTTTTTTCTTGAAAAGAGGGTTATCAAGAAGAATTCTGACGCAGAAATCGAGAATCTTCGTCTTTTACTCAAAATTGTTCATCAAAAACGTGTAATTTTTAAACAAATTTTCCAATTTTGGATGGGGGAGGGACTCCTGATACAATTTTAGGCACTGGATGCAAAGAAATGGCAAAACATTGTTCATATTGATTATCGAAAAATTGTATTTCGTAAAATATTTTGAATAAAATCAAAAGACGAAAGATGAAAAAAAATGCTCAAATTCAAATTGTTTTTTGGTAGCTATTCCAAAAAATATTGAAATATTTTAATTTTATCGAATTCTACGCTATCATTTTTATTGACTTTCCTTTGGTTCAAATTAATTAATTAAGTTTTTTTCAAATATATCCTGGAAAAAATGGGAACTATTTCTATATTTCAACAGAATATAAAAGAAGGCACAATTTTGTAAATTCATCATCATCAGTTTTTTTTAAATTCATTTTTTTGTACCTAATTATTGTTCAAGGCACAAGAAGACTAGAAAGCCAAACGTAATATTATTTCAAACCCTTATACTCATTGATTATTTTTTCAAAAATAAATGTTTAATGTTCAAATTTGAAAAGAAAATGCAATATTCAAAGCAGAACACTATAAGCTTGGTGAAAAAAATTCGAATAGGTTAAATGATTTTTCTATCTTGAAAAATTTAATTTCGGAAAAAAAGAGGAATTGAAGAGAAACAAAATTGTGGAATGCGATACTTCTTCTAGATACTTGTCGAGTTTGATTAGTTTTTTTGAAAAAAGTTCGAAGCAAAAAATTAAAAGTCCATTCCAAGTTGATCATTTGTCAAAAAAAGTTTGATTAAAAATGTTTTCCTAGAAAAAATCAAATTTTTGAAAAAAAACAACAAAAATATTACGAAAAAAATGCAGAGAAACATTATACCTAATTGTAGATAATCAATGACTTTATTTCTACGTAGAAAGCTTCGTTTTTGAAAATTTTCGACCAAAAATCGATCGTTGATTTTTCGATTTTCAAAGTGTTTTTTAATTTTTTTCAATTGGAAAAAAATATTCATCGAATGAAAAAAAAAGACCTCGTAGGGTTAAAATATCATTCTGAAATATCATCTATAGAGTTTTACCCCTTCAGCGTGACTCATTTTCGTTTTGAAATCAACTTTTAATATCGGAAAGTTTTTTCTCAGTGGAAATACTTGATTACCTACCTACCTATTTTTCGGTTTCATTGCAATAGTCTCACCATTGGGAGAATAATCTCCCATAAGAAAATACAAGAAAGGGGAGGAGAGGAAAATTAAATCAATTTGATAATATCGATAGTATGAATATTGAAAAAAAACCAACGTGCAGAACTCAATAAGAATAGGTAATAAGATCCACAATAAGAAAATGAAGTAAAATTAATCACAAATGCCCAGTTTTGTCATATCTTCTATCCCAATTCCAAATACATATAAATTACTTTTACCATTCTAAAATGTTATATGAGAAATGTTGATTACAAAATTACAAAACATCATAAATACTATCTGCATTTGTCACGACGATTTCAATATGGGACACCTTGTATAAAAGCAGCATAGATGATATAGTGAAGGTGTGCAAGGATCAAATTACTCCAATACGAAATTTCATTCGATATTTTTTCAACACCTTTGAATTCTTTGAAGGGTTGAATTGAATGAAAATGTATTTTATTTCAACTCGATCGAAAGACGTTTTCATTCATCTATTTATAAAAACACAACACAACCCAACCCAAGTTATCGGTGGATAATACGTTGAAAAATAAATATCCTGGATTGTTCTACACCACATCAATTATCCCTACGTAGACCTATTTTAAATTCAAACACCTTCACTGGCTAGGTGTGTTTTTCACCTACGAGTTCATTGTACTCATCTTCATTTCATGTAGGTAATTTCACGTCGAGATTATAAGGACGAACGTATTTCTATCTATCTTATTTTACGCAGGTGTACGATAAAGAATTAATTACCTTTGGTAAAACGTAAGCATTAGGGCCAGTTTGAAAGAGCGTTTGACGTCCGCCAGCTCCAAAAGCGTCCAAATTAATAAAACATACGATCTCATTGATCCATTTATGTTTAGTGATAAATCCATGCGACCCCTGAAACGACAAAAATGACCAATTTTGATGCTAAAACACGATACCATCTATCAAGATGTTTATAGAGAAAAGACACTTTACCGAAATCCCATCCACTTTGGCACCGTTGAATAAAAATATGACGTTTCTTCTGATCGGATGATCTACAATCGACATTACAAGCAGAACTTCCAGCATGACAGCGCAGTTTGAACCGCCGTCGCTCGTACCTAAAAATAAAATTAACACTTTATACTATAAGGAAATCACTATTCTATAGGACATTTTTTTTTGTTCACCGTAACGGTATCGTTCGTTATATTATGCAAATTCATCGTAGGTATACGACGAAGAAGAACGTGGGTAACATGCAAATTCGAGTAAGTAACGCTGGATAATTTACTGACCTGGACTGGCGAAACTCGAGTCGAAATGACAATTCACTAGAACACTTTCGGTCGCGTTGAATTTCGAGTACAATTTGACGACGATGTTTTGCAAATTTCCATACACTATTTGCTTTCGGAAAGCTCTGCCTCGAGGATCGACTTCGCTAAAATTACCGCTGACTACTTGTATATCTAGGTCTATTCCATTCCACGAAGGAGGCTCACGTTTCTTGATACGTTCGATCTGGCAAAGCAAATAATCAACGGTCAAGACTTCGTTTTCGTAGCTACCGATCGGTTTGGGACCGATTTCATCCAGTTCTTTGAGGTATTCCATCGCTCGAACGCCGGAAATTCTGTACAATTGAAAAATAACATCCGGATATAGCTTACATTTCGAATAATCATCGACTCATCGTAAACAAAAAGTACCTAGATACCGAACCTGTTAGTATTTGCAGGATCTAACTCATCTTCGGTTAATCCTTTCGGGCACGAATTCAAAGCCCATGAAGCAATCACCATCAATATTATGGCTGCCAAAAATACGCCGACGAAAAATTTCGTGTTCAATATGGCCTGTTGAGAATACAGCCTGTAATTTATCCTATCACCAATTCTAGTATATTGGCGTACTAATCTTTCTCCCTATAGAATAGAAATTCAAGTATCAACGTTGTGAAATGTCAACGAAGAAAACTGATCATTTTGATCATGCGATTAATTTTTATAAATTGAGTTCATACCTCTAGCTCTATTTTTCGATGAGGTTATCGATCGAATGCGTCTGTTTATCTACGATCACCGGTATAGTTTTCCTCGATTCAGGGTACGGTTTCAAAATCAATGAAGCGATATTTACTACAAAAACGAACACGAATACGAATTATTCAATGAGTATTTTAACGAATGCACGATTTTCATACATAAAACGTCGACTAATTGCACCAGTTACGACAGAGTTTACGTTAGATTTACGACTACGCGTACGAAATAGCACCGGTTCAATTTGTAGGAGTGTATAGGTTTACATTCCTACGCAACGACTTCAATTTTAAACTTGCAGAATCTTGTGTAAAAGTTTTCAAACTGCCAAAATGTGCGAATCGAAAATCGAACGTTACCATTATCTACGCCTTTTTCGTTCAGATTATCATCTCTTATAAATGATCGATTCGATTAATTTTCCCGCATGTAGGAATTCCTGCGTATGCAACTAATTTAATTTATATCTACTACTACTTAGGCACCGTTATTACTATTGTAGCTATTTTAATGAACAGCGAATTAAGAATCAAGTAATTGATTGAAAATCTACTTGTAAGTTGGTCTGTAAAAAATTGAGGAATCCAAGTTATGGGTACTCGAAGTAAAGCCAACGCAAATGTTATTTTATTTGTGAGTTATTACGAACATTAACAGTTTACCTATATTTGCAGAAACTGTCTAAATTGAGCAAAAAAAGAAAAGTATTCAGCTAAATTATACCACGAAAATCATGACAGTGGTTGATACATAGATATCATTAAAGTAGATGAAAATGACGAAATTTTTTTTAACATTCATGGTAAATTAGCGGATTTTGCGTTAAATTGATCTAAAGTGAAGTAAATTACAAAAAACATGAAAAAATTGTTTTCCGTCATAATTACTTATAAATTCACTTAAATCACAATAAAAGTAGGTACATAGGTTTAGTTATGTGAAAAGCAAGCGAAAGTTGCTAAAATATTGTCAAAATTATGCAAAACAATACCTACAGAAATATTCTCATCTAATTTTTTTTTTAAATCTCATGAACTTGCTCAAAAATCATTAAAAAAAAAAAAGACGCAAAAAATTATAAAATTTTGCAAATTATGTCACAACATTAAAAGATTAAAGTTGCTTAAAATGAAGAAAATTAATTAGAAAATGTTTGAAAAATTGATGAATATCATCAAAAAAGTGTGAAATAATGTTTCAATATTTATAAGAAACTCTCAAAATTTACAAAAATGAAAAAAACAAAGTACATTTCAAAAATTTTTCAAAATACGAAAAAAGTGAAAATTGCGTAACTATTTTTTTTATTTTTACATGGCTGAATTCACTTGTAATCATGAACTAATACGAGGTTATTTTATTTTATTACTTACCTTACCTACCTAATATTGCGAAGATGATAAAAATGAAAAAATTCAACAAAATGTTCTAAAACTGAAGATGAATTAGCACATCCGGTGGATAATGAATAATGATTTGATCTGATCAGATCTATAATTAAGTACATCCTGGGAATATCCGGAACTGATCAGATCTACTCAAGCGTGATTAGCAGATCTAATAATTTTCCACAAGAGTAACATGAAACATTCGTGAAATATTGCAAATGTTGCACAAAATATGAACGGAATAGCTTGAAATTATCAAAAAAAATCTATTAAATTGGAGTGAAAATGGCTGAAAATTGAAGAAAAAAATGTACCTATTTTGATGCATTGATACAAATGATACATAGGTGGTACATCTATGTGCAGGGTGGACAGAAATATCGATCGTGAACCCCTGAAAAACTAAAAAAGCTGTCTGCTAAATATTTCGGTTGGTTACAGTGAATGATAATAATGATAGCATATGATTGGTTGTTGGACTGAGATGATAACTCTCCACCAACCATATACATCTATTTCACGTTGCCAACCTATATTTTTAATGAAAAACTTTCTCTGGGGTTCACGATATATCTGTCCACCCTGTACTTTGACCTGTACATATACGTAATACGTATCCTACTTATGCAATTAATATTTTAGGCATCATCATTACCAAAATTAGAATATTGCATAGGCAACACATTCCCCACTTACGAGTCCGAATTCCGATATGTCACATATTAAATATGTACTTGAAGGAGTGAAACGAGAAACGTGTAAACCCAAAAATCACTACACCTCTGGCTCTATATTGGGGCATTTGCGGTTATGAGGATTGCATACTTACTCTGTGTCCTATGTCCTGTTATTACTATTTTTCATTTTTTTTCAAAATAACTTGAGATAGAAGCAATTTTGGAAGTTTCTCATAATAACAGATAACTTGATTGAAAAAGGATGAAGTAAGCATTCAATTGGCACAATTTTTTTCGATGAAACTCGAATGACATTTCATCCAACCAAGTCTTTATAAATAACTTCCAAAATTGCTTAATTTTCAATTCATTTTTAAAAAACGATAAAATATCGATAACAAAACACCAACCCGGAGGACATGTAATGCAATCCGCACAAACGCAAATGCCCAATTTTAATGAGCTGGTGCTCAACCAACTCAACACTTTCAAAGCGTTGAAGAATTAACAATTAAACGAAGTATCAGGCATGATTACTCAATCGATGTGGTCTGAAATCACCTTCAAGTTTTATTTCAAGAAAAAATTGATCATGTTATTTAAGGGGTCCGCAGGAATTTCTCATCAATGTTATCTGACACGTGAATCAAAAAATTATAAGAAAACAGTACGTACAAATTATAAACAGTTCAGTGTAATTTTTTAGAAGAAATAATATACAACAGACTTGGCATATATGAATAGAAATATTTGATTATTTTAAGGTTTCCATAAACTAACACAGCCATCTTCGCTGAACGAACATAAATTCTTCAAAAGAAATAATTTACAACGCACTTAAAAATATAAATATAAATATTCGATCAAATTAACAAAGCCATGCATTGAAACAACATACAAAATATATCTTACTTAATGCGAAAGTCATCATTCATCTAACCTAGCGAATACCTGCTTTTTTCAGAAACTCTTCAGTACTTCCTCCACTCGCCATCATCTCCGCATACTCTAGCGCGAGTCTCTTCATGAATTGCTCCGCACCTAATTCTCTTCTTCTAGCTAGCTCTTCCTTTTCACTCTTTTCGTCTTCGAATATTAAATAATCGTAATCATTCTCATATTCCAGGGGTTGATTGTTTCGAAAATAACAATCCTCTTTTCTAGCTACTCCTTCCTTTTCACGCTCTTCGTCTTCTAGTATCAAATCATGACATTCTTCGACATATTCCACGAGTTGAGTACATGGCTCTTTTATTTTTAACGACTCGTCGCAAAGTTTTGCTAAGGATTGGACCGGTTCGACTACGTTTCCCAGACAGTATTCAGTTTCTAAACAAATCCTCTGAAAAAGAGAGCATACAAAAAAAAAAGGTTTATATCATAGCGAAAACTCGAATGTACTCTTTTTCTCAGAGAACTTACTTGATCATCGACGTTGAAAACAGGTTCAACATATTTTTTGTAAAAATCTAAAGGTGTTATTGGTCCTTTCGATTGGTACTGTTTAAATTTATCCAAATATTTCCATGTAAATATCAAATCAGGAATACCGCCCATCCAAATGGCTATTGTTCCGAATATGTTAAACATCTTGCCGTCGATTGCACGCTCCAAGTCGGCGTCGCTCTTTCCGTCTTTGACCATTGTACGTAAAAAATTGGCGAATTCGCAAACCTATGAAAAAAAAATCGTACAGATATTTTGAAAAAGTTAAGATTATTTTTCTTTTTTTGATGCCATATGATGCGTGAGGTGAGGAATTTGGCGTTACTTTTATCGTTAGCCTCGAATTGAGTTCATCGCTGTGTACCGGATCGTCTGATGTGGGGAAATTTTCCTCCGGCATCAACCCGTATCTAGTGATTAAATTTAAAAGGACGTTCCATTGTTCGCCCTCCTTTATCGGAGTCTGTAACGAGAAAAATGTGTGATTTATTAATAGCGAATTTTGAAAACCTTCGTACAGCCATAATCGACCAGTATCCTGAAATTACTTTAGATTTTCAGAATTTCACATTGTATTAAAAAAATTAGATTTCAGATGAAATTATTAAAATTTCTCTCAGAAGTGACCAAAAATCCAACAGTTCTAAAACTGAACTCCTTAAAAATAACCAGAACTTTCAAGAGTCAAAAATTATAAAAAATAATTCACATTCTGAAAAGTAACCGAAAATATTAAAAAAAAAATTACCGAAGCTTCAAGTTGAAAAAGATTTCAAAAAAAAGGTGACCAAAAGTTTTGAAAAAGCATGGAAGGAATTTCCTCAAGAGTGCAAAAATTGATCTACATTTTCAGAAGTAATTAGAATCGCAAAATATAGAAAGGTGACTAAAAGTTTTAAAAAAAGACCAGACCACCACAAGGTCACGAAAACTCGTCGTAAGATCAAAAAAAAAATGGAAAAGGTGACCGTAAATTCAAAAACTACAAAAAGTTCTAGATAAAAATTGAGCACTCTCAGAAGTTCAAAATCCAAAAACTATGAAAAAATACTTGAAAATTCCAAAAAGTCACCAAAAACATTAAAAATGACAAAATACATACTTATTCTAAAGAAAAAAGGATGAAACATCCTCAGAATTCCAAAATTGAAAAAAAAAATTGTCAACAATTTTTCAAAAAGCAACTAGAAATCATGGAAAATAGCAAAACTCTCAGAAATCACCAAAAAAACAGAAAGAAAGTGATCGACAGTTTCAAACAAGACAACGCCTTCAAACCGTCACAAAAACTCTGAGTGAAAAAAAAATCAAAAAAGTGGCTAAAAATTCCAAAAAAGAACAAGACTTTCAAAAAGTTCAAAAATTACCGCGAATTCTCAGGTCAACAAAAGCTCTAAAAAATGACCAAACATTCTGAAAAAAGATTGACCTCCTAAACAGTTCAAAATCTTATCAAAGTCTCAGAAGTAACCACAAAATATTTTTAAAAAATGAGAAAACGCTTCAATAAAGACCAGGCGTCCAAAAAGTCATAAGAATTCGTGATCAGAAGTCCTAACAAATAATTAAGCTTCAAGAGACCAAAAACTTCAAGAAATGACCCAGAATCTTGAACAATAATCGAAGTCTCAAAAGACATTAATAAAATGAAAAGTAACTAAAATTTCCTAAAAAAAATTATAAAAATCCTCAGGATTCAAAAATTATCAATTGAGACCAGAAACTTGAAAAGTGGCCAAAAGTTTGACTAAAAAATTCCAAAACATGAATAATAACCGACGTTTCAGAAGTCTTACAAAAATATAAAAAGTGATTAAAAGTTTCAAAAAGTCATAAAAACCCTGAAAACAAATCCAAAAGGGAATCCAAAAATACTAAAAAAAAAAATGGATAACAACTTCAAAAAATGACCAAAAATACATATTAATAAATGACCCAAGATTTGCAAAAAAAAAAACAACAACACGAAGTGACGACAAAAGTTTTAAAAAAAAAACAATCCTCCAGAAAATCACAAAAAAAAAAACAAAAAATGAGCAGACATTTTTAAGTCACAAAAAATTCACAAAAATTGACCAAAAATTCCAAAATTTATCGAGCTACCAAAAGTGACTAAAAATCTCATTAGCCTGCATTTTGGGCTAAAATTCAAAAAAAAAATTTAAAAAACGATCAAAAACGCTGAAAAAATGACCAGAAATGTAAAAGAATATCAAGAGTCCAAAAACGTTTAAAGGTGACCAGAAATTTTCAACGACCCGTGTGTTTCAAAAAATTGCTAAAAACTGTAGAATAATGATCAAAAATTCTACAGAAGACCAAGCCTCCAAAAAGTTGGTAAGATTTCTTCAGAATTCAAAACAAAAATTTCAAAATGACCAGAAATCCCGAAATGGGAAATGGAACGATCTTCTGAAGTGACTAGAAAGCTCATAAGGTGACCAAAAAATTGGCAAGCAAAACGTTCAAGGGAATAAAAATACTGAAAAATGAAAAAAAAAAAAATCAAAAATTCAACAGAAATCCTAAAAAATTACCAAAATTTTCAAAAACACCAAAACCTAGGCTAAGGGTTCAAATGCGACGAAAACTCTCAAGAGTCGTAAGAATTCCAGAAGTGACCAATCTCACAAAAATAACCAAAACTTGAGCGTTCAAAAATTCCACCCCCCCCCCTCAAATTTTGATCAAAACTTCACATCATTATCCATGTTTTTTTTTTTAGAATCCCATCGAATGTAAATATACACAATTGTACACCAAATAAATAACGTGAAAAAATATCACCGATATCTTACAGAACGCAAATACGACTCCAATCTGCCATCGACAGGTTCGTTTTTTCGGGCGGTGTGGACAACCAGCTTAAAAAAAAAATAACTACGTTCCATCTGCGAACATAAATTCGTAAAATTCAAATGAATATCATAAAATACACATCCGTTGAAAAATCTTCACCAAATTCGTTGCCGGTTTTTTCAACATACCTTATCCCAGAAAGAAATAAATGGCTGACTGAACTTGAAATCTTCCAATTCGTATTTCTTGTTGAACGGTTTTCGAATCACATTTAATCCATCGAATATCCAACATCTTCCAGTAGATTTCTGACTGGTTCCCGGTTTTGTTTCCGCTTCGATCTGTCGGTGCAAAAAAACAAACACGAAACGAGGGTTAGAAAATAATAAGGTTAAAAAACAGAAAAAAAATACAAAAATCGCCAAAATTTGCAAAAAAAATTGATAACGATAAAAACTAAAAAAAAAATAATAAACCAAAAATTCCAAAAAAAAGTCTCAGTTTGTCAAAAGTAACCAGGAACTACCAAATGTACCTAACTTGAGGATTCAAAAAAAAAAAAAAAAAATACAAGCTCAGGAAAATTGACCAAAAACTCTCAAGAGTCCAAAAACTTTTCAAAAGTGACCAAAAATTTTCATCGACTGAAGTTTTGAAAATTGTTATAAACTACAGAAAAGTGATAAAAAATTCCATTGAGTAGGTACCTCGAGACAATGTGAAAATAATTGAAGCCCTCCCACACACACCACCTGGAGGGGGGGGGGGGCTGGGACCAAACTGATTGCGGGTTTCTTACTTATTAGGTGGGTATAGACACTGTAAAAAAATTCTGATATCTACGTTGGTATTAGGTATCCAGATTAACTCTTCGGAAAATTGAAAAAAAATAAAATTTCGAGTAGGTAAACCTAATTTTTTTGGAATTTTGAAAATTGACGTGTGTTAAAATACATATGACATTAATTGGGTATCATGTCACACTACTCATCGATACGTACTTTAAAAGAAACCTGAGGAATCGGGTCTTGAACTCTGCTATTCGATATGCGTTCTTTTAACGGTTCGCTTCGTGTGCAAGCGTTCTGAGCCAAAATATCTATCGGATCGTTGTACTCATCGAAGGCAAATTTCATTTGATTTAAACAATTTTTGAATATCACTGAAACAAAAACAAAACATCAACATTAGTTAGAAAAGAATTAAACCAATACAATTGATTACGATCTACATCATTAAAATAGCTCAGAAGGGAGGGTAAATGAGACACAATTCAGTGAATGATACACCTTGAATAAAAATGTAGCATCTCAACCCAAAAAAGGAGGCAGGAGGGGGGGGGGGGATTTTCAAATGCAGCCAACATTGTAAGATTCTACACAAGAGTGCTCGATTCCAAACACAAAAGATGCCGTTATAAAAAAATTTCGAGCGGAATTTCCGCTCCCAACCCAACCCCCTCCTCCTGTAGGTTTTCGGGTTAGAAAATTGAATTGCTTTGATGAGTGTGATAGGGCACCTTGCCCAATTGGCCAAATCGCAAAAAAGTCGAGCTTTTGGTAAAAAGTTTTATTGGAAAATGAAAATTTCCAAGAAACACAAATGTGACGTTTCCAAAAAAAAAAAAAATTGAATACTTACATGCAGAATTTTTTTTAAAAAAATTGACCAAAAATGTGTGTCAAAAACATTGAACAAAAGCACTCTTTCAAAAAATAAAATAAAACATGAATTAGAAAAAAATAAAAAAACAAGATTGAAAAAAAGTCATCTGGCAGTTCACAAATTCAGCGAGAATCAAATCTTGTTGACAAAAATGCCTTTGTTTATAAAGAATGAAGAAAAGAAAAATCTATACCGCTAAGAGAGGATTTTTTATCAAGTCATAAAATCTTTTCGGAAATCCAGCCGAAATATGGCACAAAATTTAGCGAAATTGCGAGCTTTCTGGTAGGGGGTAACTATTAACTAATTATAAAAACATTTTCGCCTCAATTCACGAGATATAGCATAGAATTTTCTTTTATTTTGGGAAAAAATGAGTATTTTATCACTTCATTATATGAAGAAGAACAAAGAGAGAAATAGTGAACAAAAACACAAATCCACAGCGTAAATGAAATGAAAGACTGAACTCGTAAGTGAATTTGCATTTTTATTTACTGTTTTTACTATTTCTCTTCATCTTTATCTTCATATTCCAATATGTACCTACTATGTACACGAATACGTATTACGTACTGATTGTCGGACACATACCTAACGGTCGCACGTGGCCATTTGGGCATGTTTTGCCAAGTACCTACCTAACGTTACTAACATTGTCAACTGGGCTCCTTTTTCATAGATTGTTACTTCGTTTCCCTAATTTGGCAGCAGAGGGGGACCCCCTCTACATTGAGATTTGAACTTATCAAAGTGGATTTTAAGGTCGTGGTGAGGATGGAAAAAAATTGAAAAAAATTCAAGGTCATTGAAACTATAATTAAGTATTTTTACTTTGAAAATTTCAAGTGGATCAGTTGAAAACAGCCTGCAATACTTACCATAAAACTCATGAAAAACTTTATTTCATCTTGGGAATTCTGGAGTTGAAAAAATCAAAGGTGTAGCAAAATGTTCAAAATTGAAGGAAATACTAATTTTAACCCCCTCCCTGCACCCTTTAGATAAAAAATGAACTGAATCAGCCGATGGAGTGCATAAGATTTCAAATGTCTACTCTTTTAAGAAACCGATTTTTCCTGAATAATTACAAAGGTTCATCGGGGTTGAGAAAATAAAAAAAAAACCAAACTGATAATTTTGGCAACAAAAAAAAACTTTTAACTATGACAGTTTATTCAAAAAAAAACAGAACTTTTTTATAATTTCGATAAGAAACGGACCTTTCTGATCATTTTGGTGAAAACATGACCCTTTAAGCAATTTTGTGAAAAAAGGACCTTTATGACCAAAAATGAGGACTTCTTGATATTTCGGACCAAAAATTAGGATTTTTTCACTATTTTTGCAGAAAGTGAGACTCTTTGATAATTTCAGGAAAAGTACTTATTAGACCAAAAACTGGTACTTTTCGACTAACGTGGAAGTACTTTGACTAAAAATGAGATTTGCTAACAATTTTGGCAAAAATAAGGACATTTCAATAACTTTGCCAAAAAATTTCCTGACGATGCTGATAAAATGTAGAACCTTGACAAATTTGACAAAAAAGGAATTCATTTGGCGATTTTTTTAACAAAAGGAGAACTTTTGACTATTTTAACAAAAAAGAAAACTTTTCAACAATTTTGGAGAAATTAGGATTTTCTAACTATTTTGGCAAAAAAACAAGATCTTCTATGATAGTTTAGGCGGGGAAAAAACAGCACTTTTTCATAATTTTAGCACAATACAGATCCGTGTTGGACAATTCTGGCCTAAATTAGGATTTTTTTACAACTGTTACAAAAAATGGAACTTTTTGGCACTTTTAACAAAAAAAAAAAACAAGACTCGAATCAAGCAATTTTGGAAAAAAGAAAGATTTTAATAGCAAAAAAGAGAGCTTTTGACTAATCTGACAAAAAATAAAACTTTTTGACAATTTTGACAAAAAATTATAATAATTTTGGTCAAAAATGAGACTTTTGACCATTTTGACTTTTGACAAAAAAAATGAAACTTCTTGACAATTTTAGCAAAAATTAGTATCTACTTTTGAATAAATTTAGCAAAAAATGAGACTTTCTAACAATTTTGGTGAAAAATGAGGATTTTTTGATAATTTTGGCAAACAATGGAACTTTTTGACAATTTTGGCAAAAATTAAAATTTTTTACGCAATTTTGACAAAAAATGGAACTTATGACTATTTTGATAAGAAAATGAAAATTTTAGAATCAATTAGAACTTTCTAACAATTATTGCAAAAAATGAGACTTTCTGACACAGGGTATCTAACGGATTTTTATTTGAAAAAATCACTACTTTTTCCAATCAAATTTTCAGAATGCCATCCACTCGACCCCCCCTCCCCCCCCACACACACACACATTAACAAAAACTGGAAGAAAATTTGTAATTTTAATCAGAATTATTGAAAAAAAACAATACAAATTAACGAGCTTATTACATTCGTTATAAGACAAGGTGTCAAACAAAATTTCAAAATAAAGAATCAAGACTTCAGCAGGACATTTTTTAAACACTTAAGATTTTATTTAAAAAAAGGAGCCAGGGGGAGGCAAAATTTTACATTAGAACTTTTCGCTTTTAGTTTTCCAATGTCTTCAACATCTCAAGATTTTTTTCAAGCAAGCGGATGTCGAAAATATAATCTTATCATTTCAATTTATGATTTTTTTTTCACGTTAAAGGTTCTTGCTCATGTAATGAAATTGGGCGAATAAAAAACTTTTTTTTAACAAACCAAATTTTTAATTTCCAGAGGGAGGTACATTACTTTGCTTCAAAATTTTGAAATTTAAATGATTTTTTTCTTTGAAAAAATTCAAAACTGAAAAAAAGCAAACGAGCCAGAGCGAAGCGAGGGCAGAAGCGTTCAAAAATTCATGTTTCGAGAAGTGAAAAAAATTTCTTTATGCAGGGAGGAGTTTATTTTTCTGATTCAAATTTTGAACATTCCTTGAATTCGAACAATAGCTTTTCACGAGGAAAAAGAGTGAACAGCCCGAGCGAAGCGAGGGCAAAAGCTCTCAAAAATGTGTAATTCAAGCTCTAAAAAAGTCGATATAAATGAGCTCTTTTCTACGGAATAATGATCGAGAAAAAGGAACGAATTTGAATTTTTTTATTTTTTCACTACCTTTTTAACAAAATTCACTACCCATTTTAAAAATCACTACTTTTTCACTACTTTCATTACATGCACTACCTGTTAGATACCCTGTGACAATTTTGGCAAAAATAATGATTTTGCGACTATTTTGGCTAAAAACAAGACCGTTTATGAGATAAACAGAAACCAGCACGTTATACGGCATTTTAGATGGAATACAGCACTTTTTGACAATTTTTGCACAACATGAACAATTTTAGCTAAAAATGGAATTTTTTTACAATTTTGATACGAAATGATTCTTTTTTTTTTTTAGCAATTTAGAATAAAATCAATACTATACTTTTTTTTGGAAATGGCGAAAATCGTAAGTTTGTGAAGAATTTTTGCAGAATACTTATTGATTTTTTTTTTGGATTAAAGCCGAAGAACAGGATTATTTTGCATTTTCGTCAAACCCGTAAATTTGTAGACAGCTAAGGTAAAAATCAATACTTTAGGGAGTTGAGGGGAAAAATCGAGTATTTTTTGCTAAAAAATCAAAACTTCTTGAACAATTTTAATTTTGGAAAAAATGAAACTACCTATCTCAGAATTTTCAGTCAATTTTTATCAAAAAAAAAAAAAAAAAAAAAAAAAGGCCTTTTTAGATATGTACATACCACTTTGCTTACGTAAGGAAAGAAGATTTTTTTTTACAAAAAATAAAGTCCGAAATTGCATACACGGAGTTATACCCAATAAATAAAAAATTTCCTGATTTCAGAGGGAAAATTTAGAATTTCTCAGATATTTTCATAGCTTTTTCAAGAGGGCGAGATTCCGTCCCTTCACCCGGTTTTCCAGAAAATGGACACCCTGCTTAAACGAAGACCTCGAGAAAAAGGTGCATATTTTTATGACAACTACTCGATATTATCATGTTCAAATGAAAAAAAAAAAAAAAACAGATTGCTGCGATAGAAATCCCGATCGATGTTATCAATTTCATCTGAAAACAACGAGTAAGTACTGGAGGAAGAGAAAATATAACGAAGCTTACAGAAATATAATTCGACATAATAAATATCGCCAATCGATTCTCGCAATCTTCATCCATAAAATCGACCTACAGAGAAATTCTGATACAAATTTCAAACAATGGACGAAATATATAATATGTCAATGATTAGTCAGAATAATCGATTCAATATACGCTTAGTCAGAATCGCTGCCAATACCATCTACAAGATACCTGTACGTTGACGATTGACGAATTCCAAAAATAAAAAACATGCAACTCGAACGAGAAAATTGAAAAATTATGATGCTGTAGAATATCTACCAATCGTATCCAGCTTCGACTTTGATTTTCAATGCAGCTCAATTCTGAACCAAAAGGAATAAATCAGAACGTTATTTGAAACACATTTTGTGAAGGAATCGTTGGTTGAATTGATTCGAGAATATTGCAGGTTCGATCAGGCATGAGCAATATACAGTGGGCATTTGAGAATTTAGAAAAAGCTTCGCCGAAATCGAGTTACTTTACTATACGTACATGTATAGTGATGCCATTTTGAGACACGACACTTTTGAACGTACGTTTAAATGAGATAGATCTATTCGAATAGATTTCTCTTCAATTCTTCATACTTCGGGATCTCTCGTACCCATACCAAACTACATATCTATCACTTCTCTATCTTTACCCTTCTTAGATCTAGGTGCTCAGGTACTCTCGTCGAAACATAATCGTAATTTTACCTTCATACGGATCGGGTTCAGAGCTGGGTTTCGGTGTGGATTGGGCAGGATCGTCTTTAATGTTTCCCATACTGAGAGTGTCGCTGATCGTATTATCTTCTTTGGGGGTATCAACTTGAGAGCTTGGTTTCGGTGCGACTTGGTCAGAGGTATCTTTACTGCTATCCATATTCAAAGTGACCGGTTGTGCGAGTTCTGTTAACAAGCTGCAATATACCGCTGTACGTAAATGAAGAAGCGCCTATCAGATGACATATGAAAATGGAACATTATATAAATTATGTGAGTGATAACTGATAAGTAAATAAGACGCGATTTGATACAATGCTTTCATTACCTTGCAAAGAGAACTAATCAGAAGAACCACTGCGCCGCAATGAATGATTTCACTTCGAATGTATGTAGATTTAGAATGGAAACTCCGGTTTTATTTGTTTTTATCGACGATTCTTCATTCGAAACACATGAATAATAATATTTATACCTTCAATAAATGAAGATGAAAGTGAAATTTAAAACACGAGGATGCAGAAATGAGAAAGCACATTTTTCTTGAATCATGAATGAAGAGGTGTTATGAATGATGTGTTAGTGTTATCATTATCAATCACTCTACAGTCTGTTGAAGGAACTATGGAACGCGTCGCAGTGATTGGCTACTGGCTAGCGCGTTTTGTTGCCTTTGCTTACTTTTCAGTTTTCAGACTTTTCTTATCACAAAATTGACTTTTTCGTCTTCGTCTTTTTCATTTATTTTCAATTTGTCGGTGTCGTTTCAAGTTTCAGCTTCAGCTTAACTCATATATTGATTGATTTGTTTTATAATCTAGTCTAATATTTATTGTGGGGTGTAGTTTTAATTATTAGGAACGGCTCATAGTAAAGCGGACGACGTCGTTATTTCTGAAACGATAATAGACAGAAGTACGAATACCAGATATGCCCGAGGAAAGTTCTACGGCAAGGTAAGCCTTTGTTCGCTTATTAAACTATTTTACGTACCTATATCTTCTAGATACCATACCAATAATGTTAATTTTGGCTACTCGTGATTAACGAAATGCTTTATGTTGTGTTTAGGGAGATTTCGCGAACTTTTACGAAATCAAAGATATGGCTACCGGTCACACGTACGCCGGAAAAATCGTATCGAAAAAGTTGCTAACGAAGAGTAACCGAGAAGTGAAACTGACCCAAGAAATAAACATCCACAGAAGCCTCAATCACAAACATATCGTCGATTTCCAAGCTTCTTTTGAGGACGGTGAATTCGTCTACGTCGTATTGGAATTATGCCAGAAAAGATCTCTTTTAGAATTACACAAGTAAACTAACTCGAACTGTTCTATGTAACCTAATCGTAGATGAGCACTTTGTGTAATATTTCGTAACTATTTCGTTTCATTTTCTAGACGCCGAAACGCTTTAACCGAACCGGAAACCAGATACTATATGAAACAGATACTGGACGGTGTGCTGTATTTACACGATAATGGAATTATTCATAGAGATTTAAAACTAAGTAACTTATTCTTAAACGATGATATGGAGATGAAAATCGGCGATTTTGGATTCGCTACGAAAATCGAATACGAAGGCCAACGAAAAAAGTAAGCTCGAAAAATTACTCGGTGGTTTTATGTGTACGGTTTTTAACGGTTATTTTTTTCTCTCATTTCAGCATTAGTAACGTGGCTCCTGAAGAACTGAATATGAAAGAATTTGGCTTGAAAATAGATGTTTGGTCTCTTGGTTGTATTATGTAAGCGATTTCTTCACTGCATTATGAGCGATGTATTTTTTTCATCTAGAATATAATTAGGTATGTCGAATAATCTCGATGAAATTGTGTTTTAATGTGTGTTTTTTTTTTTTTTGTAAAGGTACACGTTACTCGTTGGCAAGCCTCCTTTCGAAACGAATTCTTTACGAGAAACCTCCGAACGTATTAAACGCTGCGATTACAAAATTCCTACTGAAATCAAAGCTCCTGCTGCCAATCTAATCTACTCCATGTTATTACCAGATCCAAAGAAAAGACCCACAGCAGAGCAAATCATCAGCTCTGATTTTTTCAACGGTATTTGAAACTCGTACCTAGGATTCTGTCTCAGCTCGAACGTGTTTTCAACTGACGCATTTTTTTCTTCGCAGATTATATACCTTCCAAACTGCCTGTTTCGTGCTTAACTGTTGCTCCTCGATTCGATTCTAAACCGTGGCTGAAGTCAATAATGGTGAGATTATTTTTTCAAATATTCGGTAGAAATATTAATCGACTCATTAGATTTCTTGAAATTTTGAGATTTCTCCCCCCCCCCCCCTCCAACATTTTAACCGAACGTAATCATTTCATGATTTTCAGGAGGTGAAAACAGTCCAGCTTTGGTGAAAGCTAAAGCAGGAACCGGAGACGTTGAAAACAAAGCCGCAGGTATCATGGCTACAACCGGGGAATGTGAAGATCACCTCAGAATGTTGCACACGCAATTAAAAATACTTTTGGAATGCAAACCGTCGCATTGCCAAAGTGAAGCTGGTGAGTATTTGGTCATCTAACTTGACCCCCTTTCATAATGAAACAACCTCGACTGAAAATTTTTTTATTACAGAGGAATTAACCGATCCTGCTGTTCAACCGTTCGTCTGGATCAGTAAATGGCTCGATTATTCCGATAAGTACGGTTTCGGGTATCAATTATGCGATGACGGAGAGGGCATCATGTTCAACGATAAAACTCGTATTGCCTTATTGGCTAATCAGAAGTAAGCCCGAATAATTTCCTACTCGATGTCAACGAATTCCTTCGCTAATCGCGAGATTTCCCACAGGGACGTACATTACATCGAAAGAGACGGAACCGAGAATTACTACACGATGGATAACACGCCGCCCGAGTTGGAGAGAAAAGTCAAATTACTGTCGTATTTCCGAAGATACATGAAGGAATCCTTGATGAAAGCCGGAGCCTCGGTCCAAGCACAGGAATCAGATTCTCTAAGTCGTCCACCCTATTTGCACACGTGGCACAGATACCCATCCACTGTGATTATGCAATTGACCAATGGCACGGTACAGGTGAGTAAAAAATCCAACCCTAAATCAAATCTTAACTTCGTAACAGCTCTCTTCTGCACCGTTTTAATATTTTCTTTCACTTTTCAGATGAACTTCAACGATCACACCAAGATAATCTTGTGTCCTCTGATGGAGGCAGTCACCTACATCGACACCGAGAAAAATTTCCGTACGTATAGATTTTCGACGATTTTGAAAAACGGTTGTAGCCCAGGTCTTTCGTCTTGTTTGGATTATGCTGCTAAAAAAATCGAAAATTTACTCAAAAGCAAGTAGTATTATGTGTTCCTTGAAATTTGATTTTAAAGTGTGGTGTTTTCTATCACATGATTGTATTATACTTTAAAATTATGGTTCTGTTTCTTGAATCGTCCTTATTCCCATGCCTAGACATATGTACACTGTGATATTCAATTTTCCATTTTCGCATGAGACTACCTAGTCGTATTAACTGTACCTTTTTGCAGTCGATTTTTTTTTACTTTTGTTCTTTTCAGTACTATTTTTATGATTATCTTTTCTACTTAGAAGCGTAACAGTGTGAAAGTAGTTACCTATTATTTTAGTACTTGCATTTTTTAAAAATAATATAGTCTTATCGTGTCGAGTCCATTATGCCTGTATGTTTTTTTTTTGGTATGAATTTTAGATGTTTTGGGATCTGTTTCAAGTTCAATCTACCGAATGTTTTTAATTTACGATCGATTGAAGTTTTTTGACAGGTTTTCTCTGTAGTTTCTTGACCACGCCTTATTTTGTCAGCTTGCAATATTGAAAAAATAATGGGTTCGGTTCGGTGATCGAACATTTTCAGTTGTTTTAACGTGGATTTTTCCCATTCGTTTTTTTTTTTTTTTTTTTTTTAAATTATTATTTCATTACATATTTGTTCATTTTGTGATAAGAGTCAATTTTGAGAATTTGAAAACATTTTTCAACCTAAGCTCTAAATTTTTTTTTTTTTTTTTTTCGTCCATTTCTTTGATGAGTGTCAATTCTGAATTCAGGCCTTGTACTCGGTTACTTTTCAAGGAACCAAGTTACTGAAGTTATGGAAAGGAGCTTTTAGTTACCAACTAGTGTGTTTTTTTTCAAAAATTCAATTTTTCAAAATCATGATTCTACTTTTTGAAAAGAAAAAATGAAGAAATAATATCGATTTTCTCTAAAAATAGCAAAAAAGCTTGGCTTTGGTTACGATTTCTAAAAGTGTAGTTTCTGATCAAAAATTGATAAAATTGCCCCAAAAAAATAATATCTATGTATCCTGAGAGGTTGCAAAAAAGTCTCACACTTTTTTGACAAAAGTTTTAAAGAATACTTACTCATCGTTTTTTTACAAAATGGTTAAAAAAAATTGTATTCTATCTAAACTCACTTTTTTGTTAAAAGTGATGAAAATTTTTAGTTTTTTGTAAAAAATTACTGAAAATTGTCGCTTTTTTGAAAGAAATTCTGATGAATAAATTGTCGAGAAAACTGCGCTTTTTAATACCTGAAATGGTCAAAGACTCGAATTTTTTTCCCAGAAATTCTCAAAAACACTTGCTTTTTTGAATTTTGTCAGGGTCATTCCACGTCAATTGGACCAAGAAGTGGTAGGTGGGTTCGGCGATTTTTTTGAAGTTTTTCCTGTGGAAAGACCTTCCGAAGGGATGACCAATGGCGCAAATCGCAGCCTTCTAGCTCATTTTTAACGGCAGCCAGGGGGTGTCAAAGTTTTCAGTGAACCTAAAATATCATCCATTTCAGCAGTGGATTGCTCGATAACCGCGATACCTACCAAAATGGTACTTTTTCCCATAGTTAGGGGTTTTGAAAAGTTTTTTGGTGATATCATAAAAATCAGTGTTGCCACTTTTTTTCGTATAAAAAATTAGCTCAAAAAGTTTCAAAACGTAATTTTCATATCGTTCCGACTCTCAAAAATTCTGAAAAAAATACATTATGGACAAATGTTCATGCTGAACAACATATCAAAAAATTGGGATGGTAACTTGTAACGAAGTCGATTTAAAAAAATTTAAACTTTGCTTCTTGGTCCGATTGACGTGGAATGACCCTAAAAGTGATGAAAATTTTTAGTTTTTTGTAAAAAATTACTGAAAATTGTCGCTTTTTTGAAAGAAATTCTGATGAATAAATTGTCGAAAAAACTGCGCTTTTTAATGCCTAAAATGGTCAAAGCCTCGAATTTTTTCCCAGAAATTCTCAAAAACACTTGCTTTTTTGAATTTTGTCAGTAATTTTTCAAGCAAAAAGTGCTCAGCACTCTCATTTTTTGAACAAAACTTGGCCTGAATTTTAAAAAATTTTCGGTTTTTATAAAATTTGCTAAATAATCTTGTTTTTGCATGAACTCAATTTTTTACTAAAAAAATGCTAGAAACGTTCAGTTTTTTGTCTAAAGCGCAGAAAATAATCGCTTTTTCGCAAAAAAAATCCAAAAAATAGTATGTCAAAAAAGCTTTGTCTTTTGCTGTCTATAACAGTCAGTCTCGTTTTTTTTGGTCAAAAATTATTAAGATGATTTAATTTTTCTTCAATATTGCCAACGTCTTGATTTTTGCCAATAATGAAGCGGCGTTGAGTAGGAAAAAATTAGGGTTTTCAAAAGTGACCTTGAAAATTTCATGCCCATGCACAGGGTGTCCACAAATTGAAAAACCGGTTTGGTCATAAAATTCAAACTGATTTTTTATGGACTAATGTATTCTGCAATAAGGAGACAAAAACATGATATGAATTTTTTGAAACCGGTTCATTAATTTGCAACCAGTTAACAAAAAATACCCAAAAATTGTAGATAGAGAAAAAAACTTGGAACAAAAGTTGTAGGGCGTGAAAAATTACACAATTCTGTCTAATCACATTTTGAAACCGGTTCATTGGTTCCCATCTAGCAACCAGTTTTTGACAATCACCTAAAAATTAGAGAAAGAGAAAAAAGCTTGAAACAAAAGTTGTAGAGCGTGAAAAATTGAACCATTTTCACTGATCTGATATTGAAACCGGTTCATCAATTTGCAACCAGTTATCAAAAATTACCTAAAAATTGGAGATCGAGAAAAAATCTTGAAACAAAAGTTGTGGGGCGTGAAAAATTACACAATTCTGTTCTATCACATTTTGAAACCGGTTCATTGGTTCGCATTTAGCAATCAGTTTTTGACAATCACCTAAAAATTAAAGATAGTGAAAAAAGCTTTTGAAACAAAAGTTGTAGAGCGTAATAAATTGGACCATTTTCGTTGATCAGATTTTGAAACCGGTTCATCAATTATCAACCAGTTATCAAAAATTACCTAAAAATTGGAGATCGAGAAAAAATCTTGAAACAAAAGTTGTGGGGCGTGAAAAATTACACAATTCTGTTCTATCACATTTTGAAACCGGTTCATTGGTTCCTATCTAGCAACCAGTTTTTGACAATCACCTAAAAATTAGAGAAAGAGAAAAAAGCTTGAAACAAAAGTTGTAGAGCGTGAAAAATTGAACCATTTTCACTGATCTGATATTGAAACCGGTTCATCAATTTGCAACCAGTTATCAAAAATTACCTAAAAATTGGAGATAGAGAAAAAAGCTTGGAACAAAAGTTGTGGAGCGTGAAAAATTACACAATTATTCTGTTCTATCACATTTTGAAACCGGTTCATTGGTTCCCATCTAGCAACTAAGTTTTTGACAATCACCTAAAAATTAAAGAAAGAGAAAAAAGCTTGAAACAAAAGTTGTAGAGCGTGAAAAATTACACAATTCTGTTCTATCACATTTTGAAACCGGTTCATTGGTTCGCATTTAGCAATCAGTTTTTGACAATCACCTAAAAATTAAAGATAGAGAAAAAAGCTTTTGAAATAAAAGTTGTAGAGCGTAAAAAATTGGACCATTTTCGTTGATCAGATTTTGAAACCGGTTCATCAATTTGCAACCAGTTATCAAAAATTACCTAAAAATTGGAGATCGAGAAAAAAGCTTGAAACAAAAGTGTTGTAGGGTGTGAAAAATTACACAAATCTGTTCAATCACATTTTGAAACCGGTTCATTGGTTCGCATTTAGAAACCAGTTTTTGACAATCGCCTAAAAATTGAAGATAGAGAAAAAAGCTCGAAACAAAAGTTGTACCTGGAGCGTAAAAAATTGAACTATTTTTGCTGATTGGATTTTATAAATGGCTAATTAATTTGCAACCAGGTAACTTTCGATGGCTTGCTGCGAATTAATGAACTGGTTTTAAAATCTGATCAGCAAAAATAGTTCAATTTTTCACACTCTACAACTTAAGTTTTAAACTTTTTTCTCTATCTTCAATTTTTGGGTAATTT
The DNA here is from genome assembly GCF_950023065.1 of Planococcus citri. Lineage (NCBI taxonomy): Eukaryota > Metazoa > Arthropoda > Insecta > Hemiptera > Pseudococcidae > Planococcus > Planococcus citri. The sequence goes on from NC_088680.1 coordinate 68,397,211, forward strand.
TAATAACTGGTTGCAAATTAATGAACCGGTTTCAAAAAAATCATATCACGTTTTTGTCGCCTTGTGTAGAATACATTGGCCTAATAAAAACCAGTTTGAATTTTTTGACCAAACCGGTTTTTCAATTTGTGGACATCCTGTGCATGGGCATGAAAAAATTTTCAAAGTTGATTTTGAAAGCCCCTATTTTTCTCTACTCAACACCGCTTCATTCATCTCGCTAGCTCTTTCCACTTATAGAAATAAAAGCCACTGAGCACTACTTTTGTGTCATACTGTATTATTCAAGATTTGAGAAAAAAGTTGAAAATTGGATTAAAAAATAAAAAAAATTATCAGTTTTGGACTATGGTTATTTTTTAAATCTGTGCCTCATTTTGAAAATTTTCAGAAATGTAACTAAAATCAATTGAAAAATTTGAATTTTTTGAAAATAAAATTGTCGATTTTGGAAAAATCCTCTCAGAAAAATTTTATCGGGTAACTATTTTTCTAGAATATAACCCTTCCCAGGGTATTCACTGCTTTTTTAAAACTAAGTGGACCTAGGAATGACCTTGAAATTCAATTTCCAAATTAATTTTTTTTTCAAATGGAAATGTGTAATTTATTGAATGGGCTACTTCCTCGTAAAATGCGAGTTTCAGAAGTAAAAAAACAGATCTTGGGTAATCTCCAATCAATAATACAGAGCAATTTGAAGAAACACTTTATTTTCGACTTAATTAACTAAAATAAATTGGCGGATGTATTTCAGGATGGAATCAATCAAGTTGGATTATTCGATTCGCAAGCGATGCTTATTGCTTCGAATTTGCAACGAGTGGTGTCATTTTTCCTTCGTTCAGATTGTTTTTGAACATTAGCCTTTCGTGGTACACAGTTCCTTCGGTGATCACATCTGAAGTTTTCTTATTCTCTAAAATAGTGAAGTGATTTCCTTCGACGAAATGTACTTTGACCGGTGTTTGGAAGAACTGCGCAGAATTCATGAAAAAAAAAACTCAGATTAAAATTCAATTCAATTTCTCAAGTGATCTGATCTAATAGCCCGCAGAGTCCAGCCAACAAAAAATGTTCATTTGGCTGGCATTATTTTCGTGTGCGAAAAAGTTCAATTGGATTTCCAAAGTGATTCAAATTCAATTAGTTTTCACAAAGTAGCACAACAGGTGAAAGGTAAAAATGCCAGCCAATTGTAGTTGATACTTGGTTTATGGACTATAATCAACTACTTAATGGAAAAAATAATTAACCTGTGATAAACTGTAATCGTCAGCCATTTGTAATGATATCTCCGTAGGTCTAATTAAAGTAGTCGAAGCTTTCAGGCAATTTTCAGGTAATCCTACATAGTCTAATACAGCTTTAATACGAAGGTATCCGGCGGTCATCAATGCTCGTTGGTAACGTTTACTGTGTTTAATTTCAGGCGGTGTTAAACCAATAACTAAATCTAAACGAGAATTCCAGTCAGGTAGTTGATATAATTGATCGGCGATCTAAAAAAAAAAAAAAAACACCAATATTCGTTAATAAAAGACAAACCACCATTGAGATAGGTACCTACTAAAAATATAAAATGAGATTATTTTTACTTCGCTCGATGCTTCGGGCCAAATTAAATCCAAAAATCTAAGAATCAGTTTAACTTGCACTTCGTTATCGATTTGATCGGTCGTTGATATGAAACTTAATTTAGTAATAGTTTTCAAGAATTCGGGCGAACTGTCAATTAACCATAAACGACCAACTCTTCCTTCTTCTTCTAATAGTCTGACCACTTCTAATGCAACCATACCACCGAATGAGTAACCAATAATGTGGAATTCTTGGTTGGGTGGTAATCTGCTGGTGATGTGCTGTAAAAGAGAGGGAAAAATGATAGAATGCATCAAATAGGTACCTATGTGTAAATGCGGAAATCTAGATAGGTATAGGTAAAGTTTACGTACCACCATTAAACTCTTGGCTATTCCTTGGATGGTTTCGGGAGGATCTTCGTAACTGTATTGTAGGCAGAGCACTTGGAGATTTAGATTGACACCCAAGGGTTCCATGACATTTGCAATACCTGACAAAGAATTTGAAATTCAATCAATCAATATTTATTTATTTCTAAAAATATTTCGAAATTACAAAATACCCCCCCCCCCTATGCGCAATTACGCGAGCGAGGGGGCCTCCATGGTAACACTGTTCATGTGAAAAAAATTTAACAGATGGAAGGAGGAGAGAAAAAAAAGAGAAACAAACAAAACAAACCAAAAAATGAAAAATTAATACGTAATTAAGCAAATGAAAGAGTATAAAACAAAACTAAGAGCTAAAAATAATGAACACACAGGAAAGTTTAACGGCAAATTCATCTATCATCCCAGAATAAAAATGAGTGCATCTAGAGTGGAATAACAGGACCTCACATACTATAAGCAAACAGAAGGCAGACATGTGACATAATACTACCCAGTAGTCCATAAGGTGTTTTTGCTCTCCATAACCACCAGACTAGTGCCAGCTGAGAGCCCAAACCTCTACTCATCACTGCATTAAACAGCTTTGGCAAACACCACAGAGCCTAAGCACCAGATCTGTCTAGTCAGTACCTAGGTAGGGGAGCAATGGTGTTATCAATTTCCCCCCTCTCATTCACATAAACTCTAAATTTGGACCTAAGAGCATTCCTTTGTATATACTTACCTAGTTAATTGCCTGGACTTGATAGAGTTTTTGAATAGGCAGAATTTCTAGTTTTTGAAAATCATTTTTTGTACTGTCCAGTGTCCCCCCTTGTTTTACCTACAATGCTCATAACTGCCCATTTTTGTAGAATATTGATAGGTTCTAAGTGACAGTCTGCTGCTCCCCCCCCCCAGATGAACAAGCCATACTGAAGCACAGATTGATAGAAAGCATAATAAATTTTTACCATGTGTTGAGTGCCAAATGTTCCCACTTAGCACTGATGAGATTGTCAGTGGCCTCGACAAAAGTATTGACATGATTTTACACGATTGTTGATTGAAAAAAGTCGAAACATTACACAAAGGGGTTAATCTAACTAAGTTTATGATAATTGATTAAAAATTGACACTATTTTCAAAAACTATGATGAAAATGCTGATGGTTGTCATTGCTGTCTACATTTGTATCTACAGTCATGTGCAAGATTTCAATATATTGTAGATACCTTTTGTAGACCCATGATTGATATCGAAATTTAGGTTGTCTTGTTGATCAGAAGTTGATGTCGACTATAAGATCGACAAAAGCATCTACAAAATTTTGGTCTTGAATAGTTACTTTTGTCGATCTAATAATAAACTTTGGCATCGGCAAGACGACCTGAACTTCAATATCAATTATAGGGTCTACAAAAGTATCTACAAAATGTCGTAATCGAGTAGATACTTCTGTAGATCTTGTAATTGACATCAACCATCTGGTTAATATTGGTGAGAAAGTTGATGTCGATTACAAGATCTATAAAATATTTTTAGAAATTTTGAAGTATTGCCAACTCATTTGTCGTTGTCTAAGTAGACAATACAATAAGAAAAAGTTTTCAAATCCAGAATAAGATGGACTGAATATTCTTTTAAGACCTCTCCACTCAACAGCGGCAATGGTCAAGTGGTTAGAGAAAGAATCAGAAGTGTATGGCAACCTGGGTTCAATCCCTACTCAGGGCAACTTTTTTTTTCTATCAAAAAATTTTTTAGGGTGAAATATTTTTGAGAATAAGTAATTTTACTTGAATCAAAAAAAGAGTTTTAGGCACATTTCGCACATTATCAATCAAAATTTGCTTCTTTTAGACTCAAAAAAACAACACCAATGTTGAGACCTTGTCGAGACAAAAAATGAAGGGAGATGACAGTCAATTTTGATATCGACTTTTCACTCGTCATTTATCGATATTAGTGTCAACAAATGTCATGTTGACAAGTGACAGATTAGAGATCTCATCTTTTCCATCGACTTTGGCATCGCTTGTGCTACGTGGGTTGTGCCAAGAAGCAAATCAAATAGTTAGTTTTCCAAGTTTAGTTTGTAAGTATAAACTCTGTTCTTTCCAGATTAATTTGGAATCAATCATTATTCCGAGGTACCGAGTTGACTCAACTTGTGACAGGGGCATGCAGCCACATGGAGCCCCACAATCCGGGCTTTCATGCATGTAGCACCTAGACCCCAGGTCAGGGGAAACCCTATAGCCAAAACTTAACAATTTTGATTTGGACAAATTCGGTTTTAATTTATGTTGCCAGAACCAGCCTCCCAATAATTTCAAATCTTCATTAATAAACTTAATATATAGACACTGGACCTGCGGAGTAAGACAACCAACTGCAAGCCGAGGGGAATGGAAATGGTAAAGAAAGTTTGTGTAGGGATAATTTATCCCGCTGAGTGCTCTTGGCTGCGCTGTACTTCAATCCGCAGGCAACGGGGGAAAGGGATGGTAGTGAGTTTTGTGTAGAGCGCCAGGGATGGAAGAGCCTTGAATTCAGGGCTCCCGCTCTTGGCTCTGGCTCAGCTCCCCACAAGTTTTAGCTCTGGCTCGCTCTTGGCTCTTGGCTCTTTTTCTTTACATGTGCTCTTTGGCTCCTTGCTCGCTCCTCAATTCTTTCTGACTCCGCTCTTTGACTCTCAGCTCCCTCTTCCAATTTCTTGGCTCCCACTCCAGCTCCAGCTCTGGCTCTTGACTCTTTAAATTAGAACTTAAAATTCGTGAAAAACAATGAAAAAAATGAAAATGTACTGCATTTATTTTCATTTTATTTCTCAATGAGAAAATAAACGTAGAAATTCTTCATTTTCTTCACAAATGTGAGTTGAAAGTTGAATTTTTAATAAAATTGTGCGCGTTTTTCCACTTTTTTTCCTACTTTTAGGGAGCCAAAGAGCCTGAAAAATTTTGTGGGCTCCCACTCAGCTCTAGCTCTTTCCAGGTTAAAGACTCCTTATGATGATGGCTCTCTTGAGTAAAATAAAGAGCTCTTTTGCAAGAGAGCTCTTTATGCTTTTCTGCACTTTCATTTATTTGGCTCTTGGCTCTGGCTCTAGCTCCTCAAAAAATCCAGCTCTTTCAGACTCTGGCTCCGGCTCGCTCCCGGCTCTTCCATCCCTGGTAGAGCCAATTTCTCCCGCTGAGTGCTCTTGGCTGCGCTGTATTTTGCATGTAGTTTGTTCAAGAAATCGACAGCAGCGCAGCCAAGAGCACTCAGCGGGAGAAATTGGCTCTACACAGGTTTTTTTGGCAAGATGGCTGCCCATTGGTTGTCTTACTCCGCGAAGCGGACAGGTCCAGTGTCTATAACTTAATAAGATCATCTTGATTTTTGCCCCTGTTTACTAAAGTTGTATCGTCCGCAAATCCATATAAAGTCCCATTCAATTTTAGTTTAAAAATGTCATTAATGTAAATTAAAAAGAGGATTGGTCCTAGTATGCTGCCCTGCGGTACCCCATGCACTACAGGTAAGAAATTCCCAATTTTATTCCCAACTTTAACAGCTTGAGTTCTTCCCTCCAAGTAGGATCTAAACCAGTCATGCTGCACGCCCCTTATCCCGCAGTTCCAGAGCTTCTGTCAGGCCTGGACCCACCCACTGAGTTACCCAGAAAATCTTGGTGGGTCCCGACTTATTTGGGCCAATGAGGTAAAAACTGGGCCGCTTAAAAAATTTCTGAATGAATTTTTATGCTTAGTGTCCTGCACTTTAAAAAATGGGAGAAAAAATTTGGCTGATTAATTAAGGAGCCCAAAATCAGGGGCGAATGGGATATCTCGGTAGACCACGTGTTCTATGGGTCCAGCCCTGGCTTCTGTAAAAGAATCCCAACATCAACCTCGTCAAATGCCTTACTGAGATCAAGGTATGCTGCTGCAACACTATCACCTGCATCTAGACCATTGACTACCTCAGTAATGTGATCAAACAGAGCATCATTGGTACTCTTCCCAGACAAAAATCCATACTGCTGTTTTGAAAAGAAATCTTTTGAATGCAGGAAATTTAAAATTCGATTTTTTACAACTTTTTCAAAATTTTTTGATAGTACTGAAAGAAGGGAGATCGGTCTGTAATGTTCCATAAATAATTTACTCTTGTTCTTATGAACAGGGACAACAATGGTCCTTTTCAGAGACCATGGAAATCTTCCTTGATTTATTGATTTGTTTAAGATGTCAGCAATAACTGGTGGAAAAATAACAGAATTTTCCTTAAAACAGTTTTGCCGGAATGTTAACATGTTCCATAGATGGTTTGTTTGGGAGACTTGAGACCTCAGCATGAATCTCATCACATGTTACTGGAGGGAACCCCAGGCTATTTATAATTTTCCTGGCTGGGTAAGCACTATTTGTTTCAAGGTTTTGGAATTAATTTGAGATTTTATAAATAAAAAATTTATTAAATACATTTGAGACCTTAATTTCATTTCCCTCAACCAAAACCTCCTGATTTATTCTAATTTTTGTCAGTTTTTCTTTCTGCTTCCCCCTGATCAAATCTACATATATGTTTCCAGTTTCCAGTACTTCCTTGGGTCATTTTTACATTTCTCCAAAACCCCAGAATGGTAGACCAATTTATCCCTCCGACTCTGCTGAACCACTAATTTTAACATTTGTTTATACTTACCTACTCCCGAGTAATTTCTAAATTTGTGAGATTTTTTAAAATTTTTTTATGAACCAACTGAGAGGGAGAAGAATTTGAAAAAATTTGTGAAACAAAAATAATGAGCAGATTAAATTTTATCACAGATCAATGTTTGGATCTGATCAGACCCATTTTCCCTCTACATTGACGATGATTCCATCAACAAAAGTGTATACATACCTTCAACTCCTGGAATAACGAACACAGTAGGGTTAGTTCTGGTGGATACTTCTTGAGTAGATCCATCGTCAGCAAGCGAGGGTATTCTGACAATAGGTTTAGCAGCTTTAGTTTCATCGCTGACGAGACGCATAAAGTAATGCATTCCTAATTCACTAGGTTGAGTGGAGTCGGTGGGTTTTTTGGCAGCTCCTACGATATTTTAAAAACATGAAAAATTGATAAAATTGCAATTTTCTTGTAGACGAAGTTTCCACTTCCATATAGATCCAATTGTCTTAGGTGTAGGTACCTGATGCTTCTGTTTTATCTTCGCTTTCAGCTGCTGCTGCGATTTCGTATAATTTAGCGAATGTTAATCCTCTGATATCTTGAGGAGTTAAGAATACTTCGAATTCACGTTCTAGCGTTTGTTTGATTTCTACTCCCATCATGGAGTCCATTCCAAGTTCAGCCAGGGTCGAATGTAAACTTACTGTTTTCAAATCTCTTAAACCTAGGAGGAAAATTCATCACATTTAGATGTATAAAAGTAGGTATAATGATCTTCAGAAACTTCTCTATGGCAATGGGTAGGTATAAAATGTACCTAAAATATTGGCAACAGTGTCGACAATAGTTCCACTTCCACTGCTACCAGAACGTTTCTCAGCCACGACCATACTGGCGACGATGGGATTTGGCTGTTTGATGAAATAGTCCATGACTTCCAAACACGAGGATATCCTTTGCTGCAAGGTACCACCTGAGAAAAAGAAACGAATTATTGATTTTTTCTCTAGCTCATTCAACGTCCAGTTTTTAGTTCTGGATTGAATGGCTCATTACCGATAACGACTTCTAAATTATCTTCAGCCATATCAGCGACTAAACCGACTTCTCCGATGGCTCCCCATTCGATAGCTAGAGCTGGTAAGTTTTCAGCTTTTCTGGCTTCGCAAATTCTCTCCATAACCGAGTTGGACATACCGTAATTGGTCTGGCCAGCGTTACCTCGACCGCAACTTACACTGGAGAAGATGACGAATTGCTGCAGACGAGGGCACAATTTCCTCGATAGTTGATCGAAGTAGTAAGTTGCGAGGGCTTTGGGGCCGGCTGAAGCGACGAATGTTTCTTCGGTTTGGTTTTCGAATACTGCGTCTTGTAAAACCTAGTTGAAGAAAACACGAAGGAGTGATTATTTAAGTGGGTACTGGGTAGATATATTCTGATGGCAATAAAAGAAGAAAAACAAGTTTCAAGCGATCAGGAGAGGTTAAAAGGGAGAATTTTGAGCCCAAAGTTTGGTTATGATTTTCAAGATTTTGAATTTTGACCAAAATCTTTTTTAGACGATTTTTGAAGAATGTTTGAGCCAAAAATTGAATCATGATTTATTTTGATGAAATTTTAAGCCGTTTTGATAGGTTGCAAAACACTTTTTTTATAAAGGAAGCCCGAAAATCATGACAAATTTTGGGCTCAAAATTCTTCAAAAGTTCTCAAAAATAGTTTTCATGTAGATTTATGATTTTCCTATCGAAATTTTAACACATTTAAATAAGTCGCATGGCACGTGGCAATTTAAAAATACAGAAAATAATGACCCAATTTTATGCTCAAAATTCTTCAAAAATGCTCAAAAACCATTTTTATTGAAATAATTGAATTTTCGAAAAATTTTTGGCCAATTTGATGGATGGCATGATAATTTTTCAAAAATTCCAAACATCATGAATCCTGCGATTCATACACAAATCAGACGCAGTCAAATTTCAAAGTCCTTCCCCCCTCCTTATTTCGAGTAGAAATGAACTGTAGTAAAATTATTCAAAAGTGATCTTCATTTAAACAAAAATGCAGTTTGAGAATTTTTGGAAAAATGTTAATCCCAAAATTGGATCAGGACTTTTTGAAAAAGTGTCATGCGACTTATCAAAATGGGTCAAAATTTCACGAGAAATCAAAAGATTTTGACGAAAATACATTTTGAGCACTTTTGAAAAATGTTGAGCATTTCTGAAGAATTTTGAGCTTTAAAATCGTGTCATGATTTTTATAATTTTTGAAAATGTGTCATGCGACCCAAGAAAATAAATAAACAAATGAACAAAAATCTCACAAAAAAACACAAATTTTTCGATCAAAATATGTTTTGAGCATTTTTGAAGAATTTTGAGCTTTAAAATTGGATTATGAGTTTCCTGGAATTTCGAAAAAATTGTATCCAGCCTGTTAAAATGAGTTAAAATTTCGCGAAAAATCAAAATATTTGGACAAAAATGTATTATTTGGAGCATTTTGAAAGAATTTTGAGGCTCAAAATCGGGCCATGATCTTTAAGATTTTGGAAAAAGTGCCATACAACTCATCAAAATGAGTTAAAATTTCTGAAAAAATTTGAAGTTTGTGAGGAAGATATTTTTTGAGCATTTAAAGGAATGTTTAGCTCAAAATTGAGCCATAATTTTCAATACTTTGAAAAATTTTGAGCGTCAAAATCGGATCATGATTCATGATTTTAGGGATTTTTGAAATAGTGTCATGCGACCTATCAAAATGAGTTGAAATTTCGCGAGAAATCCAAATATCTCAATAAAAATGTATTTTGAGCATTTTGAAAAATTTTGAGCATCAAAATCTCATTATGATTTTTGAGATTTTTGAAAGGTGTCATGCGACCTATCAAAATAGGTTGAAATTTCACGAGAAATCCAAAAATCTTGATGAAAATATATCTGAGCATTTTGAAAAATTTTGATCCTTAAAATCGGATTATGATTTTTGAAATAGTGTCATGCGACCTATCAAAATGAGTTGAAATTTCGCGAGAAACCCAAATATTTCAATAAAAATGTATTTTGAGCATTTTGAAAAATTTTGAGCCTCAAAATCTCATTATGATTTTTGGGATTTTTGAAAGGTGTCATGCGACCTATCAAAATAGGCTGAAATTTCGTGAGAAATCCAAATATCTTCACAAAAATGCATATTGAGCATTTTGAAAAATTTTGAGCCTCAAAATTTCATCATGATTTTTGGATATTTGAAATAGTGTCATGCGACCTATCAAAATAGGTTGAAATTTCACGAGAAATCCAAAAATCTTGATGAAAATATATCTGAGCATTTTGAAAAATTTTGATCCTTAAAATCGGATTATGATTTTTGAAATAGTATCATGCGACCTATCAAAATGAGTTGAAATTTCGCGAGAAACCCAAATATTTCAATAAAAATGTATTTTGAGCATTTTGAAAAATTTTGAGCCTCAAAATCTCATTATGATTTTTGGGATTTTTGAAAGGTGTCATGCGACCTATCAAAATAGGCTGAAATTTCGTGAGAAATCCAAATATCTTCACAAAAATGCATATTGAGCATTTTGAAAAATTTTGAGCCTCAAAATTTCATCATGATTTTTGGATATTTGAAATAGTGTCATGCGACCTATCAAAATAGGTTGAAATTTCAAGAGAAATCCAAATATCTCGATAAAAATGCATTTTGAGTATTTTGAAAAATTTTGAGCCTCAAAATCTCATCATGATTTTTGGGATTTTTAAAATAGTGTCATGTGACCTATCAAAATAGGTTGAAATTTCACGAGAAATCCAAATATCTTGACAGAAATATATTTTCAGCATTTTAAAAAATTTTGATCCTTAAAATCAGATTATGATTTTTGGGATTTTTGAAATAGTGTCATGTGACCTATCAAAATCAGTTGAAATTTCGCGAGAAATCCAAATATCTTAATAAAAATGTATTTTTAGCATTTTATAAAATTTTGAACCTTAAAATCTCATTATGATTTTTGGGATTTTTGAAGAGGTGTCATGCGACCTATCAAAATGGGCTGAAATTTCGTGATAAATCCAAATATCGTCATAAAAATGCATATTGAGCATTTTGAAAAATTTTGAGCCTCAAAATTTCATCATGATTTTTGGGATTTTTAAAGTTGTGTCATGCGACCTACCAAAATAGGTTGAAATTTCACGAGAAATTCAAATATCTCGATAAAATCGCATTTTGAGTATTTTGAAAATTTTTGAGCCTCAAAATCTCATCATGATTTTTGGGATTTTTAAAATTGTGTCATGCGACCTATCAAAATAACTTAGGTTGAAATTTTACGAGAAATCCAAATATCTCGATAAAAACGAATTTTGAGTATTTTGAAAAATTTTGAGCCTCAAAATTTCATTATGATTTTTGGGATTTTTGAAATAGTGTCATGCGACCTATCACAATAGGTTGAAATTTCACGAGAAATCCAAATATCTCAATAAAAATGTATTTTGAGCATTCTAAAAAATGTTGAGCCTTACAATCGGATTATGATTTTTGGGATTTTTGAATAAGTTTCATGCAACCTATCAAAATGGGTCAACGTTTTTGCAAACAATTCAAATATTTTGAAAAAAAAACATTTTTATTGATAAAATTTGAATTTATCACGAAATTTCAACCCATTTTGATAAGTCCACTGACGCTTCTTTGAAAATTCCAAAAATCATGGCCCAATTTTGGACTCATAATTCTTCAAAAATACTTGAAAATTTTTTTTGAACTATTTGAATGTTTCGCGAAATTTGAACCCATTTTGATAGATCGCATTCGATGAGTATGGAGACCCTTTGGAGAGTACAGACTACAGAGTATTGAAAAAGGAACACATGGCTTATTTTTTATCGCTCAGAACACTCGTTACCTAATGCAAGTTTCGCGATACTTACGACAGCGAGATTAAATATAGCGGACACAGGACCCAAAGCATTGGCTGTATCGATCACATTCTTGACTCCTTCTTCTTTGGTAATATCTTCGGTCGATATGATCACATTTGCGCCGTAGGATCTCCATATTCTAACCCTCATCGCCTGGTAACCGGTGCTAATACCTTTTCTCGATGTGAGAACTAAATTACGAGCTCCTCTCAACACCAGCCAATCAGCTAATTCTAAACCGAAACCTCCAAGTCCACCTGAACAGTTGGAAAATAAACTTGGATTATGAAACAATCACACACAAAAAAAATTACCTATAAATAGGTAGGTAGTCAAATTTTACAAACCGCATAAAATGTACGATTCGCTCTCCGAGCACAAATATCGAGGAACAGCATCGAACCGTAGAATTTGAGGTTTTGCACGTAAATCTGGTTCTTCGTCACGTATTTTCAGCAACACTTTACCGATATGTTTACCAGCTGCCATATACCTGAATTTTTAACATAAAAAACCCCCATCAGATAGGTTCAGATAGGTACCTATTCATTTATTTCAAGCCATAGTTTTCTTCGTACCTGAAAGCTGCTTCTACTTCATCGGCAGCGAATACTGTTCTGACTAAAGGTTTGACGGCACCTTCATCGATACCTTTCTGTAAACAATCACGAAGCTCGAGCTTCCATTTAGTTTTGGCGTAGAATAAATTATCCAACATGACACCATGGAAACTGATTTCTTTTAAGAAATGTTCCATTCCTGAAAAAATATCAAAAGTAATTAAGAAAATCATCCAGAATAGGTACGTGAAAACATTCAAATCATTATACTCGAGTAAGTAGGTAGGTACCTAGAGTATTATTTTTAGCTAAATCGAATTTTCCTATCTCCATGAATCGACCTCCTTTGCCCAAACAACGAACCGAAGCTTGTAATTTTTCTTCGGCTAACGAGTTCAAAACCATATCGACTCCTTTACCGTTCGTCTCTCTCATGACCATTTGTTCAAACGAGGTATCTCTCGAATTACCGATGTGGCTTTCTGGGATCTGAAATCAATGATCAATTTTGTCAGAAAACTACTTACACATAAACTATTTACCTGAGAAGCTTATTGGTGTGAAATGAAACGTACCTGGGGGAAAGTTTTTCTAATAAATTCTCTTTTTTCAGGAGTACCAACGGTGGTGAAAATTTCGCAATTGTAGAATAAACATATATTAATTGCAGCTTGGCCGACACCACCACTTCCGGCGTGAATTAAAATAGATTCGCCTTTTTTCATATGGCCACAGATTAATAAAGCGTAAAGAACCTGAAAAGATTATATTATTTGATTGTTATTCTCGGACTGATTCGTTTGATTTATTTTTCATTCAAAGGGACGTACTGTTCCATAAACTACTGGTACAGTTGCAGCTTCCTCCAAAGACCACGCATCTGGTACTTTCCATTGCAAACGTAAATCACTTTCGATCACCGTTGCCATAGTTTTGGCTACAATCATACCCATGTAACGTTGTCCATCTTCAGCTTTGCCAGCGTATTCGAAACCTTGAACGCACTCCTACAATTGGATAAGTTAGCAGATTAAATAATTAGAACTTTGATTCAATTCACGTTCAGTTAAAGTTAGTCTATCTATATGAGGCTTGTCGTGGAAAATTTACCTGATCAATACGACTTTTGATGATGACCTCGCTAGCCAATTTTCCAGTTGCTAACATAATATCACGGAAATTCAACGGAGCGTAGTAAACGTGAACCAGCATCGAGTATTTACCTTTGGGTTTATGTCTGAAAAATATGCAGAAAAATGTAATTAAAGTGGATTTTTTATTCCAGTATTAAAGGCTGGTCTAGGTACCAAATTCGTTTCAAGAAGCCAGAAGTCAATTTCCATTGATTTTTTTTAGGGGTGTCTGATTTTTTCAATTTTTATTCATCGCTGCATTTGGAGAACGTTTCGAGCGAAGTAAAATCATATATGAACGCAATTCGTTCATATTCGGCATTTGGGCTTGGATTTTGGTCCTGGATTTGAAGGGTTTGAGTGGGGACGACCTTTGCCAAAAATTCACGAAAGTGCAAATTTTCAGGAAGGATGTGAAAAATGGTCAAAAACAAAAATTAGAGTCCAAGAGACATTTGAAGGAGAGAGATTCGCAGGGAGGGAGGATGATTTCTGACCTTGAAATACCTCATTTATGCTAAGCCCTTACAGGCTTACACATTTAAAATGACCTACATGAGGCTAAAATTTGGCATGCAAGGACATTTGGAAGACACTCAGCAGGTACCATTTCATTGCTTCGATATCTTTTTACCCCTCCACACCGATTTTCAGTCGCAATGAAGTGGATTTTTGTGCCTTTTTTATGCTGTTTTTGATTTTATAGTTGTAAATTTTTATTAAAATTTTACGAGTTTTTAAGTATTGACTTTTCAATTTTTTTCGTGTTTTTGAGTCGTTTTGACATGTTTTGAACAGTTTTCAATGCATTTTCTGACAAATTTTATTGAGACATCGGTTTTTAGCAATTTTCTGCGATTTTAATGCAATTTTCACATTTTAACAATTTTTAAAATACATTTTGGTCATTTTTTTCAATTTCAATAGTTTTTATGATTTTTATTAATTTTAATGATTTTATTTCAGCAGTTTTACAGCATTTTAACATGTTTTTAACACATTTTATAAAAGTTTGGATAAATTTTGAATTAAATTTCATACACTTTTAGTAATTTTTTGTGATTTTAATGTCTTTATGCTTTCAAGTGACTTTAACAAGTTTTTCAAAATTTCAAATGTAAGCCAAAGTTTTTTAGAAATTTCATCTGTTTTTTAATGATTTTAACGTTGTTTCTATGTTTTCAGCATTTTTCAATGCAATTTACGTCAATTTTTTTTTTAATTTCAACAGTAGTTTCTGGTGATTTTTAGTAATTTTAATTTTTATTGATGCAATTTCTGTCATTTTTTTTCAATTTTAACAGTTTGTGGTAATTTTTAGTGATTTAAATTTTATTTATTTTAATGATTTTTTTTAGATTTTGTAACACTTTAATAAGTTTTTAACACTTTTTTAAATGAAATTTTCGATTAATTTTATCAAAATTTCATCAACTAAGATAATTTTATAATCACTTGTATCATTTTTAATTTTTTTAAATACTTTTATATACGATTTTCGTCAATTTCTTGGAACTTTCAACAGTTTTCGATGATTTTACAGCACTTTTTAAAATTTTTGCCAATTTTCAGAGAAATTTCAACAATTTTTGTTGATTTTCAGTGATTTTAATGTTTTTTTCCAATCTCGAAGTCACGTTGACACGTTTTTAACAATTTATTTTCAATTTTTGCCATTAAAAAAAATTCAACACTTTATTGGTGAGATCTACTAATTTTATGACTTTTTTGTGGTTTTACAACATTTTGACATTTTTTTAAACTTTTTTTTCTATAATTTCCATTACAATTTATTGAAATTTCATCAGTTTTTAGTAATTTTTAGCAATTTAAATGCTGTTTTCATATTTTTAACAATTTTTATTGTAACAATTCTGCTAGTTGAAAATTTTTTTAACGGTTTTTAGAAAATTTTAATGATTTTATGTTTTTTTTGTGATTTTATTACAACATTTTGGCATGTTTTTCAACACTTTTTCTAGAATTTTCTCCTAATTTTATTAAAATTTCATCACTTTAGTGATTTTTACTCATCTTAACGCTGTTTTCATATTTTTAACAATTTCTTTGGCAACATGCCATTTAAAAAAACTTTAACAGTTCTTGGTAAATTTTAGTGGTTTTATGATTTGTTTATGGTTTTACAACATTTTAACATGTTTCCAACACTTTTTCTAAAATTTTCGCCTAATTTGAATTTTAGTGATTTTATGATTTTTTTTTTGTAGTTTTACAACATTTTAGTTTAGATATGTTTCCAGTTTTTGGTGACGCTAAACACGAATATGACCTCAGATTTTTGGTTGGACCCCATCTGCGGCCTCCAACAATTTTTTTGGACTTTTACCAATTGGAGGAGGTTCTGGGAGCCATGGGTGAGGTCAATTTGAATAACTGCGGCTATATTCGTGTTCAGCGATATCGAAAACATACTATTTCATGTGCTGTCACACGATTGAAACCATTTTTTTTTAGGTTACCCCCCTTGGGGAGGTGCTGGGGGTCGTGGATGGGTCCAATCAAAAATCTGAGGTCATATTCGTGTTCAGCGTCACCAAAAACATACTATTTGATGTGTCGCTCGAAAAAAAAACTATGTTGAACTTTTACCCCATTTGGGGAGGTGCTGGGGGACGTGGATGGGGTCGCATCAAAAATCTAACGTCATATTCGTGTTCAGCGTTGCCAAAAACATACAATTCGATACATCACATGCCCCAGATTTTTTTTTGAAAGTTTTGCCTCAATTTGGGGGTGGAAGTGCTCCCCTTCCATTAAGATATCCTATCTCGAAACTTGAATATTTCGAAAAAACATCAAAAGGTACATCTATGGAAATTATTTCAGAATTTTAAATGGTAGCTCTCACTTACAGCGTTATTTTGAAATTTAAACTTTCAATTTGAAAGTCCAACTTTCAAATTTTGAAAATTTCAAAATGCTTAAAAAGTTCGAAATTCAATACCTTTTCGAACTGTGAAATCAGTTTTGATCAAAGTATCATAGTTTTGGAGGAATGCGCTGCTGAAGTTCAGTACTTCGAGACAATGTGAAAATAATGGAAGCCCCCCACCCGCCCCCTGAGGCCGCTGTTACCAAACTGATTGCGGGTTTCTTATCTTTTGAGATGGTAGATATTGTAAAAAAAATTTAAGCGAAATCGAAAAACATGACTCAAAAACGTTGGTCGAATTGACATGGAATGACCCTAATGCGATTTTTGTCCAATTTCACTAAAATTCATATTTTCAGCACATTTTAAACTTCTTTCGATCCCCCGACCAATTTTTGTGGTTATCTCTTAAGAGACCTTCAAATCAAAAAAGTAAAAAAACTTGATAGAATTTTTCAAATTCTGCGTCAAAATTTCTCTAGAACTTGAGCAAGATATATTCAATAATTTTTTTAGAGACATTTTTTGGGGGGGGGGAGGGGAGTAGAAAATATAAATCAAAACTTGAATAGCTTTTCTGATGAAAAATGAATCAAATCAGAGAATTAAAATGCAAAAACATTAAGATATTATTTTTTGATTATTTTTCTTTCTTTTTAGGAGTGCCCAAGGGGGAAGAAAGGGAAAGAGGAATACTTTTTAATCATCCAGAGGGAGGGGATAAAAACATTGAAAGGAGTTTCACTGAAAAAAAAACAGGCAAGAATTCAAGGATTAGAATGTTAAAACGGATTTTTTCAACTTTTCGAGAACTGAGGAAGGTCTAACTCTAAGCACGATTTTATTCTGTGAGGAGGAGAGGGGGTGGGTCTGAAATGTCCAGAGAGTTTTCTTCATAAAGCCAATAACTTGAATGAGGGAGAAGCGAGCAAAAAATCGTCACAAATCAAGATTCGTTTACAAATGGGGGGGGGGGGGTTCATTTCGACAATTTTTGAGAAAAAAATCATTTTTTATGACAATTTTTTCTGTTTTAAATCAAACCTTGAACGAGAAAAAACTCATATAAGATAGGTTATTTCGAGCCACAGCTACCCCTCCCTCCCCCTCGACGAGATGGAAAGTGGATTTTGAAGTTTATTGAACTTAATACAGGTTTAATAGCACAATATTCACTTACACAGTTGGATCCAAGGGTCCTTCGATCCATCTCAACGTGGTCAAATCACCACGAACTAAAGTATTGACATAAGCGTGAGGTACTTTCACATTATCTACGTTTTCCAGCAAAAGATGGCGATAGGTTCCCCATGTTCCGTTTTTGTACACGTTTAGACTTAGATCTTTGGCAAATTGTGATTTGTACAGTGGATGTTGAAGAGAGAAGTTGGGTGCGGTTTCGTCCATGATGAAGAAACATCTGTGGAGTGAAAATAACTCTGCATTACAGGCAAACATCTAATATTTATATTTGAGGCACCGATATGATGGTGATTCGACCTACCGAACTTGTTCTCCGTAAGGTTCCTTTCGTATACAGTTGAAGAATCCCAAGATACCGTTGAGTTTTTCTTTTTCGGCGTAAACGACTAGTTTCTGATTTTTACCAGAGTTCAACGAAGTTAATGCTTTTTGAACTTCGGGCACCCAAGAGAAGGTATTTCCGCCGATTTTAATTACAACCGGGTCTAAGTTCACTTCGACGGTCTGCGGGTCAAAAATTTATAGAACGCGCATTAATTTAAATAATTTTGAATAAGTAGGTAAGTAGGTACCTATTATTTTACTAGGTACAAAATCAAAACGATTCCTGGACTTACTTTACGAACGAGTAGAATTCTTTCATCGTTGAAAGTGTAATCTAAGCATACGTCCAATCCGAGCGTATTGAAGGGTATTTTTTCTTCGGTGTTTTCTCTGGTGAGAATAAATCCGCCATCTTTTAAAGATGTCAGAGCGGTTTGAAGTATCTAAATAGGAGATAAAAGCAAACGTCGAATTATTTGTGAATTCGATGAATTGAATACGAAGTTGAGGCGTTAGCTTAGGCAACACTTACGTCTTTTCTGTTCAGTAATTGAGATGCAATAACCATCAGGCAACTTTGATCAGCTGGTAATTTCTTATCTTCGACTGTTAATCCGGTTAATTCTTCTTCGGTTACGAGAGCATGTTCGTTATTCGCCAAGACGACGATATCAGCCTACAAAATGGATAAAATTACGTAGGTACACAATTTTGAAAAAAAAAATTATCCAAGTTTGGACATTAAAATTTACCTGAATTAATGGAAGATCGCCTAACACGTTGACTAAAATTTTCGAAACCAGAGGTCCTTCTGTTTTAGCAAAACTATCAATCAATTCGACCGTTTTCACTTTAATCATGGGGGCATTTTCCAAAGCCAAATGCGTAGAAATACGAATAATATCTTTGAAATCGGTCGGCTGCGAAAAAATGGTCAAATTATAAAACTGCTACGTCGAATCTCGAAGTCGCGAAAACCGTTTTTTAAACCTACTTGTAGATTGATATGAGGCACGAATTGGAATTTCTCCAAGACAGGTTCGCCCAAGGGCTTCTTCCTGGTGATGGCACTAGCCCTGAGATTCCTTACTTCGATACCTCCGCATGAAATTAGATCGATTTCTTTGTAAACGTAGACGGGGAATTCGGGTTTTTCTTCGTCCAAAGTGTGCAGTATGCTGAAATGTTTTTTGGTATTTATGACCATTTTTTGGATCGAGGTAGGTACGAATAAGCCTCTGGTGTCTTCTTGTAAGATTTGCATTTGCAGCATGTTATCCATGAAGGCGACGAAGTTATTCACCCATGCGATACGACCGACGTTTCCTATTGATGGAAAATACGTTTGTGGTGAGTTTCAAAAAAAAAAAATGTCCGTGAGAAGGGGTTGTTTCTTAAATACGAGTATAGGTACCTTCGTTATTAGCGTAAGTGACTCCTCTGAATAATCCTTTATAATTGTATCCTCTAAGTCTTAATTCTTTGTACACGTCTTTATTAGTCAAAGGTAATTTTTCAGTGTTATCTGGGGTATCTTCCAAAGGTGGCATATTAATGCATTCTTTGTTGACATCTTCGGGTACGTAAATTCGACCGGTGACGATGGCAGCGCCTCCTTCAACCACTTCGAAATTACCGCTGCCTTTTTGCACCATGATTGTGAAGTCGATGTTGCCTATAAAATGAAGAAGACGTGTTATAAAATGTCAATTCGAGTCTGAGGTACTCTTAAGATTAATCCTTTGAGACTCGAGAAGAATCTGACTGATGAAAATTGAAAAATCTCGTTATATGAGAAGAAGCATAACTTCATTAGGCAGATTTTTGAAAAAATTGAAGTTTACTCAAAATTTTATTTTGAAATTCGAGGAAAAGCTCAAAATGGGCATTTTTTCTATCCCGATTTCCAAGATAAATTTTCAATGTAGGGATACCAGAATTTTTCGAAAAATTTGTTCAAGTAATTCCAACAAAAAAAAACAGAAAATTTTGAATAATATTTTACATTAAAAATTGTTGAAGTCAAAATCCAAAATTTTGAGAAAAAATGAAAAATGATTTTTTGCACAAGTCTTGAAAGTTACAAATGTGTGAGTGACATAATTTTGGAATCAGAAAAATTTGTGGTCAAAAATGAAGAAATTGAAGGTGGGGATTCTTATTTGAAAAAAAAAATATTACCCAAAGTGTTAGTTTTGATATAAAACTATCCCAAAAATTTTTTGAGTCAACCCTCCCCGCACCAAAATTCTCATTTTCCGGAGGAGGTGCAAAAATTTTGAAACTTTCATAGAAAATAGTCACTAAAGTATGTGCGTATGTGGGATTTTGTTCAAAAAATTTTCGTATCTGAGGTTGAGGTTTTTTTGGGGGTGGGGGGGGGGGTTGAGACGGTGCTCCAAAAATGATGAAACTTTCATAGAAAATAGCCACTATATAGTACTTATGACACAAAAGTAGTGCTCGGTGGCTTTTATTTTTAAGTGGAAAGAGCTAGCGAGATGAATGTAGCGGTGCGGCGTTGAGTAGGGAAAAATAAGGGGTTTCAAAACCAACCTTGAAAACTTCAGGCCCATGCACCGAGGTGCCCACAATTTGAAAAACTGGTTTGGTCAAAAAATTCAAACTGGTTTTTATTGGCGCAATGTATTCCACACACTAAGGCGACAAAAACGTGATATGAATGTTTTGAAACCGGTTCATTAATTTGCAACCAGTTAACAAAAAATACCCAAAAATTGTAGGTAGAAAAAAAAGCTTGAAACAAAAGTTGTAGGGCGTGAAAAATTACACAATTCTGTTCAATCACATTTTGAAACCGGTTCATTGGTTCCAATTTAGCAACAAGTTTTTGACAATCACCTAAAAATTGAAGATGAAGAAAAAAACTTGAAACAAAACTACAAAAGTTGTAGAGCGTGAAAAATTAAACCATTTTTATTAATCAGATTTTGAAACCGGTTCATTGATTTGCAACCAGTTAACAAAAAATACCCAAAAATTGTAGGTAGAGAAAAAAAGCTTGAAACTAAAGTTGTAAGGCGTGAAAAATTACACAATTCTGTCTAATCACATTTTGAAACCGGTTCATTGGTTCGCATTTAGCAACCAGTTTCTGACAATCACCTAAAAATTGGAGAAAGAGAAAAAAGCTTGCAATAAAAGTTGTAGAGTGTAAAAAATTGAACCATTTTCACTGATCAGATTTTGAAACCAGTTCATTAATTTGCAACCAGTTATCAAAAATTACCTAAAAATTGTAGATAGTGGAAAAAGCTTGGAACAAAAGTTGTAGGGCGTGAAAAATTATACAATTCTGTCTAATCACATTTTGGAACCGGTTCAGTGGTTCTCATTAATTAGCAACCAGTTTTCAACAAACACCTAAAAATTGGAGATAGAGGAAAAAGCATGAAACAAAAGTGTTGTAGGGTGTGAAAAATTACACAAATCTGTTCAATCACATTTTGAAACCGGTTCATTGGTTCGCATTTAGCAATTAGCAACCAGTTTTTGACAATCACCTAAAAATTAAAGATAGATAAAAAAAACATGAAACAAAAGTTGTAGAGCGTAAAAAATTGAACCATTTTTATTGATCAGATTTTGAAACCGGTTCATTAATTTGCAACCAGTTATCAAAAATTACCCAAAAATTGTAGACACTGAAAAAAGCTTGAAACAAAAGTTGCAGAGTGTGAAAAATTAAACTGCTGTATTATTTTCGATGATCAGATTTTGAAACCAGTTCATTAATTCGCAGCAAGCCATCGAAAGTTACCTGGTTGCAAATTAATTAGCCATTTTCAAAATCTGATCAGCAAAAATGGTTCAATTTTTTACACTCTACAACTTTTATTGCAAGCTTTTTTCTCTTTCTCCAATTTTTAGGTGATTGTCAGAAACTGGTTGCTAAATGCGAACCAATGAACCGGTTTCAAAATGTGATTAGACAGAATTGTGTAATTTTTCACACCTTACAACATTAGTTTCAAGCTTTTTTTCTCTACCGACAATTTTTGGGTATTTTTTGTTAACTGGTTGCAAATCAATGAACCGGTTTCAAAACCTGATCAGCGAAAATATGTAGTTCTATTTTTCACGCTCTACAACTTTTGTTCCATGCTTTTTTCTCTATCTCTACATAATTTTTAAGTGTTTGTCAAAAACTGGTTGCTAAATGCGAACCGATGAACCGGTTTCAAAATGTGACTGAACAAAATGTGTTATTTTTCACACCCTACAACTTTTGTTTCAAGCTTTTTTCTCGGTCTTCAATTTTTATGTAATTTTTGTTAACTGGTTGCAAATTAATAAACCGGTTTCAAAAAATTCATATCACGTTTTTGTCGCCTTAATGTGTAGAATACATTGGCCCATAAAAAACCAGTTTGAATTTTTTGACCAAACCGGTTTTTCAATTTGTGCACACTCCGATGCATGGGCCTGGAATTTTCAAGGTCACTTTTGAAAGCCCTTATTTTTTTCTACTAAACGCCGCTTCATTTATCTCGCAAGCTCTTTCCACTTAAAAATAAAAGCCACCGAGCACTACTTTTGTGTCATACTGTAGATAGGTAGGTACTTGTAGGTGCATACATTTCAAAATTTTCGTCAAAATTGGAGAATTTCCAAAATAATTTTTTTTTTCAAATAAAAATCCCCACAGCCAATGTTTTTATTTTTGACCAATAATTTTTTTGATTTAAAAATTATGTTATCTACTCTCACATTGGCAATTGTCAAAACTTGTGCAAAAAACATTTTTTATTTTTTCTCAAAATTTTGGAGTTTGACTTCAAAAATTTTTGAAGTGATATCTATATTTTTCAAAATTTTCTGACTTTTTTGTAGGTAGGTATTACTTGGAGAAACTTTTTAGAAAATTTTCGTGTCCCTAAATCGAAAATTTATTTTGGAAATCAAGATGAAAAACATGCCCATTTGAGCATATCTTCAAATTCGAAAATGAAACTTTGAGTAAACCTTTAAAAAAATCTGCTCAACGAAGTTAGGTAATACTCCTTCTCAAATAACGAAATTTTTCAATTTTCATTCGTAAGATTCTTCTCAGGTCTTAAAGGGTTTAGGATCAAATCAAACCTTCTTTGGGAATATTTGTGGCTCTGTTAAATCTGACGTTTTCAAACACCACTGGAACTTCGGAATATAATTCTCCTCTCATTAAACTGATCGTTTCCCAAGCCAGCATCTGCATAGTACGAAAAATGGACTCCAGTTAGAAAATATGTATTGTAGGTAGTACGATATAATATTGAGGATAAAAATTGCCTGATCCGTTTACCAAATATCCAGTAGCAGGATACAGATTCCTTCCATCGACAACGTGACCAGATAGATACTCGAGTTCGTCATCTTTCAATGAAATAACCACAGAACGTTCTCCGGATTTGATTTTTTCTTGCATTTGATACGAAGTAACGTACCAATCTTCGCTATGCTCCCATCTAACCAAAGGAGCGATCATAGGTGTACCACGACTGACTGGGAATTCAACGGCGGGATATAAATTGGCCAAATTGAAATTGCCGCCAGCTTCGTATATTCTGAAAATACCCATACGATTAGAAAATTCGTTCAATTTATACCTATCTAGTGTAGATATGTGACTAGAGGAAGAATTGGGCGAAACTTACTTTCCCAAAGCTGCTAGTAAGAATTCCGAATTATCGGGATGATTCCTCAAAGTTAAAGGTATATTGATAACGTCCTTTTTCAAGGATCGTTTTAAGATGGCTTGTAGAAGACCATGGGGAGCGATTTCGATAGCTATGGCGTTAGCTGGAACGTTATGAGAGGCTTCTTCGAAGTACACTGAGCTGAGAAGGTTGTTGGTGTGGTATTCGGCGGACGAGTATTTGGCTTTTTCTTTATTCCAGTCGGCTTCCAGGTTCGATGAACTTATCCATTTGCTTGAACGTAGTTTGGGTTCGGGGATGATCTAAGAGAGAATAGGAAAATTCTTCGTTAAAAATGTTGTTAAAGTTACTCGATGATTCATTCCAACGCAATTCGATCGTGGTTTCAAAGTCATGATTACTTTTGGCACTTCCAAATAAATTTGAAATTTTTGGAGAAAATTGCAAACTCGCTGAAGGCTCAAGAGTGGCCCCAAAACAGGTAGTTTTCTTAGTAAAGAGGGGAGGGGAGGAGAGGGAGTGGTCGAAATAAAGCAATTATTCACATTACTCAGTTTAATTGTGTTTTTAAAAAAATATTTTTTAGAAAAAATCGGAAAATCACCATTTATTGTTCTTTTTTAATTTTTTTAATTTTCAAAAATTCATCCAAAATCCAAAAATGAACTTCGGCACCCAAAATTTTGGCTACGTGGATTTGGAGTGTCTAAAGAGAGGAGAGAAAGTGAAAAAATTTCGAACTACCGAAAAAATAAAATAACGTATTAGCATTTTTAGGTTTTTGAAGTCGCTGATTCTGACTTTGAAATCCATTCGAAAATCAAATTTGAGTCTTCCAGAGAAAATTTTGGCCCTAAAATTTCGAAAATGTAATCAATCTCGAGTTTGGGTCGAAATCGGATTCAGAAACCAGAATCAGAGTCCATAAAAACGAACCTTTCAATACCAAATTTGCTGTTTTTAAAGATGTTTATCTTCAAGCCTTTTATTATTGGGGCCTGTGGGGGGACTCAGGATTGATTTTGTGGTCAAATGAGGTTTAAAATCGAAATCAGCGCCCTTGAAAACCTTCACTTCGATACCATATTGCATTTTTCACAAGTTTGGATCCCAAGCACTCATCATAGAGGCTCAATTGTGATTTTGATGTCGAATTATTGAATTCAGAATAAGAATAAGCGATACGAAAAATCTACAATTTTGATAGCCAAATTATATTTCTCAAAATTTTGGGTCCAAATTTTCATCCAGAGGGCTTATTTTGGTTTAAAGGTCAAACTTGGTTACAGAATTGGAACCAGCAGTCTCAAAAACTTGTATTTTGGTACCCAAATGGCATTTTTCCCAATTTTGGGCCCCATCTTTTATCCAAGGTTCGAGATGAAGAGGCTTAATTTTGATTTAGGGATCAAAGTGATGTCAGAATTAGAGTCAGGGCCTTCGAAAATCTAAATTTCAATACCCAGATTGCATTTTTCAGAATTTTGGGCCTCAGAAGCCTTCATCAAAGGGGGCCAAATTTTGGTTTTTGGGTCAACCTGGTCATAAAATCAGAATCAGCTCCCTCAAAAACCTGTAAGTATTTCAATACACACATTACATTTTTTATAATTTTGGGCCCCAGCGCCCCTCCAAGGGTCGGGAGGGGGGGTCAATTTTGGTTTTGGGATCAAACTGATATCAGAATTAGAATCAGGGCCCTCAAAAACCTAAATTCCAATATCCATATTGCATTTTTCAGAATTTTGGACCTCAATCCTTTATCAAAAGGGGGCCAAATTTTGGTTTTTGGGTCAACCTGGTCATAAAATCAGAATCAGCCCCCTCAAAAAACCTGTACTTCAATACACATATTACGTTTCTCGTGATTTTGGGCACCAGCACCCTTCTAAGGCTCGAGGGGGGGGAGTTCAATTTTGGTTTTGGGATCAAACTGACATCAGAATTAGAATCAGGGCCCTCGAAAACCTAAATTGCAACACCCATATTGCATTTTTCAGAATTTTGGACCTCAAGCCCCCATAAAAAGGGTCTCAAGATTAGTTTTTGAGTCAACCTGCTCACAAAATCAAAATCAGCTCCCTCAAAAACGTGCATTTTGATTACATTTTTCACAATTTTGGGCCCCAGCTATTTTTTGCAGAAGACTCGAGGAGAAGGGGTTCAATTTTGATTTTGGGATCAAACTGATATCAGAATTAGAATCAGGGCCATAGAAAACCTAAATTTCAATACCCATATTGCATTTTTCAGAATTTTGGACCTCAAGCCTTCATCAAAAGAGGTCTCAATTTTGATTTTTGAGCCAACCTGCTCACAAAATCAGAATCAGCTCGCTCAAAAACGTGCATTTCGATTGCATGTTTTCACTATTTTGGGCCCCAGCTACATATTTTTTTAGAAGGCTCGAGGAGAAGGGGTTCAATTTTGATTTTGGGATCAAACTGATATCAGAATTTGAATCAGGACTCCCAAAAACCTAAATTTCTGTACTCCTATTGCATTTTTCAGAATTCTGGCCCCTAAGCCCTCATCAAGGGGGCTCAATTTTGAATTTAGGGTCAACCTGGGTCACAGAATCAGAATCAGCTCCCTCAAAACCCTGTATCTCGATACCCTCGTTGTGTTTTT
Organism: Planococcus citri; assembly: GCF_950023065.1. Taxonomy (NCBI): domain Eukaryota; kingdom Metazoa; phylum Arthropoda; class Insecta; order Hemiptera; family Pseudococcidae; genus Planococcus; species Planococcus citri. The sequence goes on from NC_088680.1 coordinate 68,423,184, forward strand.
CATTTCTTCAAGGCCCAAGTTCTCTACGAGGATGCCCAATTTTGAGTTTAGGGTCAAATTAATTTCAAAATTGGAAAAAGTGCTCTTGATGTTGATTCTTGAAAACCGATATTTCGAGAGTCTCTACTTTGGAAATTTCATCGAATGGTAATTCTTACGTAATTACAGTCCAATTTCGAAACTCGAGCTTTCAATTGAAAACTTCAGATGTCAACTCGAGTCATGATTTTTTTTTTGGTCGATTTGATATGGAAAAATAGCTCGTCTAGATAGGTAAGTGCCTACCTTTCTCAAATACGACATAAGTTTCGGAGCAGCATCAGCGATATATCTGCTGTGATAAGCGATATTGGACACTTTAACTTCTCGGGCGAAAATACCCTTTTCTTGAAGCGATGTAACGAATTTCTTAACAGATTCCGAAGGACCAGATACCGTACAGCTTTCTGGACCATTATGGCAAGCAATATCGATATCCGAAGGTACCAAATGTCTCGCAGTATCGTATCCCACACCTGGTAACAAAATCCACATCTGTTTCAAAAATGATCTAACAAAAAATACTACCTACAGTTTTTTATGGACGTACCAATCGAAGCCATAGATCCGTGAATAAATTCAGTCTCCAGGGAAGCTAAACCTCTATAGTAAGCGGCCAGGATCATTTGTTCGGCTGTAAAGCATTCGTCAGCGTAGGCACAACCTAATTCTCCTACAGAGTGTCCAATAATACCGTCTGGTTTTAATCCAATAGCTCTCAGTAGATCGACAAGAGCGATCTAGAAAGAAAAATCCAAGTTCAATTATAAAAACTTATCACACATTTTATTTGAGGATAAAATATTGAAAAAAATTAATAAGTAGGTACCTGGATGGCGGCAATACCGACGAAAGAATTTAAAATATTGTCGAAAGTCTTAGGATCATTATTGGTGATGATTCGGATCAAATCGACTCCTTTCGGTTTCAGTGTTTGGTGACTTTTTTGGACGGATTCGGCGAAAACTGGGATTTTCATGAGATCTTTGCCCATTCCAGGCCATTGGGAACCCATTCCAGCGAAAACGAACCAAATTGGTCTTCTTTCTCCGGGGAAATACTGAAGAAAAAATGACACAAGGTTGAGAATTTTTTTTTTTAATACAAGGCGATTAATATGTATAACGACTTGAGTACACACTTCGATATGTCTGACTGGTTCAGGTTGGCTTTCTTTCTTTAAAATTGTATATCCACGGTAAATATGGCCGGGGATATCTTCGCTGTGAACTTCGTGAAGCAGTCTAACGAATTCTGCATCCAATGTTCTGTTTTCTAACTGTTAAAAAATGTATCAAATTATCAATAGTTGCCTATACTGATCTCCTTATCGAGAAACTGGACCAATTGGACCATCTTTTTAATTTTTATCACCACAAAATGGACTTACATCGGTTAAAATGACATCAACGGCTTCTTCGGTACGACCAGAAGTGCATACCAAACGTGGTAAATCATCCAAAGGCGTGCCATTATCGACCTTATTTTTTGGATTCGAACTTAACAAAACGTGGCAATTGGCACCACCGAATCCGAAACTGTTAACTCCGGCTAATCCTCCTTCCCAAGGAGTTGGTTCAGTTACGACCTAAAAATGAGAAAAATTTCGAATAAGGTACATTTTTGTGGAAAAATTGAAATTTGGTTTACCAAAAATTGTCATATTTACGGTAATTTTTCCTGTATGGAAAGCTTCGATATCGGAACGAAGTGTTTTCAAGTTGATATTAGGTGGAATCATTCCAAGTTCGAAGGCGAGTACGACTTTGGTCACACTGCATAAACCGGATCCAGGTTCTGAGTGACCGATATTCGATTTAACCGAGCCGATTTTCAGGGGAGTGGTACGTCCTGGGCAGAATACCTGTTCTAAAGCATTGACTTCTTCGGGATCACCGACCTAGAGCAGAAAAAAATAATTAATCAATGAAGAAATACAGATAAAAAGAGATAATCGAAGATTGTACTCGAATTTTTCTCAAAAAAAGTAACTTTAATAGACCAAAAAATAAGGAAGAAGTGACCAAAAAATTTTTAATGTAAACAAAAAGAAACTAGGTAACGAAAACCTCACTAGCAGCTTTCTTCAAAAAACATGATATGAGGAAATATGCCTTCATCGCCTTAGAGATGATTAAAAGAAGCATCGCCGTAGCGATGATTAAAATAATAACTCCCTTAAACTGCAAGTATGGTAATGTGATAACTCCTACTACATCGCTACTCCTACTACAGTGGAACCTCGATAACTTGAAGCTGAAGGGAAAGGAGTTGACTTCGAGTTATCGGAGTTTTCGAGATAACGAGGTGAATTTTGCATTGAGTCTTATGGGGAGTTGAAGACACAGACCTTCGAGTTATGTACAGAGGTTTTCGAGTTAACGGAGTTCGAGTTATCGCGATTCCACTGTACTATGTTTTGATAACAATTCAATGTCATCAATATCCGCGGCAAGCGCATTGAAGGATGCACCTACGACTATAAATAGAGCAACACGGCCACGAGCCAAACTAGTTGTATTTCCAAATAAGATGCATTTCCAATTAAGTTGAATTTAATAGATCTTGAATTAGATCGTCGCGAAGGTCGGTTCTTGGTCTCAGGCTAGTATCCTAAAACGAAAATGATCGCTTAAGCAACAACTAAGCACCGGATTGTTGGTTGCTTAGCCAATAAGCTAGCGTCCTGCATTGCTTAGCCATTGCCTAACTTTAAGCAATGGTTTTAGGCAGAGCTGTGGGACCGAAACTAACCCGAAACCGGAACCGATTGAATCCCGATTCAAATCCGATCCCAAAATCAATCCCGAAACCGAAACCGTTATTTTTCTTGATCCCAAAACCGAAAAAATCCCGAAACCGATATAATTTCGAACCCGAAACAATCCCGAAACAGAAACAAAATCGTTTTGGTTTCGGGATTTCAATTTTTTCCTTTTTTCCGCGATTTTATTGTGAAAAATGGTCATTTTACATCATTTATTGTAAATCATTCAGATTAAAATAAAAATTACTCGACGAATTCAGCAAAACATGCTCTTAAAACGTTAAAATAATCACTCCATTGGATTTTTCACGTCAAAACCTCCCATTTTTTGGACCCCTGCAAGGTCTATTAGTGAATTTGGGCTTAAAATTGGTTGAAATGAAAATCCCGAAACCGAAACCGATTCAACCCGGAACCGAAACAAATTTTTCAATCCCAAAACGAATCCTGAAACCGAAATAAAAATTTGAATTACAAATCCCAAAACAAATTCAAACCCGAAATGAAAAAATTTCAATCCCGAAACCGAAATCCAATCCCGAAATCGTTTCGGTCCCACAGCTCTGGTTTTAGGATACCAGCCTCAAAGTGTATTTATGTATGTTAGAAGCGGATGAGTACCCACTACTGGGTTACTCATCCCCTATTTCTCCGATGTCGCCCACTTTATCAAGTGGATAATTCCGTTTCTTTCGTGATTAAAATAATGATCATATTTAGTCGCGTTTACTCTGGGTATTTCTCTGATCCTGCCGGCCATCGGAAATACTTCTCGTCAGAAAAGGTACTTCGTGTAATTCATTTCTGCCGATGGGCCTAGTATTAGTGAGCCCCCCTGAAAGAGGCAGAAAACGTGGACAGTATGTGTGCCTGGTGAGTAAGTCACCATATATTCCGAAATTGTGTACAGTTTCACAGGGTATGTAATTACCGCCTATTTTCCATTAAAGTATATTAATTATAGTCTAATTTATTAACGCGCGTCGTAAAATAGAAAGCCAGAGCTTTTATTTATTATAAAATGACCCTATAGTTATTTTATACTCTATGACCTTTTGATGTGTATTTTTTAATATTATTTCTGATTAACAATAAACATATCATCACTTTCGTGTAAATAGTATGAGCTTTATTGGTAATTGGAGATTATTGCTGTGAAGGGTAGATGGTATGACTGAAACCTCTCCAAGTATTGAGCTATCCTGGGCAAGGTTAATATTCCCTACCTAAGGGAATATTTCTTAACTTAATCACGTAGGTAGGAATTCAGGTAATTTCTCTCTTACCAAGTTATGCTAGATCTCACTCTATCAAACACAAAAAAATCATCAAAATTAGAATAAGTAAAAACCATTTTTGTAAAAACTAGCGAAAGCTCAAAACATAGAGAGGGAGTCCATCGAAATCGAAATAGGGAGGAACAAAATTTAATCTTTTATCCAAAATCATTTTAAAAATTTAACACAAAAAATGTACCAATTTTAAAAGATTTCATAAATAAGAAGAATCATAGGACAGGAAACAGATTGGGATCAGTGGTAAAGTGGGGGGGGGAGATTGAAATCCAAATTTGGGAAAATTATGTTTAGCGAAGATCATTTTAAAAATTTGAATACAAAAAATGCATTGGGCTTCAAACAGAAAAAAATCCTCAAATTCACGATAAAAATACATCACAACTTGACAAAAATTCACACACATTTCAAAAAAAAAAAAAAAAATACAACAGAATTATTGAAATTGGAAAAAAATGACCAAAACAGGAAGCAAAGGAAAGATCAAGATCTGGAGAGAAACAAATTAGTCAAAGAATAATGTTGAGGAAAAACCTGTGCATGATCTTTTAAAATCAAAATCATAAGTTCCTAAGAATAAAACTCAAAAACGAAATTCAAAATGAAAAAAACATCTCCAAAAATCTGCTAAAAAAAAGGTTGAAAAAAATCACGACAATTCCAGAATAAAAATTCGATTAAACTTCACAGAAATTTAGCCGCAAAAAAAACATGAAAATTCGTGGAAAATCGTCGAAAACTTGGAAAATAGAATCTATGTGAATTCAAAAAGGAATGAAACGTGAAAAAAAATTTAAAAAACTTCCCAAAAAATCAAAATAAAACCATCAAATTTCTTCAAGCCCAAAACAAACTCTCAAAAACTAAAAAAAAAAAACTATAAAAGGGGGAATTTCGTAAACATTTAGGCAGAAAAAAAATTACTTAAATTTGGGACAAAATTAGAAGAAAATTTTACAAAAATGACGAAAATTTAAGAAAAAACGTTTCGCCGAAATTAAGAACAAAAATTTAGACAAAAAAGCCAATCGACGAAGTTCAACAAAAATTCGTGGAAATGATGAAAATTGAAAACTCTAAAAATGATTTAGTCCAGAAAAAATCACTGAAAATTCAGAACAGACACAGACACTCACAAGAATTAAAAGTTCAAATTCGGTAAAAAATCAAAACCAATTTGAGCAAAATCATCGAAAAATTTCAAGAAAAACTCAAGAGAATTCAAGAGAGAAAAATAATCTGAACTTGGAAAAAAACGATTGAAAGAGATAGGAAATTTGGAGGACGATTCCCCATAACTTCGAGGGAAGGGGAAAGGAAAGAGGGATCAACGAATGAATGGTATCAAGATGCAAAAAAATACACCTCAAAAGGTGAAAATGAAAAAAAAAACTCACCAATGGCAAAAATTTTTAGGAAATAGTAACTTTTGAAAGAAGAAAAATGACAATTCCACAAAAAATTAAGCAAAAAAATTACTAGTTTTTTTAGAGCACGAGACTCGAAAAAAGAACTGTTGAAATAAAAAAGAAAAATCAGTCAAAATTAAGGCAAAAAAATAACCATAATTTAGAACAAAACTAAAATCGTGAAAATTTATTGTTAAAAAGTCTGTCAAAATTGGAGATTACTTCACCAAAATTTGAAAAGAAAAAAAAATAGAAATTCCAGGAAAATCATCGAAAAACTAAAAAAAGAGAACTTGCGAAAATTCAAAAGAATAATACCCGTCAAAATTGGGAAAAAACGATAAAAACTTGAAAGAAAAATCACCAAATCGTGCAAAAAAAAACTCACAAAATTCAAAAAAGTCGACGAACAAATTTTGACTAAAATTAGATCAATAAAATCACACAAGTTTAAGGGAAAATTTTTACGAAAAAATCGAAAGAACTCGATCGAGGTGATAACATTCGGCAAAAATTCAGGCGAAAAAAAATCATCATAATTTAGAACAAAATCATGGAAAAATTATTTTGGAAAAAAACCAAAAAAATTCAAGGTGTAGGTAAAAATTAATCAAAACAGGAGAAAATCCACCAAAAAACATTGAGAAATTCAGAAATAATAAATCAGGTGTAATACTTCTTAAAATTAAAAAAAATCTAACAAGGGAACCTCTTGAGGTGTCACCCTTCGATTTGAACAGGACCGCGATTTTTGGAAAGAGCATAGTCTAAAACCCCCATACCCAAATTTTCAGCTGCCCAAGTTCATTTTTCGATTTTTGGCGAATTTTTGAAAATTCAAAATTGACTGTTTTGGGCGATTTATGTTTTTTTTAAAAGTACGTAGGCTACTTGATCAGTAAAAATGGTTAAAATAAGTCCCAAAACTAATATTATTTAACCAAATCCAGCGCGATTTTTCAATTTCTCCAGAATTTTGAATTTGCTCCAGAAGGCGTGAATATGAAGTTGGGCAGCTAAAAATCGAGTTGTATATTACACTCGACCTGTTTAACGAGTTTATCCACATTTGAGCCGATTTTGAGAGTGACACATCAAAAGTGGCTTTTTGACCAGCTTTTTTCAAAATTAAAAAATCCAAAAAATCGAAAGTTTCCCGTTTGTGTGGAAATTTTTGAAATTCACGCGAATCGCTGTATTTTGTCCAAAACTAACCCGGAAAAGCAATGAGACCATTCAATTTTTTTTCGAAAATTGTGGTTATTAATTTTGAAAAAAAAAGGAAATTTTGCAACCAACATTTTAAAAAAGTGACCAACTCATTAATTTAGTTAGTTGAAAAGTAACCGAGTACAATCTCTGAGATAATGGACCTGAGAATAATACCTTTGTACCGGTTCCATGAGCTTCTACAAAGTTCAATGTGTTTGGTTTGACTTCACATTCTTCGTAGAACTCTTCCAGAAGTCTTTTTTGCATGAGACCGGAAGGGTAAGTGATACCTTGTTCTTTATACCCATCGCAGTTGGTTTTAGCGTGAACGACTCTAGCGTAGACTCTACGAGAGTCTTTCATTTTTTGTAAAAATGCCACCGCCACAGTTTCCGAACGACAATAACCGTTCGCTGAAAAGAGGAAAATCGTCAGTATAAAAATACACGTACTTATATGTATAGGTACTAATCAAATCAGAAAATTGCAAAAATAGGTAGGCAGTAGGCACCTGATTCGTCGAAAGATTTGCATTTTCCGTCAGCGCTCAACACACCGAGACGGGCGAATTGAAGAGATACGTAAGGATGTAGACATAAATTACATCCTCCGACGATAGCTGCGTCACAAACTCCGTCTCTGATTGCTTTGTAAGCGTGTTCTAAGGCGTATAAACTCGATGAACAAGCTGAATCTACCGTGTAACTGGGTCCTATAGGTAAGCAAAACACATGCCAGATTTGTTAGTAATGTCACATTGAGTAGTACTCCTTTGAGGTTGTTAAGAATGCTAACCGTTGATGCCCAGCCAGTAGGAAATTCTGTTGGCTAACATGGCTCGAGAACATCCTGTAATACCGAATCCGTCGATTTGGATTTTTTCGTAGAACCAGGTTTTTTCAGATTCGCTGAAGCAAGCTCCGACAAATACTCCGGTTTTCGTTCCTCTCAGTTGTTTTGGGTTGTAACCTGCGCAAAAATCATTTAAATAGGGTTTCGAATATTTACCTACAATATTAGAAGAGCTAAAACGTGCCAAAATAAAATGTGGATGATTTTATCCTTGACTTCGATACCTATATTTATAATACAGAACGTATTCAAATATTTATTTAAACTCCCTCCACCTACCTTCTGCGAAACGAGATATGAAACTACAAAGAAATTAATTCAACGAGATTTCGTGGCAGAGAATTTCAATGATTCGAATTAAATTCAAGTTCAAGACAAACAAAATTATGAATTTGGAGCAGATAAAGTATCTATTTCGAACAAAGATTAAGATCATTTGTTTATATTGATCTTCATGATTCATTCTCCAAGTTTCGGAGGCCTATAATTTGAGCTCATAACAATTCAAATCGTTACATAAAAAGTTCTAATAAATTAGGTACTCGAAATACAGCAAATTTTCCATTGTTGATTAATTTTGGTTTTTGCGTTTTAATATGGCGTGTTGAAACAGGACTTATTGGCTCTCACAATAAGTAGGTATCATTCCAATATTCAGATTTGGAAATTTGCATGAATATTCATCATGCTCGCGTAATTTCACTAGTCCACAGTTCAATCGACAAATGACACGTTTTTTCATAATTATTCGAAAAATTAACTCAATTTTGGGGTCGATATTCGACAAAAACGCTCGAAAAATGTTTTGATGGAAATTTTTGTTTTTTTGATGAAATTTTAACCTATTTTGATAGGTCACACGGTACCCATTAAATTCAGAACAAATGACCCAATTTTGGGCTCGAAATTCTTCAAAATACTCAAAAAAATATTTTCCATGAAATAATTGAATTTTACACTTTTTTAAAAATTCCAAATATCATGATTTATGCACAAATGTGGGATGTAGTCAAATTTTAAAGCTCCCCCTCCCCTTACTTCGAGTAGAAATGAACTATGTATTGTGAAATTATTCAAAAGCGACCTTCAAAATGGAATACAGCTTTGCAAAAAATCCAAATATTTCAACGAAAATTTAGTTTGAGCATTTTTGAAAAATGTTGAGCCTAAAATGGAGTCATGATTTAGATTTTTGAAATTTTCAAAAAATCAAAATGGGTCAAAATTTTACAAAAATTTGAAAAATTTTGAAAAAAAAGAAACTTGAACTTGAAATTGGGCCGTAATTTTCGAGATTTTTGAGAAAATGTCGTGCAACAGTTCGAAATGTCTCAAAATTTCGCAAAAGTTGAATATTTCTTGAGGTTTTTTGAAACATTTTGAGGTCGAAGTTGAATTTATGATTTTTGAGATTTTAGAAAAAAACGCCATTTGACTACAAAATTGGGTTAAAAGTTCGCGAGAAATTCAAATATTGAGATGAAAATATTCGTTGAGCAATTTTGAAGAATGTTGAGCTCAAAATTGAACCATAATTTTAAAGATTGTTGGAAAAGGTCCTATACGTGACCCAACAAAATAAATAAAGTGATTAAAATTTCACGAAAAACAGGAATTTTTCGACCAAAATATTTTTTGAGCATTTTTGAAGAATTTTGAGCCTCAAAATCGGGTCACGGTTTTTGAAATTTTGAAATGATGTCATGTGACATATCAAAATGGGTCAATATTTCACGAGAAATCAAAATATTTGGACGAAAATACATTTTGAGCATTTTTGAAGAATTTTGAGCCTCAAAATCGTATCATGATTTTTGAAATTTTTGAAAAGATGTCATGCAACATATCAAAATGCGTCAAAATTTTACGAAAAATTAAAATATCTGGACGAAAATAAATTTTGAGCATTTTTGAAGAATTTTAAGCATTTTTGAAGAATTTTAAGCTCTAAAATCGTATCATGATTTTTGGAACTCTTCAAAAAAAGGTGTCACGTGACAAAAGAAAACGAATTAATTTATTAAAATTTCACAAAAAACAAAAATTTGTCTCCCAAAATATGTTTTGAGTATTTTTGAAGAATTTTGAGCTACAAAGTTGGGTTATGCGTTTCGAGAATTTCGAAAAAAAAGGTCATAAAGCCTATATCAAATGATGAAATGAGTAACAATTTTGCGAGAAATCAAAATGTTTGGACGAAAATGCATTTTGAGCATTTTTTAAAAATTTTGAGCTATCACGATTTCGGAAATTTTTGAAAAGGTATCATGTGACATATCAAAATGGGTCAAAATTTCACGAAAAATTAAAATATTTGGACGAAATTGCATTACTTTTTGAGCTTTAAAATCGTGTTATGATTTTTATAATTCTTGAAAATTTGTCATGTGACCCAAGAGAATAAATAAATAAACAATAATTTCACAAAAAACACAAATTTTTCAACCAAAATATGCTTTGAGCAATTTTGAAGAATTTTGAGCTCTAAAATTGGATCACGAGTTTCGGGGAATTTCGAAAAAAAAGTTATGCAGCCTATCAAAATGAGTTAAAATTTCGCGAAAAATCAAAATATTCGGTCGAAAATATATTTCGAACATTTTTGAAGAATTTTGAGCCCCAAAATCGAGTTATGATTTTTAAGATTTTGGAAAAAGTGCCATAAAACTCATCAAAATGAGTTAAAATTTCTCGAAAAATTCGAGGATTATGAGGAAGATATTTTTTGAGCAATTTAGAAAAAAGTTTAGCTTAAAATTGAGCCATCATTTTCAATACTTTCAAAAAAATATCACGTGACTGATCAAAATGTTTCAAAATTTGGCGAGAAATTCAAAGATTTCGACGCATAGCAAATGTTTTTTGAGGATTTTTGAAAAATGCTGAGCTCAAAGTTGGGTCATGATTTTCAAGGTTTTTGAAAAAGTGTCATGTGACCTGTCAAAATATGTTGAAATTTTGCGAGAATTCCAAATATCTTGACAAAAATGTATTTAGAGCATTTTAGAAAAATTTTGAGCTTCAAAATCGGATCATGATTTTTGGGATTTTTAAAATTGTGTCATGCGACCAACCAAAATAGGTTGAAATTTCACGAGAAATCCAAATATCTCGATAAAAATGTATTTCGAGCATTTTGAAAAATTTTGAACCTCAAAATCTCATACCTAGTTACCTATTTTTGTGATTTTTGAAAAAGTGTCATGCGACCTATCAAATTGGGTTAAAATTTCGCGAAAAATTCGAATATCTTCACAAAAATGTAATTTGAGCATTTTGAAAAATTTTGATTCTTAAGATCGGATCATGATTTTTGAGATTTTTAAAATAGTGTCATGCGACCTATCAAAATAGGTTAAAATTTTGCGAGAAATCCAAATATCTTGACGAAAATGTATTTTGAGCATTTTTAAAGAATTTTCAACCTCAAAATCTCATAGTTATTTTTGTGATTTTTGAAAAAGTGTCATGCGACCTATCAAAATGGGTTAAAATTTCGCGAAAAATTCGAATATCTTCACAAAAATGTATTTTGAGAATTTTGAAAAATTTTGATCCTTAAGATCGGATCATGATTTATGAGATTTTTAAAATAATGTCATGCGACCTATCAAAATAGGTTAAAATTGCGCGAGAAATTCAAATATCTTGCCAAAAAAATATTTTGAGCATTTTGAAAAATTTTGAGCCCCAGAATTTCATCATGATTTTTGGAATTTTTGAAAAAGTGTCGTGCGACCTATCAAAATAGGTTGAAATTTCGCGAGGAATTTAAATATCTTGACAAAAATTCATTTTGAGCATTTTAAAAAATTTTGAGCCATAAAATCGGATTATGATTTTTGTGATTTTTGAAAAAGTGCCATGTGACCTATCAAAATAGTTTGAAATTTCGCAAAGAAATCCAAATATATTGACGACGAAAATGTATTTTGAGCATTGTAAAGAATTTTAAGCTTTAAAATCATGTCATGATTATTAAAATTTTTTGAAATAGGAGTCATTGTGACCCAACAAAATGAATAAATTAGTTAAAACTTGAAAAACAAAAATTTGTGGACCAAAACACGTTTTGAGCATTTTTGAAGAATTTTTCAACTTCAAAAATGGATCACGAGTTTCGGGGAATTTCGAAAAAAACTATGCAGCTTATCAAAATGAGTTAAAATTTCGCGAAAAATCAAAATCTTCGGACCAATATGTATTTTGAGCATTTTTGAAGAATTTTGAGCCCCAAAATGTGCCACGGTTTTTGGAGTTTTCAAATAAAGTGTCATGCAACCTACCAAAATAAGTTAAAATTTTGCGAGAATCGCAAACATTTCAACGAACAATATGTATTTTGAGTGTTTTTGTAGAATTTTAATCCCCCCAAACTGGATCATGATTTTTGAGATTTTTGACAAAATGTCAAGCAATTTATCAAAATTGATTAAAATTTTGAAAAAAAATCAAAAATTTCAACGAAAATGGTTTTGGAACATTTTTTAGACCAAAATGAGTCATGATTTTTGGGATTCCTGAAAAATCGATCTTTGACCATTCAAAAATTTTAGCAGAAAATCAGAAAAATTTCTATCAAAATACATTTCGGGGCCTTCATAAGAAGTTTGAGCTTAAAATTAGCTCAAATTTTTTGAAAAAAAAGATCACGCAATTTATCAACGTTGGTTGCGGTTGCATACCTACTTTTAAAAAAAATAATTGCTGAAAATTTCTGATTTTCTATGGAAAATTTTGATAAGTCGTTGGACACTTTATAAAATCATGGCTGAAGTTTGGACTTGAAAGTTTACAAAAAACGTCCAAAAAAAGTTTTGATAGGTATTTTAATCCATTTTGACAAGTCGCAGGACAGATTATTCAAAAATCAAGATCCAATTTTGAGCTCGAATTCTTCCAAAATGCTCGAAAAAAAATTCCCATTGAAATAAATAAATCCCTCGCGAAATATTTAGGGGCATTTTGATAGATCGCATGAATCTTTTTCAAGACCCATATCAACAAAAAAAAACCAACTGTAGGTATTTTTTTCTCGGTTTGCAAAAACTCCAGCCAAATTTGATTTATTAGAGCACTTTTTTCCAGTAGGACTGCAGGCTAAGGTACATTTTTTTCATCGATTTTCAAAGGCTATTCAACATACCAGCATCAACAACCGCTTCGTAAGCTTTCTCCAATAATATTCTGGACATAGGATCCATAGTTTGAGCCTGTTTGTAATGGACACCGAAAAACGCAGCGTCGAACTTATTCACCTCGTTTAATTTACCAGTTCTTTGAGGGATTTCAGGATGTTCTGGAAAAACAAGATGAGTCATATTTCAGATTATTGATCATAATTTATAGCACGAGAAAATATGAAGCTCTTGCGCATCGGATTCTTACCTAATTTCCATCTTCTGTCGTCGTCTGAGATTAAATCTTTCTTGGCGAGTAAATTTTCGCCGAAATGTTTAACATTGTCCGAATCGGGGAATACGCCCGATATTCCTGAAATCACAACTTCTTCGCCGGGTTTACATCGAGCTAATTTTCTTCCGGCTTTCAGGGCGATTTCACGATTACGAGCTAATCGGGCAGCTACAACTGGGTCTTTGGTGGTCATGGCTGCTGAAACAGAAACAACAAATTTGATCCAATGAGTAAGTATTTTTTTTTACTTTTCATCTGTCCCAATGTCCCAATGAAAACTTTACCTACCTAATCCTAATGAAATTTTCAAAATATAAGAACAAAACTTTCACACCAATTGGGTTCGGGAAAAAAAATCTCTCAGTCGCAAAAAAATCAACTATTCCGTTCCAACGATTCACGTTATCAATTAACCTACTCAAATTCTGCTACGAATACAATAGAACTCGATGAATGAAATTTCGGAGTCAAAATGTGTCATCAGAAAACCATCCAGAAATGAATTTTTTCATCAAATCACGCAATCCACTCGAGCAAATTCTATGTTTTTATTTACCCCGAGCTTTCCAACATCATTTTCATTTTTATTAAATAAACATTCACGCCCAAATTTATCATAAATAAACAAATAATTAAAAATTTAAGTCGCTCAAACGCTTCGATCGATGAATTTTGAATCGGAACCTGTAAATGTTAATGAAGTACATATTTCTTATGCTAATGGAAGATAGATAGGTACTCGATGAAACGTCATTAATATTCATAATACCGAAATGAATGATCGTTGCATTGATAATGTACTTTTTGGTGTATCAGTAGGGTTCATTGATATTGAAATTTAGAACAGTACTTGGAATCTTTGAGGGAAATAAAACGTATTCATCGAGTTCTCGAAATTGGCGCACGAAATTAAATGATGATTTACGATTGGAATTTTTGTTTCGAAATGATTTTGTAGTCGAATTTTAGATATTCTGGTTCCATGAAAAACAATACAATGATTTCTATTAAAAAAAAAAAAAAAAAAAACTAATAATATTAATAAAAATTCATGCAACAAAACATAAATCGATTTTAGCTTTCACAGCACAAGATGGCAACATCCAAAGTAGGTAACTCGCTGCTCGTACGATAAAGAAAATATTCTCTGTTTTGGGTTGTTATTTAATTTTAAAATTTATAATTGATAAGAATATTCAAGAAGCTTTTCACAGAAAGTATTCTAAATCTTTTTCAAAAGTGAGCCAACAACTTGAAATTTAAATTTAAGAAGATAGGTCTTGAAGTTTTTAGATATTAGAAGAATGGAGATGAGTTCAATGAACTGGTCCTTCGTTCTATTTTCCCATCTGCTTATTTTAGAGTTCAAAACCATCCATCGACGACAGAACTACTCTCTAAAATATTACCTGGCTTGAATATTCTTCTACATCTACAGAATAGAAGCGAAAAAAAATGACATAGAAGAGAATTCTGATTTTCTAATTACTCGATGAAGCACCACGAACATTGCCAGGATGCAGAAGGATCCCAGGAAGCCATTCAAAATTGATAGTTTACCTCATGAAATGATTTTAGATAAATATTACCAAAATTTTTTTATTTATTGTTTGTGCAACTTATTTAAACTCGTGTTCGTTCGTACGTTCGTTCGTTCCAAAAATAAAAAAAAATGTGATCAAATTTCGTTCAACATTATTGGTAAATTGAATGAATTTATCGAGATGAAATTTTTGTTTTAGTTTTAATTTGAGAAAGAGAAGAGAAGATAATGAACGTTTAATCTACCTAATTCATTTCTAAAACAAATAATATTCTGATTTATCATTTGTTTCTGAAAATCAGTTACCTGCCAGCTCGAGTCACGTTTTAGGCACTTTTTCAAACAAAAATTGGTTTAAAAAAATCGACGAAACGTTTCAACATTGAAAAATAATCATCCAAATGAGCTGAGGCAACAATCGAAAACAAATTGTCATACTTTAATATGATTATTTCAGATACTCGTACAACGAAAATGACCTATTCCATATTAAACCCCAATAAAAGTAGGTAGGTAAGTAAACTTAGAAAAATACTAAAAACATCACATACCTGGGTATAATTCCTATAAACGGTCGAAATAGGTAATAAAAAAGAAGGCAAGATGATCCGCCTTCCAAGCAACATAAAACAATTACCTATTTCTTAAACGGATGGTTTATTACCACATCACTGTAAAATTAAAATGCTCGACTAAAAGATACCGCGATGGAATTATGAGCTGATCGCATCGCTCCCCTCTTCGAGTTCCAACAACGATGATAAATACATGAATCGCATTTGCATAAACAACCAAAATCGACTCATTTTTTTAATGAATGCTTTTTCAAATGTAAATTATCGAATGCGTTTCGTATCGCGGAAAAGTATTGTTTTTATTGATACCCATATACTCGTACGTTCGTTCGTTCGTCGTTAGTAGATTAGGAAAAAAAAATAGGAAATTCATCAACGTCAGCATACCGATTAAAAAGAACAATAGAGCCGTTAGAGAGATTGAGACGTAACTTGAGAGCTTATACTCTGAGTGGAAATTTTTCTAGATTGCTCGAATGACCTCGCCGGTTCAAAGATTTTCTCCGGGGATGGAAAATGCCACAAAATATGTATTTCCAAGTTCATCCTCTCGACATACTAAGGTCACTAAATGTGCATCAAACGCAATCGTATGTTCTTCAAACTTTCAATTTCCGTTTAACTTCCAGTGTTGCTGATGGAGTACCTATGTAAAAAAGTGTAACTGAGCTCTACCTATACCTAAATTCTCTGAAGGCAAAAGATCAATTTATACCTATAAACATACCTACTTACTTGATGACATAATTCCAACGAAAACTTTCTTCAATTCTATGTCTGTTGATGACCAAGGTTCATTGTACAAGTTTTCAAAATTCAGAATACCTAGATGTCTAGCCAGTGTGTTACCTATTGATTGATACGATTGGCAAATTAATTCGGTTTTCAATTTATGGATTTCAAATGTACATATCTAATAGGGATGGCTCTTACCTGCACGACAAAAAAAAATCGCATTTCTTATTCTCCCAATCCTCAAAGTAGCGACCTCTGGTGAGAAAATAATTCCATATTTTTTATTTTTTCCATTTTTGAAAAACTCGGTCTACGGTGGGCCTTTCAATTCTCAAAAATTTTCTCAAATCCAACTCCAAAGAAAAATTTCAAGTTTTAACACCTAACATCTTCTTGTTCCAAAAACTTGTAAACTGGAGTGAAGTGAAGGCAGTTATCATAGTTGGAGATTTCAATATAGCCATAGTAGTGAGTGGGGATATCTGGAGACTGACAATAGTGGTGAGGCAGTTGAAGAATGGGCAGACAATTCCAACCTCACACTGATACACGATGCCAAACTACCACTACCACCATCCTTTCAGAGTAAGAGATGGAAGAGAGGCTATAATCCTGACCTGATCTTCACCTCATCAAGAATCAGCAACCTAGCGAAGAAGAAGGTACTGCAGCCTGAGGCGGCAATCAACCCAACAACTGTGCCTTTCCCCAGACGATTCAATTTCAAAAAAGCAGATTGGGTGAGTTTCAAAAACTGTGTTGAGGAAGAAATTGAGACCATTGACGAACCAGTCCCAGAGAACTATGGAGATTTTGTCAACATGCTGCAGTCAGTGTTGAGAAGGACTATTCAGAGAGGCTGTAGGGTAAAATATGTCCCTGGGTTAAATGGCCAGACAAAGGAACTACTGGTGGAGTACCAAAGCTGCTTCAGCAGAGACCCTTTTGCTGAATCAACCATAGAAAAGGGAGAGGAGCTGATGGCATTGCTGGCTGATGGAAGGAGCAAGAAATGGATCGAACTCATGGAGGCGCTGGAGTTGACCAAGGACAGCTCCAAGGGAGAGAAAACAAGCTGCCCATCCATTCCCAAGGTTACACCAAATGAAATAGCTAGTCAGCTGGTTGAAAATGGCAAACCTCCCGTCAAAATCCAGAAGAGTAGGTGGAAGAGAACTGAAGGTGAAGAAAAGAACCACCTAAGCACCCCCTTTACCATCCAAGATGTCACAGGTGTGATCAAGTCACTCAAAAATGGCAAGGCAGCTGGCTTAGATGGCATACATAGTGAGCAGATCAAGAGAATTGGGCCAATCCCAGTTGAATCCCAGTTGGGTGAAAATCTGCCCTTCTGCCAATAAATACGCGGTAAAGAGCAGTTTAATTGGCGTTTTATACTTCAATGCGACTTTAAACTGCTGCCATGCAGCAGATTTTACAGTTTTCAAAATCGCGCTTCAATTCACAGGCGTAATTTGAAGCAACTTTTTAGGTTGTCACATTTTCTGCACAGCAGAAAAAAATTTTTGCTGATAAACACGCCACAAGAATATTTCGTAGCGTATTTTTATCGCGTAAAGCCGCTACGCTTCTAATTATGTGGTGTATTTTTGCACGTTGAAAAAACCAGCCACAAAAATACGCTACGCAAATATTTCATAGCGTATTTATTCGCATATTTGCTGAAAAACGCGCGTAAATGTGGTATTTTGTGCATGTGTTTCAGCTTATTGTTAGTATATAAATCTTTAGTCACTTCTACCAAGTGCTCTGGTGGCGTAGGTAGCAAGGATTCCACTCACAGATCCGGGGACTTGAGTTCGATCCCCACTGGTGCCAAAAATTTTTTCAAGAATATTGATCAATGGCAGATTTTTACGCATAAATAAAATACGCGCCGATTAATGGGCAGAAAAAGCATTGGCGTAAAGTGTTAAATCTCCTGCCCGCATTTTTATGTCGTGTATAAGAGCAGATTTTCACCCAACTGGGATGAGTGTTAAGTGGCTGACTGACCTTTTCAATAATGTGGCGAAGACTGCAAGGATGCCGAAGCTCAGGCAAAAGTCAAAGGTAGTAGCACTTCTTAAACCTGGGAAAGACCCTGATGATAAGAAGAGCTACAGATCCATCTCACTCCTGTGCCATTGCTATAAGCTATTTGAGAGAATACTTCTGAATAGAGTATAGGACACAATCGATGATAGACTTATCCCTCAACGAGCTGGTTTTTGCCAGGGGAAAAGCTGTAGATGGGTTTGAGAAGAAAAAAATCACAGGTGCAGTGTTTGTTGATCTAACTGCTGCATGTGATACTGTGAACCACCACCTACTGTGCAAGAAAGTATATGAAGTCACCCAGGATCATAATTTCACCACCATCATTAAATCTATGCTCAGTAACAGGATGTTCTGAATTTTTTAAGCATTTTGAAATTTTCAAAATTTAAAAGTTGAACTTTCAAATTGTAAGTTTTAATTTCAAAATGGCGCTGTAAGTGGGAGCTACCATTTAAAATTCTGAAAAAATTTCCACAGATGTACCTTTTGATGTTTTTTTGAAATATTTAAGTTTCAAGATGGGATCTCGTGATAGAGGGGGAGCACCTCCACCCCATAATTTTGAGAAAAACTTTCAAAAGAAAAATCTGGGGCATGTGGAATATCGAATTGTATGTTTTTGGTAACGTTGAACACGAATATGACGTTGGATTTTTGATTCGACCCCATCCACGGCCTCCAGCACCTCCACAAATGGGGTAAAAGTTCAACATAGGGTTTTTTTGTGCGACACATTTAATATGTAGTATGTTTTCGGTGACGCTGAACACTAATATGACCTCAGATTTTTGGTTGGACCCCATCTGCGGCCTCCAAACATTTTTTTGGACTTTTACCAATTGGTGAAGGTTCTGGGAGCCATGGATGAGGTCTGAGGTCAATTTGAAAAACTAAGGCCATATTCGTGTTCAGCGATATCGAGAACATATTATTTCATGTGTCACACGATTGAAACCATTTTTTTTAGGTTACCTCCCCCCCCCCAATGGAGAGGTGCTGGGGGCTGTGGATGGGTCCAATCAAAAATCTGACGTCGTTTTCGTGTTCAGCGTCACCAAAAACATACTATTAGATGTGTCGCATGAAAAACCCATATTTTGAACTTTTACCCCATTTGGGGAGGTGCTGGGGGCTGTGGATGGGGTCCAATCAAAAATCCAACGTCATATTCGTGTTCAGCGTTACCAAAAACATACAATTCGATATATCACATGCCCCAGATTTTTCTTTTGAAAGTTTTGCTCAAAATTATGGGGTAGAGGTGCTCCGATCAAGAGATCCCATCTTGAAACTTAAATATTTCAAAAAAACATCAAAAGGTACATCTGTGGAAATTTTTTCAGAATTTTAAATGGTAGCTCCCACTTACAGCGCCATTTTGAAATTTAAACTTTCAATTTTTAAAATGCTTAAAAAGTTCAAAATTCAATACCCTTTCGAACTGTGAAATCAGTTTTGATCAAAGTATCATAATTTTGGAAGAATGCGCTGCTGAAGTTGAGTACCTCGAGACAATGTCAAAATAATGGAAGCCCTCCATCCACCCCCTGAGGAGGCTGGGACTAAACTTGTTGCGGGTTTCTTACTTTCTGGGTGGGTAGATATTGTAAAAAGAATTTGAGTGAAATCGAAAGACATGACTCAAAAACGTTGGTAGAATTGGCATGGAATGACTCAAGAAGTACATGAAATGTTTGATTTAAAATGAAAACTCTGAAACTTATGTAATATATCAAGGTTGGCGAGGGGGCCATGGTGAAAATTTGCTTCTGATTGACCTGTCAAGTGACCAAAACCGGTCATAATGGGTGAAAAAGCGTTTTAAAATTCCATTTTTTTATGCCACTCTGATAGAAAGAACAACCAAATTTGAAAAATGACACTCGAAGATTTTTTTCATTAAAAAATATTGTCGAGCATTAAAATATTCGTAGGTATTAATTTTTATGAAAATATGTGATATAGAATGGCAGTGCTTCAAAAAAAAAAATCATTCGACGAAGTTGAGCTTCGTATATAATACATGCTGACTTGAAATATAATTACCCTATTTCACTCTGATAGAAAAATTGAAGCCCAACAAATTTTGTTTTCTTTCATTTTTCACAGAAGTCTTGATTTTCCCCAAAAATCCATCTTCTAGGTACCTAGACCTACGATAAAAAATTTTATTCAATCTGTATCTTTAGCATAAACTTCTTCCTCAACTGTATAGAGCCTGATTACTTCTTTTCTAGCAGGTTTTTGTTCAGAAATATTCACACTTGGAGAAGCAAACAAAAAAAAAAAACAATCTTCTCGAACTATTTTTTAATGTGCAGCCAAAAATGAATTTTTATTAGGGCCTTTTTTGAAAATTTTTCTCAGTGAATGTCGATAATGCTTCAATGAAGAAGGCTTTACATTCTGGTGCTTCTTTATACGAACGATAAAAGTTGTTCAGCCAGAAAATCGAAATTGAAAAAAATCAGGCTTGAAAACTTAGTTTTTGGAAATTTGGAACACAATAGGTAACTACCTAACTTTTAAAATAATTGACTTTGCTGTTTTTTTCCCTGAAAGATTTCAGTCTTTGAAATTGAATATGAAATCTAATCTTCAAATTAAATTAAAACAAACAATTTTTGTCAAGGTTATTTTCAATTGTCCCTGAAATCACATTTTGGAACTTTGGAATGGGGGGGGGGGGGTCGCATGTAATCGAGGGGGAGGCGAGGAAATCGGTTGAGATGCGCGTTTTTCGAAAAGAAATATAGTTCTAAACACAATTTTTTTATTATATCATATATGTACCTACTTTTAAAAGTATCTTTGAAAATTTGGCAGAAAATCAAAAAAAAAAAAAACAGATTCTGATGATTTTGAGAATGTTTTTTTTTTTGTGATTTTAAGCTCAATGGGTTTTCCAAATGAAAATTGACGATGATCACGTTGTGGAGGAGATTTCAAGGAATAATTTTTGTTGGAACTTTTTTTTTGTATGTACAACCAATGAGTGAAGAGATGGACGGATTTTCAAGTTAGGGGGCAGGGTGGACCTTCAGAGATCGATTGTCAAATCAAATTGAATCCAGTGAATGCCCAGATCTGATCTTATCAAATCAGATCTATTCATTTCTCGCTGAGGCTCAGCATCAATATTCCTTTCACAAAATTATCATAATACTAATCTTCAACAAAATGCTAATGAGCCAGCAGCCAGAAGTAAATCTAAGATACGATTTCACGAATCACACGAATAAATTCGTAAACTCTCAGGAGATTCCTTTTCTCAAACAATCAACAAACCACGTTCACTTTTACACCCATTCATCTGCAATTTCTGTACACAACAACATAAAATGTCAACGGAATGTCCCCATCTGAAACGATTATTTATTCGTTTATCGATTCGAATTTCGAAATGATGTTCAAACAGAACCTCGCACATGTACGAATTGAGTTTTACAATTTGTGTAAGTAGCTCTGTAACTTTACTAGAACAAAAGTACGTATGCAAATGAAATAAACGAACGATACAAGGAAATTAAAGGTCACATGTAAATGGAAGGATCATGTTCACGCAAGGTCGAGCTGATGTAGTATCTCCAACGTGTGTTAATTTATTATCGATTGTAATACTTATTAGTGATGAATTTTTCAGTTTTTTACCATTCGCTTTAAAACAAATGAAAACATTTTAAAACGAAATCGTACGATCGAAAAATGAAAACGAAGACTGTGTATTGATAACCTAGAAATTAATAAATCAGTTTTTTGACCTCTTCATCGTAAAATATAGCCTAACGTTGGTCATTTATAGCCTCACGTATTATGAAAGCAAAAGTGAACTACAAAAGAGATGAAAATTTTTTTGATAGCAGCAGCTTCACTGGTCATCCTCATCTCTTCAAAACTTTCGGTTTCGGTTCGATTACTCACTGAGGAGTGGGAACTGTTTGCCAATTCTTCGAGTTACGTTTCCCATTCCAAAGACCAATGACCAAATCGTGAATTTCTCAAACACAATAATAAATCACATTTCGAAAAAGTTAAAATTGCATTTAAAAATAATTATATAAAAATATAAATACATGTTATTTTGGAATTTATAAAAAAAAAATATGGTAACAATTCCAAATATATGCGTTTGAGTAAAACTACAAAAGAAAGAAAAAAAAATGTTATGAAGTATAATCACATCGCAAAACCCTTCATTATAAAAAAAATATTCTTTACAAAATAAGCAAATTATAAATCCCCGTATAAAAAAAATCATTTCGCGTAAAAAAGCTCACAGCTGAACAGAAAACAGTCTATTGATTCTGATAATTCCCGGTTTTTTAAAATAAATAATGGAAACTTATACTTAAAAAATAGGAACATGCGCTCAGTCATTTCAACGACCAAAGTTACCGTTATGTTTCAAAAATCGTAATAAATCCGCAGTAAAAAAAAAATAAATACAAAATGATGAAGAATAAAAACCGGATATGAAAAGTACATAGAAAAAAAAAAGCTCCAAGATAGAAATAATTCGATGCAGTAAGCTCATTAACGTTTATCGTGATTTTCATGTTCAAAATGCTTGAAAATGGCAACAACGTAGGCCATAACTTGATTCCAATCTGGTCTCTCTTCTTGGATCATATCGTTTATATTCTGAAATAGGTAATCAAAGGGTTAAAAAATCATCGAGAAATGTACGTTCGTAGTATCGTAAAATCCTTCGTACCAGAGAAGTTTTAATTCCGACGGATTCAGCAGCGTCGAAAGCGATGGAGAAATTACGTTTTTTATCGGCCGGATTTAACGTCTCGTAAGGAACTTTATCCGGCAAATAGGAATGTAAAAGAGCGCAAAGGGCCATTCCATCGTTCCACGAGCTACTGAAATTCGTTATATCTATATTTGGATAACCTATCGTTTTATTTTGACACCATTTCAACAGAGCGTTTCTTTTCGATCCGCCATTTTTGACTAACGCTTGCAACGGATCTTTTCGTTCGCCTGGAAAAAAGGGTAACATGTGAAACATACTGGAAGAAAATCAGATCCGAAGCTCGATCTGAACTTACTCAAATCACCAGCGCTGGCCTTTCTTCCAAATTCGATCGCTTTCGAAGATAGAACAGAAGCAGTGGGCGAAAAATGATCGTCTTTTTTTGTCGCCGAATGCAAATCGTGATTATCTACAAAAATAATTAAAATTAGGGGTTCAGAACGTTCGATAAAATGCATCAAAATTTGTAAATTTATTCACCATAACATGATAAAGCAGCTACATCGTGATCAGACGTGGGTGAAGTTGGCGCCTGATTAGTTATTCCGTTCAAACTAGATACCGAATTGCTTCTGCTACTCGTAGCTGCTCAAATAATACATCAAATAATCAGTAAATATCGCTAAATTAACGACGAAAAATCAAGTATCGAGGATTGGTACCTGTTTTGGCCTGTTTCGTGGCACTTTCGATACTCTCGATTAAAGATTTCACCGATAATCTGCTATCTTGACGCAGAATTTTACTAGCGTTAGTTCGTCTATTCATTTCTTGAGACATTACGGTCGAAAATATCGAAGAAGTTTCGTTATTCGATAATGTTCGATGTAATAAAGGCCCGTGAGAATTATCAGCTTCTAAAGAGTGAAAAAGAAATTATAAAATGTTTCATTTCAGCGTTGAAATTCGGTTGAGATGAATTCACATACTTGATATCGTCTGTATTTTGGTTTCGAGAGCTTTGATTTTATCTCGTAATTGTTTATTTTCCAGCACTAATCGTTGCAGTTCACTTTGAGCTTCGGTTTTCAAGTCATTGGCTACGCGAACGGTCATTAATAAATCGTCTTGGAATTGTTTCCATTCTGCATTCTGAAAAAAACACTCGAAAAATCAAGTATCGATCCCCAATTTACTAATAAAACCAGGGGGGGGCAAGAGATGAGCCTCCGCGAATTCTTTTTTTTTTTTAAAGAACTGTGAATAAATTTTCTCGATAAGCTGGCACTCCCTGGAAACAGTAGTTCAACTACTGGCCAATCATCCCATCACCGGTTGATCATGCACCCTATGCCCGGGTTAAAACGGCCCTTCTCAGGACCTCTGACGAGGACACCTCCCTTAAGGATCATGTCCATAAACATAGAGGGCCTGTCAGGGCCAAAGGAAGTTATACTAGCTGAAATGGTCAAGAACCTGAACATAGATGTGATCGCCATTCAAGAAACACACAGGAGCAGAGAAAGCCAGAAGCCCAAAATTGAAGGAATGAAACTTATTATTGACAGACCCCATGAGAAATACGGAAGTGCCATACTAGTCAAGTTGAACATGGAGGTAATAAGTACTTCACTGTCTGATGAAAATAATGTCGAGATTCTAACAATCGACATGGGAGACTGCTCAATCACTCATCAGTTTACAAACCACTAAACGTAGAATTTACATGGGCAGAAAACAGCAATGTCCCACCCACAAAAATGAGAATAATAGTTGGAGACTTCAACAGCCATAGTGTAAGCTGGGGATATGCTGAAAATGATACAGATGGTGACCTAGTGGAGAAATGGGCTGAAGAGCAGCAGCTGAACTTAGTCTTTGATGCAAAACTGCCGGCATCCTTCAATAGTGGAAGATGGAAACACGGATATAACCCAGATAACATTTTTGTTTCGGAGCAAATCTCAAGTCCATGTCACAATCTCACAAATGAGTAGCAGATCCAATTCCCCGAACTCAACACAGGCCAATTATATACAAAATTAAGGAGGTCATCAGCCCAATTAAATGTGAAAACCCACCTCCAAGATTCAATTTCAAAAAGGCCAATCGGGAATCTTTTACACAGGCAATTGAAGAAAAGATAGATGACCTACTGCCAATATCAGAAAATTATGAACTCTTCAATGAAATCATTAAGAAAGCTTCAAAAGATCATACTCCAAGGGGAGCAAGAAAGGAGCATATCTCTGGAATGGGGCTGCACCTCATGACACAATACAAGGAGTATGTTAAGAAATTCAATGAAAATTGAAAATCCCTTCAGTGAGGAAACCATTGAACTAGGAAATCAATTAGCAAGTGATATAGCAGAATCTAGATAGAAAAAATGGCAGGAATTAGTAGAAAATCTGGATTTCTGCAAAGATGGCCAAAGAGCCTGGCAACTATTGCAAAGAGACTTAATGGAGGCAAAACTCAACAGAGTAATTTCACTCAGGTTACAGCTAAACAAGTAGACCATCAACTACTCCTGAATGGTAAGACTGACAGCAAAAGCATCCGAACAAAAGTGGTAAGATGTATGGATGTGGAAGTGAATAACTTTGCCATACCAATTACTAACAAAGAAGTGAAGTCCGCAATCAAATTGTCCAAAAATAGGAAGGCTGCTGGTGTGGATAACATGTATACTGAACAGATCAAACACTTTGGACCAAAGGCAGTAAATTGGATCCAAAAAATGTTTAATACCTGTATAGAAACTTCAAAAATGCCAAGACTATGGCGACAGGCACATGTTATTGCATTACAGAAACCAGGCAAACATGCAAATGACCCAAAGAGTTACAGGCCTATCTCCTTGTTATGTCATCTATACAAGATTTTTGAAAGCGTCATTTTAAATCGCATGGCTGACTACATAGATGAGGGGCTAATCAGACAGCAGGTGGGATTAAGACCAGGAAAATCATGCACTGGCCAGATAGTACACTTAACACAGCACATTGAAGATGGCTTTGAAAAGAAGAAAGTCACTAGAGTAGTCAGGGATTGTACTCAAATTTTTCTCAAAAAAAGTAACTTTAGTAACCAAAAAAGCTGGAAAAAGTAACCAAAAAGTATCCAAAAAAGTGACCAAAAAAATGTTCAATGTAAAAAGAGGGGAGGTGACCAAAATTCTCCCAACAGTTCACGCTAGATTCTCCCAAATTTGTACTCTAGACTCAACTCTCCCCCCCCAACAAGATTTTTCCAAATAATTGGTCAGATATGGTTCGAACCATTTTTCAATTAAACAAAAGTCGGAAACAAAAATAGCGATAAAAAATGCATTTGAATTTTTTTATTGATTGGATTATGTTTTTGGAATTTGAGTTGATTTTTCCATTTTAGGAAATGTTTGAAAAGTTCAGTAGCAGAATTCAAATCTGCCCAAACGAAGCTAGGGCGGAAGCTGCGAAAAATTTATGATTCGAAACATAAAACAACCTCATTTTTTATGCAAAACATTGATTTTCATGGCTTTAAAATTTTCAAATTTTAAAAGTTTTCAGAAAATGACATATACCCGGGTATTTGTCATTTGTAAAAATATGAGTAAAAGCTCGAGCAAAGCGAGGGCGAAAGCTGCAAAAATTGATAATATGAGACACAAAACAAAGTCATTCCTGATGATGTAAGTAGAAGGGCAAAAGCTTTTGAAAATTCGCAATTCCTGAAAGGTAAGATGGCATTATTTTTGATGAAAAGAAAAGAGTTCTGGGAAAAATTTTGAAGAAAAAAAAGGAAATTAGTGAAAAAACTCAGAAAAAGTAACTTTTATTAACCAAAATTTACTAGTAACTTTAGTACCTTGGTTACTTAAAAAGTAACCAAGTACAATCCCTGAGTAGTGTTTGTCGACCTCACAGCAGCTTTTGACACAGTGAGCCACCTATTGGTGTCAAAACATATCGATAGTATCGATACTTGGCTGTATTCGATACTTATCGATACTTTTTGAGCGAGTATCAAATACAAAATTACGTTAAAATTTAGCAAAACTGGTGCAAAATATTGTTTGAGCCTCCTCAAAATGTGAGTAAAATCATGAAAAAAACAAAAATTACCAAAAACAGTTCAAATTTTTGTGATATTCCAGCTGTTGTCAAATCATCACTGTATTTTTCATTTTTTCCTCTGGGCCTTGGCCCATAGTGAAAAAAACCAGGCAAAAGTGTGAAAAATTGGAGTATTGATTAGTGTCGATACTTTTGGAGAATCATTCGATACTAATCAATACCTTTTTTCGGCGATACTTGACACCACTAGTGCCACCGACTGCCTTACAAAGGATTTTAAATTTACACAGATAGTCACTATGTTGATGAAAGACAGAAAAGATTCTATGTGACACTCAACTCAATGGTAAAAACAGCACCTGGAGGTGGCAAAAGAATGGATTGTCTCAGGGCAGTGTTATGTCACCAATTCTCTTCAACATTTACACCAATGACCAACCAATTGGACCCGATACTAACCACTTTCTGTATGCAGATGATCTTGCACGAACTGCCCAACATGATACATTTGCGGAGGTGGAGGACACACTAAACCAGACTATAGAAGAACTGGACACATACTATAAAGATAACCACCTCAAAACCAAATCCAACAAAGACGGAGACATGCTCTTCTCATCTCAGAAATCGTGAAGCAAAGCGACAATTGAATATTCAATGGGGTGGAACAGAGCTGAAGCATGCAGATAACCCCAAATACCTGAGTGTAACTCTAGATAGGTCCTTGACCTACAAAAGGCACTGTGAGGCAATTAAAATGAAAGTTGCAGCCAGAACAAATATAATTCGCAAACTAGCAGGCAGCAGTTGGGGAGCTAAGCCCAAAGGTTCGTGAGCATCTGCACTGGCACTGTGCTATTCAGTGGGAGAGTATGCCTGCCCTGTTTGGAGTTGTTCAGCACATGCAAGCAAAGCTGTTGATATACCCTTAAACGAAGCATGTAGATTGGTGACAGGGTGCTTACACCCAACACCACTGAATAACCTATATGAGTTGAATGGAATTGCCCCACCAACAGTCAGACGTGAAGTTGCATCCATGGTAGAGAAGACAAAGATGCTAAAGAATCTGCTGCATCCTATGTATGGATATGAAGAACTGGCAGAAAGAAACCCACCTCAGATCTAGACACAGTTTCATGAAAACAGTTGAACTAAAAGATACTCCTAGCATAGATAGATGTTGCATATGGAATGCAGGTAGCCAGGGGAGAACTAGGCAGGAAGCCCTAACAAGCGGATAGTACTTGAAATATGGACTGTGGAAAACACTAAACAGATTGAGGAGCGGAGTCACAAGGTCAAAGTACAACCTTCATAGATGGCAGTTGGCTGATGATGATCTGTGTGAATGTGGCGATGTTCAGACTGACAGACACTTATTTGAGTGTGAATTATCAGGAAAAATCGATCCTGGAAAATTAAATGGGACACTTGATGATGAAGCAGTTAGATTCCTGGAGTACTAGCAGGGGAAGGGTATTTAGATTTAGATGTAGATTGAGATTTAGATTGAGTTTTTCATGTCAATTTAGGCATGTCGACCAGATACGAGAAAAAATGAATAAATAAAACCAGTAAAAAGCTCACTTCTTGTTCTCGTTGTTTCTTTTCCTCTTCTAGCGTTTGTTTGAGTTCTGAATTTTGTCTATCGAACTCGGCCAAATGTTGCTGAGTTTGTAATAAGACGTTTTTCAACTGCTGTTTATCATCTAGATGACATTGGCATTGAACTTCGAGCTCTAGATAATTTTCACGCATTTTATGCAATTCGTTACTCAATCTGGCTGCGTCTTCTTTGCTTTTTTCACATTTATATTCCATATCGTTTATGGCGGATTTGGCGTTGTTTCGAGCAACCTAAGGAATTCGCAAAATATATTTAAAATGTACAAAATGAGTGGGAAGGGGAAAAAGAGAAGGATATGATTCTCACTCTGCATTCTTCTTGAACATGAAGCAATTGTTCTTTCAATTTGGTTACTTCGCACATGCTTTTTGATAACTGTTCTTGCAACGAAGCTGACTGAATTTCTAAATGATCTTTTTCTTTACGAAGCACATCGATCATATCGTCCAATTTACCTTTATCGCCTTGTTTTTCGCGAGCTTCTTCCAATTCTTCGATCTGAAACAATCGACGATTAGAAACACTACTCTATGCTCAATTTACGACGAATAATACCGAACGAGAAGCTTACTTTAGATCTCGCATTCTCCAAAAAGGTGGTTAATCTCTTAATTTCTATATTTTTGCAAGAGCTATCTTCTTTGGCGAGAGTTAACTCGTGCTCGAGCTGCTTTCTTTCGGCGTTGGTCGCATCGACGGTGGATTCGAGTAAATGAACGCGTTCTCTGAGAGAATTTGATTCTTGTTTTTGAACCTCGAGTCCTCTATTGAGTTCTTCCACATCGTTCATCAATTCTTTCTGTTTAACTAAGAGGAATTCGCGTTCTTGTTGGCCATCCTGTGAAATGAAACAAATTAGAATCACATAATCGACTACAAAATCGCAAATCTACGAAAAATTACCTTTAGTAAAGTGACAAGTTTTTGTTCACGTTCGTAAAAAGAAGTCTCTGATTTGCTCGGATCTAATAGCAACTCCTGTAGGGTGTCTACTTTACTCCTGGCATCTTCTAATTTCTCAGTTTGACGACACAAGGATTCCAATAGAACGCCTTTTTCCTCTCCTAATCTTTCGTTATCATTTTGAAGTTCACTCAGCTGCACTTGCAGATCAGCTAGTTCTTGCAAAGTTGCTTGTAACTCTTCACTAGTGCTGTAATGAGTTTCCTCCATCTGCATAATTCTATCTTGCAAACAAGCCACTGATACTTCGCTAAGACTACTACTGGAATGTTTATCCCATCCTGGTGCGTTGAGCATTTCCTAAAACATATTAAGTATATTTTTATCATTACGTTGTTCATTTTGAGCATCATCGATCTCGAGTAATCTTACAGTGCTTCCTGAAGGTGGGGCGATCGAAGCTGGAGCCGAATTAGGTAGTTTTTTGCATCGTCCAAAGTCCGGATTTTCGACATCACTCGAAGGTGGTAATGTTCCAACGTTACCGATACGTAATAAAATGCTGTTCTGTATTTCTTCTTTTTGCATCTGTACAAAAGGTAACAGTTTAATCGAGTATTAATCGTAGGAATGATGTTCGCAGATAGGCTTACCTTTAGTGCTTCGATTTCTTCGTTCAACGACTCCAGTTCACCGTGAGTTTTGATCAGCTCTTGTAAAGTAGTCTCCAAGTTACTTTTTTCTTTCAACGCAGCCTGTAGTTGTGATTTTATGCTCTCGAATTCGTCGTCTTTTATCAAATGATCCGCATTACTCACAACGTCGATAGCTCGTTCGGAGTATTTTTCAAGAGCCGCGTCGGTTTCCGATTTATTCACATTGAGACGATCATCGTTGCTTGGAACCAGTTGCTTCTCGCAGCCGTTGGCGTTATCATCGGAATTATTTGAATTTGGAGCAGCTCCAGTTTGGTTGGATTTTACGTTATCAGTGGTCTTATTTTTATAAATATTACTAGAGCTCGAAGAGCTGTGTCCTTTTCGGAATAACGTTTTAAACTTTATCATTTTACATAGATTCTTTTTACTGGAATTATTACAAAGTCATCACTTTTATCGCGAAAATGATTAGAAAATATGATTTTTTTTACTATGATTCATTTCAAAATAATTCTAATTCATTATTCATCGATTCATTGTTTTTATGTTAAAAGCGATAATTCGATTATCGATAATCGAAAAAAATCGATTATTCGAGTGAAAAACGAAACAGGCCTGGTGAAAAACGAGATTGAAACGCAGTTCTTAAAATTTCCGCTAGGTTCGCTGTTGTCGTTTCGAAAGTGTTTGGTGTTTTTCACCAGGCTGGTGGACTTTATTGCGGTATCGTTGATTAGTTTTAATGGCGGACGCGCAATTTTTTTTTTCGTTGTGAAAATTTAATTTAAATTTCACTTCTTTTATCGTGAATTGTGTAATTATTTGTGTTTTATGTATTATTCTGCATCATTTCTGTGAATTGGAACAATGTCTGGAATCGGTGTCAATCTACGCGTGACAGGTCATTGTAGCCAAGGTGGACGTAAATATATGGAAGATACTTTCTCCGTCGCTTATCAACAAACTGAAGATTTGAAAGATTTAGAATACGCTTATTTCGGTATATTCGACGGTCACGGAGGTCCGGAAGCTGCTCTATATGCCAAAGATCATCTAATAGATTCGATTGTATCGCAAAGTTGCTTCTGGTCGACTAACGACGATGATGTTTTACGAGCTATACGTGACGGTTATATTCAAACTCATTATACGATGTGGAAACATCATGGTTAGTTTTAAAGCTTTCAATTGCGATATTTGAGTTATTAAACACGTACGAAGGATTCTCAGCAATCTGTATTGCTCTTTTGGTGTTTTTATTGTGTTACATAATCACCCTCATCGTGAAATCGACGATATTTCAACACTTGGTATTTTGTGTTTTTAGAAAGTTGGCCACGAACAGCCTCTGGGTTACCGAGCACGTCGGGTACGACGGCGACCGTTGCTTTCATCAAAAGAGGCAAAATTTACGTCGGCCATGTCGGAGATTCTTGTATAGTTCTCGGATATCAAGAAAAAGGTTCATTTTCATATCAGACATTAACGTTTATACTGTGACCTCGATTTGGAAATTTCTAAATATAACCGTTTTTGCACTTTGTAGGAGAAAAAGCTTGGAAAGCTAAACCACTGACGATTGATCATAAACCAGAAACACGTTTGGAAATAGACAGAATTATGGAATGTGGTGGAAAAGTTGTCACGAAATCAGGTGTGCCTCGAGTGGTTTGGAATAGACCTAGGTTAGGTCATAAAGGTCCAGTTCGAAGGTCTACGCATATCGACGAGATACCTTTCTTAGCTGTAGCACGAGCATTAGGTGTGTTGAGGAGCTTTCCTTATCCTTGGAGATATTTTTTCATTTTTTTAATCGAATCGTACTTATTTTTAGGTGACTTTTGGAGTTATAATTCAACGTCGAATAAGTTCGTCGTGTCTCCGGAACCCGATGTGAATGTGTATCCTGTCGATGTGGAATCATTTAGGTGTTTAATTTTGGGCACCGATGGTCTGTGGAATATGTTATCTCCGGCTGTTGCTGTTGCCATTGTACAAGCTACAGAGAATCATAACAAGAAACAAGATATTTATCCGTCGGATCAATTCGTTATGCAATATGTACGTTTTAATTTGCTAGTTTTACGAGACTATTTAACGTGGAAATTTAATGGAGATGTTTCATGTTACAGAATAAAGAGTGGCTTAATCCGTCTAAGATGCTGGTTGACAAAGCGGTCAAAAGATGGGCAATGGCTAAGCAAAGAGCTGATAACACGAGTGTCGTTACGTTGATGTTAGATCCTCCTGGGCCTCCTAAAACTCAAGTGTGTATCGTACCAAATTGGAAAATATTCTTTCGAATTAATTTTTTTCTAATCTGTAATATTTTTTGATCCAGTTACTGGTGAATCAGAAACATACTTTGATGATCAAAGAAGACGAACTCCAAACCAGCATATTCTCCGACCATAATGCCTACAGACAAGATACATCTTATTGTTCGAGATTACACTCATCTACACCCAATTTGAATCCTTCTTCTGGAGTAGCTATTTTTACGAGGTATCCTACGATGGATATTAACCAAGAATCCGGACTCTACTCGCCTGCAACGTATCATAATTCGTCGAACGGTCTGAGGAACGCGGAATCATCGCTCAATTCTAATTTAACGTAAGATTAACACTATTTCGACGCTCAAATGGAGTTTTTTGGACTCGTTATTACTCTAGTTTTTGGTTTTCAGGGTTTTAATCGACAGAAGCGATAATTTCAAGATAGATGTAGGATCCGAACACAGCGTTCTTTCGCATTCGAGGAATGAAATCAATGATTCTGTTCAAGTAAATGATACTTCGAGTTCGTTTCAAGATAGCTTAGATGTTACGATTGTGAACACAACGCCGCAGACGTCGAGTTCTCCGAATTCGTGCGATAAACGAAAACACATCGGGACGAATTTGATCACGGATTCGTACAATTTTCGATTAAAGCAAAAATTAAGGTATGTGGTTTCCGGAAGATACAGTCCGGCATATGACAATAGGAGTAATTACACCCCCCCCCCACCCCGCCGATCCTCCTGGACAACTTTTCTTGAAGGGGACATCCTAAGGAACATTTTAAAGCGAACTTGCCCAAAAAAAGTTGGCCTTACTTACAAAATGACGGCCATTTTGATTGACAGGTCAGCCAAAATCGCAGATTTTGCGTTTCAACATAGGACTTGCACGACATTTTTCAAATTTTACAAAGGTAGATCGAAAGATCATGCAAAAATTCATCATTTGTCAAAATTTCCAGTGCTAAAGCGCGTTTTTTGATTTTTGGTGAATTTTTGAAAATCCAATTTAGGCCAAAAATGAGGGGAAAAATCAAAATTTTACCAAATTGACCAAGAAGGCTGAAATTTGGGATTTAGCCTATTTTCGACATGCCAAATCGATTGGAAACGGTTTCAACCCGTTTTGAGCAGTTCTGGAGCCTCCAGCAGATTTTTGAAACTCGAAATTCCCACAAAATTCCATGAAATTGAAGTTGTAAAGCTGAAATTTATTCTAAAAATTAAATTCAATACGCTACGAAGTACTGCAGGTGAATTTCAAGTCGTTTTGGAGCCTCCAGCAGATTTTTGAAACTTTAAATTTTCACAAAATTTCATCAATGTAGATGGAAAGCTGAAATTTACTCTACACTCCAATTTTAACACTCTCTAATGACGACTTCGGGTGTGTTCAAGTCATTTTAGAGCCTCCAGCGACTTTTTTAAAAATTACTGGAGCCTCCAGTAGATTTTTGAAACTTGAAATTCCCACAACATTAATTTATCAAATGGACTTGGCAAGCTGAAATTTACTTCGCAGACTACATAGCGGTTTCAAATGGTTTTGAAGCTTCCAGCTACTTGTAGAAAATTTCAGTTTTCCAAAAAAACGTCATACAACCTTTCAAAAAGTCGCTGGAGGCTCCAAAACGACTTGAAATCCACCAGCAGTCAACTTCGTAGCGCATTCAAATCAGTTTGCAGAATGAATTTCGACTCTCCATCTCAGTTTGATGAAATTTTGGGGAAATTTCAAGTTTCAAAAATCCACTGGAGGCTCCAGTAATTTTTAAAAAAGTCGCTGGAGGATCTAAAGTGACTTTAACACACCTGAAGTCGTCTTTTGAGAGTGTTAAAATTGGAGTGTAGAGTAAATTTCAGCTTTACATCTCCATTTGATGAAATTTTATTAAAATTTAAAGTTTCCAAAATCTGCTGGAGGCTTCAGGAATTTTCAAAAAGTCGCTGTAGGCTCCAAAACGACTCGAAATTCACCTGCAGTACTTCGTAGCGTATTGAATTTGGTTTTTAGAATAAATTTCAGCTTTACAACTCCAATTTTGTGGGAATTTCGAGTTTCAAAAATCTGCTGGAGGCTCCAGAACTGCTCAAAACGGGTTGAAACCGTTTCCAATCGATTTGGCATGTCGAAAATAGGGTATATCCCAAATTTCAGCTTTCTTGGTCAATTTGGTAAAATTTTGATTTTTTCCCTCATTTTTAGCTTAAATTGAATTTTCAAAAATTCACCAAAAATCAAAAAACGCGCTTTAGCACTTGAAATTTTGACAAATGATGAATTTTTGCATGATCTTTCGATCTACCTTTGTAAAATTTGAAAAATTTCGTGCAAGTCCTAAGTTGAAACGCAAAATCTGCGATTTTGGCTGACCTGTCCTTTAAAATGTTCCTTAGGATGTTCCCTTTAGGAAAAAATGTCCCGGAGGATCGGGGGCGGGGGTGCAATTACTCCTATTGTCATATGCCGGACTAATAGTCGATATTTTCAATTTTGCAACTTTTTTCAAATATCGATGAATTTTTGAAACAGGTTACCAGAAAAAGAAGAAGAAAGAATGAGCGACGTGGAAAATATCGAACAATTTTCACAAAGGTGGAAAGATACACCTTCGTCTAGTTCGCAGTCGAGTTTAAGGAAGAGTAAATCGAAACGTCGAAAGTACAGTTTCGAACAACAGAACAAAGATATCCACTGGAGATGTTTAAGTGCCCCTGTATCGTTAGTTTCATCAGGTACGTTGATCCTTTCACATCGAAATATTATAATAATTCATTCGAATATTTTGCTAATCATTTTTCACCCACTTCAGATAAACATCTAAATTCGAAATCGACCAAGCCTCAAGAAACCACCACCCGAATCCTACGCTCAGATACTCTAGCCAATACACCGGTGAGAACGCTGCGTTCGCGAAATATAGATTTAACCACAGTAATCAACAAACCAAAGACCGAAGACCCGAAAGCCACCAAGATTCTTTCCAAATCTTGCTTGCAACGTTCAATTAGTCCTAAATCGAAATGCGTTCGTTCGTCTTCATACTCGTGCCCTTCGAACAAAAAATTAACCAGAATGTCGTCTTTCTCAGCGTCGTCATCAATTACAACGCGTCGAAGCGCCTCTAAACGAATTATAAAGTGATTTTATCGTGTTGATTGTTTCTTTTTATAAATGTACGTGTGTGTGTGTGTTCGTTATTTTGTATTATCAATGTGTTGTGTGATCGGCATTTTACACATTTTTAGTTTTGTATTGATCATTGTGTTTTTTCCTGTATGTTTTTTGTGTACTGTGTATCATGCCGCGGACAGTTTGAATTGTTGATTATCCCCCTCCCCCTCTCTCCCCATTGTTAGCTTAGTTTTTATTCGTTTTATCGAATAGGTAAATATGAGAAGAGAATACTTCGTTTATTTTTCATAATAACGATGAAGTTTAAAATTTTATTTTTTGTGATATTTTATTAACGTATCAAAAATGAATTTTGAAATTGTCGAATGTCGACGTCGTCGACGTTGACAAATGCGGTAGTATGGATTAATTGCTGTGATCTATTTTATTATTTATTACGACTAAAAATGTATTGCGGCGCAATAATTCTCGTAATCGTGTTTAAATAATTTTACAATTTTGAAAAAGAATTTGCAATTCCACATTAGCAGCTCAGTTATGTCTATCGCATTTTTTTTACACTACTTATATAAGCACTCTGAGAGGTTTTTATTTTAAATTTTATTTTCATAGTTTAACGCTACTATTAAGGATAGATGATTTTTTTTGTTAATTTGGTCGAATCCAGAGCTTATAATTTATATTTTTTCATTGACGGTATTTCTGTGAAATTTCTAACTCAATGAGGTTTTTATTTTCTTTCAATTTGAAACGACTCGGTTAAAAATATAATTTTTTCGAATCATTACTCGGTGATCTAAATATTTACGAATTTAATTTGTACTATTAGTGTATATTTTTTTAGCTAAAATATTGTCGCTTATTGCTTCTAAAACACAGACGAGTTTATCGAATTGTTGATATTTTCACACGAATGTTGCAATTGTATTTTGTAAATTGTAATTAGTGTATAAAATGATGAATTGTTTCATTTTATTTTTTATCGTATTTATTTATTTTTATTGTGTACAAATTTTGGTGAAAATATTTCCATGCATCGTGGTTTTATTTTGTTTTATCGTAGATTATGAAGAGTAATTAAATTCTTCGTAATTATTCGGTTGTTTTATTGTTTGCATTTTACGGCGTGATCTGTCGTTTGAATTGATCAGTTTGTGCTTGTTAATATGATTGGAGGGCTTTCGTCGTACATGGAAATGTATTGAAATTTGGTTTGAAAATTCAATCGATAGTACATTTTTGTGATATTTACAACTATCAACTTTTATTGATGAGATTCGAAAAACCTTTGATTTTGAGGGTACAGAGCTCCGATTCCACCGCTCCCTTGCCACCATTATTGGTCACCAAAAATTTCCTGGAAATTGAAAAAATGACGTGTGGTTTGTTAGGGTTTTCAGAGCTCTGAAAAAATGAGATCCGTTGATTAGTTACATCGATTTTCTCCAACATCCCCCCACAAATTCTCATCAAAGCTTCGATTTTTGAATCGTAGTATTAATTCGTGAAATTATTCGAGCATAATATTTTATCCAATCTACCCTGTCCTACAAATTAAATCTTCAAGACGTTCTTTCACAAACTTTAAACGCAATCACCTCGAAAACTGGTTTAAGCGCCGGAGGTACACATGTTATAGTTTTAAATTTAGAAACAAATGAGAATTTCCATCATTGTTAATTTATAGTAGGTATTTGCATTAAGGGAATCCTCTTTGATGCCATTAAGAGGTTAACAAGGAAGTTGATTTATAGCAACGTGGTTTCAAATTCAGAGACGAATACATTAAGAGTACGGCATCATTTATTCATTTCGTTGTCGTACTGGTCTCGTGGAGATGTTATAAGTATCTGCGCTTCTTTTCGTGCTGTATATGAATAGCAACTCGAAAACACTCCTCTATTTAAAGCCGAGTTCGAGAGTTTCTTTTTGGTTTTTCAATCATCTCAATGGAGCGATTATCAATACGTTGCATTTTAATAGTAATTCCTATCCTTTTCATGTTGCATCTTTGTCAAGCAAAAGGTAAGTGAAAATTATTATTATTACATATCATAATTCATTCATTCATGTATCAGCACACAAACAGTATTTTTACAAACTTATGTTAAATTTTAAGTATATCAAGTCCTGTAGATATTAGCTTGGACTTCAAATTGTAGAAATTTCGCAATTGTGACATACCTACCTATCTATTAAATAAAGCGCCTTCTCAAAAAATGAACGAAAAATACGTGAAAATCAAAAAAAAATATCTAGCCCGTTCTATGGCACCTAGAAAGCTATTTTTTTAAATATCGAAACCTTAACGTTTCTACAATATAGAAAAAATTATCAGACCAAAAAATTTTGAAGTTAAAGGGCCCAAATTTCGAGTTGAAATGGGTCTATTCAGCGCTTGAATTAGATGCATGGGTTGTTCGGGGGTGAAACAACCATGTGTGGTGAGACGAGGTAGCGAACTGTGTAGGACTGTAGGTAATTAGGTATAGTGTGAATGATTACTCATTTCGAAAAATGGTGAGATTTTAACATCATCAAGCGAAGTTATTTATCTAAGCCTATCCATCTATCCATCTAGTCTACAATTCACGAGGCAAAAAGTGTTCACCTACCAGGATTTTTTTGGGGACAAAAAGTGAGAGAGGGCAGATTGGCCCCACTGCCGAAGGTAGTGCTGACGTAACATATCCCTTATAGTAATGTAGGTAACGTGTATCGAGATAGGATTTTTGGGCATAAATTAACAAAATCACATAAATTCTTCCAATTTATGTGTACTTAGCAATTACGCTATTGGTACCCCACTAATAGGGGTGGAGACGTGACCATCTCAAGTTTCTTTATAATACTGATCTTCGCGCTGAAATCCTCAGTAGTAATTTGGCCGTTCTTACTCAAATGAAGAGTCTTTAGAGTCTTGTCTTCAAGTAATGTCGAACTGCAGTAAAGCAGGACTTCGCGGTTCTTACTATATACTCTGAAAAATGTCTTGTTTCTTGTTTCGATGATTCACGGTCGTCGGTTTGTATTCGAGACGTTGATAAAAATTATTCCATGGGATTTCCTTATTTGAGGAAACCATGGTAAAGTCCTTTTGTTTTCTCCATCTCGTTAGATGGTAAATAGCCTGCATAAATTGGTGAGATTAATTGTGCCTATTGTACGATTAATAACAAGTGAACCTTTTTGATATCTTGGGATGTATCCGGACATCACCAGGATAGGCAAAGAATTAAAATGCACCTCGTTTAGTTAAGTTCCATCGAACGCCTTAGTTATTGGTTAGGCACCCGTGAGAGATGGAAAACAAGTACAGTTGGTAGTAAGTGGTGAAATACACTTATTCATTTAGTTTAAGTTTAATATTTTTACCTTCGCATGGATTTCGAGCAAGGTGTCGTAATCCATGAAGATTAATATTTATGTTGTTTTCCAGTGTAATTTAATTACTAGCAAAACTACTCACTTTCGCATATCCTATTCTTCACAGGTGTTTAGGGTAAAATCTCAAGTTAGATTATTGTTTCGATTTTTATGATCTACGCCAACACACCCATGGCGAGATCATCGCAAATTAAATTCATTCTATTCATACTTTCTACTAGAATTAGAGAAAAATACGTATGTAGATGAATTTGTGTGTAAAATGTAAATATACCTTGTAAATAGAGCAGAGACTTATTTATTAGGTATTCTTTTTAAATGATGTGTAGGGCAGAGTAGAAAAACTACACCCTTCTGAGCTATCTAGGTATTGGCAAATATTCCCCGCCTAAGGAATATTTCTAAGTTTCACCACCATAGGTATAGGATCTTTTCCCCCCTATATCTCGTAGTCCCTCTTATCTGAACTATATCAAAAGTTTACCTTGCTTGACGTTAGTATCACTTCAGCATTTACAAAAATCACAAAAAAAATTTTTTCCCTTGCACATAGACATAGGGTGGGGGGAGGTGGAAAAGGGGTATTTTTTGACCTAGAAGGAGGACAAAAAATTCGACCGGGGATGGATAGGCTGGTGTCTTGGGATGCTGAAAATACAAAATTTTCTATCAGCCTCCAGCACAATCAAAAGTTAGGCAACCCTAAACGCAATTTTTGCCCATTTTTTGAGGTTTTTCCGCCCTAGTGCCTGTTGTATTCGGAGGGGACAATTTTTTCTCTCATATCCCGTTACATCTCACCTCTACCTTTCCAAAATCACCACATTCACGAAATTCGACTTGCACATTTCGTTGTAATTAATTTTCAAAATTGGGTAAATATGACTTTTCATAAAATACAAACTTCACAATTTTTTTTCAAAAGTGGCCGTGTGACCTATCAAAATGGGCTAAAATTTTGTGCTGAACTCAAAAATATCAACAGTTTTTGTGTTACTCCCTTCCCCCCTGTACTAACCCCATAAAACCTGAAAAACATCAAAATCACGTTTTTCCTATTTGTTCAGAATTAAATTTTCTTTCAAATGAGCTATATCATATAGATTTCACCCTCTCCCTCCTCCTTGAGAATCTACCCCCCTCTTTTCCGACCCAAAACAGAGGGATTCATGATAAACTTGCAAAAAAATAGAGATGGGAAATTTTTAAAATTCTTTGGAGGTACTGGAAAGGCTTTGGAAGCTTTTTCAATCGATTTTATGGTGTGAAAAGAGTGTTGCAAACCGGCCAAAAACCAGATTTTAGTTTCAAGTTTGATTACTTAAATAAAATTTTGATTAAGGTGTGTGTATCCACGATCGAAGGCTTAAAAAGTTGAAAAGCCGAAAGATTTAACAATTTGAAAAATTGTGATTTTAGCATAAAAAATTGTCACTCATTATATCAAGTTGAGTGAAAGTTTTAAAATTTATGTGGAATTTAGATTCAATAAGGACCAATTAATGGATGTTTTTTTTTTTGAACTAGGTACCTACATTCTAGCCAGAAAGCTCACAATAAAAGATCAAACTGCTGTATCAGGCTATCTGGACCTATACTAACACATTCACATACACCTAGGTAATTTGTTGCCAAAATGTTGATCTTGAGCCATTCACTATTTTCAATAAGTAAAAAATCCAAAAAAACTGACCTTTTGAGGGGGTTTTCACCCATTTTTGATCATTTTACACTGGTACCTATGAAAAACATTCAACAAGATGTTCGATATTTTCTGATGGTTCTTCATCTTCACCTTCCCCATCCCATTTTTTTGTCTTATAGTACAAACACCTACTGTACTCCTATTTTATCAGAATTAGCAAATATGAATAAATTTTGTGTCGAGAACGCACTTCACAAAGTGAGAAAAGAGCAATGAAATCTACAGTGTGATAGTTCATTTGAAAGGAAATCCAATTTTGAACAATTTTGCCGATTACAAATTTTTCATTAAGTACCTATTGGTCGATATTGTTCATCAAAAATGCAAAAATTATAATTGTTGACTCTTTGAGTTTCGGGATTCTTTGAGGCGCAAAGATTGCTTCAAACACAATTTGCGAATAACAAGTCATAGAAAAATGATCAAGGAACAACTTTTGTTTGAAAAATTTTCACGTACAACCAATTGATGGTCGGAAGGGGGGGAGTAGATTCTCAAGGAGGAGGGAGAGGGTGAAATCTATCCTGATATAGCTCATTTGAAAGAAAATTTAATTCTGAACACTTTTAGAGATTATCAGTTTTTCATTTTTTCGATATTTTCCCATAAAAATAGGAAAAACGTGATTTTGATGTTTTTTCAGGTTTTATGGGGTTAGTACAGGGGGGGGGGAAGGGGGTAACACAAAAACTGTTGATATTTTTGAGTTCAGCGCAAAATTTTAGCCCATTTTGATAGGTCACACGGCCACTTTTGAAAAAAAAATTATGAAGTTTGTATTTTATGAAAAGTCGTACTTACCCAATTTTGAAAATTAATTACAACGAAATGTGGCGGTCGAATTTCGTGAATGTGGTGATTTTGGAAAGGTAGAGGTGAGATGTAACGGGATATGAGAGAAAAAATTGTCCCCTCCGAATACAACAGGCACTAGGGCGGAAAAACCTCAATAAATGGGCAAAAATTGAGTGTAGGGTTGCCTAACTTTTGATTGTGCAGGAGGCTGATAGAAAATTTTGTATTTTCAGCATCCCAAGACACCAGCCTATCCATCCCCGGTCGAATTTTTTGTCCTCCTTCTAGGTCAAAAAATACCCCTTTTCCACCTCCCCCCACCCCATGACTATGTGCAAGCGAAATAATTTTTTTTTGTGATTTTCGTAAATGCTGAAGTGATACTAACGTCAAGCAAGGTAAACTTTTTGTCCCCAAAAAAATCCCGATAACATCGATTTCTAGAGCACTTTTTGCCTCGTGGATTGTAGACTAGTAGTCCTGAGGAACATTTCAAGCCCTTGTCATCAAAAAAAGTGGCCCCACTTACAAAATGGCGGCCATTTTGATTGACAGGTCAGCCGAAATCGCAGATTTTGGTTCCCAACATAGGACTTGCATGAAATTTTCAAAACATAAAAAGGTAGATCGAAAGATCAGGCAAAAATTCATCACCTGTCAGAATTTCGAGTGCTAAAATGCCTTTTTCGATTTTTGGTGAATTTTTGAAAATAAAATTTAGGCCAAAAATGAGGGAAAAAATCAGAATTTTGCCAAATTGACCAAGAAAGCTGAAATTTGTGATACGCCTTATTTTCGACACGCCAAATGGATTGGAAACTCTTTCAAACCGTTTTGAGCCGTTCTGGAGCCTCCAGTAGATTTTTGAAACTAGAAATTCCCACATAATTTCATCAAATGGAGTTGGAAAGCCGAAATTCATTCTGCAAACTAATTTCAATACGCTACAATCCTTTTTTTTCAAAATCGCGTTGTCCTTTTTTTTGAAATCGCGTTGTGCTTTTTTTCTCGAAATCGCGTTGTGCTTTTTTTAAAAAAATCTTTGTGTTCTGCTTTCAAAATCCCAATCACTTTTTTTTCAAAGATGCCTTGTGCTTTTTTTGAAAATCGCGTTGTGCTTTTTTTCTCAAAATCGCGTTGTGTTTTTTTTTCAAAATTGCGTTGTGCTTTTTTTCCAAAATCGTGATGTGCTTTTTTTCCGAAATCGCATTGTGCTTTTTTTTTCAAAATCGCGTTGTGCTTTTCTTTCCAAAATCGCGCTGTGCTTTTATTTCCAAAATTGCGTTCTGCCTTTTTTCAAAATCGCGTTGTGCCTTTTTTCAAAATTTATTGCGTTTTGCCTTTTTTCAAAATCGCGTTGTGCCTTTTTTCAAAATCGCGTTGTGCCTTTTTTCAAAATCGCGTTGTGCTTTTTTTCAAAATCATTATTGCGTTCTGCTTTCAAAATCCCAATCGCTTTTTTTCAAAGTTGCGTTGTGCTTTTTTTTTCAAAGTTGTATTGGGATTTTTTTTGAAATCTCGTTTTATTTTTGAAATTTGCGTTGTGCTTTTTTTCAAAATTGTGTGGTGTTCTTTTTTTTCAAAATTGCAATTGGGATTGTGCGTTCCTAGCTAAGGAGGCCACGCACACTGTTACATACCTACAGCTGCGCTTTGTATAGGTTTTTTTTGAGATGTAACCTTAGACCTATTACTTACTCCCGAGGTGCAAAATGTTGTGAAAATCTCAATTTTTAAAAATGTACCTTACC
Organism: Planococcus citri; assembly: GCF_950023065.1. Classification (NCBI taxonomy): domain Eukaryota; kingdom Metazoa; phylum Arthropoda; class Insecta; order Hemiptera; family Pseudococcidae; genus Planococcus; species Planococcus citri. Next base: position 68,466,103 of record NC_088680.1, read on the forward strand.
GAAAAGAGTGGATGCTTCAAAACTGCATAAACGGTTCGAAACAGTTCCCAGCAGTTTCAAAGTTTTTTTTTTTTTTTTTTTAATTTTGTAAAATTTGAAACATGAACTCTACCAGCTAGCCATTATTTATAAGAAGAAAGTTTTGTGAAAACTTTGAATTCCGGAACCCTACATACTCATAAGTTCTTTGTTAATTGTGATAAATACACTCAAATTCTATATTATTATAGAAGACAGAAAACGTGGAAATCCCTGCAACACGCACTTTGATTGTTCCAAGGCAAGAGAGATTATTAACGCTGAACGAACTATGCCATGTGCTAATAGACATGGATTATGGATATATTATTTTGAAGTACGTTGCAATTTGACAGATAATATTCTGACCATTGATAATCCGTCTCTACCATCTCAGGTAATATGGAATAAAAGTTTAGTAGAATAGGTATAATTTTCATAAGTCATAAGATACCTAATTTAATTTGTGTCAAATTCATGAAACTTCAGGGCTGAACTGAATAGGGTGCTTGAAAAATGTCAGATTGCATACTTTCAAAGAATTTTGTATTTTGAAATATTTTCTTTTCAAAATTAAGCGACTAACAAGCATTGGCGGACTGGGTCGGTTAGAGGCCCTTATGGCAGATGCACTGAATGAGGCCCTCAAAATTTTATCCCCTCCCCCTTAACAATCTTTCTCGTCCTGTCAAATGGTCACTAAAAACTTCCGGAAGCGTGAGTTCAAAACTGAATTTTTGACCAATTCCCAAATTACAGAAAGATGTGAAAAAATAAAATCTTCACAGAACTCATTTTACCTACAAAGATCAGTTTTTTTCGGCAAGATAATTCGTCTGGTGTGTTTAAACGATCACTCGACGGGAAAACAATCGAAATTTGACCTTTCTTGAACCACTAGCGTCCAGCCAGAAATTTCAAATTTCTCCGGATGGGCCAAAACTTGAGTACCTTTTTCGGTTTTTGTGGTTAATGCAATATACTGTTTGATGGTAGAAAATTTGTGGACCAGTTGTTACTAAATCAGCTACTTCAAAACCAATGCCAAGTTCCAAGAATTCCACTGGAATACAAATAGCTTTACAAAGTAAGTCTAACGCGAGTTCCATAGGGGGCCAGGGGCGAAACAAGAGGTAGTGGGGGACGTTCCACCGCCCCTATGCTTTAACAGGTGGAAAGTCGGCAAAAAATGGGGAAAATTTCAACAAAAAAAAATGAAAGAATCGGCAAAAATCAAAAATTGTTGGTAAAATTGAAATAGTCGCCCTATCGCCAATTTTCCTAGCATTTTGCTAGCAAAGCTGGGCAATTAGCATCAGTCGCATTCCACTGGTGTTATGCTAGCATGAGGTGAGCTAGCGTGATGCTAGCATCTAGCTGGCACAATACCATTCTGGGATAGCATTTCACTTGCATTAGTACGCTGCTAGGTTCATGTTAGCATTCAAATGTTAGCATTTTTCTGGCATAAGTATGCTAGTTTCATGCTAGCACACACGCCCTAAAATTTTATTCGCATTTTGCTTGCTCTATATTTCACCTTTTTTTGTGATTTTAAGACGTAGGGTGCCACAAAGAAGTCGGTACTTGTAGAAATGAAAATGAAAGAATAAGACAAACAAGAAAAACGATTTTCATCCACCATTTCTTCACAATTGTCAGTCTGTTGAGCCTTTTTCAGGCATTTATGGCCTAGAAAAATGTCAAAAATCTATAAAAAAAAAACAGCAACAAAACATAACAAAATATTCCATATTACCAGTACGGTAAGTATGTGAAAATTTGAACGCCAAAAATATACTTAGGTACTTTTTTTTTCTTTATAAAAAACAACTCACTTGAAAAGTAAATTATGAAATAAGTAGGTATATGAGAAAATCATGGTTCTTTTTTGTCATATACTTCGTGTGACACATGCAATAGTATGTTTTCGATATCGCTGAACACGAATATTGCCTTAGTTTTTCGAATCGACTTCACCCATGGCCCCCAGAACCTCCCCCAATAGGTAAAAGTCCAAAAAAATTGTTGGGGGCCGTGGATGGGGTCCAATCACAAATCTGACGTCATATTCGTGTTCAGCGTCGCCGAAAACATACAATTCGATATATCACATGCCCCAGATTTTCTTTTGAAAGTTTCACCCAAAATTGTGGGTGGGGGTGCTCCCCCTCCGTCAAGAGTTCCATCTCGAAACCTAAATATTTTGAAAAAGTATCAAAATGTACATCTACCTATGGAAATTTTTTCAAAATTTTAAATGGTAGCTCCCACTTACAGCGCTATTTTGAAATTTGAACTTTCAAATTGAAAGTTCAACTTTTATCAACTTTCAACTTTTGAAAATTTCAAAATACTTGAAAAGTTCATAATTCAATGCCCTTTCGAACTGCGAAATCAGTTTTGATCAATGTATCATAGTTTTGGAGGAATGGGCTGCTGAAGTTGAGTACCTCGAGACAATGTGAAAATAATGGAAGCCCCCCCACCCACCACCTGAGGGGACTGGGACCAAACTGATTGCGGATTTCTTACTTACTGGGTCAACTGGGTGGGTAGATATTGTAAAAAAAATTTGAGCAAAATCGAAGGACATGACCCAAAAACGTTGGTTGAGTTGACATGGAATGACCCATCCCAGAATGGTATTGTGCCAGCTATAGATGCTAGCATCACGCTAGCTCATGTGTGCTAGCTCACCTCATGCTAGCATAACACCAGTGGAATGCGACTGATGCTAATGATATGCCAGCTTTGCTAGCATAATGCTAGGAAAATTGTCAATACGGATGTGTTCTAATCTTTTAATTCACAAACTCCGTTTATTCGGCAAACTTGGTATTGTCCCCGCAAAAATATGCTTAATTTCGCCCCTGACCCTGTCCTAAGACGGCGCACTTTTTTTTCCGAAGCCTGATACTCCTAATGCAAATTTTCTCGAGGACAATCATTGCAAAGCTATTTTTCAAATGCGAGAAGGGCTTAATCCTGATGGTGATGGTATCAAAAAAATGTAGAAAGTTCAGGGAATCAAACGATTTTTCAACATTTTGTCTTCGTTCATTTTTATGCTTTATGCTAATGCCAGTGTGGGAACTTTACTTTTTGAGTGTCCTCGTACGCTCCCACGCCATTCACCTAAATCTACCCGTTTTCGTGGCGGCAATCCGCATTTGCGACTGCGCCGTCATTGTACTTGTTATCTATAGGTATGTACATAGGTTGACAGAAAGCAACTGCAACCAAGGTCGGCATTTCCATTCCCTTTGACCTAGAAACTTGATTAAAAAAGCATTCTAAAGCTCAAAGTATTTCCTATGACATACTAAAATCTCAAGTTGCTGACGCGCGTGGAAAAAAAGAGAGCGTTTCGCGCGAGGCGTGTATGGTTTGACCCTGCGGATTTTCAAAAACTGGTTTAATTCCATAACCGCGCGCTCTAAGGGGAAAAATAAAAAACCATGTTGTAGCGCTAGCGCATTCCTTGAGGAACACCAGGCTGAAATTTCACAAGGGTGGTGTGAATACAACTCAAGAAACAGCCAGACTCACAACACGTGCTCGAGTAAAAAACGTGCTTTTTTTGCGGAATTGAATTGCATTTTGGTGATATGGAGATAATGGCTGATGAAACTGATTCGGAGGTTAAACGCAATCAACGCGCGGTAATGAAGTTTTGTCATTTACTTGGTTACACTTTTACTAAAACATATGATTTAATGAGGCTTGCGTATGGTGCTAAAACAATGTCAGATCCACTATTTTCCATTGGCATCAGCGGTTAAGCGAGGGCTGTAAGTCTGTCGAGTTGATCCCTCACAGAGGGAGACCTGCAACGAAATCAACTGAACGGAATGTCAACACAGTCCATTTCCTAATTCTAGAAGATCGTTCCCTTACAGTCAGAGAGATAGGTGCAATTATGGATATGTCCAGGGAGACAGTCCGTACAATCCTAAAGGATGAATTGAAAATGCAACGTGTTTCTTGCTGCTGGGTCCCTCATCACCTGACCACTGAGCAGCTCCAAAAACGTGTACAGGTATGCCGTAAATGGAAAAAAATGCTGAGAGATCGCACCACGGGAGTAATAAGGTCACATCTCAAAAAAAAATTGATTTTGATGTTTTTGCATTTTTGGGGTTTGTATGACCCCCCTCAACCAAAAACTACACTTTGAGTTGGGTACATTATCTAGTTCTTGTAAAAAACGCAAATGGCCTAACTCAAAATCTCAACAACATTGCAAGTTGTTTGGAGTTATAAGGGTACATCTCAAAAAACTCCACCTTTTTTGAGCAAATTCCGTACATACAAAGTGTTAACAAATAGTTTTGATTGTTTTGAATGTTTGCCAGTTAGAAATAGTCACAAGGAGTGCATTTTTTATTGGTTTGTACCAAATGGAAAATTTTTTTTTAATTGATCACTTTTCCGAAAAATGAATTTGCACACATCATGAAATTTTAGTTTTTTGAGAAAAACTCAAAAACTAAGCACTCTAGAAAAAAACTAACGACACTATGTCGATTGGAAATTTAATTCTCTACAACTTTGCTGACATGAAATTTTTTTTGGACGCTTCCTTTTGTCTCCACATCAACTTTAATGAAAGGTTATAACTCAAAATGTTTTCCAAACATTGAAATATTTCCTCTTTAAGATTTTATTTTTCAAAATGTTCTTATGCTAAATAAAGGTAGGATACCAGATCTTTAAAATGAGGTGCTATTCATTCCTCACAATTAATTATAAGTTGATGAAAATAATGAATTAAGTTAAAAAAAAAAAGAAAATCACTCTCCTATAAAATTTCACTTTTTAGAGATGTGACCTTATTACTCCCGAGGTGCGAGATGATCCTAATTTTTTATCGAAGGTTATTACGTGCGGTGAAACATGGGCATACCATTACGATCCCCTGACCAAGCTGGAAACTGCCAGCTGGAAGCACGAAGGTTCTCCACGCAAGAAAAAAATTTGTCAAGCCAAAGCGGTCAAAAAAGTTATGTTAATAGCGTTTTTTGATTGTCAAGACCTAGTTCATTCTCACACCGTGCCAAATGGCCAAACGATCAATGCCTCCTATTACTGTGAGGTCTTAACAGCACTGAGAGAACACATTAGAAAAAAATGTCTGGACCTAGAAAAAAGCTGGATCCTTCATCAGGATAATGCGAGGCCGCACACCACCAAATTCACTACCAATTTCCTTGAGAAGTGGAAAATTGAATTAATGCCACATCCCCCCTATTCTCCAGACCTCACCCCTTGCGACTTTTGGTTTTTTCCAAGTGTAAAAGCTCATATCCGCAGCAAGCAATTTGAAAGTGATGAAGCTGTGATCAGCGCTTGTCATCAATTTTTTAGGAACCTCACAGCCAACGATTACACAAAAACTTTCGATAAATGGGTCAAGAGATGGCAGGAATGTATCGTAAATAAAGGTCAGTACTTTGAAAAACTGTAAAACGCTTGTAAACTTATAAAAAATAAATGATTTTTAAAGTGAAAAAAAACTGTGTTTTTTTCCAGAGGGTCAAACCAAGCATGCCTCGCTCCAAACGCTCTCATTTTTTTCCACGCGTGTCAGTGACTTGAGATTTTAGTATGTCATAGGAAATACTTTGAGCTTTCGAATGCCTTTTTAATCAAGTTTCTAGGTCAAAGGGAACGGAAATGCCGACCTTGATTGCAGTTGTTTTCTGTCAACCTATGTACTAATTCTAATTGTAAGTATCTATCAATTTATGAATGAACAAGAACACTAATGAAAGAATTGTGTAGCACATTAAAAAATATCGAGATGACATTTTGCTATGATACTTTCAGTCATTACTTTTAGTAATAAAACCTATTATTTGAATGAGCTTCCGGTGAAAAATTACAACTACTTAAGTATCGAATTTGTAAACAAGAAAACTTACATTGAAAAGTCAAGGATGTAAAACACAAGAACTGTGTGCAGTTGGTTTTTATTACACCAGCATTGCCAGTTGCCGGAAATCTGAATTGCGCCGTCTTAGAACAAAGTCCCCTACTGCATAAAAAAGGTAAAACTTACATTTCCATGTAACAGTAACTACACTACGACCATTCAAGAAATTCACATACTAACCATAGTTCTGCTCAAAATTCAACTAATTTCTTCTTGTCTTTTTTTAAACTTAAGCACATGGTGATTTTCTTATTTAGAATGCCAAGAGTACGGAGAACATCGATATGTATATGAATGGGATCGTCCCCAATTGCCGGATGAAGAAGGATGCTACCAAAAAAATATGGTCAGGTGTACAAATCCGCTACCATTGTATCAAAAACCGCCAGCAAAAACTCAAGAATTTCATCATATGGTTCAAAATTTTTATCTTATATGAAAATAGGCTATATTCGAAAGTTTCAATACCATCCCGCTTAAGCATATTCTCTACCTCTGCAAAAACGTTTGAAATATGACGCCGATTTGTTTGCTATTTTCAGCGTTCGTTCATAAGACTGCGTGTGATCGAGTGAACGAATTTATAGTCCTACTTCTGTTCCCGCAACCCCCTCCCTTCTGAACTTTGGGCGCAGATTTCTCCGTGAATTTTCAAAATTCTTTCTTTTTTTCCACCAATGCTAATATTTTATAATTGAAAGCGCGGGTATGTAGCCATATTTTCAAGTTTAGCTTTTCTAACGGAGATCTGAGCATCATTTCATTAGTACCTCCATTCAATTCCCAATGATGGCCATTAAATGACAGAAATCAAAAATATCGGACATACCCACGCTTTTAAATGTTTTCTGAGTAAAATAAACCAAACTCCACGAAAATCCGTACAATGGTTTTTGCACAATCCCTGACCAAAGCTCGCAGTTTTCATCAAAATTGTTATGAATAACAGAGGTAGAGAATATTACCCTTAATGTGTTGATGTGTTATTTATCATTAATTTTATACAACCAATGATATTGAAGCAAGTACCAATCAAGGGCATATTTCAACATGTTAACTGGGTGCCACTAGTGCGACTCGTTCATACTGGCGTACGAGCCTTGTACAAACATGCCGCATGTTCCAGACAAACTACTAGGTACTCGAATTGTTTCTACTCATATCTGACTCAGATTCCTTTTCTTCAAAATGAAGTAACATATGATGTTTTTTGGAACAGCGCTTGCAATTGGGCGACTTGCGACATTCACTCGTTTTGTGGTTGGCATAAAAACAATTACCACAGATATTTTTTGTCTTCAAAAATTTATATCGCTCTTTAGGCGACTTGCTTTTAAACGTCTCACAATCGATTAACAAATGCTGCTTGTCACAACAAGCACACTTTCGCCTCATCGCCTTGTTGTCAGCTGCATGACTATCACCTTGCCACTGACTTTGGGGTGACTTTGATTTCGTCTCATCTATAGACACTGGACCTGTCCGCTTCGCGGAGTAAGACAACCAACGGTCAGCCATCTTGCCAAAAAAACCTGTGTAGAGCTAATTTCTCCCGCTGAGTGCTCTTGGCTGCGCTGCTGTCGATTTCTTGAACAAACTACATGCAAAATACAGCGCAGCCAAGAGCACTCAACGGGAGAAATTGGCTCTACACAAAACTCACTACCGTCCCTTTCCCCCGTTGCCTGCGGATTGAAGTACAGCGCAGCCAAGAGCACTCAGCGGGATAAATTATCCATACACAAACTTTCTTTACCATTTCCATTCCCCTCGGCCTGCAGTTGGTTGTCTTACTCCGCAGGTCCAGTGTCTATAGTCTCATCGCTCACTGCAGTAGTGAGGCTTGTACACTTGTTTTGAGATGCATTGCTACGTTGAGATGCCTTTACAATATCAGAAGGATGTCTCGTTATAGATGCGCGATTCTCCAGGAATGATTTCAAGAGTTCCAAGAAGGAAATTTCATATTAGTTGTTAACCAGCGTTGTGAAAACGTTATTTTAACAAAAATGAAAAACAAAAAAAAAACGATATTTTTGAGGTTCATGGAGACATAACGTTAAACGAAAACGTTAAATATATAATAACGATATTTATCATAAAACGAAATCCATTTCGTTTTTTTTCGTTATCAATTTATTAGTTTTCTGCATATTTTTCATGTTTTCAATTTGTTTTAATGTTGCTCTTTTCCTAATTTTTTTTCTAAATTCACTGAAATTGGCCAAATTTGAGGAAAATGAAGAATAACGAAAAAAAAAACGTTAAACAAAACGAAAACGTTATTTTTAATAACCAAACAAAACGTTATATAGGTAACAAAAACGTAATTGTTTTAAATGTGAAAAAGAAAACGAAAAACAAAAACAAAATCATTTCGTTTTCACAACGCTGTTGTTAACATCTTCTCAAATTCAGTATACGTCGTCTCGTCTAGTTTTTCAGATACAATATAGCACAAGATCTGACCCCATTTATCCAAATCTTCTCCACACTCCTTGAGACCCTTCAGAGCTCTATTCACATGCGCCCACAAATTATATATTTCATCTTAGTCCAGGAAAGTTGAAACTAAAAATTACTGAATTATGACAAAATTGTTAGCAAAGATTTTACTGTTGGAATATGTTTATAAGGTCCCTAGAAGTAAAACCGTACAACTTCCCCCACCCAACCGGGTGTGGGTTCCCCCCAGAGTGGATCTTAGCCCCCCAAAATCAGTTTTTCGCAATTTTCTCCTCCGCATTGCATTTTAGCGAAAAATATGTTATTAGATAAAAGAATCTACGTCAAATTTCCGATCTAATGATGTATCAACTTCCCCTGTATGTTCAAAGGGAGCGGAACCACAACCATTCAAAAAAGGGGGGTTTCCTGAAAAATGCAAAAAGGCTATAGGCGTCTAAGAGTGGTGAAATGGTCCCCAAAAGCGTTTGAGTTGATATCATCATAAAAGGTGGGTATGATGGAGAAACTTCCGCATAAAAAATTCCAGATCCACACCCCCTCCCCTTTTTGGGGAACCCCCCTTTTCTGAAATTTCAATATCATTTTCCTTAGCCCCATTTTACCGGATTTTGAAAATTTTTCAGTATAGTATCTCCACAAAAATTTTCAACCCTCTCCCCTCATATTTACCCCTCTCCATCGTACCCACCTTCTATGATGATATCAACTCGAACGCTTTCGGGGACCATTTCACCACTCTTAGACGCCTATAGCCTTTTTGCATTTTTCAGGAAACCCCCCTTTTTTAAATGGTTGTGGTTCCGCTCCCTTTGAACATACAGGGGAAGTTGATACATCATTAGATTGGAAATTTGACGTAGATTCTTTTATCTAATAACATATTTTTCGCTAAAATGCAATGCGGAGGAGAAAATGGCGAAAAACTGATTTTGGGGGGCTAAGATCCACTCTGGGGGAGAACCCATACCCGGTCGGGTGGGGGAAGTTGTACGGTTTTACTTCTAGGGACCTTATAAACATATTCCAACAATAAAATCTTTGCTAACAATTTTGTCATAATTGAATTCCTGTTCTCCTGGACTATCTGAGTTCTTAATTCACCTTATGGAAAACAACTGATCGAAGTGCTTTCTTGTGATCTTTTTAATGTCACAATAAGTAGTTTGTACTAAACACCACGCCTCATCATACCCTTTGTCAGTCAAAGGAGTATCAAGCACTAACTCAGCCGCCTCCCCTATCATTGCACCTTTCAAATAATAAAGTTTTCGCACCTTTGAGATGCTCGCCTCTTCGTGTACTAAATTTCGGAACAATGCATAAAACTCTAAGAAATTCTCAATAGTGCCATCAAACTTTGGCAGGTCTATTTTTGGCAATTTAATAGATTGCTCGGAGTTACCTACCAAACTACCATTCAAAGTGGAGTTGATAAGCGACTTGCAAGTCTTTTGCGCCTCAAATTCATTAACATACACATTCGCTTTTGCCAATAACGGCATGACTACTTTTTTGACAGTATCAAGGTCAGACATAACAGTATCTTCACCCTTTTTCACGTCATCTTCTGTTTTGGCATTAGATGCCAGTAAAAATCCACGGTTAGCAATCGATTTAAGCACCTTATACTCGGATGTCAGCTCATTAATAGTAATTTTCACCTGAGTAACATTTTCAACTGAGTAGGACACAGTAATGAGTTTTTTAAGCGACTCACCTACCTTATTAATACATCTAGCAACATAATAACTACTCTTATCGTAATCAAACGCCTCGCCTTTCTCTCCCATCATTAACGATGAAAAATATGCAAATAACGAACGAATTTGAGTCAAAGGAGCTCCGAAAACGACTAATTTGAGCCAAAACAGCTCCGAAAACAACTAATTTGAGCCACAATAGCTCCGATTACGAATTATTTGAGTCACAATAGCTCCAAATACACGCAAAAACGTTCTAAAATCACTCATTTATTCGAGGAGTCCCTGTTCAGGCGCCATCTTGTTTCTAGCAAACACGCGAATCGTAGGGTGAGTGATTAAAAAATAGGCGACTCCTCGAATAGAAAAAAACCCATATATGTATTTACACAAAAATACAAGAAAAAATATGTACATAAAAATAGCTTGATAGCAAGCCATACGAGTAGATGCAGAAAAAATACATCGTCAGTTTCCAATACAAGGGTTCTATGTCCATGTTTTTTCCCCCTAGGTTTTAAACGTTTCGGGTACGGTTATAGTAGGTCTAAAGTAGGTACCTACTCATCAAAAAAATAAAAAATGTGGTTTGACAAACAAAATTTTTTATTATTTTGATGAGTACCTACTTAAAGACCTACCATAACCATACTCGAAACGTTTAAAACCTGGGGGGAAAAAAACATGGACATAGAACCCTTGTATTGGAAACCGACGACATGTTCCCAAGTGGAAGAAAAAATAGGTACATAATAATACCTAGAAGAATGATTCTTGCCTCGTAACTACTCTATCTACAAGGGGGTGGGGTGTGGCTAGAAAGCCAGAAACTACTCGATCTGGTAGGGTAATACCTACTCACACAACCTATCAACTAGATAGGTAAAGAGATAGCTACTCCAATAGGTATGAAAACCTACAAGACTCTACATGTAAAAATAAAGTACATATTTTACACCAACAAATAGTCTGCATACTATCTCATTACCCCCAGTAAAATTAAAAAATCCTGATCTATAAATAATTTTTACTCTCACTATTTGAAAATAGTTAAGAGGTTTTTTTCACATATTATGTAGGCTTATCGTAACTCGTAATGCTTGGTGATTTTCAAAAAATTCAATCTTGAAAAAAAATGGAACTGCACAAACCATTTTCCAACTGCACAGCTTTTTTTTGAAGCTGCACAAAATGTGCGGAGCTGCATGTTACAGGAAGCCCTACGAAAACTTTCATGGTTAGAATTGTTGACTATAAAATATTTTGTAGTTACTATGCCTAGTTGACTATAGTCAATCATGGTTTTTTTCTGTATGGGTAAACACTCGTAACACTTCCTCATTAATCTGTTACCAGTACGATTGTAAGTTATATAAACAATTAAACACGTCAATTGGAATATTTGGCAATAACCCTTACCAATTAGAATATTGGTTTCAGTGTCGTTGATTCAGTTTTCAAGTAAACGATCGTTGAAAGTTGATCTGTTTCACGTCTCAAGAATTTTGTGTCTTCTGTACAAGTGTAAAAAATCCTAACTGAACGCATGATTGCAAATCACCACCTTAAACAATGAAAAGAAAGCTCTGCTAATCTACTGCTTTAAACAATTACTGCTTGAAGTGCGTTGTGGTAACTAGGGTTGGATAAAAATTGGGATTTTTAGGGACAAGGAATAATGGTTTCTTAGGAGTGAAGTATAAATAGGTATACACGTTTGGATTCATAAGAGAAGATAGGAAAATGGATAGAATGAGACTTAGGGAAATAGGATCGAAATGTAGGAAGAAGAAACCTCCTAGTGACCACATAACTAACTATGGTAATCCGATTCCATTCGAAATAAAATAATCTTCTCCTACATGATAAATAAAAGATTTTGTAACAATAACCAAGAAGTTACGAGCATAGCTCGTGAGTAAATTTATTTCAAAGATACATACAACGTATGATTCATTATATTTCGTGTAGTTCCAAATGGGGTTCAAAAAAGGATCTCTCAATCGAGATATATCATTAAATTTAGTAGGTAGGTAAACTACCTTTCACGATTCATAATGGAACCATATCGAGGAAACTAATCTAAATAAAAAGTCTTCAATCAGACTATCTCATATTTACAATTAGGTATTTCAAGTGGTAATTTAATTATTACATATCTAACCTAATGAAAAGGGGGTTCTTTACTTCTCACCACATATTGATCACCTGCACCTCAGTGCTCTGGCTTTTAAGCAGCCATCTCAGGAACAACCATATCGAAGAGAGAATATTCACGAACCAACTTCACGATAATTCAAATAAAGTTCAAGACAAATCTTTCAAATCATTGTAATGCCGAGATAAACTTTTACATTACACAAATCATTATGGTAAATCAAAATACTTCCAAATTAAGTTATATCAAAAAACACAATGAACGCATAAAACACACGTCTATACATATTTCAATCATAAATCATAACTCATAAGTTAGTTGATCCGTTTTCTAACGTATTTCAATTTCAAAAAAGAACCAAACAGAATCAACTAACGAACTCTAGTATCGTCTTTCTTTACTCATCGGAATCCTATATAGGTAGTTAGATAGGTATCTATACCACAGCGTGAACAGTAAATCAATCAGTTAACTGCTTGAAACAGCAATTTGAATTTTACTGGATTTATCAGTAAAATTGGATACTGATTGTAATTGTAACAGTTGAATGATTGAATTCAACTGTTGGAGGCAGCCAGATTAACTGCTTAAGGGTAGTTCGACAAAATTTAATATTTACTTAATAAAACAGTAATGAAAATTGAAATTGACTGTTTCAAATTTGGAGAGACTGATTTGTCTTTTTGTACAGGCTCTGATTGGTTATGGAAAAGAATTAAAGAATGTTTCATGGGATTGCGACGGCGCTTTAATCAGCGAAAAATTTGTCATGAGTTCCGCACATTGCAGTGAATCCGCATTGTTAGTTGAAAGTTTCACTTCAGTACATGTCCAATCACGTAAAGTGCCCTAATTGAACGCACAAGTACGAGATAATGTTGACTTTTTTCATCTTTTTTTTTCAGGGGACCGCCACAATGGGTTTTACTGAAAGACGTGGTCTTTGGTTTACTAGAAGGATATATGCCCAAATCAAAAGTTTATAGCATTGTCAAAATTCACGTCCATTCAAATTACAAGTCATCGTCGTTTCATCACGATATTTCGCTTATTGAGTTGAACACCACTGTCACATTCAGCCCTTACCTGAGGCCAGCTTGTCTGCATACCCCAACTTCTGATATACCCCGTGACCGTAATGCAGTCATTACTGGCTGGGAAAGAACAGGCATAGGTATAAAATATTACAATGCAAACCTTATATTACGTAGTAATTTGATTTTCATTTCATAGCCGAACAAACCAGCAACACTTTACTGGTAGCGGGTGTAGAAATAGTAGATCACCATGAATGCGAAGCATCATTTAATGGAAATGCCACCAAGTTAACACGCGTTTATGATTCAAGTACCATGATTTGTGGTCGAGATGCATACGCAGGACAGAGCTGGGATTGTCGATCATTTGAAGAGAGCCACATCAAGGTAATACTTACATATACTTTGAGCCGAAGGAGAAGAGTTTGTTTTCTGCCTTCAGGCACACAAGAACAGGAGCAAAACTAATTTTTGTGATTTGTTTTGAAACAGGCTGATTCTGGAGGTGTGTTACAAATTCCGTTGCGAGATGAAATTTGCCAATGGAACATCATAGGAATCGCATCATTTGGTACTGGAATTTGCCAACATAACAAATATCCGGGAATGTACACCAAAGTGTCGCATTATGTAGATTGGATCCAGAGTGTAGTTTGGCCTTCACAATAACAAATAACTAGATAACCTCCTAGTCCTACCGGCAACAAATCTCTAATAGACATGAATATTTATGGCTGTAACAGCTTTTCAGCTATTCAGCTATTCAGTTATTCATTATTCATATTAAAGATATCTATAAAAGTTATTCAAAAATCGTTTTAAAAATTGTTACCTATACAGAATCTGAAGCAATGTTTATTGGTTACCTATCAGCCAAAATTTTCAATATCCATTAGAAATACTCTTACCGAGTCTTATGATAGCTAAAATATACCTATCAAAATCAGACTTATTCAGTAATTTTCTAACAAATCTACATCCAATAGATGCCTAATGAATACGAGTTCATCGAATTGTTGATATTTTCACACGAATGTTGCAATTATATTTTGTAAATTGTAATTAGTGTATAAAATAATGAATTGTTTCATTTTATTTTTTATCGTATTTAGGTATTTATTTTTATTGTGTACAAATTTTGGAGAAAATATTTCCATGCATCGTGGTTTTATTTTGTTTTATTGTAGATTATGAAGAGTAATTAAATTCTTCGTAATTATTCGGTGGTCTTATTATTGTTGGTATTTTACGGCGTGATCTGTCGTTTGAATTTATCAGTTTGTGATGGTAAATATGGTTGGAGGGCCTTCGTTGTTCCTGGAAATTGTCCAAATGAATTAAAATGTATTGAAATTTGGTTTGAAAATGCTGCGGATTACGTATATTTTTGTGATATTTACAACCATCAACTTTTATTGATGAGATTCGAAATACCTTTGAGGGTACAAAGCCTCAATATTTTGGTCAAAATATTAATAAAAAATCGTCAAATATCGTTTTTGAGAGCACTGAACACAATTATTGACTAATGTTTCTGATTCCATTTCTCCCTTGCATTCCATTGGTCACCAAAAATTTCCTGAAAATTGAATGAGATGTGGCTTGTTAGGTTTTTTGGAGCTCTGAAGAATGAGATCCGTTGATTAGTTTATCGATTTTCTCCAACATTCCCCCACAAATTCTCATCAAAGCTTTGATTTTTGAACCGTAAGGTTCCATAGGGAAAAGTTTGATAACAAGCTGAATTTTGGTACACGGGTTTTTTTTGATACGCTGAACACGAATTTGGGGTGTCCAGGTGAATCCGGTGTACGCTTCCCCCTTTTTTGTGGACCTTAAGCCCCCAAATTTGTTTTTAAGCGTTCAGGTCCGAAAATATGCAATTTTATGCAAAATGCTTCTCATCGATTTCGTTTCACTAATTCCACGTCGAATGAAGAGTCAGCGAAGTTTCCCAACCCAAAGGGGGTTGACCTATGGTCACTCAAAGTAGGGGTGCACAGTGGACTGTGAGCACCCTCAAAACGGGCGTAATTCAAAAACATAAAATGAACCCTAAAAAAATGGTACAATGGTATCCTCCCTTATGTTTTTTGGGTCGCAGAATACGAATTTAACAATACTTTTTTTGTAGGGGTGGGGGATGAGGGGGTGAGGGGGGCGAGAAATTCAAAATTTGACTCTAATGATGTGTGATATGTCGAAATGTATGTTTTTGAGGGTGTAGATCACGAATTTGACAATATTTTTTTCGTAGGGGTCAATGGTGGGGGTTGAGGGGTGAAAATGGTTAAAAATTCAAAATTTCACTATAATGATGTATGATATGTCAAAATGTATGTTTTCGTGGTTGTAGATCACGAATTTGACAATATTTTTTTCGTAAGGGTTAATGGTGGGGGATGAAGGGGGTGAAAAATTCAAAATTTGACCATAATGATGTGTGATATGTCGAAATGTATGTTTTTGAGGGTGTAGATCACGAATTTGACAATATTTTTTTCGTAGGGGTGAATTGTGGGGGATGAAGGGGGTGAAAACGGTGAAAAATTCAAAATTTGACCATAATGATGTGTGATATGTCAAAATGTATGTTTTCGAGGTTGTAGATCACGAATTTGACAATATTTTTTTCGTAGAGGAAGATGGTGAAGGATGAAGGGGGTGAAAAATTCAAAATTTGACCATAATGATGTGTGATATGTCGAAATGTATGTTTTTGAGGGTGTAGATCACGAATTTGACAATATTTTTTTTCGTAGGGGTGAATTGTGGGTTAAGATAGTGTATTTCAAGATGTCATTTGCCATTTTTGCCCCCGAATGCCCCGGCGACCACAACAGTCAATTATAGTGAAAAATCATGGTGAATTTTGTTTAAATGTTACAAATTTTTTCTTCCAGGGACTGTGACGGCTCTCCAATAGAAAATTCTCCATCCCCCACCCTTCACCTTTTCTACACCTTCAAAAACATACATTTTGACATATCACACATCATTATGGTCAAATTTTGAGTTTTTCACCGTTTTAACCCCCTTCATCCCCCACAATTCACCCCTACGAAAAAAATATTGTCAAATTCGTGATCTACACCCTCAATAACATACATTTCAACATATCACACATCATTATAGTCAAATTTTGAATTTCTCGCCCCCTCACCCTCTCATCACCCATCCCTACAAAAAAAATATTGTCAAATTCGTATTCTGCGACCCAAAAAACATAAATTTTGCATAAAATTGCATATTTTCGGACCTGAACGCTTAAAAACAAATTTGGGGGCTTAAGGTCCACAAAAAAAGGGGGAAGCGTACACCGGATTCACCTGGACACCCCAAATTCGTGTTCAGCGTATCAAAAAACCCCCGAGTACCAAAATTCAGCTTGTTATCAAACTTTTCCCTATCGTCGTAATTAAAACAGTGAAAAAAAATTTGATCGCAAATCTTGGAGTCAAAACTCACATTTGCCATTCTTTGTCTGGATATTAAAGCAGAAGGGAGCTAGGTGAAAATTCGGAGTCAACGAACAAGTCACAAGTGTTGCACTCTGGCGGTGAAATGCATGAAATACATGTTATCATGATGAGAGGGGGACATTTTCATACTCAGGCACGCTTACACACGCGCACACTCGGCCGATTCTCTACAAAATGATGTCAAAATGTCCCCCTTTCAGCAAGTCGATGGTGGCGCCGCCACGAGATGTCAACGCCGAATCAGCCAACACACGGAATCGTGTGCTAGTAGCGCTATCTAATGATTCATTTTGGTATTATACGTTTTTTCAACTTGCAAGTACTAACTCAGTTTTTCGCGTTTTTCTCAAAATCGTTTATGGTGGCAAATGTGAGTTTTGATTCTCAGCTCCTCAATTATTCGAGCATAAAAATCTACCCTGTCCGGCTGTCCATAATTGCGTCCATCATCGTCTTCAGAAATCCACCTCCACCATGTCTCACCACGTTGGAATTTCTTATCGCATCTTATCTTTGTCTACCACAATACAATCATGCTTCTTGTCATCTTGTCACATGAGTAATCGTTTCTTTCCTTTCATTATTTGACAAAATTTCTATTTTTCGAGATACTGAATCCGTGTAATGTTTAGTTGTGCACGATTATTTATTCTCCAGTCTCTTCGAGTTCGTTGGACGTGTGTGAGTTCGTTGCTGTTCGAACGATCGCGATCTTCGTGTGTGATTTTTCTGATGCTTGAGACTCTTGCAAGTGTTTGATTTGTGTTATGATTGTACTATCGTCAAGTACATCATACTCTAGTAAAGTAATCAAGTGAAATACTCAAGGTGCATGGTGCTTATTTTATGTAAGTAGGTATATGATCCTTCATCATCAAATTTTCAACCGATGAACCAAAAACGATTCCATGAAATCGAGTTTCATACTCAGGACCAGGAGTAACGCTGCTCGCTGCTACATTTTGGGTAAGTTTATTATTTAGATTTTGTTGATTTCGGTTTCTGTTTCTCTAACTCGTTAAGTGGGCCATTACTGGGGTTTATTTGGTTTCGGTTTTCGACCGATCTGCCAACAATTAATGTCGAGTAGTCTCGAGTGCTGTTAGGATGGGATCTTCTGAACTTGATGAAAGTGCTGGATGATGACTCCATGGAGTAGAGGAAGGTTAAACCGTAGATTTACCTTAGACAAATGACTAGTAAGTAGTTGAAATCAGCGAAGAGCTGAGTCAGCTGAGCTGTAATTCGAACAGAATAGAATAATAACAGCCAATTATAGGTTTACTGGATCCCTGATTTTAATTTTAAGTCCTCGGTCTCGGTGTGGGTGTTTATTACGAGTTACCTGTAGCTTTCTTTTAAGTATACTCATCATCAAAATTGCTGTTTCAACCAATGAAGTCATATAACGTAGACGGAAGAATCAATAAATACCTATAAAAAATTGACATAGAAACGTTGAAAAATCCTCCTCAGTCCTCAATTAAATTGATCGTTAAGTTTTAGTCGTACAAGAATAACTTGCACTTTAGAAACCTTTAACCTTCAAATTATCTACTGTAAAAATGTCCAGAATTGTCAATTCCCAATAGACCGACCATGTTGAAATAGTTTGGAAAAAATTCACCCTTTTGTTGGTGTAGATACATGGGTAGAAAGGAGCTGCAATGTCGAAACTACCTGCAAATGCAAAAGGTTCGTCTAAAACAACCTCCTGAGTTGCTGATGTGCATAAATACCAAATTTCAGCCTCCTTGATGAACTTGGAGAGGCTCCAGTAATAAAACAAGATCACATCGAGAACTATGCTGTTGAAAGAAGCGCGAATATACACTTCTTGCAGCTGAAAAAGGGCATAGAGAGGTAGAAAAGTCAAAGTTGAAACTCCCTAAAGGCACATCCAAGCCATTGGCCGCAATGTACAATAGTCAATATACCGAATTTCAGCCCATAGGTCAATTCGGGGGGTTGGAAGACGTGAAGGGAGATCTTATTCCAGGTAAAACCTAGTTTCTCCCTTTCAAATTGCTCTAGAACTTTTAGAACTAGAAGGCTGAATTTCAAATGCAACATTCTATTGCCTATCGATTGAAGTTTCTAATTTGACTTTTTTTTTTTTGGATCGTATGAAATTTGAAACATCGTTGAAGCTTCGTCCAAACCTCGAAACTCGAGTAAAAGTTTGAAACCCACTAAACGATAAAAATTTAATCAATAAGTTCATTTTAAGTATACTAAAGATCGATCAATAATAAAATCATTGAAAAATTACTTACCTACCTCAAAAAAAAGGACTAAATTTCAGTGAAATTTGGCAAATTGCTGCCAAAATTATGCAAAACAATCATTGTTGAAATCAGGTAAGTTATCAACTTGAAAACTTGAATTGATAAAGTGTCAATAAAATTTGATGAAAATTGCTTGAAAAAGGCGTTTAAAACGTGTTTAAATAACGTAATCACTAAAAAATTTCCGAAGAAAGCTGAAATTTCACTGAAAATTGACAAATTTTAGCCAAAATTTTGTATAAAACATCGTTAAAATTTGGTATTAAAAAAATTTTAAACTTGAAATTAATAACGTTTCAGTAAAATTTGATTCAGAAATTATTGCTCAAAAAGCATTAAAAACTTATGAAGAAAACGGTGTAAAAACACTCTACGAAGCTTAACAATCGCTAAAAACTACCAAAAAAAGAAAAAAGGCTGAAATTTCTCTAAAATTTGAAAATTTAAACCAAAATTGTACAAATTATATAGTTAAAATTAAGCACTTACCTACTTGAAACATGCGAACTATGAAGTTGATCACATTCCAATGAAATTTGACAAAATTTGCGTAAGAAACAAAAAAAGTGTTGAAAACATTAAAAAATAATATATTCTATCCCCCCCCCCCCTCCCAAAAAAAAGAATCATCTCAAGTTTAGGTATAAAAATGACCATAAACAAATTTTGGCAAAATTAACCGAAATGTAGGTATGTAGCTAGTACAAAAAGGTTGTGCAAAAGATTCTTTAAAAACTTGTAAAAACGGGTTAATGTAGTGTAAAACATTCAAAAAAATGTGAAAATTTGGTAAAATTTGCTAAAAATACACGTAGAAATGTTGAAAACGTGTCAATTTTATCGACTTTGTGTGAAGGGTGAAAAAGTGAAAAAAGAATTGGGAAAATCACATCACAATTATTATTGGAAATGTAAAATGTTTTTAAACTAAATTTGGTGTTTTAAATTCATTTTGTGTTTGTTTTTTTTTTGTTTTGTACCAACGTATATTTTCCATTATAAGTAGGCAAATGTTGTTGTGGTTTTGTTTTTTCATGAAAATTAATTCCCATTTGATATTTTTTGGAGAAATTGAAAATATTTTTTCAAATTTTCTCACATTTTTCAACGGTTTTTTTTTTCAACTTGATTTTATCGTTTTGAAGAAAATTCTAAATTGTTCAAACTTTTGACATTACCTGCAATAAAATATTTTTTCATTTGTGCCAAAAAAACCAAAAGAAATTTGAAATTGCTGATTTTTTTTAACGGCGACGCATCGATTAATTTCATTGATATTTTTTTAAAAAATTGCCTGTATTTAAAGTTTTGTAAAGTGAAATATGATTTCGTCAAATGAATCTTTTTTTAGTATTTTGAATTTGATCCTTAAAAAACATTGTTTGTGTAATGTGTACGTATTTAAACGTATTTATTTCGAGTTTTTTTTCAATTTTTTGTTGGGGGGGGGGGGGTGAGAGACAGCTGGTTTTTATTTCCTGGTGGATCGTAATTTGTAATTCATAAATAATAAAATATTATAGATCGTACACATCTTCAATATTCAAAGCTCATTGAAAAACATTTCGAACTTGATGAGATGATGACTTATCAAATGAGTTTATTTTTACGTTCTGGAGGAAGGGAGCAAAATAACGTTTGCTGAAGGCAGTTTTTTATTCTTCTCAAAGGCTCTCGAGTCTCGACTCGAATCTGGGGACTGAATCTGATTGAAATTAAGTTCAAATATTTCAAATCGATTTCAATCCGATTGATAGATAGGTACCTATCGTGCCTGTCGAAGATTTAAAACATTCAGTGATTTACTGTTCTCTCTAGCTAGATTTAAAAAAGTAGTCTTGATAAAATTACATGAGCCGACTCGAGGCTGTGCTCCTTTATTTTTCAATGTTCAAAATATTTTGTCAAAGTTAGGTATTCAAATTTTTTCACTTCATATTTTTATCACTAGATACTTACCTACTTGAAAATTTTATCGAAAAGGAATGGAAGGATGAATGGATACGTAATAACTTGAATTTTTCTAACCAGGATAAAATTTTGTCAGCTAGGGTTTTGCTCTGGCTGCCTTAGCCTACCTTTACTTTCCCAAGAGGCTGATTTAGAAATGATTAATTATTGTACATATTTTATAAATGCCTCTACTCTACTTTCTCTTTGTTTTTGACTGTTTTTGATCATCGTCTTTTGCAAGGATTCGCTCGCTTGCTTTTATAATAGTTCAAATCAGTAATAGAAAACTAAAAATTAAGAAATTATTATTAAAACGAATACTGATACTGAAAAAACCAAAACTAAAATTAATTGTACTTGTAGTTCATTTTTTGTATCAAAAATCAAAACTGAAAGTACTGATTACTGAAACTGAACTGAAACAAAAACTAAAGCCGAAATTGAAAACGCAAAACTGAAACTAAAACCTGAAAGCTAAAACTGAACCGTAAAAATTTTGCCATCGCTCCTTTAAATTTAAAAATGCAAATTGAAGTTAATTAAATTTTTATTTTATTTATTTTAAAAATTAATAAAATTTGAATTTGAAAACTCCTCAATTTTTATTTGAAGTGCTAATGAACATCAATAAAAGAATCAAAATCACTCATGGTTCACGAACGAATCGATAATACAATGCCTCATAAGCTATACATAAAAAATATAGGTACGTGTAATGTTTTTCTGCTCTTATCAATTTCAAATTCCTTCTCTGGAAATTTGAAATGGAAAATGCTAGATAAAAAATGTAAAGTTAGCAGAATTAGCAGCATTTAATGATGCAATCTTCGCGTAATATTTGATAAGTGCTTCACAAGTTGTTAGTTCATCCATCAACAGTCTGTTCCTCAATCGTTCGAGTTGCTCAAAACGATGTCTCAATCAGAAAAGAACATTTACCTCAATTTTACTAAATCGATCGTCGATGGATTCGAAGAATTCGTCACAAATGTTGAAAAACACGACGCTGTCATTGGAGACAACGAACTAAAATGTAAACTGAAGCTAATCAGTAAGTAAACAGTCAACATTTTCTACTCTTTAATTATTATCTCAGCTTTGGCTTATCTCACACTTGACTTTTTTTCTTACCATCAACCAGGCAAAAAACTCCAAACCATTTTCAACAAATGGGAAAATACTCCCGATAAGAAGAACACCAACATGAATAATTCAACCGTCGAAGAATCCAGTACCCGAGCCGTAATCAAAACCATCGATACTAAGCCAGAAACCTTGAAGAGGAGTAAATCATGGGACGAATTCGAATCGATGATAGCCTCAAGTGTCGGCGATACCGAACCAGCCCCGATCTCGAAAGTCTCCACTACCGAAATATCCTCCAGCACTTCTAGTAAATTAGAATTCTCCATTTTAGATTGCCTTACGACCCTCGTATCTAAGATGGATGAGTCAGAAACGCCAACGTCTAACGATAATAGCCCTCCGTTGACCAGAAAAGAAGCTGAAATAATACGTAAATTTAAAATTGAAAATGTTAAAGAAGAATGGGTCCGAGGCAGTAATGGATTCTACGTAGAACAAATCCAACCTGGTACTTGGAAGTGTAAACCGTGTGATCTTCCGGCTCTCTCGTACGCTAATATTATTTCTCACGTATCAGGCAAAGCTCACTTCAAGAAAATATGTTATTATAATCGAGATAGTCGCGATTCATCGGAAACCAGACGTAGTAAAAATGATATCACCGTGAATACCGATCTGAGTGATATTTTATCTGATATAGAACCGGATTTAATGAAGAAAGACAATGGTGCTGATATTATTGTTCCTTTTAAAGGATACTATTGTAATGCTTGTTGCGGTACTCTGAATTCCGAAGAAGCTCTTCGATTGCATGTTACCGGCGGTAAACATAGGAAGAATTGCGAATCTTGATGTTGATTTTTTTTTTAGCATTTAAATGCGTACGTTTGTTATACAAAAACCGTTGTCAGAATTTTTATTTTTGAGAATTACGTTTAGTAAGATTTTTTGCTTGAAGTTGATCGTTGAACATATATTTTGGGTGCACTGAACTGAATTCTCTGAGTCAGATGTCAGATGCACTCATGAATACGTACGATAGAGATGTGATTTACTCGTAATTTCTATGGTATGAAATTTTGTTCTTTGATTACGGCTGTTTTTTTTTAATTTCCTTTTTTTATCATGTAAGTACTTATACCTACGTATTGTTACATTATTATTTATCATCATTTACCTAAAGTATTTGATTTTTTATAGTTATGTACAATTTTTTCCAATTTTTTTTCTATGTTGTTTTTGTAGGAAAGAATGTTCGATTTTTTTTTTTCATTTTAAGGAAACGTTTCTATTGAATTCCTATCTATTTCTTACTTGTTTATTACTCAAAAAATATATTTCACGATTCATATCGACGTTCCTGGATCTTTTTTCTACGAGTAGTACCTAACTGAAGTAAAAGAGCTTTGATATCTCTAACAATTTCTTTCAGATGGCTCATGGCTGAATTTCGATCTGAAATTAGCTTTTTTTACTCGAATATGGAGATACTTACTCATTTTTTGAATGAAAGAGAATATAATAGGGCGAAGCGAGGACGAAAGATTCCAAAAATTTATTTATTTCAAGAAATAATACAACATTGTTTTTAGGTTGAGAAGATTATTTTTCTGATCATAACTCCAATTAGAAAACTTCGAACTATAGGTAATAATTTTCTTAGAAATTCAATTTTAGAATGAAACCTGCGAAACGATAGTCGATGGCAAAAGCTTCGAAAACTTATGAATGATTCACGAAATTGAACTTATTTATTTTTGATATGATTAGTTCATTTTTCAAATTCAAACGTTGATATTAATTTTAAAAATGAAAAAATATGTTCAAAGCAAGAGTGCATGGTGGTCATTTTCATTGACAGGTCAGACGAAATCGCAGATTCTGCTTTCCAACATAGGACTCTCAATGCATTTTTTTGAATTAGACAAAGCTACATCGAAAGAGCATGGAAACATTTATCACAGGTCAAAATTTCAAGTGCTAAAGTGCATTTTTCGATTTTTGGCGAATTTTTGAAAATTTAATTTAAGCCAAAAATGAGAGAAAAAAATCAAAATTTTACCAAATTAACCTAGAAAGCTGAAATTTGGAATATGCCCTATTTTTGACCTGCCAAATCGATTGGAAACGGTTTCAACCCGTTTTGAGCAGTTCTGGAGCCTCCAGCAGATTTTTGAAACTTGAAATTTCCAGAAAATTTTATAAAATGCAGTTGGAAAGTCGAAAATTCCGTAAGTAAACTAATTTTAATACGCATGAAGTCGACTTCAGGTGAATTTCAAGTCGTTTTAGAACCTTCAGCGACTTTTTGAAAATTACATGAGTCTCCAGTAGATTCTTGAAACTTGAAGTTTTCCCAAAATTTCATCAAATTAGGTTAGCTAGCCGAAATTTACTCTGCAAACTAATTTCATTGCAATATGAAGTCGACTGCATGGTGGTTTCAAGCGGTTTTGAAGCTTCCAGCTACTTTTTGGAAATTTCAATTCTCCTAAAGACGCCATGAAACCTTTTCAAAATTCACTGGAGGCTCCAAAATGACTTGAACCCACCTGAAGTCGTCTTCAGAGGGTGTTAAAATTGGAGTGCATAGTTAATTTTAGCTTTCCATCTACATTTGATGAAATTTTGAGGAAATTTCAAGTTTCAAAAATGTACTGGAGGCTCCAGTAATTTTTAAAAAATTGCTGGAGGCTCCAAAACGACTTGAAATTTACTTGCAGTTGACTTCATAGCGTATTGAGATTACTTTGAAGAATTAATTTCGGCTTTCCAACTCCATTTGATAAAATTTTGTGAGAATTTCGAGTTTCAAAAATCTCCTGGAGGCTCCAGAACTGCTCGAAACGGGTTAAAACAGTTTCCAAACGATTTGACAGGTCGAAAATAGAGTATATCCAAGATTTCAGCTTTCTTGGTCAATTTGGTAAAATTTTGATTTTTTCTCACATTTTGGCCAAAATTTGATTTTTGAAAATTCACCAAAAATCGAAAAAGGCACTTTACCACTTGAAATTTTGACAGGTGATGAATTTTTGCCTGCTCTTTCGATCTAACTTGAAATTTCTACAAAATGTCATCAAATTGAGTTGGATAGCCGAAATTCACTCTGCATAGTACGTGCTACGTTCTAAAGTTTATGGAAATTTCAAGTTTCAAAAATCTGCTGGAGGCTCCAAACCTGCTCAAAACGGGTTTATACCGTTTCGAATCGATTTGGCAGGTTGAAAATAGAATGTATCTCAAATTTTAGCTTTTTAGAACAATTTTGCAAAATTTTGATTTTTTTTTCACTTTTGGCTTATATTTTTAATTTTTATAAATTCACCGAAAATCGAAAAAGGTTTTGATACGTTTTTTGGAAAGTTTTCTCGTCATTTTTACGCATTTTCAATTCTTCTTTTTTGCCAATTTTAGGGTAATTTTTACTGCAATTATTACAATTTTTTTTTGTAATTTTCAGCAATAGGTCTATTATTGCTTTTTTGGACGACTTTACTGCATTAAAAAAAAAGTTTCGACACGTTTTCACGCTTTTTTTGGCAACTGAAAAGTTGTACTTTTTGAAAAGATCTTAGCAATAATAAAAGCTTTGAAAAATAAGGAGAGTTTTTCTTTTCCAATACCAAAACTGTTGAAATTTAAGTTTTGATTGGTAAAGTTGACCCATTTGACCCTTACTTTTACGTATCTATTGAAAAAGTTGAAAAACCCCTTTCACTCAATAAAATGAACTCATCACAAAAAAATCAAAAAATTCAACTTTCAATTCCAAACATCAAAAAAAAGTTCAAATTTATTCAGTTGTCTTACTTTGACCTCTTTCTGACGTATTTCATGAAAAAGTTGATAAAAATCACACTCACACAGCAAAAAAATAAAAATTTGTTTATTTTTTGAATTTTTTCGAATTTTGATTTTTTTTGTTAAATACGAGTTAATTTCACCGTGTGAAGGGGTTTTTTCAACTTTTTCAACAGATACGTAAAAGTAGGGGTCAAATGGGTCAACTTCACCTATCAAAACTTTTTTTCATGTTTTAAGTCAAAAAATCACATTTTTTCGCAAACTTCAAATTTTTTTTAATTGACTTTGCGACAAGTTACCATCCCAATTTTTTAATAATGTTGTTCAGCATAAACAGTTGTCCATAATATATTTTTTTTAGAATTTTTGAGAGTCGGAACGATATGAAAACTACGTTTTGAAACTTTTTGAGCTAATTTTTTGTATGAAAAAAGTGGCAACACTGATTTTTATGATATCACCAAAAAGCTTTTCAAAACCTGCAATTATGGAAAAAAGTTCCATTTCGGTAGGTATCGCGGTTATCGAGTAATCCACTGCTGAAATGGATGATATTTTAGGTTCACTGAAAACTTTGACACCCCCTGGCTGCCGTTGAAAATGGGCTAGAGGGCTGCGATTTGCGCCATTGGTCATCCCTTCGGAAGGTCTTTCCACAGGAAAAATTTCAAAAAAATCGCCGAACCAACCTATCACTTCTTGGTCCAATTGACGTGGAATGACTCACCTACCTAATAGATACTAAAAAAAATAGGTTTACTTACGGTAAATGTTGCGGCCACACTTACAGATTAAGTAAGTATACTCAGAAGAAGTTGTTGAAATGCTCTCAAAAAACCATGAAATAGTTCACGAATATACATTCGAAAATGAAAATGAAATCCATCTATCTACTATTTGTATATCTACTCGATACTTATAAGATGTTGTTGTTCTGAAACGAATCTCATTCAGTTGATCTTTTTCTTTTAAATTCGATACAATTAGTCTCGGTTTCATCCCTTTTCGATTAAAATATTTTTTTCAATTAGGTACCCTACTGATCGAAAGATCAAAATTTGTTTCTAATAAACCGAGTGTTCCGGAAATCGTCTGCAAAATTCAATTGTCGATAATACTACTCATGGAGACTATAACAAAAACCGCCATCGTGACTGGTTGAGTGGTTGCCTACCTGGTGAATTGATGGAGTTCGTCATTCATCTACAAGAACCAAAATGTATGAGCTAATTTTCAAAGAAAAATCGTCGCAATGAAGAAAATATTCGAATTTTTGAAATTTTGAGAGCATTGTGACAAATAGGTACAAGTATATGTACATAAGAATTTATTCGTGGTGCATCGCATCAAATACGGTGTAATCTGAAAGAAGAATCATCGCTCATTAAGCGGTTTATGGAAAAATGAATCAACAAAAAATATTCTTTAACAATTTTTAATTTTAAAAAATTGAATAAACAAATAAAAATACAGATTGTGAAAGGTACTTATTAAACATAAAATAATACAGTAGGCCTAGTCATATCACATCAGAGCAAAAATAGGTACATATCATTTTTCTTAAATTGTACAATTATTGTATATTACATTTTATAATGACTATTTATAGTTAGCATGTAAAATTCGTATCAACGTGGTCAAAAAAATCATTTTTTTATAAAAATTGTATGATTGTCATTTAGGTGGCTCTTAGTGGCTCCGGACAAAGAGAAAAAACTCTTTGTCTTTCGCTGCCTGCCCCTCCTTCCCACCACTAAACATATGACTAAGTTTTTTTTTAAATTACATATTTTTTGTAGGTGCCATTACTAGTGATAACAACGGACTCATTTGAGTTTCATTGAAGAGTACAGATTTAGGCTATGTTGGTCCGATTTTCATTGTAATTATACGTAATTTTCTAATGTTGAATTAATGATATTATTTTGATATTTATGTAAATACGAATTTTTAGCAATTTTTATTTGAATTTTTAACAATGCTTTTTTCGATATTCAGTTCGCGATCCTCAATAATAAATTAAAGACGACCTAGATAATTATGTATCATGCAAAAAGATGCCGACTGAATGTTAGTAATTTGGCGACCATACTCCACGATAACTTTTATGATACAAAATCATTATGTGAGGAATTATTAACCTCAGTAAATAATCTTTTTTGATTAAAGAACCTAATTTTTTATCCATCAATTTATTTGATCCTATAGCTTTTTGATGTAAACCTATTCAGGTTTTGATTTTTGCTAATATATGTACAATAGGCACCTATATGATTTTTTACGATCTGAATTTTTACTTCGATTTAAATATT
The DNA here is from genome assembly GCF_950023065.1 of Planococcus citri. Taxonomy (NCBI): domain Eukaryota; kingdom Metazoa; phylum Arthropoda; class Insecta; order Hemiptera; family Pseudococcidae; genus Planococcus; species Planococcus citri. The sequence continues at coordinate 68,494,351 of NC_088680.1, forward strand.
TATTTTTCATTATTTTTTTTGAGTTATTTGATTGATCTATTTTGATCTAGAATTTTTGGATATATTTTATTTACTTCTTCAAGATAATTTCCCCTTTGGTACATGCTGATGCTTCGCATGAGGTATAGGGCCTGCTAAAACATAATTTCTCTTTATGTGTTTGTGTTAAAGACTTATTTTTTTTCTTTTATTTTAATTCATAATGGAATCATTTATTAATTGCTTCCTTGAGCTAGTTAAGGAATTAAGGGTATGTGTGGATCAGTAGGTTCCTGTTTCTATTTTACAGTGTCCTATCTACCCATGTGATACCTACAGGGTGGGTAGAAATACTTGGATAATGTTAGCTTGTTGCTCCTGTCCTGTCATTAAGGTTTAATTGACGCCTTCTTTTCAGTTAATTAGGTATACTCCATCCATTGGGTACAGTATGGTAAGGTATTGTGCTTATTTTTTAGTCCATCTGTCATAATGACCACCATTAATTTCCATGAAACTGTATGCTGTTTATTCTTTGTGAAGAATTAACCTCTTATGTAAATAATCTTTTTTGATTTAATTTTTATTTATCAATTTATTCGATCCTATAGCTATTTGTGTATAATAATGTAAACCTATGCAGGTTTTGATTTTTTACGCATCGCGCGTTTACAGTACAATGTGTGAACCAACAACATTGAGAATCATTGATAATTTTTTTAGAGTCAGAAAATGTAATTTAGTGTGTACTTCGTGTATCATCACCTTTTTGAACTTATCTTGAAAGAATAAACGCTTATGTAAATGTTTTGTTAGGTACTTAAATTACTTCGGAAAAAAAAAATAACAGAGCACACTCTTAGATGGACCACCCTCTTTATTTTTCAAGTTATTTGATACTAGGCTATTCTGATCTAAACCTTTTGGGTATATTTTATTTAGTTTTATCTTCGAGATGAATTCCGCTTTGGTACCTTCTAAAACATCTTTTTATGTTTTTGTGTTAGAAGAGTTTTTATTTTCTTATTATCTTAATTCTATAGGATAATGTAATTGTAATTGCTTTCTTGAGCTAGTTAGGGAATTATGTATGGTATGGGTGTATCAGCAGGTCCTTACAGGGTGTGCAGAAATATCATGTACTTACCCCAAAAAAGGTTTTTGCTAAATGTTTTGTCTGGGCACAGTTGGCAAATACCTCGAGTGACATATGGCTTCACCTTGTACACACCTACGCATATTTAATGATGAAGATTACAGAGTACAGACCATTAAAATTATATGTCAGTATCTATCATCTACAAGAAGTACACATAACAAACACTTCTGTAGGTAAGGTATTAGCATCATTCATTTTCTCATTCTGCATTTCGCTACTGTTTGAAGGCCTTGGTTGTTAGATTATTTCATTACAACTGAGGAAAATCACCAAGAATCAGACGAATGTTATGAAACTAAATGCTTTTTTGGATACTACATAGATGACATGCCACCCTCACAGAGCCTTATTACCATAATTGTACGGTGCTTTCTATTTACTTTCTTTTCACCTTGTGAATTCACCTTCCACTCCACCAATATAACAAACATTACTTTTCAAATTCAATAAAATTTGCCTGTTGACATGAACAGATTGATTACATCTTATATTCTGATATGAGAAGGAGAACTTAGCATACATGTAGGTACTAGGTACATATTTTTATGTAGATATGAATGCTCAAATGAAAAATTGATTCATATTTTGTTCCCTTGTGATATATCAGTTGTGAAGAATTAACCTCTTATTACTTTTTTAATTTAATTTTTTATTTATCAATTTATTCAATCCTACAGCTGTTTGATATCAAGTATTGTAAATCTATATTCAGGTTTTGATTTTTGCGAATATTCAATATTAAGTACATATGATCTTCCATTGATCTGAATTTTTACTTAGATTTGTGTTATTTATTTTATGTACTTTATTTTTCAAGTCATTTGATGCTAGGCTATTCTGATCTAGACTTTTTGGGTATATTTTATTTAGTTTCATCTTTGAGATGAATTCCCCTTTGGTACATGCTTTGCATGAAGTCTCAAGGACTACCTACTAAAACATATCTTCATGTTTTCATGTTAAAATATGTAGTTTTTATTTTCTTCTTATTTTAATTCTATAGGATAATGTAATTGTAATTGCTTTCTTGTATAGTTAGGGAATTACGTACCTATGGGTGTATCAGCTGGTCCTTACAGGGTGTGCAGAAATATTGTGTACACCCAAAAAAGTTTTTTGCTAAACATTTTGTCTGGGCTCAGTTAGCAAATACTTCGAGTTACATATTCATGGCTTCACCTTATACAGACCCATTATTTAATGATGAAGATTTCACACCATTGACCTTTTATACATAATATATCGTACACCGAGTATTGCTTTGGAATTCAAGAAAGACGCATACGCTTGGAGAGCCAATGAAGATCTCATCAATGGCACCTTACAATACTTTGGTAAGGTATTATTATTAGCGGCATTCATTTTCTTATTCTGCATTTCACTGCTGTTTGAAGCCCTGGTTGTTAGATTATTTCACTACAACCATGGAAAATCGCCAAGAATCGCACAATGTTATGAAACTTATTAATGCTTATTTGGATGCTAGGTGATATGCCACCCTCGCAGAGCCTTATTACCATAATGGTAGGGTGCTTCAAAATTTATTTGATCGTATAGCTTTTGTGTATAATAATGTAAGCCTATTCAGGTTTTGATTTTTGCCAATATTCAAATTATGATCTTCCATTGATCTGAATTTTTACTTGAATTTGTGTTATATTATATTTATTTTACTTTGTTTTTCAAGTTATTTGATACTAGGCTATTCTGATCTAGACTTTTTGGGGGCATATTTCATTTAGTTTCATCTTAGAGTTGAATTTCCCTCTGGCAGGTATACATGATTTGCATGAAGTCTCAGACCTACCAAAACATCTCTTTATGTTTTTATGTTGAAATACTTAGGTTTTGAATTCTTCTTATTTTAATTCTGTAGGATAATGGAATCATAATTGCTTTCTTGAGCTAGTTAGGGAATTATGTATGGGCGTATCAGCAGGTCCTAGCAGGATGAGTAGAAATATTTGGATAGTGATAGCTTGTTGCTCCTGTCATGGAGGTTTCTTCAAGTGTTATTATCATTTAGAGTACTCCTTCCTTTGGGTAGGTTAAGGTACAGGGTGCACAGAAATATCGTGAACCCATAAAAAAGCTTTCTGCCAAATGTTTTGGCATTGCCAACCCATATTTTTAATAAAAAACTTTCTTCGGGATTTTCAATAGTTTTTCTCACCCAGTATTGTGCTTATTTACAATAGTTCATCCTATCATGGTGACCACCACTGATTTCTGAAGGATCCTGTTACTTTCAACTACCCTGTGAAGTTGTGATGAGTTTATACTCATACTTCTGTAAGGTATGTACTAGCATTATTCCTTTTCTCATTCTGCACTTTACTACTGCTTGAAGCCCTGGTTATTAGATTATTTTGCTGCAACCAAGGAAAACTAGAGCTATTTGATAAACCTTTCCAGGTTTTGATTTTCACCAATATTCAAAATGATCTTTCATGATTTGAATGTCTGCTTTGACTTAAATGTTTATTTTTTGATTTATTTGATGATCTATTCTGATCTAGACTTTGTGTGTACACTTTTATTAATTTCTTTTACCTATTTTAGAGAGATAAATTCCCCTATTGGTACATGCTTTGCATGAGGTCTCAGCCCTTCTAAGCCATCCCTTATGTGATTTGTGTTAGAAGACTCTTTATATTTTTCGTTCTCATTTTCTTTTTATTTTAATTCTGAAATAGTGGAATCATAATTGCTTTCTTGAGCTGGGTAGCTATTCCTGAAATTTTGGTATGCGTGATAAGCGAGTTATGAGAGTTTCAAAACGGTTAACTAACGCAGTTACCACAGTTATGGATCGGTAACATGTCGGTAACTTACTTACGTTAACTCCAAAGTTAAGCTAAAAAAAGGCTAAAAAACTAATGGTTGCAGTCTTGGAGATGTAGGTAAATGAAGTTTCTTCATTGCTTCATTTTGTTTTAATTGCGATTTTTCAACTATTTTGATTAAAATGTAATTTTGCTATGGCACTTAGAGTATTAGCAAATGATGAAAATACAAAATACGGATTAAAAATGTTAGTTCAATTTAAAAATATGAAAATAGTTTATGATGGTGCTAGTAGTGCCCATTCCATTATTCCGAAAACTTGTGGCTACTCATCAGTTAACGTCTATCGATAAGAGTGATAGTATAGTGATAGAAAATGAAAATGCTGAACGTTATTTGCGGAACTTAACCATCATAACTGGCTTATCACGCTTACCAAAATTTGAGGAATAGCTACCCTGGTTAGGAAATTGTGTACGTATATCATGTGTGTATCAGCAGGTGCCTATTTGTATTTTATCCAGTCCCATCTACCCATGTGATTCCTACAGGGTATACAGAAATATTTGGATAGTGATAGCTTGTTCTTCCAGTCATGAGAGATTTTATTGATGCCTTCTCATTATTTAAATTACTCTATCATTTGGGTAAGGGTAGGGTAGGGTAGGGTAGGGTATGGTATTGTATTGCTTTTTTCTAGCCCATCCTATCATAATGACCCCCACTAATTTCCAAAAGATCATACTGAACCAATTACCATGCTAAATGCAGTAAGTGTATACCTGTAGGCTGTACTAGTTGTACTTTGGTAACATACTAGAGTCAAGTATTCATTTCCTCATTCCGCATTTGACTGCTGTTTGAGCCCTAGTTATTGGATTATTTCTCTGCAACTGTGGAAAATAGCCAAGAATCAGACAATGTTTATGTTTGTTATGAAACTAGATGCTTGTTTGGATACTAGGTAATGCCACTCTCACAGAGCCTTATTACCATATACAGGGTGGTGTTTTCTATTTACTCTCTTCAGCCTATGAATTCACCTTCAACACCACAACATAACAAACACTACAATTGCAAACATGAACAAATTGATTACATCTTATATACTTATTTGAATATGAGAACTTGGCATACATGTACATACTTATTTTTTAAGTAGATAGATGTTTCAACGACTTCATTAGTAAAATAAAATTAATATTCTTTGTGAAGAATTAACCTCTTATGTAGGTAAGTAATCTTCTTTGATTCAATTTTTTATTTATCCATTTATTCGATTATATATATTGCTATTTTATATTTCCAGTTTTACTTTGATTTATATGTAATATATATTTATTTTTCTTCATTTTTCAAGTTTATTTGATACTAGGCTATTCTGATCTAGACTTTTTGGGTATATTTTATTCAGTTTCATCTTCGAGATGAGTTCCCCTTTGGTACATACATGCTTTGCATGAAGTCTCAAACCTACTAAAACATATCTTTATGTTTTTGTGTTAGAAGAGTTTTCATTTTCTTCTTATCTTACCTAATTCTATAGGATAATGTAATTGTAATTGCTTTCTTGAGCTAGTTAGGGAATTATGTAGGGGTGTATCAGCAGGTCCTTACAGGGTAAGCAGAAATATCATGTACCCCCAAAAAAGTTTTTTGCCAAACGTTTTGTTTGGGAACAGCTTTTATGGCTTCACCTTATACAGACCTATTATCTATGAAGATTACACACCATTGACATTTTATATATCCTACACTGAGTATTGCATTGGAATTCAAGATAGATATGCTTGGGCCATGGGCTGCAGATGAGTATATCATCAATGACACCTTTCAGCATTTTGACCTGCTAATAATAATAGGTACTCAGTTCGGTGAATATTACAGAAGTTGGGGCATATCAATGTTTTCAGATAGACACTTCTGTAGAGAAGTGTACAACACTCATGCGTATAAACCTCCAGTGTACATTATTATTAAAGGAACTGAAGGAATAATGATTTCACACCATATGTACCTAGTAAATAAAATTTTAATTTTTTGCCAAGAATTTTGATCTTTAATTTCAATTTATGTAAGTAGGTTGTCTTAAAAATTATTTGTTTAGTTATTAAAAATTTGTTTATAATCATGCTCATTTCTATTTAAGAATCATATTTGGTAAAAGGTTCATTATTATCTATTTATTATCTCTTCTTATAATTAATATACTTACTTAACACATAATTGCGACTTTACTGATTGAAATTAATGAAATAGTCATAGAAACTTCACTCTTCAGCTGTTTTTTCCAAAGCATCATGCTAAATGCAAATGTAAGATTGATGGGAGTTTAATCGACAATTTCTATTTACCTATCTGAAAAATGTGTGCTTTAAAAGTAAGTAATTTTAGAACTTCCATTTCTATGAAAAATATTTTGATGAAAATCAGAAGTCCAGACTCCAGACCTCGAACAGGCATAGATACTGAGTATTTACCTTAGGTATCTAGTATCTACATGAAGCTGAAGAGAAAAAGTTCAATTTTCATTTGGCTCCTATTTAAGCTATAAAACATAATATAAAACATCTACATATGTTGGTGTTAGAAGACTTTTTATTTTCTTATCATTTTAATTCTAGAATAATGGAATAATTGTAATTTGTAATTGCTTTCTTGAGCTAAATTAGGGAATTATGTACGAGTGTATCAGCAGGTTCCTACATATTATTTGTATTTTACCCTGTCCTATCTACCCATGCGATTCCTACAAGTTGGGCAGAAATATTTGGATAGTGATATGTAGCTTGTTGTTCCTGTCATGGAGGTTTCATTGACATGTTCTTATCATTTAGATGACTCCATCCGTTAGGTAGGTTAAGGTATTGTGCTTATTTAGTCCATACTGTCCATCCTATCATAGTAACCAGTGTGACCAGCCACTAATTTCCAAAATATCACACTAATCCAATCGCCCTGTTTTATTGTGATGAGATGAATCATGCAAAAACGCACGTTTTTCTCGTACATTTTGGGCCCTTCTTCCCGAAAATGTTGGCTCAAGCAGTATGTAATTTTTACTTTCATTCTCATATAATTCTTCTAAATGACGGAGTTTTCTGAAAATTACCTTTAATTTTGATTTTTCATGCCTAAAAATCCAACTTTTTGCAGAGAAATTGATAGAAAAATTAGGTATGTCAAAACTGTAACATGTGATGTGCGATTATTTGTCTGAATATTCGATTAATTGATCCCTGATTATCTGGGGAAAAATCGCATTTCAATTAATTCTTCACTTTCTAAGACCATTAGGTATATGGATCCTGGCATAATGGTATTACTAACATAAACACTTTTGTAAGGTATTAGCATTATTCATTTTCTCATTCTGCATTTCACTGCTGTCTGCAGCCCTGGTTGTTAGATTATTTCACTGTGACTGAGGAAAGGGGCCAAGAATTAGACAATGTTATGAAACTAGATGCTCATTTGGATACTATAGGTAATATGCCATCCTCATAGAACCCTATTATCATAATGGTTTGGTGCTTTCTATTTACTTTCTCTTCAACCAGTGAATCCAGCTTCCTCACAATCAACATAACAAACAGTACTATTCAAAATCAATGGAACTTGTCTGCAAACCTGAACAAATTGATTATATCTTATTATAGGTATTATGTATTTGGATATGAGAACTTCACATACTTACATTTTTGTACCTAGCCACTTATTTTTAGGTAGATATGAACATGAACATGCCCAAATGAAAAATTGATTACTTATCTCGTCACGTTCTCTTGTGATACATTCTTTGTGAAGAATTAACCTCTTATGTATATGTAAATTAATCTTTTTTACTTTAATTTTTTATTTATCAATTTATTTAATCCTATAGCTATTCGTGTATAATAATGTAAACCTATGTGGGTTTTGATTTTTGCCAATATTCAATATGATCTTCCATTGATCTGAATTTTTACTTTGATTTATAATATATTTATTTTTCTATATTTTTCAAATTTTTTGACACTAGGCTATTCTGATCTAGACTTTTTGGAAATAATTATTTACTTTTATCTTAAAGAGAAATTTTTCTTTTGATACATGCATGCTTTGCATGAAGTCTCAGACCTACTAAAACATCTTGTTTTTGTGTTAGAAGATTTTTTATTTTCTTCTTATCTTAATTTTATAGGATAATAGAATTGTAATTGCTTTCTTGAGTTATAGTTATGGAATTACGTATGGGTGTATCTATCAGCAGGTCTTTACAGGGTGCGCAGAAATATCATGTTCCCCCAAAAAAGTTTTTTGCCAAAAATTTTATCTGAGCACAGTTAACAAACACCTTGAGTGACATATTCATGGCTTCACCTTATACAGACCCATCATTTAATGATGAAGATTTCACACCATTGGCATTTTATGTATCATATACTGAGTATTGCTTTAGAATTCAAGATGGATATGCTTGGTCCGCAAATGAGTATATCATAAATGGCACCTTCCGGCATTTTAACTGCAAACAATAATACTGAATTCGGTGATTACACAAGTTGGGGGATTGACTGCATATTTGGTACAGTACAGCCCATGGCAGGGTATAAGTAAATAATTCTTTAGATTTCATTGTTTTTAAACTGGTGTATTGTCATAATGTCTATTTATAAACCGTGCTGTTTGCTTTCGAGTGTGAACAAGTCAACATTTTTTTTTCAAGGTTCCTCAAAAATTCAATACAAAATCAGCTAGATTCATTTCCTCATAACTTTTTCAGAAAAAATCATACAAAAACAATTTTATACTAGTGTAAGATTGATTTAAAAATTAAGATCAGTTTACCATATGAAGCATACAATATAATTGTATAAAAATGTAGTCTTGTTTGAGATGTTAAAAAAGTAGATACTTTGGTAAAATGATCATTGTCTCCTTTGGGATCAGTCTCATTGTTATAGAAAAGTACCTATACTGTGCTGGTAAATGCATCATTATCTTGTGTTCATCCTTTTTGGTGGCTTATTTTTCAGAAAATTCTTGGGGGGTAAAAAATTAAGTAAGTACTTCATCATTTTTCCATTTTTTTTGGTGGGAGGGGGCAGTGAATAATTTTTTTTGACAGGTATGTTATCTTATGTTCCAACTTCTGACAATGAGCATATCGAGCTTGTTCAAGTTCTGTCTTGATTATTCCACTTCCAGGGAATTTTCAATTTTTGTGTTGCTTAATAATAGGTAGTAAGGGGGGATGTGTGGAACACCTTCAGTCCTTCACACAACGTTGTGAAATTCCGTTTTTCATTTTCGTTTTTGTTTTGGCAAAAATTGAGTTTTTGTTAAGTTACGTTTTGTTATTTTTTTGGTTTCTTTTTAGCCAATAATTGCAAAATAGTCTTGACTTTTCCAATAATTATCCAAAAATTCTAGAGTTTTGCCAAAAATTCGTAAGAAGCCATGCTTTTTGCAAAAATTGTCGAAGTCTTACACTTTGCCAATTTAAGTTGGTAAGTACATACATTATACATATGTAGTAAAAAATTCCTGCTTCTTAGCAAAATTACCCTCAAGCCTCACTTTATTGCTAAAAATTGCTAAGAATTGTGTTTTTTTTTTTGTAAATAAGTTATTTACTCGTTTCCAAAGTTATCCAAATATGTTGCTTTTTCACCAAAAATTGCTAAAAATTCCTTTCTTTTACCAAAGTTGTCGAAAGTCTTGCTTTTTTTGCGCAAAAAGTTGCAAAATAGTTCAACATTTTTGGCCAAATTATCAAATAATAATCGATTCGCGATTCAATGTTGCTATTTGAGGCATTTTTTGAAAAACTGTAGTGTTTCTAAAGCTGAACAGCCTCTTGAGGTTCCAAATAAAACGGATTGATATAGCTTGAATAGCTTGAAGCTTCAAAACGACTGAGAGGTCTAAAAATAGGACACATGCAAAATTTCAGCTTACAGTGCCTTCGTTTTAAGAGTCCCAAAATATGTACATATGTACTCATAATTCTCTGCTTGTTTTTATTTTTGTTTTTTTCAGTATCGATATGCCGTGTCCAGGAAGTTGGTTTAGGTTTCTAATTTTTGTCGCCGCTTTAAATTACATAGAGATGGCAACCGTTCCCCAGACATTAGGTGAAGATCCAAAAAGAGCCCGACCCCAGACATTTGGTGAAGATCCAAAAAGAGCCCAATGTGGTACTTGCGATGAGGTGCCGTGGGCTCGTACCAAAATTAATTCCATAGGGCACGCTTACAACTATCATTTTTTTGGGTAGACTTCTGATAGGTAATAAGAAAATCTACATACCTGAAGCAGCGTATCCCATTTGCCTACAAAGCATGTTACATGGATATGAAATATACATTTACAAAATTATAGTAAGTAGAATAATTTTTTTTTTCAAAGAATTTGATCTTTAAATTTAAATAATTTTCTTTCAAGAATTACTTGTTTGCCTAATTATTAAAAATTTGTCTTCTGAAATTTCCTGTGCGGTACTAAATGCACATACGCTGATGATACAAATTAGGGTCCACTGTCCAGTCATAGAAGGAGCTCTGCCTGAAATTAAATGGGTATAGGTACTCAAAAATCTCGTTTTTTGCCAGAAATGGTCAAAAAAACATTGAAATAATAGTTCAGTAAAAACCTGAAAAACATATCACTCTTTTGCCAAAAAAAATGTGCTCGAAATGTTGCTAGTCTCCCAAAAGTTGAGCTTTCTTGCGAAAAATTATTAAAACGTCCTGCTTTTTACTCAACTTTTTTGACAAAAAAACATTCTTTTTACCAGAGTGCTACCTCACCAGAGATTTGATTTGAAGAGCTACGAGACAATTGTACCTATCCAATTTTTAATTACATAAGTACAGTAATATTGGTACCAACATTTTTCGAACCTATTCAAATGTAATGGAATAATTGTAATTTGTAATTGCTTTCTTGAGCTAAATTGGGGAATTATACATATGTATGAGTGTATCAGCAGGTTCCTACATGTATTTGTATTTTACCCCGTCCTATCTACCCATGCGATTCCTACAGGTTGGGCAGAAATATTTGGATAGTGATATGCAGCTTGTTGTTCCTGTCATGGAGGTTTCATTGACAGGTTCTTATCATTTAGATGACTCCATCCGTTAGGTAGGTTAAGGTATTGTGCTTATTTAGTCCATTCTATCCTATCATAGTAACCAGTGTGGCCACCACTAATTTCCAAAATATCACACTAATGCAATTGCCCTGTTTTATAGTGATGAGATCAATCATGCAAAAATTGCAAAAACTCATGTTTTTCTTGTATTTTGGGCCCATTTTCCTGAAAACAAACACTTTTGTAAGGTATTAGCATTATTCATTTTCTCATTCTGCATTTCACTGCTGTCTGAAGCCCTGGTTGTTAGATTATTTCACTGCGACTGAGGGAAAGGGCCAAGAATTGGACAATGTTATAAAACTAGATTCTTAGGTATATCACATCATACTATGCAATACCTACGTGCACATATATTTTTAGGTAGATATAAATGCTCAAATGAAAAATTAACTTATCTCATCTAGTTCTCTTACAAGTTACAATATGCTCTTTGTTAATAAACCTCTTATGTAAATAATCTTTTTTGATATAATTTTTATTTAGTTGGTTGTCTTATTTGCAGGTCCAGTGTCTAAACATCAATCTGAATTTTTACTTTGATTTAATTATTTATTCATTTTTTGTTTTTCAAGTTATTTGATAAAAATCTATTCTGATCTGGACTGTTTGGGTATATTTTTAGTTTCATCTTCTAGATAAATTTCCCTTTTGATACATGCTTTGCATGAAGTCTCAGACCTACTAAAACATCTTGTTTTTGTGTTAGAAGATTTTTTTATTTTCATCTTATCTTAATTTTATAGGATAATGGAATCATAATTGCTTCCTTGAGTTATAGTTATGGAATTATGTATGGGTGTATATCAGCAGATCCTTACAGGGTGCGCGGGAATATCATGTACCCCCAAAAAAGTTTTTTGCCAAACATTTTATCTGAGCACAGTTACATAAATGTTTACACTTAACTAGATAGAATATACTGCGAGTTTATTTGTTTGTTTTTGTAAAATGATTACAGAGTAAGCTTGCTGCTGGTACACATTACGTAAGCGTAAGATACTGAGATAGTATATATGTATAAGTCCCGCTTTACTAATCCGTTTTACAATCACATTTTGAATAGGCTCTTGGAAAAAAAAAAATACTTTTGCCTGTAAAAAAGAACCCAGCTATCGCATTTTTTCTGGACCACCTAAATCTTTTTTGAAAAAAAAACAACTGGTAAAATGATCATTATTTTTATCGTTTACGCGATGTCCATTCTAATGAACTACTTCATCGTTTTTTTCTATTTTTTGTGGTGTGTAAGGGGGTGAGGGGGTGAATGATTTTTTTTGACAGGCATGTTACCTTATGTTCTGACTTTCTGAGCACAACTTGTTCAAGTTTCAAAGGCCTATCATTATTGTTCCTCTTACAGGGAATTTTTTAATTTTATGTTTGCAAAACTTTTTCAAGCTAACTAAAACACACTTCTGATAAAGACCCGCGTGAATTATTTGTGCAAACATGTTGCCTCTTTTCAACAAGTATAGGTATGTTCCCACTTTGATCTGATTTCAAACTATGAGAAAATTGAAGCTCAACTTCAACGTGTGGAACACTTTCACGCAGCGTTGTGAAATTAGTTTTTCATTTTTGCTTTTGTTTTGGGAAAAAATTGAAGTTTTTGTTAAGTTGTGTTTTGTTTGGTTACTAAAAATAACTTTTTCGTTTTGTTTAAGGTTTTCTTTCGCTATTCAATATTCATATTATTTTCCTCAAATTTGACTGATTTCTGTGATTTTGAAAGAAGTTTGAGGAAAAAAGCAACATTGCAACCATTGAAAACACAAAAAATATGTAAAAAATTGATCATTTTATGCCTTTAAATTACAATGTTCTCAAAATTTTTGGTTTTCTCAACGTTCAAAACCCATTTTTCTGCACTTTGAGAACTATTTCTGGTATTTGAAGGAAAAACATGGTCACAAATAAAAACGAAATCCATTTCGTTTAACAAAAAAAACCTTATATTTAAAGTTTTATTTAACATTATGTTATGATAAACCTACAAAATATCGTTAAGTTTTGTTTTTTGTTGTAGATGAAACAATGTTATCACATCGGTCCCTAACAAATTAACGTGATAAAGTATTGGCCAGGTCGACGCTATGCTGTATGAGCAAGTAATTTTTTTCAAAAGTACCTAAGTACATATAAACCATCATTCAGTTATAACAACGCACATGATTTTTGTGACCGCTTGAAATGAGAATTAAAATTTTTTTCGCAACCAGCAAAATGAGATTTAATTTTCCCGCAGCTGTCTCTCTCATTCCTTCAACTGTGTGGAGGGGGAAATTCATTTACAAATAATCGCGAAATAAAATACTATTATGAATAGATCTACAACTTAGCAAATAGTCTAAGCGTGAATTATTACTTGGGGGTGAATGGATGGAATAAACTCTACGAGAAGGCGGCTAAGAAATATTTTCCTCGTATCCCAGACTAGCTCAATTTGGGAGAGTTCAATAATTCTCACTCGCTATATCGATATTTCCTGATCCTATCTTGAATAAAAACACCTTTCAACGCCTTTCAATGACATTTTTATTAAAAGATAGCACAAGTACTAGAGACATTTCTGTAACCTATTCTTATGTACGGGTATATGCTCGTATATAAAGACAATAGATGGATAAACTTAAACTACATTAATTCGCGATAAGGACATTGGGTGTAAAAATAATAAAATAATATAAAAACGCGACGTCATTACGTTTCGACACAATTAAATTAAGTTTACGTTAAACAATATTAATCTGGATGGGCGAACGCTGCCCAGGGAATTAAAGTGAAAAACTACTTACTGACACTGCAATATTTCTGTCACTCATATCATCATGACAGAATCGATTTATGAAAACGGTATTCGCATATATTAATTGAGAAAGAGTAATTTTGAATGAATTATTCGAAAGCTACATTTTCAGAGATGTTCGCGGTATTTTTAGAGTCGTTTATGAAGAGATTTTTTAAACATTATTGAAACTGTAACTTTGAACAACATTATTCGCATTATTTAGATTAAGCAGTATTCACGGTATTTAGACGGATTAACCCTCGATGTCCGGAATATCGAGGATTAATCCCAAGAAGATCAACGAAAAAAGATAGAATCAATCACGTTAACGATCTTTCCACGCCGAAAGTGGTACAGACAAAAAGGGATGACATGAACGAGATATTCATGCGATCATTCAAATTAGATATAACGCCGGAGCGCCACATCTCTGGGTATGGACGAGAACTCACTATCGTGAAATCGCAAGATCAAAGACAAGTGTTTTATGCGCGTGCATCGGTATTTATTGACCAAAGGTCGTAGACAGGGTGTAATGAGGTACAGAGACCACCCTTATCTGCGCGAGATGGCAAACCGAACATAACCACTTTATCTAGGTTACCTATGTTTATTTATAAAAAATATACACGGATAATCGTCTGTGTACGTGTGTGCGTATATAGACGATTTAACCCTAATTTCCCCTACAAAATACATACGATGATCGTTTGTGTGTGTGAACGATCATCACCCTCGCATTAAGTAAAAATGACAGGTAGCTGATTGATGTTTCCCCTATCGAATACATAAAATGATCGCCTTTGCGTGTGTATGTGTGGCTGGTGTACTAACACACAGACACACGTCGATCTTTTTAACGGACGATCATGTACCTAATCTAGCAGCAAACACATTACCATACCTTCAGGTATAAGGGAGTAAGAAAGTGTACTTTAAAGGTACACGTAGCTAGTGTACATATCTCGCGGCTTTTTCCTAAGAAAGACTGCTACGAATCACTAGCAGAGCGTGTAGGGCAATCCTTCCCATATCACATTCTCTCATTGAATTTTACTTGGACTACCTACTTCTTTATAAACAATAGGAGATCATAATCATAATTAATAATTATGCATGTACATGGGAAACTGATGTTACTACACTTTTTAAATTTCATTTTCAGTCAATTTCTAATTTATTTTCAGATTTCAATTTTATTAGCATATACTTATGTAGTTTTAAATCAGTTTTTTTTTAACTTCATTTTCAAAATTTCCAATTTCACATCAAGTTTTTAATAATTTTATCTTTGAGATGAAATCCCCTTTGGTGCATGCTTTGCATGAAGTCTCATGACCTACCAAAAGATCTCTTCATGTTTTTATGTTAAAA